>NC_091059.1:130072033-130697033 GCF_000393655.2 Nicotiana sylvestris | reverse complement strand
TCATTGAACAAAAATTTGGCATTTTTTTTCTAACAACTTGCACAAGGGGTTGACCACCGTTGAGAAATCCTTGATGAACCAACGGTAAAACTCCGCGTGGCCTAGAAAGCTCCTCACTCCTTTGATGGAAGCAGTAGGAGGGAGTTTTGATATCACTTCAATTTTTTCTTTATCCACTTCAATACCATTCTTAGAGATTTTGTGGCCGAGGACAATGCCCTCCTCGACCATAAAGTGACACTTCTCCCAATTAAGATCCAAGTTGGTCTCTTCAAAACGTGCCAATACCTTATCAAGATTATCCAAACACTCTTCAAAAGAATCTCCCACAACAGAGTAATCATCCATGAAAACCTCGAAGAAGAAATAATAAGCACGTCTAACTAGCCTATCCAATATTTAATCAAGAAATGGAAGCGAAAAATGATCTTTCCAAGTCACTTTGTTGAGATTCCTATAATCCATGCATACTCTCCAACCGGTGACAGTTCTTGTGGGGATCAACTCATTGTTGTCATTTGTAATCACAGTCACGCCCCCCTTCTTTGGGACACATTGTACCGGTGAAGTCCATTAACTATCCGAAATGGGGTAGACAACCCCAACATCCAACCACTTGATGATTTCTTTCTTGACTACCTCTTGCATGGCCTCATTCAACCTTATTTGATGTTCCTTGGAGGGTTTGGCATCCTCCTCCAATATGATATTGTTCATGCAAAAGGCAGGGCTTACACCCCGAATGTCCGCCAATGTCCAACCTATTACCTTCTTCCTCCTTTGGAGCACTGCAATGGTGGAATCTACTTGCACGTTAGTTAAGCACGAGGAAAGAATAACAAGTAAAGTGGAACAAGGGCCTAAGAACTCATACTTGATGTGTGAAGGCAAGGGCTCCAACTCTAATGTGGGAGGCTCCTCGATTGAGGGCTTTGTTGGTGTGGTCTTCTGGTTCTCAAGGTCTAAGGAAGGTTTTCGGGGATCTTATGTATATAAACCCATTCCTTGCAAAGCATTGACACATTCTACCAAGCCTTCCTTCACATCCTCATCTCGATTTAATAACACAACTTCCAATGGGTCTTCAACATTCATCACAGCACTTATGTCATCAACAATTACTTCCGTCACAAGATCCACAAACGAACACACCTCATTGTTATTAGGCTTCCCCATTGACTTGCAAACATGGAACATAACTTTTTCATCGCCCACCCATAAGGTGAGTTCCCTTTTTCCACATCAACTAATGCCTTCCCTGTAGCTAGGAACGGTCTCCCTAATATGATTGGCACCTCCTAGTCAAACTCACAGTCAAGTATCACAAAATCTGCGGGGAGTATGAACTTGTCGATACGAACTAGCACATCATCAATTATCCCCTATGGCCACTTCATTGTTTGATCCGTCATTTGCAGCCTCATGGATGTGGGCCTTGGTTGCCCAATCCCCAATGTCTTGAACACAGAATATGGCATCAAGTTAATGTTTGGCCCCAGTCACATAAAGTTTTGGCGAAGTCGGCACTACCAATAGTGCATGGGATTATAAAGGCACCATAGTCTTCTAACTTTGGATCTATAGAGTGCACAATGTCACTCACCTGATGTGTCATTTTGATCGTTTCATAGTTCATTGATCTCTTCTTTGTTACCAAGTCCTTCATGAACCTAGCATATCTCGACATTTGTTCTAATACTTCAACCAATGGTACATTTATGGACAAACTTTTAGTCATAGCAATGAATTTCTTGAATTGATTCTCATTGTTTTGCTTTGCAAGACTTTGAGGATATGATGGAGGAGGCCTTGGCAAAAGAGCCTTGGCTTTGGGCACTATCAGATGTGGTATGTCTATTACATGTCCCCTAGATGGGTTCACATCATCTTGTGTCTCCTCCACATTTTCATCAATGTCTATCCTCACTTCATCATTCACTTGAACCTCATTGCTTGCCTCATCATCATCTTGCATCACCACATCATCATTCACAATCTTTCTTGAATTTGAGGTACTAGCAACTCCACCTTTTCCACTTCTTGTAGTCACCGCCATAGCATGCCCTATATTGTTCCCACCCTTTAGGTTTACTACCGTATCACTTGGTAGTGCCCCCTTAGGGTAGTATTCAAAGCTTAAGAAATTTGGCCAAGTTGGACTTCTATGTTGCAGATAGAAGTGTTGTGGGAGGATAATTGGGCATCGGAGTCGACATTTTCTTCATCATTTGCTCGAACATGGTTTCAATATGTCCATCTCATTGGTGGAAGAACTAGGACCTTATGACATATATTGAGGCAATTTGTTCGGTTGCTGATACATCAGGGGCCTTTGAAAGACTGACCCCCGATTCCCTTGATTATTTTATTCCAACCCCCTTGATTGTTATTGCCTCCCCAATTCTATTATTGTTGCCACCCCAATTGCCTTAATTTCCTTGATTACCCCAATTTTGTTTGTTGTTGTTCTCCCAAATGCCTTGGTTGTTGTTGTTGCCACTATTCCAATTTCCTTGTTGACCTTGATTGCCCCAATTTTCATAGTTTCCCTGTGATCTCCACTGTTGTTGATTCGGCGCATTTCCCTATTGACCTTGATAATTTTTGACATATTAAACCTTTTCACTTTGATCATCATATGAATCATCTTGATTGTACCCACTATTACTTTGCTTAAATTGATCCTGAATATTTTGAACATGTTCACCTCGTTGCCTTCTCTTGTTGATCATCATATTCACCCCTTCCATGTCATTCACTTGTTTTGGCCCTTGAACTTGTTGAACATGAGCTTTGGCCAATTGGTTCATGGTAGTTGTCAACTCGGCTATAGTTTGGCCGTGGTCATGTAGCTCATTGTGTAGGTGAATAATATTAGGGTCACCTTGTGGCACATTGGCTCTACTTTGCCACACTGAAGAGGTATCTGCCATCTCATCAAGTATTTCATATGCTTTGGCATATGGCGTGTTCATAAAGCTCCCCCCGGTGAGTTGGTTAACCATACATTGGTTTGTTGTGTTGGTCCCCCTGTAGAAGGTCTGTTGGATCATTGCCTCAGTTATATTGTTGTTTGGGCACTCTTTTACCATAGTCTGGTACCTCTCCCAAATCTCATGTACCGGTTCATTTGGCTCTTGTTTAAAAGCAAGGATCTCATCCCTTAGCTTTGCCATATGTCTCGGAGAAAATAACTTTGCGATGAACTTCTCGGCCAACTCATCCCAAGTGGTGATGGAATGGTTGGGCAACCTCCCTAGCCAATCCAAAGCCTTCACCCTTAGAGAAAATGGGAAAATTCTTAACCTCAATGCATCCTCGGAGGCATTAGTTTGCTTTCTCCCCCAGCACGTGTCAACAAAACCTTTGAGATGCTTATAAGAGTTATGGTGTGGAGCTCCGGTGAAGAAACCCCTTTGTTCCAATAGTGTAATCATGACATTGGCTATTTGAAAATTTCCAGCCCTAATCCGGGGTGAGACTATTACACTTGCATAGCATTCGTTGGGCAACACCCAGTATGCTTCCCTTGGAGGAGGTTGGGGAGGGTTTGGGATGCTATCATGAGGAAGTCGGCCTCTCTTTTGTACTTGAGGTTTGGGTTGAATCTCATCCATGTGATCATCATCTACCTCCTCCCCTAATGGCAAATTTCTGAGGGCTTCATTGTTAAGAGCCATTTGGTACCTAAAAGCAACCGTTATACTTTACTACTTTGGATAATTTGTGACAATTTTGGGTGAAGAAACATTAGTTTTAGCAATTTAATTTTGTATTATGGTTTTAATTAGTTCTTTTTATTTGTTTTCTTCAATTTCTATCATGAGTAGCTAGATTTTCTCTAGTGTTGTGACCCAACTCTAGTGTATAAACCTTATGGGTGATTAATGTAATGTTTGTTTTAGATTGGGTGTTTATTATTTGGCCTTGTTCATGCATTATTTCTAGAATTAATGGTTGCAAACATTGATTCATGCCTATTTGACTTGGTTCTTACTTGAAAAAAGAGGGACTTAGTCTAGGAAACCTTAGCTAATAAGAAATTGGGCTAGTTAAGGTTTGAACTAAAGATAGGGAAAATCCAACTTGAGCTCATATAAACTATTTGATTTGATACCGTTAAGAAAGTTAATTTGGGAAAAATCACTCTATAACAAAGAGATATTGAGTGAGTAATTTAGAGTTGAAAGTCATAATACACCATGATCACTAAAACAAGTATTAACGTGATTTACCCATTAGGCTAACACATAGGTGAAGGTTACATCCCTAGGCCGTTTACCCATTTGATAAAAACAACAAAAACAATTGCTAGTCTCCTAGGCTCTTCCCTTTAATTGATAATTGCTAGTGTTAATTTTTAGAAGTAGAAAACAAAATCCCTTATTTGGAAGTGAAATTAAGATCATTCATCTACTCTCATCAAATGTACACCCTAACCCCCATATTTAACTCCATGTGGAAATCGAAGCCGACTCTTTTTGGCACTATTCTTCCAATGACTGTTTCCACTCACTATTGAGGTGGATTGGGCATGGATCAATTTTTTTCATCATTTTCGAGGATTTTTAACGGGTTTAGATATATGTTTGAGTGTATTTTTGGAATATCTTCTCTCCCTTCCGTATTGCTAACTTGTTGCAGAAATCATAGCTACAAATGGTGAATAATGAGCTCAGAAATATACCATTGGGGGACTTGGACAGTGAGGAGGACCAACTCAATAAGGTACCTCAAGTGCCATAACTTAATCAGCAAGGCAGGGTGCCATAAGACAACGTGCTCGTACCACCCCCTCATCCACCACCTCAACCACAAGTGGTGCAACACCGGATATTGCCCAATGAAGGTTATAATAGTACAATAGTTCCCCCTCATATTAGGATGGGCCACTTTTAGATTACCAATGTGATGCTCACTTTGCCTGAGCAGCAAGGCTTTTTCACTAGTGCGCCAAGTCAAAATGCCTATAAACATTTGAAAAGCTTTGTGGATACGTGTTGGGGGAGCAAGCAAACTAATGTTTTCGAGGATGCTTTGAGGCTAATGCTTTTTCCCTTCTCTCTACGGGGTACACTTTAGATAAGTTGGAACATTTGCCGAATCATTCAATACACACTTGGGATGAGTTGGCAGTGAAGTTTATTGCAAAAATTTTCTCTCCCGGACACATGGCTACTCTTCGGGATGAAAGATTGGCGTTCAAGTAAGATCCCACTGAACCCTTGCATGAGATTTGGGAGAGATATCAAATAATGGTGAAAGAGTGCCCAAACAATGATATGACTGACAACATGATTCAACAAACTTTCTATCGTAGTATCAATACTACGAACCAATGTGTAGCCAATCCATTGGCCGGTGGAAACTTTATGACAATACCTTATACGGAGGCATGTGAAACTCTTGATGAGATGGGGGAAACTTCATCAGCTTGGCAATCCAGAGCTAATGTTCAACAAGGTGATCCCAACATGATACACCTCCACAAAGAGTTGCAAGACCATGGGCAAGCCATTGCCGAATTGACAACAACCATGGCTCAGCTAGAAAAGGCCCAACTTAATCAAGTGCAAGCTACTAAGCAAGTTCATTCTATGGAGAGATTTAATGTTTTGGTGAACAATAAGATGATCAAGGGTCCACAAATGCAAACCCGGTTGGAGAATTATGTGCAAAATGATGGTGTTTTTGAGAAAGATGATTCTTATCATGAGCAAGAAGAGGAAGATTAATATGTGAATAATTTTCAAGGGAAAAAAAACGACTTCCAAGGCTCAAATCAACAACAATGGAGACCAAAAAATAACCAAGGCAATTAGAGTTCTAACAATCAAGGAAATTGGCATAATAACAACAATCAAGGATATTGAAGTGGAAACAATCAAGGAAATTGGGGAGGCAAAAATCAAGGTGGTTGGGGACACAATCAAGGCAACCAAGGGTCGGGTTTTCAAAGGCCCCCAATGTATCAACAATAGAGTAACCCATCTCCTTATTCTAACCAAGGTTCAAGTTCTTCAAACAATGAGATGGGTCATTTTGAGAATATGTTTAAGCAAATTATGGAAAAGAATGCCGATTCGGATGCCTAACTTGCATCACACAACACATCAATCCGTAATCTAGAAGTTCAAATGGGGAAAATCACTTAAGCACTAAATTCTCGTACTAAGGGTGCACTACCAAGCGACATGACGGTGGACCCAAAGGGTGGTAACAATGCAGGCACGCTATGGTGGTTATCACAAGAAATGGAAGAGGCGGCAATGCACCCATCTCAAGTGAAAGGCGACTTGTATATGATGACCAAATTGTACAAGAGGAAGAGATCCAAGTAATGTCAAGGGAATAATGAGGTTCGGATTGATATTGATGATAGTGTTGAAGAGACTCAAGAGGAGGTTAATCCGTCTAGGGAGCACATCATTGACATACCAGAACCGGTACAACAAAAGGCTATGGCACCATTGCCTAAGCCTTTACCTCCCTACACTCAAAGACTTGCTAAGCAAAATGGTAAGAATTAATTCAAGAATTTCATTCAAATGATAAAGAGTCTTTCGATTAATGTGCCATTGGTAGAAGCTTTGGAACAAATGCTTGGTTATGCACAGTTTACGAAAGACCTTGTGACCAAGAAGCAGTCAATGAATTTGAAACTATCAAGGTCACTCATCAAGTGAGTTCAATTGTTCATTTCATGGCTCCTAAGTTGGAGGATTCTGGTGCTTTCACGATTCCTTGAACAATTGCGAGTGCCTAGTTTGTTAAAATTGTTTGTGATCTTGGGGAAAGTATCAATTTGATGCCTTATTCGGTATTCAAAACTTTGGGAATATGGAAACCAAGACCCATTTCTATGAGGTTGAAAATGGATGATCGTACCATCAATAGGTCGTTGGGTGTGATTGAAGATATTTTGTCCGGGTTGACAAGTTCATTCCTCCGACCAATTTTGTTATTCTAGATTGTCAAGTTGATTATGAAGTGCCTATCATTCTTGGTAGACCTTTAATTTCTATAGGTAATGCTCTTTGTGATGTGGAAGACTGAGAAATCACTTTTCGAGTTGGTGATGAAAAAGTGGTATTCCATGTGGGTAAGTCTATGCGGTAACAAAATAGAAATGAGGTGTGTTATTTTGAGAATTTGGTGACTGATGTTATTGTTGATTATACAAGTGATATAATCAATATTGGTGATATGTTAGAATCCGTTTTACTCAACTTTGATGATGACGAGATGAAGGGTTTCATGGAATGTGTGAATTCGTTGCAAGGAAGAGGGTCGTACAACTATGCACCCCGAAAATTATCTTTGGATCTTGAGAATTGGAAGGCTCCTCCTATAAATCCTTCCATTTAAGAGCCGCATACTTTAGAGTTGAAGCCATTGCCTCCACACCTTCGGTATGAACATCAAATAAGAGTTAATGAGGCTATGCAAGAAGTTGTCAAGAAGGAGATTATCAAGTGGTTGGATGCCGAGGTTGTATACCCCATCTCTAATAGTTTGTAGACCTCTCCGGTTCAATGTGTCCCAAAGAAGGAGGGGGGGAGGAATGACGGTGGTTTCCAACGATAAGAATGAGTTGATTCCTAAAAGAATGGTGACCAGTTGGAGGGTTTGTATGGATTATCATAAGCTTAACAAAGTTACAAGGAAGGATCACTTTCCACTTCCTTTCTTGGACCAAATGCTAGATAGATTGGCCGGCCGAGCTTTCTATTGTTTTCTTGATGGGTACTTGGGCTACAACAAAATTCTCATTGATCTGGAAGATCAAGAGAAAACAACATTTACATGTCTCTCTGGTACTTTTGCTTTCAAGAGGATGCCATTTGGTTTGTGCAATGCACCGACAACTTTTCAACGATGTATGAAGGCTATTTTCACGGACATGGTTAATGACTACCTTGAAGTTTTCATGGATGACTTCTCAGTGGTTGGGGATTCTTTTGACAATTGTCTTGCAAATTTGGACAAAGTGTTGGCTAGATGTGAAGATACCAACTTGGTGCTCAATTGAGAGAAATGCCATTTCATGATTAAGGAAGGCATTGTCCTTGGCCATAAAATCTTATGGAATGGAGTTGAAGTTGACAAGGCGAAGATTAAGGTGATTTCTAAGCTTCCACCCCTAACTTCACTGAAGGGTCTGCGGAGTTTCCAAGGCCATGCGGGTTTCTACCGGTACTTTATCAAAGATTTTTCTAAAGTGGTGAAACCATTGTGTAAGCTTCTTGAGAAGGATGACAAGTTCCATTTAAATAATGATTGTATGAGGGATTTTGAACTATAGAAGATTAAATTGACAATTAATCCTATTATTACCGCTCTAAATTAGAGTTTGCTTTTTGAACTCATGTGTGATGCAAGTGATGTAGTTGTCAGGGCTATATTGGGGAAACATATTAAAAGAGTTTTTCATCCGGTTTAATATGCTAGTAAGACCATAAATAATGCCTAAGTCAATTACACAGTTACGGAGAAAGAGCTCCTTGCTATTGTGTTTGCAATTGAGATGTTCCGCCCGTACTTGATGGGTACTATGGTTATTGTCCACACGGATCATGCGGTGCTTCATTATCTTATGAGAAAAAAGGATTCTAAATCCTGGTTGATAAGATGGTTATTCTTGTTGCAAGATTTTGATATTGATATTCAAGATAGAAAAGGTAGTGAAAACCAAGTGGTGAACCACTTGTCTCGTTTGGAGAAGTAGGGGAGTCCACATGATGGCCTTGAAATCAATAACTCATTCCTTGATGATCAACCTTTGCCAATTTCAATGAAAGACGTGTCATGGTTTGTGGGCTTTGTAAAAAAATTTTGTGAGTGGAATCATTCCGGAAGATTTCTCTTCAAACCAAAGGAAGAAGCTCAAGAGAGATTGTCAAGATTATTATTGGGATGAACCATACCTTTTTTAGATTTATACGGATGGGGTGATTAGAAGGTGTGTACAAGAAGAAGATCAAGGTGATATTCTTGGGGCTTGTCATTCTTTGCCATATGGTGGTCTGGTGGAGCAAGAATTGCGGCCAAAGTTCTTAGTTGTAGTTTCTATTGGCCGACTCTTTATAAGGATGAAAGTGACCTAGTGAAAATATGTGATGAATGTCAATATGCTGGTGGAATGTCAATGAAAAATGAGATACCTCTTACAACCATATTGGAGATTGATATTTTCGATGTTTGGGGCATTGACTTTATGGGCCCTTTTGTGAGTTCTTGTGGAAGAACATATTTCTGGGCCATGGTGGATTATGTGTCCAAATGGGTTGATGTCGTTGCCTTAACCAACAATGAGGCGAGAAGTGTACTGTCTTTCTTGAAGAAGAATATTTTTACAAGATTTGGTACTTCACGTGCAATCATAATATGAAGGGTCACACTTTTACAACAACGCTTTTGAAACTTTACGTAGAAAGTATGGTGTTACTCATAAGGTCACGACTCCCTATCACCCACAAGCTAGTGGTCAAGTGGAAGTCTCCAACCAAGAGATAAAGAGTATCTTGTCTAAAATGATGAATTCTAATCGGACGGAATGGTCCAAGAAGCTTGATGATGTGTTATGGGCTTATTAGATGGCTTACAAAACACCTATCAGCATGTGTCTGTACCGGTTGGTGTTCAGGAAAGTTTGTCACCTTTGGGTGTAACTAGAGCACAATGCAATGTGGGCTTTAAAGAAATTGAATATTGATTTTGATGTATCCGCTAACATGCAGGTTGTACACTTGAATGAATTGGATGAGTTCTGGTACCATGCATATGAGAGTTCGTCCTTGTACAAAGAAAAGATGAAATATCTTCATGAAAAATATATTTGGAACAAAGATTTCAAGGTGAGTGATTTTGTATTGTTGTTTAACTTAAGGTTTAGAATGTTTCTTGGGAAGCTCAAGTCCAAGTGGAGTGGCCCCTTTGAAATTGTTGGTGTGACACCTTTCAATGCATTGGATTTGAAGAACAAAAACAATGAAATTTTTTGAGTTAATGGTCACCGAGTGAAGCTCTATTTGGGAAAGGTTGGAGATAGCCACGTGGTGGCGGTCATTTAATTCACTTGAAGATTCTTTAACATTGTGTCGTGTTGCGACGTTAAATTAGGTGCTTCTTGGAAGGCAACCCAAGTACTTTTCCATTTTCTTTTGTAGTTAGGTGTTATTTGTTGTTTCTAACCTTATTTGAAGTATGCTATAGGGTTTACTATTACATGAAAGAAGGGTGAACAAAAATGGCTAAGTGTTGAAGGAAATGCAGACCACACATTCTAATTGACGGCGACATAATTAAATGTGTGACAGTAGAAGAGCTTGTCCGGCCGCACATATCACATGTAGACCATACTTTTAGAAGCTATACAAAGTGCCAAATTGCACACTCTATGATGTTTGAGCCTGTCAGTGGCGGGCTATTCTACAACCATAAGAAGAATTGTGCGACCACAATCAAAATTATGGGGACTGCACAAGTGACATAGAGCACTACTGCCTAGATGGAGTGCAGACCACACTTAGAATTGTGAGGCCGCACTCAGCCCTTTTCTCTTTCAGAAATCCTGAGTATAGAAATTCTTCCTTCATTTTACACTTTTCACCCACCATAGAATCATTGTTGCTCTACAAGATTTACTAAGAGATTATCATTGGTAACCTCACACACCTACTTATGCTCACACACCTAGTGCACTCACTTCATCTGGTATGTTTCATTTCATGTTAATCTCTTGTGTTAATTTATGTTTTGAAATTTAGCTTCTTTTAAACCCATATGTTATTATAGTTCATCCATGTATCCATGTGGGAAAGATTTGTACTAGGTAATCATTAATATAAGTTAAAAGGGGTTGGGTTAGTTGGATTTGATATGTATACCATGTTACCATACTGATTTGTACAAGTAATTACAAAATCTAAGTAAAAAAAAGATTGACTGCTCGTTAAAGTTTGAAATCTGTGACCGCACTTGAATTTGTACGGTCCGCGGTTTGGTTGTTCTGGGAAACTGGTGAAGGCAAGTGCTTATGCGGCCCCACTTTAATGGTGTGGACCGCAAAATTCTTAGAATGTCCACACTTAGGTTCGCACTGTCTATCAGAGACTTGTCTCTTGAGAAAATAAATGTGCGGACCGCAGATGAATTCTGCATCCACACTTTGCCATCGCACTATATTTAGAGAAGAGGCAACTGAGCCTCTGAACATTCCTGTCAGAAGTGCGACCGTGCATGAAAATGTTTGATATGTATTGTGCGGCCGCACAACTGAGCCTAAGATGCCCAAGTTTGACTTGAGTCAATATTTTGAGTAAACAATCTTAGAGCCGAGATTTGATGGTTTCAATAGATTTGTATAATGATTTTGGATGACGTATGTTTGGATCGAGTATCAAATTATCCATGAGCGTTTCAGCGCCTAATGTTGAAAGTTGGCGTATTGAAGGTTTTCTAGTTCTTTGAATTTGGTTTGAAGTAGACTTGATGTTATCAATGTCCTTTTGGAATTTCGAGCCTTGAAATAAGTCTATATTCTTAATTATGACTTGTATGCAAAATTTGGTATCATTCCGAGTTGTCTAAGTAAGATTCGACACGTTTGGAGCTAGTTGAAAAGTTTGAAGTTCATAAGTTGATTTAATTTTGTTTTGGGGTGTGATTCTTAGTTTTGATGTTGTTTACCTATTCTGAGGGTTTGCAAAGGTCCGTATTATGTTTATGGACTTGTTGGTGTAGTTGGACGGGGTGCTGGATAGCTCAGGTGAATTTCGGACCACCCGGAGCTATGTATGAAATTTTACTATTGCTTGTTCTAGTTTCTTTCTTCGCGAATGTGGAGGTGGAGTTGTGTTCGCAGAGAAGGAATTGGGGAACTAGAAATTTTTTCACTTCTCTTTCGCGATCCACTGGTCACGTTGCGTAAAGGAAAGGGGTTTGGGATGGGTCAACACCCATTACCTTTTGCGTTCACGAAGGTATCATCACGTCCGCGATGCTCCAGCGGGGAAAGCCTTCACAATCGCGAGACCACCCTCACGTTCGTGATGAACATTTTTAAGGCCTGGGCATGCTTTGCCTTAGCGATCACGAGGCCCTTTTCGCGATCAAGAAGATGGGTCAACTGGGAAGAACCTTGTTTTAAATCGGGTCTTAGGCTCATTTTCTCTCATTTCACTTTGAGTTAGCCAATTTTGGTGCTTTTGGAGAGGGATTTTTCACCAAGCATTGTAAAGTTAGTAATTACTACTTAATGTGAGTTTAATGCACGAATTAAGGGTAGATTTTAACATTTAGATTATGGAAAGTATAGGATTTTGTTCAAAAACGCAGGTTTTGATATTGATGTGATAAGAGCACAAAAATGATTATGGAATTGGGTAGAAATTATACATTTGTGTTTGTGAGGTTATGGATAACAATTATTTGTTAAAATATCTGGAATCGGGGCACGTAGGTCTTAGGGAAATTTTTAGTAATCTTCCAATTTGGATTGGGTAATTACTTTAATAGTTAGATTATAAACATTTGAGCATATATTGATTAGTTTGTACAACCCTTGGCTAGTTTCGGATTGTTCAGCACCGATTTGAGGAAATTAGTGTGAATTGTGTACCAGGAAGAGGACTTGGAAACGAGGTAAGTCTCTTGCCTAACCTTGTATGAGGAAATTATTCTTGTAGGTGTTTTAAATGGCTATTTGCTAAAAATTGTGGGTGCTACATGTGCACGATGTGACGTGAGTCCTGTTACGCAACGCCTTCCTGATGTTCTTTGGAAGGGCAACGTAAGGCTAAGCAACCGATGTCAGTACGGTTGCTGTCCGCCAATGAGGTCCCCTCCGCACGCTAGACTAGATTGTCAGTGCCGTGCGGGAAAACCAATGTCATGAGCAATTGCGGAAGCTGAGAGAGAATTGGGTTTTGAATGATGATGATGATTTTATTGATGACTGAAATGCTGATTACAAAAGATGCGGTGTCGAGGGGGAGAGACACCAGTACAGAAAATTGCTTGCTTGAAAATGTTTGATTGTTTGGTCCCCCTTAATAATGCTTAAAAAAAATAAACCAACATTACATGACTCTTCCTAATAAAGCTGTAGAAGCACACTGAATGAAAATGATGTAAACTAGCCTATAATTACAATGAAAAGGATTTTGTTTATTACAAGGTAGAACTAAGTCTGATGGCAGCAACTTTGTCTTGCGGGTCAGGGTCTGCGCGCGCGTTGCTGTGGGCGTTGCTGAGGCTGGGCGCTGGTGCTTGGCATTAGGGTCTGTGCATGAGGCGCTGCTGGAATGGGCCTGCAGCTGGGCGCTGGTGAGACATCAGGATCTGCGCGCGCGGCATTGTCAGGGCGCGCGACGCTGTTGTCATTAGCCAGCCCTTGGGCGCTGGCGAGAGGCATCGGTGGGGCGGCAGAGGCGCATGCACGCTTGTCACTTGGTGCAGCCAAGACCATGGGGCCGACCATGGTGCTAGGCATTGTGAGGCTTGCTAGGCCGCCATGGGGCGCGACCAAAGGGTCATGGGGCGTGTCTGGAAAGCAGCCCATGACCGTCCGCACGTAACTAAAATCATGCTTATGCCTGGGTATATTTAGGATTCTAACATGTATTACTTGTATTATTCGCACCCAACTTGTTAGTTTAATTACCTAAATTTATTATTGAATTTGGATAAAGGATTTTAAAGGACTGAGTTTCATTACTTTGAGTTTTGGTAGAATACTTGACTGTTAGTGGAAATTATACCTTCTTTGAGTATTAATCCTATATATGTAGTAATCGTTGATCGGAGTTTTTAGAGTTTCCTTCATTCCTGTGGATCGGGCCAAATGCGTCGGCAGTATATTAGATGCATCTATGGTTCGCGTGCGGTCGACCCTTGGCAGTGTAACACTATTCTAGATCGGGCCGTTCAGCATAAATCGTGCGTGATATTGCTCGGAGTTCGATTATACTTGACATTCTTCTTGATCTGAAACTAGAAAATTACATGGTGGTTCTTATGTATTAAATACTTGGCATGTGATAGTTGGAGACCTTAAATTGATATTATGTTTAATAATTATAAAATATTGTTTCTTATCTCACTATTATTGTTGTATTTCATGCTTACTTATGATTTCTATATTTTATTTATTGACCCTTAGTATGTGTCGATGTTGACCTTCCATCACTAATTCTGCGAGGTTAGACAAGATATTTACTGGGTACATCTGGTGGTCAGTTAGGTGCGTACCCCGCTACACGAAGACTTAGTGGCGAGCTGCTCTCTCTGCTCCATTTTGCAGCACCCAGAGTCTGTTCCTTGTAGTATTTATTTTTCTCTCTCTCTTACTCCAGACAATAGTGTAGGAGGTTTTGTATATTCTACTAGTTTGCTCGTGCACTCGTGACATCGGATTGGAACATTCTAGTAGATATTCATGGTTTTTGTTTACTAAATTTGCTACTTCACTCTTAAGTTTATCTTACACTTTATATTACTACGGTCATCTACTGTTTGTCTCTTTATTAAATAAAATCAATGAGTTTAAAAATAATAAAATGAACATTTAAGTGGATATTTCTCCGTTGGCTTGCCTAGCGGTGACGTTGGGCGCCATCACCGCCTATAGTGAGAATTGAGTCGTGACAATAGGGTTTTATCAAGGAGGTTTTTAACGAGGAGACGAGCAGAACACTTTGATACTTGGAGTATGCAAGAGCAGACATGTTTTTCATTTTCCGACTCAAGAATCTCCTAGTCGAACAATGAAGGGACTAAATATACTAGGATTAGGATGCCAACCGGCACCCGAAACTTGTAAGTTTCTCCAAAAGTTGCCTCAAGGCGAAATGATGTAGTCAAATAAACTAAATAAGATACATGTTCATTTAAACTGCCCTCCTAAAAAGGTACGTTCGACCAGCTCGAATAACTCATATCAGCCCTCGACCATGACTTAATGAAAGCTACGTTAGAATAGCTCGAACAACCCCTATCAGCCCCCGACCACGACTTAATGAAAGTTATGTTTGACTAACTCAAAAAAACTCCTATAGGACCTCGCCACAACTTAATAAAAGGTACGCTCGATCAGCTCGAACAACTGCTATCGTCCCTCAGCCACAACTTAATGAAAAGTACATTCGACCAGATCGAACAACCCTTATCGTCCCTCGAACATGACTTAATAAAAGGTACATTCGACCAACTCGAACAACCACTATCATCCGTCGGCCTCGACTTAAACGAATGGTATGTTTGACCAGTTCGAACAACTCCTATCAGCCCTCCGCCTTAACCTAACTCAACCAATATGTTCGAACCGTACGAACAGCACTTATCGGCCCTCGACCTAAACCCCAATAAAAGGTAACAATGAAGAAAGCAAAGCACAAATACAAAAATAAGAATGCACAATGACAAAAAGGTACATAAGAAACCAAAACAAACTTTTATATTCATTGAAAAGTTTTTACAAAGATGTTCAAAGACGCCAACAATAGGTACAGTACAAAAATTGAAAAAAATAAAAAGCTAAAAATTCAATGGCCATCACCACCCTGATATCCACTATCCGTTCCTTCCTCGCCTTGACCATAAACAAAATCGTACCAAGCATTATCCGCAAACCGGTCCACATCTCTCTCATCACCTTCCTCGGAATCGTGTTGAGGTTTGGAGAGATCATAGCCGCAGGTGAGCCGGTTTAAACTTCTACCAGAATCTCAACCAATCATGGATCCTAATGGTGCGGGGGAGGACTTGTCTGACCTAGACAATGAGGTGCGCTACCAATTGAAGAGGTTGATCAGTAGCTACAAAACAAGAAGGATTAGTCCACAGATTTGCAATATACGACTTCCTGAAAAGATAGAAACAAGAATACGAGCACTTATGAGTATTGTTCCATGTATCAAGGAAACCTATGGAATTTTCCACGACGACCATGGTCTTCATAAAGAAGAAGTCGAGCCAAAATTTTTGACTACCTTTGTCATCCATTTTTACCACTAAGCACTTACCTCTATGATATTGCAGGTTTAACATCCTGCCCCGATACAAGTTGGGCGCGAACAGATGTACCAAATACCACACCATGATATTTACAGCAGCAAAAATTGCGAACTTTGCCAGCATCTTAATCAAATTATATACGTAGGGGGTGAGTTGAGCAGGTTAAACCCCATAAAAATGGCAAAACACATCAACAAGCGGAATGAGAGGAAATGAGTAGCCGATGGTGAATGGATAGGCATAGAGAGCATAGTACCCAGGGTGGTAGGCGTGCACTTCTTAATTATCTAAAGGTATTAGCTCCACGTGGTCGGGAAGGGAATGCTTGACCTTGAACTTGATCCACACCAAATCCACACTCAATAGTGAGTGAAAACGGTCGTTGGAAGAATAGTACCTAACAAGAATCAGGGTCGATTTTCATAGAGAGTTAAATATGGGTGTTAGGGTGTACACTTGATGAGATTAAATGATATAGCTCAATTGCTCTTCCAAATAAGAGATTTTGTTTTCTACTTCTAAAGTTAAAAACGAGTAATTATTTTTTGTTGTTTCTATCAAATGCGTAAAAGTCCTAGGGATGTGACATTCACCTAGGTGTTAGCCTAATGGGTAAATCACGTTAATGCTTGTTTTAGTGACCGAGGTGTATTATAACTTTCAACTCTAAATTACTCACTCAATACCTCTCGGTTATAGAGTGATTTTGCCCAAATAGGCTTTCTCAAGCCCAATTGGGTATGAATTCAAATAGCAGATATGAGCGCAAGATGAATTTTCCCTATCTCTAGTTCAAACCCTTCAATTAGGCTAGCCAAAACCATAACTAGCCTAATTTCTTGTTAGCCAAGTTATTCTAGACTAAGTCCCTCTTTCTCAAGTAAGGACCAAGTCAAATAGGCATGAATCAATATTTGCAATCATTAATTCTAGAAATAATACATAACACCCAATTATTAACAAGCATTAGATTAATCACCCATAAGGTTTATACACTAGGGTTGGTTCATAACCCTACAGAAGATCTAGCTACTCGTGATAGAAATTGAAGAAAATAAAGCAGAAGAACTAACTAAAGCCTTAAAAAAAGATTAAATTTATAAATCTAATGTTTCTTCACCCACAATGGTCACTAATTACCCAAAAATAGTAATGTATAACGGTTACAACACTCAATATTACAAAATGTGCCCTAAAAGTGTTTTCTATCTATTTATAGTGGCCCAAAATTCACTGACAAAAATTCCTTTTGGGGGGTTTTGAGGCTGCTTAATTCTATGTGCGGTCCACACTTTTCTTAGCTCTGCAAGTGAAGGACTTCTGCGGCCGCACAATTTATTCTGCGGCTGTTCAACCTCTGTGGTTGCACTTTTGGCAAAGCTTCACATTTGGTCATTTTGAACATTCTCTGAACTTTTTAAGTTTTTGCCACTACGACCATGTTTTGCGGCCGCAGTTTTTCAAACATCCTCTAAGCTTCAGGAACCAGATCTGTGGCTGTAAAGGTATTTCTGTGATCTACTTTCTTCTACGGCTGCATAATTCCTTTCACGGACCGCACTTTTCGCCTGCTGCACTCCTTCTTGCCTTTATGAGCTGGAACACTCCTTTTTGAGTTACATTTCTTCGTTGAGGTTCAATTCTCCAACATGCCTACAATTTGCATAATTTCATTAGTTTTGGGAACAAAAATTAACACTTTTGAACTAAATTAAAGCAAGAAGGTACTAATAAGTGGTTAAAATCCACACTTATCAACTCCCCCAAACTTAAGTCTTTGGTTGTCCTCAAGCAAACAGATTAGTTCCCACCTCCCCAAAGTAAATTATAAACCATTCATACTTAGTTGGGGCCAACAATTAGCTACAATACTCATGCATTTTCAACATGGTGACAAATCACATATTATGCACATATAACTCTAATGTGACACTTGAGCTTTAAGAATTGACTTCTCTCATCAAGGACTCTTTCTATATCATGTAGATCATGGTGGACTTCAAACTCTTCCTTCTCTGCCTTGCATTTTCCAAGCTCACTTAAAGAGTTAGCACTAAATTTTTAGATCAATGAAAGGTTCACTCTTATATTACAAAAGAATGTCACAAGTAAGGCGTCAAGTACCTTAGGCTTGCCCCTTATGTAGATCACCACTAATGTAAGCTCACTCTGGTAGGATTTCTTTCAAGTCGTAATGAAGGTTTTTAGATTGAGGTAGGATACCATATGGGATAAGTGGTTACACCCTTCCTTAAGAACTCAACATTTTTCATTTCTTGGCTCACATTTACCAACTCTTAGAGGTATTTCCTTTTCTTGGGGGCTAGAGAGACTTGACATCGCTCTTTCTTGTTCATTTAATTCTGTTTATCCCTTGATGTTCATACTAGAGATAATTCACTCTTTTTGATTCCATCAAGCTTCCTTTTTATTCTTTTTTTGGTATATTATTTTTGTTCCTTTTCTTTTCATAGAGATCATTTCTTTTCTATTTTTATGCATTGATACCTCTTTCAAATTACTCAATTCTCTCCCCAAACTTATGCCTTAAGAAATTTATTTCATAAGAGTGTTAAGGAAGGTTCGGGTGTCAAGAGAGGATTACAACAAAATGGGTAAGGGCTTGTAGCATAGTTACCAGTAAAGAAAGGCTAAAGGCTAAAAGGGGTTGATTAGGGATAACAAGCATTGGGTGGTAATCAAAAGCTCAAACGAACCAAGGAAAGCCTACAATCATCTTCCAAACCAAGCAAATCTAGGATTTTTCTTTAAAGCACATTCGAAGCATGTTATATACCATTCACACAAATACTTGGACTAGAAACAAAGTTCACCTCACCCCTCAAGCAACTAGACCGTAAAAGCGGATAATTCCCAAAGCCTGCAACAATCACAATCAAGATAAAGATCACTATGGTCCAATTAATCATGCAATGATTATCAAAGTCAACTCAAGAGTCTCAATGTCACTAACTAGAGCTATTTGCTTTCAAAAACCTTGTTTCAAACCATAAGCACACAATTAAGTGCGTTGGAGCCAAATGATGCATGAATAACTCTTTTTAGAGAATGACTTGGTTCGGGCTTTTATTCATTACTAGTACTATTATTATTACCTAAACACAAAAAATGGACTCATTCCCTTAAGAAATTTGTCACATCATCCATCCTCGAGAAGAGTCACCCGGTTCACACAAAAAACTACCTTTGGAAAGAATCGTAGCATTAAGAAAACCAAATACTTATTATCCACACTACTACGAAAAACATAAAAATTGCTAACGTAAATAGAAGCTACTAGTTGAAGAAGCTAAAGAAATAACTAACTAACTAAAGATAGATAAAATAAAGAAGAAACAAAATCATCCAATTATCACAGTCTAAAAGTATCCAAATGTGTCATCAAATAAACTTACCCCCCCCCTCCCCGAATAAAACATTGTCCCAAATCCTTAAAAAATAAGAGTAAAAGGAGAGAGGGTGAAGAAACTCCCTAAGCATCCTTGGACATCTCAGTATCCCCAGCAGCATCAACCCATGTTGGCTTAGCCAACTTCATATCATCATCATCATCATCATACATGGGAGTGGTAGGAGTGGCGAAGATCGCACCCATTATGTCAACAACATCGACAGTAAGGTATGGCTCCTCAGACCAGCCAACTAGAGAAACATGTGTAGATGGATCTGGGGTGGACTGGTCTAGGTCAAGCATCATATCAAATGGAAAATCACAACTGTAGCTAGTCGGGTCACCTCAGCTCGTAGCTTGTCTATAGACTTCTTGTTGTCCTAAGACTTCCTCACCTTCTTGACATACTTGGTCAAGCCCTCAATAACTGAACCATAATTTATCAAAGTGTCTATGATCACCTTCTGGTTGTCTAGAATCTTGCCCAGCTTCTCATCAAGCTCAGTAGAATCCCATAGTACCTGTGTAGATGACTGTCTTGCATTAAGTAATAGATATCTCATACAATTTTGAAGTAGCTGCCTATATCTAGTTGTTGAGACACGCCAATGAATGGGAGACTCGAAGCACAGAAAGTGGGCCTATAGGCATGGGCATTGACCTCAGAACTGATGTAGGGACTACCCTAAGAGATATGGAAGGAGCTATGGACGGAGCTGAAGATGGAGGCAGAGACATAGTTGTTGCACTGGTATAGGGCTCAGCTAATATACATGGAATATCATCTGTGTCAAAAACTACCACTATCGGCTCATCAGACTGGCCTATAGTAGTAAAAGGTTGATCACTCTTCTTCGGGTTGGTTAGATCCTGCAGCGAGTACCACTCAAACGACTTCTTAGACTTTACGTTGTATCAAATGGCTTTATCTCTACCTTTGCATCTGTGAGGTAGTAATAGGGTAGGGGTAAGCCATGTTAGTCTGCTGTACTACTAAAAATAGGTTGGCTGACATCAGGGCACCCACAATGATTGGGTACCAGCCAAGATAGAAGCCACAAGAACCGCTCGTGGAACATGTAACTTATTCTCATTATAGCACGAGTCAAGCCTGCTACACACAAAGGTTTGCCAACCTTTTACCTCAAATCTCAATGTACTCTGCTGAATACGTACCCCAACAGTAATTCATGGTGGAGGTGGTCTAGGTGCCAAGATCTAAGCAAGCCACACCGGACCTCTTCTTTCAGGGCTAACTTCTCTAAGTACTTCTTTGGCTCCACGTCCTCAAATCCCAATCACGC
Source organism: Nicotiana sylvestris (assembly GCF_000393655.2). Taxonomy (NCBI): domain Eukaryota; kingdom Viridiplantae; phylum Streptophyta; class Magnoliopsida; order Solanales; family Solanaceae; genus Nicotiana; species Nicotiana sylvestris. Next base: position 130,676,300 of record NC_091059.1, on the reverse strand, counting down.
GTTCAGCGTGTGCTGATCAAACTTCACCTTGAGGTTTCATACTTTGATCATCTTTGTCCTCTTATGAATGTGTGAAATATTGGCATAGAAATCACAAACAAGGTGCTCCTTGACATCCACAACCTTCTCAGTAAACAATATTCATCCCTTTCTCGTCCTGAACTGCTCCAAAACTGCAGGGTTGTATCTATCAAGATCCCTTAAAAGAAACTGCCTCTCATGTGTCAATGATCACACCGGCCACCACATCCTAAAATTAGTGAAAGCAGCCAAACTCACAAATTTGTCTTCACATGCTTCCTTCTTCTCCGCTTAACCCTAATAGATGTACCTTCTCCCCATTTTCCATAATCTGGAATATCCTACACATAGGATACTGGAGCAGTTAGATCGGAGGCTCGGTTATCACATTCCAAACCCTCGAAAGTGTTGTGAGATGATGAAGGCACATCTAGAGGATTAGATCACCCCTGTGGCCTGGATTATGTCGTTATCTTCTGATTCGGAATAGACACAGAGTTGCCCTCGGAAGCCTCCCTAGACAGGGCATAAGAACTAGACTAAGAGAGGTTTGCACCCATCCCTCTGCCTATTGTGGCCTTCTTCTAAATAGCCTTGGACACAATGAGGGGCAAGGCACCTCTGCCTCGACCCCTAGAAGAATCTCCTCTACCTTTGACAGCTTCTTCGCTGCCTCATGATCGACTATTGTCTATATCAAATCAAAGAGGATTGTTAGTTGCACGTAATCATTCCAACATATCTAGTACTTATGTAAGGAAGGGAGAACAATGTGTACATTGTAGGGTTACAACAGGATTAAATGCTTGTAGAATATAGGATCTGCAGTCCGTACTTTTCTGATGTACAACTGCTACGGTAAAGCTAGTAGTACCAGCCTCATAAGAAGTTAGTATGAAGCTCCCACCAAATTGTATATGCACCGGAGGTGCAAGTATTATAATAGAGCTTCAAGTTATGGACATAAATCATACCTATGTGAAAAAGAGGTCATGAAAGAGATAAAAGATACGATGCCAGATTTTAAGGTAAGTAAGGTAAAGGTAAACAACATACAAGATACTCAAAGGCCGAAGATCGTGAATAGTCCATACTTTGGATAAAAGGCTAGAAGCACTGGAATTCAATATCCAGGAATGATAGCAGCATCGTCAGTGGCACACCTTCCAGCCTTTGGTTTCTAATTACATAAAGGTCTAATTAGAGAGTAAAAGAAGAGTTAGAGACGATGTGATGTCTCATTTGATGTTCCAGAAAAGCATAAGGGAATCGATCGCAAGCTAAAGTATGATAGAATGACAAGGTTTTAGAAAGGCAAGAGTAAGGATAAAAAGAAGGCAAGTGAAAAGGTGACAAAATGGAAAAGTCCTCGGGACTAAGCCCGTGAAAACAAAGGAGCTGATGGTTCCTCTAAGTTATAGAAAGCTCAATATACCCTGAATGAACTCAAAGGAGTCTCAGAATAGTAACATTTAGAAGAGAGAAGATGCTACCATGGTAGTAGAATGAGGGTGTAATTGTGATAGATAAAGGATGATGTTTGGGCCTTCGACTGAGTAATGATTTGAAAAGGATTTCATGGATTGTACAGAATGAAAAACGTAAGGTGAATCACATTGGGATGCTATAAAATACGATTATTGAAGTATAGTATCGCCCTTAAGTGGATCAGGAGAATCACTTCTAATATTCCTCGATATAGCATAAGCCCTAGTGGCAATGTATTACGTAAGAAGTTTCAAGTTATCAACGGAAAATTGTAGATCAACATTGAGGTGAATCGACAATGGATGGATAAAAGATACAAAGTATGATATGAGATTAGACTATCATTCTTAAGATGAAAAGGAATGAAGAAGCATTAAAAGACTTAGCTTTATGCATATAGGATAAGCAACAAGAGTGTTTCGGGTCATCACCGTAATTCTTCTTTGTTCTGTGCTTCCGAGGCCTTGAGAACCTCGCTTTTAGTTGCATCGATTTGCGTGCGCAGTCCGGGTACTCAGAAAGCTTTTTATGTTGAAATATGCGAATTATGTGAGAAATTTGATGAATTTTGATATTAATATGCATAATATTGACTTCGGTCAACATTTTGGGTAAACGGACCTGGACCTGTGATTTGATGGTCCCGGAGGGTCTGTAGAAAAATATGGGACTTGGGCGTGTGCCCGAATCAAATTCAGAGGTCCCAAACCCGAGAAATGAATTTTTGTGTGAAATTGTTTCCCGAAATTTATTAAGGAAAATGAAGAAGAAAATTGATCAGAAAGCTGTGGTATCGGGCTCGTATTTTGGTTCTGACGCCCGGTACGAGTCTTAAATATGTTTTAAGCACTATCTGTAAATTTTGGCTAAAAACGGACGTCATATGACGTGTTTCAGACTTAAAATGGGGAATTTGAGTTTTATGAAAGTTGAAAGAAAATCATGAGTTTTGAGGCTTGATCCTATGTATATGATGCTATTTTGGCAATTTGATTGCACGAGTAAGTCTGTAAAGTGTTTTTGAGATCATATGAATGTTTGGTTTGGAGCCTCGAGGGCTCGGGTGAGTTTTAAGTGGGGCCCAGGAGGTCTTAGGCTTAAAAATGCAGGTTCAGATGTTACAGGCCCCAGTGCGGCCGCGGTCATTTCCGCGCGGTCCGCTCTGGCAGCCACGCGGCCACGGTGCTTTTTCTGTGCGGTCCGCATGGTGGAGTTCAGAGGGTCGACCAGCGCGGTCGCGCACCAAATCAGTGCGGTCTGTGCTGGGTGGGTTCAGAGAAAGCCCACTTCTTCCCTCCCTCGGCACGACCGCGGTAGATTTCTGCGCGGTCCGCGCCAGCCCCCAGCAAAAGTATATATATTCGGGACTTTCAGTCATTTTTCCACTTTTCAAAAATCCAAAACCTAAGAGTCGATTTTCCAAACAACTTTTCTTCTCCAAAACCATTGGTAAGTGATTTCTAACTTAATTTCTTCACTTCTTAACATCTTTCAACATGATTTCAACTTTAAATCAAAGATTTTCTTGGGAAATTGGGTGTTTTGGGAAGTTGAGAAGTTGGGTGTTTTCAACTTTGAGAAGTTGGACCTCAATTTCGGGTCCGATTTCAAAACAAAACATATATTTGGATTCGTGGGAGAATGGGTAACCAGGTTTTGGTTCGAACCTCAAGTTTCGACCACGTGGGTCCGGGGGTATTTTTGACCTTTTTGGGAAAAACCTTGTAAAAACTATTTTTATGCATTGGGGTTAGTTCCAATAGTAATTATTAATGCATTCAAGCAATTTGTGACAAGATTCGAGCGGTTGGGTGGTGAATTCGAGAGGTAACGCTATAATCGAGACTTGAGTTGGAGCATTCGAGGTAAGTGTTCGGTCTAACCTTAGCTTGAGGGATTAAGAGTTGAGTCATATCTGCTACTTGCTTCTTGTTGAGTACGACGTATAGGCAAGGTGACGAGTATCTATGCATTGGTGACAAGCATGATCGTGAGTCTTATATTGTGATTTCCATGATTTTGTTGTATTATTCATACCTTGATGAAGATTTCTATTTTTGCTGTGTAAAGTTGTGGAAAGAATTGTGACCTATGAACATTGAGGAGCGTTGACTTCAGTTGTGTAACGAATTGTAAAAGTATAAGTGATAATTGAAACTCTAGAGTATTGGCTCTAGTGGTGAAGGGAGTCGTGAAGTAAAAGTGAGAAAGGGAAGAGATTATCACGTTGCACCCTTGCCGGGTTATTGTTGAGTTGTGGTTCCCTTGCATTGTGTTATTATTTTATAGTACAGATGCTTAGGTTGATGATTTTTTGTGTTAGGTGTTGTAATAAGTTTAGTTATAGCTGAAGTAATAGATGTTGTAACGAGTTTGGTTATAGCTGAGGTAGTTAGGTGTTGTAACAAGTTTAGTTATAGTTGAAGTAATAGATGTTGTAACGAGTTTGGTTATAGCTGAGGTAGTTAGGTGTTGTAACAAGTTTAGATATAGCTGAGGTAGTTAGGTGTTGTAACAAGTCTAGATGTAGCATGGTAACAAGTTTGGTTATAGTTGTTTCTCCCTTGCTGGGAAGTTAGTATATTCCTTGTGTTCCCTATTTGGATTTGTTCGTGATTGTTTTCATCGATGATATTGATGAACTAAAATGGGAGCGGGTGGTACGCCTACCACAAGATAATGAAATGGGAGCAGGTGGTACGCCTACCTCAAGATAATGAAATGGGAGCGGGTGGTATGCCTACCACAGGATATGATGAAATGGGAGCGGGTGGCGCCTACCACAAGATAATGAATTGGATCGGGTTGCACGCCGCAACAGATGTTAAATGATAAGGGATCGGGTTGCGCGCCGCAACAGTATTGTTATTGTATCATTGTAGGTATTGAGATGTCCTTTCATATTTTAATAAGTTTCTTTGTTGGTCTTGATATGTTTCCCTGAAGCATGTACCCCTCCCATTTTAAACTGCTTGTTCGTCTTTATTTTCCGCAACATATTATATATCTGCTCAGGTTTATACCGGAGCAGCTTTAGGACCGCAGCAGTAGCGTATTGATCGGGAGCTGACTTCAGTCCAGAGACATCAAGCTAGCGTAGCTGACGTTCGCATGTCGAAGTCCTTCTCCATGTTTAGTTTGTCTTCATTATACCAAGACAGATACTTTGTATTTCCATTCAGACTTGTTTGTAGCACTCTTTAGCAGTCTGTGAGTTAGTGACACCAGATTTTGGGTAGAGATTTGTCTTAAACTTCCGCATTTGAATTTCAGCTTAATAAACTTAAAGTCTTCCGTTTTTTTTTATTTATTTAATTGCTTTCGTATGTGGTTACTATTGAGAAGTTATCAGAGAATGTTTAAAGTTTGGCTGGCCTAGATCCGTTAGTATGCGCCATCACGCCTCTCGATGGTGGGGAAATCCGGGTCGTGACAAGTTGGTATCAGAGCTCTAAGTTGCGTAGGTCTCACAACTCGCGGACAAACTCGGTAGAGTCTGAGGGATCAGTACGGAGAATTCTGTATTTATCCCCTAGAGGCTACAAAGTTATGAAAATTTTCACCTTGTTCTTTCTTGTCGTGCGATTCTGTTTCTCAACATTGATTGTCTTTCTACTCTATTCTTTCACAGATAGCGAGAACATGTGCTTCCCCTTCTACCGCGCAGCAGCCCGAGCCCCCAGCAGCAGCTCCTATTAGGGGCAGAGGGCGAGGCCGAGGCCGGGGCAGAGCCCAACCCCGAGCAGCAGTCCCAGAGGTGGAGACTCATGTTGACTATGATGAGGGGGTTCCATCTCCAGCAGCTCCAGTGGGCCCAGCTCAGGTCCCAGAGGGCTTCATTGCCACTCCAGTTCTTCAGGACGCTCTGGTCCGATTGGTAGGCCTCATGGAGAGTGTCACCCGAGCGGGTTTACTTCCAGTAGCACTAGCCACTTCTCAGGCTGGAGGAGGGGCTCAGACTCCTGCTACACACACTCCGGAGCAGGTAGCTCCCCAGACTTAGGCTCCAGCGGTTCAGCCAATTGGAGTAGTTCAGCCGGGTGTCATAGCTCGGACCGGCGATGGAACGACTATGTCCGCCGATGCTTTGTGGAGACTGGACAGATTCACCAAGCTATTCACTTCTACTTTTAGCGGAGCATCTAGTGAGAATCCCCAGGATTATCTAGACAGCTGCCACGAGGTTCTCAGGAACATGGGTATTGTTGAGACCAATGGGGTTGATTTCGCTACATTTCGTTTGTCTGGATCTGCCAAGGCTTGGTGGAGGGATTATTGCTTAGAGAGACCAGCCGGATCAGCATCTTTGTTTTGGGAGAAGTTTACGATATTGTTTCTGTAGAAGTTTCTCCCCGTTACCCAGAGAGAGGCCTATCGGAGGCAGTTTGAGCGCCTCCAGCAGGGTTCCATGACTGTTACCCAGTATGAGACCAGGTTCATCGATCTAGCTTGCCATGCTCTCATCATACTTCCCACTGATAGAGAGAGGGTTAGGAGGTTTATTGATGGTCTTATTCAACCGATTCGTCTTCAGATGGCCAAGGAGGTCGGGAGCGAGATCACATTTCAGGAGGCGGCCAATGTGGCCCATAGAGTTGAGACGGTTCTATCATAGGGAGGTGGTCATGGGTCGGATAAGAGGCCCCGTCATACAGGCAGATTCAGTGGTACCTCGTCTAGAGGTAGAGATTCATATGGTAGAGGCCACCACCTAGACCCTTTCAATCAGCACTTCAGGTCTCACATGGTACTTCGAGCAATAGTGGTTCTCAGCAACGCTATTTGGATCAGCATCCTATTAGTGCACCATCGCTTTAGAGCTTTCGAGGAGGTCATTCAGGTCGACAGGGTCAGCCTCAGCCCTCTCGGCTGCAGCAGTCAGGTGGGTGCTACGAGTGTGGTGAGTATGGTCACATCAGGAGAGCTTGCCCGAGATTGAGGGATGCACAACCACAGTAGCAGGGTCATCGAGCTATGATTCAGGCACCAGAGGCTCCGCAGGCCACCCAGCCAGCTAGAGGCGGGGGAAGAGGTGTTATAGGTGGAGGTAGAGGTCATAGAGGTGGAGGCCAACCAGCAACAGGCCATCCTAGAGAGGCAGTTCAGGGTGGTAAGGCTCATCCCTGGTGTTATGCTTTGCCAGCTAGGCCAGAGGCTGAGTTTTCCGATGCTGTCATCATAGGTACTATTTTGGTCTGTGATAGAGGTGGTTCAGAGCTATTTTACCCTGGGTCTACGTATTCGTATGTGTCATCCTATTTCGCACCCTACTTGGTTATTCCTAGCGATGCCTTGGGTGTTCCTGTATATGTATCTACACCGGTGGGTGATTCTACAGTAGTCGACCAAGTGCATTGTTCCTGAGTAGTAGTATTTGAAGGTCTTGAGACCCGTGTTGACTTATTGCTCTTAGATATGGTGGACTTTGATGTTATATTGGGGATGGATTGGTTGTCCCCGTACCATTCTATCTTGGATTGCCATGCCAAGACCGTGACCTTAGCCTTACAGGATTTACCCTGTTTAGAGTGGAGAGGGACTTCTGGTCATTGTACCCGCAGTGTTATCTCGTATGTGAAGGCTCAGTGTATGGTTGAGAAGGGATATTTGGCCTATTTGGCATACGTTCGTGATTCTAGCACGGAGGTCCCTTCTATTGATTTTGTGCCCGTTGTTCGGGAGTTTCCTGAGGTTTTCCCTTCAAACCTGCCGGGTATGCCACCCGACAGGGATATTGACTTTTGTATTGATTTGGCTCCGGGCACTCAGCCCATTTCTATCCCTCCATATCGTATGGCCCCGCCGGAGTTGAAAGAGTTAAAAGAACAGTTGCAAGGTTTGCTTGAGAAAGGTTTCATTAGACCCAATGTTTCGCCTTGGGGTGCACCAGTATTGTTTGTTAAGAAAAAGGATGGTTCAATGAGAATGTGCATTGATTACCGACAACTAAACAAGGTTACAATTAAGAATAAGTATCCACTACCGAGGATTGATGATTTGTTCGATCAACTTCAGGGTGCCAAGGTATTCTCAAAGATTGGCTTGAGATCTGGCTACCATCAGTTGAGGATTAGGTCATCCGATGTCCCTAAGATAGCATTCCGCACTCGCTACGGGCATTATGAGTTCTTGGTTATGTCATTTGGGTTGACCAATGCCCCAGCAGCCTTTATGGATTTGATAAACCGAGTGTTCAGTCCTTACTTAGACTCGTTCGTGATAGCCTTCATTGATGATATTCTGATATACTCCCGCAGTCAGAAGGAGAATGAGCAGCACCTCAGAGTGGTTCTTCAGTCTCTGAAGGATAGTCAGTTATATGCCAAATTTTCGAAGTGCGAGTTTTTGTTGAGTTCTGTTGCATTCCTGGGTCACGTTGTTTCAGCAGAGGGTATTCAGGTTGATCCGAAAAAGATTGAGGCAGTCAAGAACTGGCCTAGACCAGCATCAGCCACAAAGATTCAGAGTTTCTTGGGATTGGCAGGTTACTATCGTCGGTTTGTGGAGGGGTTCTCATCTATTGCATCCCCGATGACCAGGTTGACCCAGAAAGGTGCCCAGTTTAGATCGTCAGACGAGTGTGAGGCGAGCTTTCAGAGGCTGAAGACAGCTCTGACTATGGTACCGGTGTTGGTTTTGCCCACAAGTTCAGGGCCCTATACAGTCTATTGTGATGCATCTCATATTGGACTTGATGCAGTGTTGATGCAGGATGGCAAGGTCAATGCCTATGCTTCGAGGTAGTTGAAGGTTCATGAGAAGAACTATCCAGTGCATGATTTGGAGTTGGCAGCCATCGTTCATGCTTTAAATATTTGGAGGCATTATTTATATGGTGTGACGTGTGAGGTGTTCACGGATCATAAGAGTCTTTAGTATTTGTTCAAGCAAAAGGAGTTGAATTTGAGGCAGATGAGGTGGTTGGAATTGTTGAAAGATTATGACGTCACTATCTTATATCACCCGGAAAAGGCCAATGCGGTGGCTGATGCCTTGAGTATGAAGTCAGTCAGCGTGGGCAGTCTTGCTTATATTCCGGTCGGTGAGAGACCGCTTGCTTTGGACGTTCAGGCTTTGGCCAATCAGTTTTTGAGGTTGGACATTTCTAAGCCTAGTCAAGTATAAGCTTGCACGGTCGCTCGTTCTTCGTTATTGGAGCGTATCCGCGATCGACAATTCGAAGATCCCCATTTGTGTGTCTTGAGAGACACGGTGCAGCGTGGAGGTACCAAGAAAGTAACCTTAGATGACGATGGTGTATTGAGATTACAGGGGCGAGTTTGTGTGCCCAATGTTAATGGGATTCGAGAGTTGATCTTAGCGGAGGCCCACAGTTCTCGGTATTCTATTTATCCGGGCGACGCAAAGATGTATTAGGATTTGAGGAAGCACTATTGGTGGCTTAAAATGAAGAAAGACATTGTTGCATATGTGGCTCGTTGTTAGAACTGTCAGCAGGTTAAGTACGAGCATCAGAGGCTCGGTGGTTTATTTCAGAGGATTGAGCTTCCCGAGTGGAAGTGGGAGAGGATTACTATGGATTTTGTTACTGGAATTCCGATGACTGGGAAGAAGTTTGATGCGGTTTGGGTTATTGTAGATAGGCTGACCAAGTCAGCGCATTTTGTTCCGATTGCCACCACCTATTCGTCCGAGAGATTAGCTGAGATTTATATCAGGGAGATCGTTCGCCTTCATGGGGTGCCTATGTCTATCATCTCGGACTTAGGTCCGCAGTTTACCTCGCATTTCGGAGAGCGGTTCAGAAAGAGTTGGGCACCCAGTTTCAGTTGAGCACAACATTTCATCCCCAGAAGGACGGTCAGTCCGAGAGGACTATTAAAATATTCGAGGATATGCTCAGAGCATGTGTCATTGATTTCGGAGGCTCGTGGGACCAGTTCTTGCCTTTAGCAGAATTTGCCTACAACAACAGCTACCAGTCCAGAATTCAGATGGCTCTGTATGAGGCATTGTATGATAGGCGGTGTCGGTCCCCAATCGGATGGTTTGACCCGGGAGAGGCTCGGTTATTGGGTACAAACCTAGTTCAGGAGGCCTTGGATAAGGTCAAGATCATTCAGGATAGACTTCGGACAGCTCAGTCTAGGCATAAGAGTTATGCAAACCACAAGGTCCGAGAAATTGCTTTCATGGTTGGTGAACGAGTGTTGCTCCGTGTGTCGCCTATGAAGGGCGTGATGCGATTTGGGAAGAAGGGCAAGCTTAGCCCTAGGTTCATTGGCCCATTTGAGATCTTTGAGCGCGTGGGAGAGGTGGCCTATAGACTTGCTTTGCCGCCTAGCTTGGCAGCTGTGCATCCAGTGTTTCATGTATCTATGCTCCGGAAGTATCACGGCGATCCATCGCACGTGTTAGATTTCAGCACTGTCCAAATAGACAAGGATATGTCATATGAGGAGGAGCCGGTGGCTATTCTAGACTGGCAGGTTTGACAGTTGAGGTCGAAGAGTTTTCCTTCGGTGCGTGTTTAGTGGAGAGGTCAGCCTCCTGAGGCATCGGCCTGGGAGTCCGAGTCTGATATGCAAAGCCATTATCCTCATTTATTTCCCGACTCAGGTACTTCTTTATTTTGTCCGTTTGAGGACAAACAGTTGTTTTAGAGGTGGAGAATGTGACGACCCAAAGGGTCATCACCATAATTCTTCCTTGTTCCGTGCTTCCGAGGCCTTGAAAAACTTGCATTTAGTTGCCTCGATTTGCATGCACAGTCCGGGCGCGTAGCCGGAAAGCTTTTATGTTGAAATATGCGAATTATGTGAGAAATTTGATGAATTTTGATATTAATATGCATAATATTGACTTCGGTCAACATTTTGGGTAAATGGACCCGTACATGTGATTCGACTGTCCCGGAGGGTCCGTAGAAAAATATGGGACTTGGGCGTGTGCCCCAATCAAATTCCGAGGTCCCAAGCACGAGAAATGAATTTTTGTGTGAAATTGTTTCCTGAAATTTATTAAGGTAAATGAAGAAGAAAATTGATCATAAAACTGTGGTATTGGGCTTGTATTTTGGTTCTGATGCCCGGTACGAGTCTTAAATATGTTTTAAGCACTATCTGTAAAGTTTGGCTAAAAACGAACGTCATATGATGTGTTTGGACTTAAAATGGGGAATTTGAGTTTTATGAAAGTTGAAAGAAAATCATGAGTTTTGAGGCTTGATCCTATGTATATGATGTTATTTTGGCGATTTGATCGCACGAGTAAGTCTGTAAAGTGTTTTCGAGATCATATGAATGTTTGGTTTGGAGCCCCGAGTGCTCGGGTGAGTTTTGAGTGGAGCCCTGGAGGTCTTAGGCTTAAAAATGCAGGTTCAGATATTGCAGGCCTCAGTGAGGCCGCGGTCATTTCCACGTGGTCCGCGCTGGCAGCCACGCGGCTGCGGTGCTTTTCTGTGCGGTCCGCGTGGTGGAGTTCAGAGGGTCGACCAGCGCGGCCGTGCACCAAATCTGTGCAGTCCGAGCTGGGTGGGTTCAGAGAAAGCCCACTTCTTCCCTCCCTCGGCGCGACCGCGGTACATTTCTGCGATGTCCGCGCCAGCCCCCAACAAAAGTATATATATATTCGGGACTTTCAGTCATTTTTCCACTTTTGAAAAACCCAAAACTAAGAGGCGATTTTCCAAACAACTTTTCTTCTCCAAAACCATTGGTAAGTGATTTCTAACTTAATTTCTTCACTTCTTAACATCTTTCAACATGATTTCAACTTCAAATCAAAGATTTTCTTGGGGAAATTGGGTGTTTTGGGTAGAACTTAGGTTTTCTACAAATTGAGAAGTTGGACCTCAATTTGGGGTCCAATTTCAAAACAAAACATATATTTGGATTTGTGGGAGAATGGGTAACCGGGTTTTAGTCTGAACCTCGAGTTTCGACCACGTGGGTCCGGGGGTAGTTTTGACCTTTTTGGGAAACACCTTTTAATAACTATTTTTATGCATTGGGGTTAGTTCCAATAGTAATTTTTAATGCATTCAAGCAATTTGTGACTAGATTCGAGCGGTTGGGTGGTGAATTCGAGAGGTAAACCTATAATCGAGACTTGAGTTAGAGCATTCGAGGTAAGTGTTCGGTCTAACCTTAGCTTGAGGGATTAGGAGTTGAGTCATATCTGCTACTTGCTTCTTTTTGAGTACGACGTATAGGCAAGGTGACGAGTATCTATACGTTGGTGACAAGCATGATCGTGAGTCTTATATTGTGATTTCCATGATTTTGTTTTATTATTCATGCTTGATGAAGATTTCTATTTTTGTTGTGGAAAGTTGTGGAAAGAATTGTGACCTATGAACATTGAGGAGCGTTGACTCCAATTGTGTAATGAATTGTGAAAGTATAAGTGATAATAGAAACTCTAGAGTAATGGCTCGAGTGGTAAAGGGAGTCGTGAAGTAAAAGTGAGAAAGGGAAGAGATTATCACGTTGCACCCTTGCCGGGCTATTGTTGAGTTGTGGTTCCCTTGCATTGTGTTCTTATTTGATATTACGGATGCTTAGGTTGATGATTCTTTGTGTTAGGAATTGTAATAAGTTTAGTTATAGCTGAAGTAGTAGATGTTGTAATGAGTTTGGTTATAGCTGAGGTAGTTAGGTGTTGTAACAAGTTTAGTTATAGCTGAAGTAGTAGATGTTGTAACGAGTTTGGTTATACCTGAGGTAGTTAGGTGTTGTAACAAGTTTAGATATAGCTGAGGTAGTTAGGTGTTGTAACAAGTCTAGATGTAGCTGAGGTAGTTAGGTGGTAACAAGTTTGGTTATAGCTGCTTCTCCCTTGCTGGGAAGTTAGTATATTCCTTATGTTCCCTATTTGGATTTGTTCGTGATTGTTTTCATCGACGATATTGATGAACTAAAATGGGAGCGGGTGGTACACCTACCACAAGATAATGAAATGGGAGCAGGTAATACGCCTACCACAAGATAATGAAATGGGAGCGGGTGGTACGCCTACCACAGGATATGATGAAATGGGAGCGGGTGGTACGCCTACCACAAGATAATGAATTGGATCGGGTTGCACGCCGCAACTGCTATATATATATTGGATCGGGTTGCACGCCGCAACAGATATATATATTGGATCGTGTTGCACGCCGCAACAGATATTATATTGGATCGGATTGCATGCCGCAACAACTATATATATATATATATGTCGATCGGGTTGCAAGCCGCAACAATGTTAAATGATAAGGGATCGGGTTCCGTGCCGCAACAGTATTGTTATTGTATCGTTGTAGGTTTTGAGTTGTCCTTTCTTATTTTAATAAGTTTCTTTGTTGGTCTTGATATGTTTCCCCGAAGCATGTACCCCTCCCATTTTAAACTGCTTGTTCTTGTTTATTTTTCGCAATATATTATATATCTGCTCAGGTTTATCTGGAGTCTGGTCCTAGCCTCGTCACAACCTCATCGGGGTTAGGTCAGACACTTACCAGCACATGGGGTCGGTTGTGCTGATGCTGCACTTCTGTGCTTTTTGCACAGATTACGATACAGGCGCAACTTTAGAACCGCAACAGTAGCGTATTGATCAGGAGCTGACTTCAGTCCAGAGACATCAAGGTAGCCTAGCTGACGTTCGCAGGCCGAAGTCCTTCTCCATGTTTAGTTTATCTTCATTGTACCGAGACAGATATTTTGTATTTCCATTCAGACTTGTTTGTAGCACTCTTTAGCAGTCCGTGAGTTAGTGACACCAGATTTTGGGTAGATATTTGTCTTAAACTTCCACTTTTGAATTTCAGTTTTATAAACTTAAAGTCTTCCGTTTTTTTATTTATTTAATTGCTTTCGTATGTGGTTACTGTTGAGAAGTTATTAGAGAATGTTTAAAGTTTGGCTGGCCTAGCTCCGTTAGTAGGCTCCATCATGACTCTCTATGGTAGGGAAATCCGGGTCGTGACAAAGAGTAACCTGGAGTTTGGTCGCAGACTTCAGTAACAATAAATCGAAATAAGAGTTATGGTATATTATGGCATACTAAAATATAGTAAAGCTAATGACATCGAGAGGGACAAGTTGATATAATTTTGTATATGTTCACTAAGTAAGGCCTAGATATTGGATAAGAGCTAGAGGAAAGGGGAGAGAAGCAGGCGCACATACATAGTTAGACTCGTACAGGCCGCATGATAAAAGGTAGAAAAAATTACAAGATCAGAAGGATTCCGACTGCAAGACGTGATGTGAGAAAGAGGATTAAAGGGGGAATGCCCTGGCCTTTGGATTTATTCAAAGAACAGTTGTATGAATTGAAAGGAGAATATTAGAGTATTCGCAAAAGTTATGGGTTATGAGAATAATAAGTGCATCAGTCAACATTCGAGGATGAATGCTCCAAGTGAAGTAAATTGTTACACCCCATCTTTTTGTACGTGAAAGTGACCCATAAATAAATTAATGGAAGCTCGGAAATGAGATGTTACATTTCGCATTTCGTACGACAATGTTTCATCATAAGTTAATCGACGTAAGCTCGGGGATGAGATTATTTTGAGGTTAACGTTTTTATGCTATTTATAACAAGCGATAAGTATGCGTCATGAAAGATAAAGGGTACATGAATTAAAGAAAACAAGTTTCGTTAAAAGTGTCCAATTTGGGATAAAATATGGGTCGAGCGATAATACCCGATAATTATGGACTAGTATCATGCAAGGAACCATATGACCACGGTAGTACCATGTATATTAAAAATGAGTAGTATTTTTATATAATTTGAGATAATTCTTAATTATATGGATAATTGGTTAATTATCGGGTAACGGAACATTACCTAGTTAATTATTTAAAAAATGAGATAATGATTAAATCTTCCCAAAAACGTGGCAAAAAGCCACAAAACTAAGAAATGACTCTTAGTCATTTTATGATGAGGTGGCTAACTAAGGTTAATAGGAATTTATTAAGAGAATGACTCTTGTTCAAAACTAAGAGAATGAGTCTTTGTTTCCATTTTTCCATTTTGGACAACAAGCAGAACGTCTTTTTTTCCCAAGAAATGGCATTCTTTGCCCAAGATTGCTTATTAGTAGTTACTAAATTCTCTATCTAACTAGCACAAAAATGTTATTTTAAATAACAAAAACGTTTTGTTCCATTTTATTTAAGAAAGAAATACATATATTATCTTTCCTAGTTCAATACTACAAGAACAAAAGCCTAGTTCGTTCAAAATACTTCAAGGAACCTTAATTCCATCTAAATTTTACGGTTGTAAAAGAGTACGGTGCAATCCTCGCCAAGAATATTATACGGAGTTTTCCCTACTCCATGTATGTTAAGGATATACTTTCTTTCTTTTTGGCATGATCCATACGACACAAATGAAATAAGCAAATACACAACTTCTATAAATGACCCTAGTCATAGAAATGCTAGAGATGCTTATGTTCTTGATTCTGTATGTGTCATATTATTCAATCATCTGTTCATGGGTATAAGAAAAATACGTAAGTTGAAAAAGTTTACTTCATGATATTATTTAATGGCATAGTGGTTTTATGACACTCCAAGATATTTTATTGACGTACTTCTCATGCATTGCATTCATGTACATTGACCGATGACTAGATGGCGTTATATACGCGTGTGTATATGTATATATATATATATATATATATATATATATATATAGGACATGATAAACGGTTATGGCATTATATACGCACCACCACCTGATCAACTGGTATATGTTGATGATTTGTACACAGTGGCTGAGATGATATGATGGGATGCCCTCAGAGGATTGATGATGTTATGATGGCATATACCAATGCATGGTATGACATTTATACGCATATGCACGACATTATAATATTAAATGATTCATAGAGTTATTCAGATATACATGTTGAGTCTTTTACTCCATATTTCTCTCATGTCTACTAGTTACTGATTTTCATTCCTTACGTACTAGGTATATTATTTGTACTGACATCCCTTTTGCCAGGGGATGCTGCGTTTCATGCTTGCAAGTCTTGATAGACAGGTTGAGAGTCCTCCGAATAGGCTATCAGCTCAGCGAAAGGTGTTAGTGTGCTCCAATTGCTCCGGAGTTGCTTCTTTGGTTAGTATGATTAGTGCATGTATTGATTGGTATGGCAGGACTCTGTCCCGACCTTTATGATATTATGTATTTTTAGGGTCTTGTAGACAGATGTCATGTATACGGATACTCGTATGGCCTTGTGGGCCTATGTTTCGAGTATACAAAGAATCTTGCCGGCCTTATAGGCCCGTACTTCATATGTATAAGTTTGTATTCCCTCATGTTTTACTATGGTTCATTTACCTATGATAGAATAATATGAAATATACGTTATGTTGGTACTCGGTTGAGTAAGGTATTGGGTGCCCATCGTGGCCCATCGATTTGGGTCTTACGTTGGTACTCGATTGAGTAAGGTACTGGGTACCCGTCGCGGCCTATTGATTTAGGTCGTGACATAAATGACCGCCACCACGTGGCTATATCCAACCTTGCCCACATAATGCTTCACCCGGTGACCATTAACTCGGAAGACTTCATTGTTCTTGTTCTTCAAATCTAATGTACCGAAAGGTGTCACACCAATAATTTCAAACGAACCCCTCTACTTGGACATTAGCTTCTTGTGAAACATCCTCAACATTGAGTTAAATAACAATACAAGATCAACAACCTTGAATTCTTTGTTCTAAATGTATTTATCATGAAGATATTTCATCTTTTATTTGTACAAAGATGAACTCTTATATGCATGGTACCGGAACTCATCCAATTCATTCAAGTGTACTAGGCTATATCCTAATCAAGATTCAATTTCTTTAAATCCCACATTTTCTTGTGCTCTAGTTCCACCGGAAGATGACAAGTTATCCCGACCACTAACCGGTATGGAGACATTCTGATAGGTGTTTTGTAAGATGTCTGATAAGCCCAATATGCATCATCAAGCTTCTTGGACCAATTCGTCCGATTATCATTCACTATTTTAGACAAGATACTCTTTATCTCCCGGTTGGAGACTTTCACTTGACCACTAGCTTGTAGATGATAGGGAGTCGTGACCTTGTAAGTAACACCATACTTCCTAAGTAAAGTGTCAAAAGCCTTGTTCCAAAAGTGTGACCCCCATCGCTTATGATTGCACGTGGAGAACCAAATCTTGTAAAAATATTATTCTTTAAGAAAGCCACAACACTTCTCGCTTCATTGTTGGATAAGGCGACGACCTCAACCCATTTGGACACATAATCCACCGCGACCAAGATGTAAGTGTTTCCACAAGAACTCACATAAGGTTTCATAAAGTCATTGCCCAAATATCGAAAATATCAATCTCCAAGATGGTTGTGAGAGGCATCTCATTTTTTTTAATTCTACCGGCCCATTGACATTCATCACATCTTTTCACTAAGTCACTTGCATCCTTGTATATAGTAGGTCAATAGAAACCACAACTAAGAACTTTGGCCGCCATTCTTGCTCCACCATGATGATCACCATATGGCGAAGATGACACGCACTAAGAATATTGCATTGCTCTTCTTCCGGTACATACCTTCTAATAACCCCCATCCGCAGAAATCTGGAAAAGGTGTGGTTCATCCCAATAATAATCTTGACAATCTCTTTTGAGATTATTCCTATAGTTTGAAGAGAACTCACTCGGAATGATTCCACTCATAAGAAAATTTGTTAAGTTTGCATACCACGACACCTCTTTCATTGAAATTGCCAAAAGTTGCTCATCGAGGAGGGATTCATGATTTCAAGGCCATCATGTGGCCTCCCCTCCTCCTCCAAATGAGACAAGGGGTCCGCCACTTGGTTTTCACTACCTTTCCCATCTTGAATATCAATATTGAATTCTTACAGCAAGAGTACTTGTGTTATCAACTGAGCTTTAGAATCCTTTTTGCTCATAAGATAGCAAAGCATCGCATGATATGTTTGGACAATAACCTTGGCACCCAACAGGTATGGGCATAACTTCTCAATTGCAAATACAATAGCAATGAGCTCTTTCTCCGTAACGGTATAATTGACTTGGGCACGATTCATGGTCTTACTAGCTTAGTAAATCGGATGAAAACTTTTGTTAATATGTTTCCCCAAAACAGCCCCAACCGCTATGTCACTTGCATCACACATGAGTTCAAAAGGAAAACTCCAATTTGGAGCCGTAATGATAGGAGTAGATTTCAACCTAAGTTCAATAGTTCAAAATCCCCCATACAATCATCATTGAAATGGAACTTGGCATCCTTATCAAGGAGCTTACATAGTGGCTTCACCATTTTAGAGAAATCTTTGATAAAACGCCTGTAGAAACCTGTATGGCCTAGGAAACTCCGCACACCCTTCCCCGAAGTTGGGTTTGAAGTTTAGAAATCACCTCAATATTTGCCTTGTCAACATCAATTCCATTCCTTGAGATTTTATGGCCAAGGACAATGCCTTCCTCAACCACGAAATGGCATTTCTCCCAATTGAGCACCAAATTGGTCTCTTCACTTCTAGCTAACACTTTGTCCAAATTTGCAAGACAATCATCAAACGAATCCCCAACCATCGAGAAGTCATCCATGAAAATTTCAAGGTAGTCCTCCACCATGTCTATGAAAATTGCCATCATATAACATTGAAAAGTCATCGGTGCATTATACAGACCAAAAGGCATCCTCTTGAAAGCAAAAGTACCATACAGACATGTAAAGGTTGTTTTATCTTGATCTTCCGAAGCAATGAGAATTTAGTTGTAGCTCGAGTAGGCATCAAGAAAATAATAGAAAGCATGGTCGTCCAATATATCTAGCATTTGGTCTAAGAAAGGAAGTGAAAAGTGATCCTTCCTTGTAACTTTGTTGAGATTACGATAATCCATACAAACACTCCAATATGTAATCATTCTTATAGGAATTAACTCATTCTTATCATTAGTAACAACCATCAAGCCCCCTTCTTTGGGACACATTAAATCGGAGAGGTTCATGAACTATCGGAGATGGGGTAGAAAACCCTGGCATCCAAACACTTGAAAATCTCCTTCTTGACAACTTCTTGCATAACCTCATTGGGTTTTCTTTGATGTTCAATGGACGATTTATCACCATGCTCCAACTTTATCTTATGCATTCAAAATGCGGTTGTCTCACGACCCAAACCAATGGGTCGCAACGGGCACCCGGTACCTTATTCAACCGAGTCCTACGTAATGTATCTTTTGTTTCATACTATCATAGGTAAATGAGATAGAGAGGCTATCATGAGATAAGTACAATAAAATATGGAGAAATACTCAACATTGGACGATTCAACATGTAATCCAAACTTATACATATGACGTACGGGCCTATAAGGCCAAAATAACCACTCATATATTGAACATAGGCAGACAAGGCCATACAATCTTTTACGTACATGACACATGTCCACAAGCCTCTAAGGATATATAATTGTCATAAAGGTCGGGACAGAGCCCCGCCATACCAAAAAATACACATCTAAATCATACTGACCAAACGAGCAACTCCGGAGCAAATGGAGTGCTCCAACATCATCCACTGAGCTATTCGCCTACTTGGAGGACTCTTGACCTGTCTATCGATACCTGACGGCATGAACGCAGCGTCCCCAGAAAAAAGGTATGTCAGTACAAATAATGTATCGAGTATGTAAGGCACATAAATAAGTACATAACATGCATGGAATGAATATAGAGTAAAAGACTCAACCTGTAAGTCTTGATAACTCCGTAAATCATAAAATAATTATAGTGTCATGCATATGCATATGAATGTCATGTCATGCATAGGTACATGTTTCATAACATCATCAGGTATTTGAGGGCATCCCATCATATCATCTCGGCCACTGTAGGCAAAATCATCAACGTATACCAGTTGATCAGGTGGTGGTGCGTATATAACACCGTAACCTTTTTCATGTATCCCATATAAATATAATACACACACACACATACACACACACACACACACACACACACACACACACATATATATATATATATATATATATATATATATATATATATACATACATAAATAACGCCATCTGGTCATGGGTCAATATACATGTATCAATGCATGAAATGCATAAGAAATACGTTAATAAGATTTTCTTGGAATGCCATAAAAATCCGTATGCCTTTCGGATAAACTTTATCAAATACGTATTTTTCTAAGACCCATGAATGGAAGATATAATAATAATCCACATGGGGAATCAAGAATATAGACACCCCTAGTATTTCTATGAATAGAGTCATTTATAAAAGTTGTGTATTTTGCTTGTTTTATTTGTATTATTTGGATCAGGCCAAAATGATAGAAGGGATAGCCTTAACTTACCTGAGCCAATTCTCTTAACAATCCATCTAACTCATGTCTTTGCGACGACATGTAACGACGGATTGGAGTAGGAAAAAATCTGTATGATATTCTTGGGAAAGATTGCACCGTACTTCCTCATAATCGAATAATCTCGTCACTATTACGTAGTATAAAATTTGTATGAAATTTTGTTGTAAATTTAAGAAGTACCATCGGACACTTATCTTATACTACGTTGTGTATATTGTTGTTGCCTTGAGTAATATGTATCATCAAGATCATATATTTGATACATGAATGAAGTTCATCCTTTTTAATTAAAAGAAAGCTAAAGTAGTGTCAAATCTTCAAATCATGCCACATATGTATTAATAATGCATGAGTCACCATGTATTTCAAGGAAAATCTTCCACATTATATCTTATCCAAAATATTTTGGATAATTACCAATTACCCGCATAATTCAGAATTATCTTAACTTACTTAAAATATTACTTGCTTTTAACACACTTTATACACCGTACTATTATGGTCATATGGTACCTTGTATGGTAGTAGTCCATAAATATTGGGTATTATTGCTCTGCCCGAATTGTATCCCCAACATACCAAACTTGGACGAAAATTCATTTTCTTTGACTTGCTTCCCCTCTCACCTTCACGAATTATCTAATCACTTGTTTGAAAATAGTATAATCCTTTTAATCTCCAAATAACCATTTCCTTAGACTGGTGTCAATTACCTTACAACAAATTCAATGTACAATATTACACGGTGTCATCGTCGTAATTTAATACTGCAAAGCGTAAAATCATCATAATGTAGTACTGCAAGGCATAACATCATCGTAATATAGCATTGCGTGACGTAATATCGATGTAATATTGTGGGGCATATCATCATTCCCCCCTTTGGAACTTTCGTCCTTGAATGTTGACTGATGCTCTTATTATTTTCATAACTTATAGCTCTTGTGAATAACTTAATACTCTCCTTTCCATTTAGGCAGTTGTTTTGTGAATTAATTCAAAGGCCAGGGCATTCCCCCCCTTTAGGCCTCTTTCTCATACCACGACTTGTAATTGGAATTCTTCTAATCTCGTAACTGTTGCTACCTTCTATCATGCAGCCTTTCCGACTCTAACTTTGTATATGCGCCTATGCGACTCTTTTCTTCTCTTTCCTCCACCTTTTAACCAATCTCTAGGCTTCACTTTGTGAACATATACAAAATTATGTCAAGTTGTCCCTCTGGGCGTCATTAGCTTTACTACATCTAAGTAGGCCATACTATACCATAGTTCTTACTTCGATTTATTATTGCGAAGTTTTGCTACCAAATTCCAGCTTACTCTTGTTGCTTATCCCATATGTATAAATCCAAGTCCTTTAATGCTTCCCATTACTATTCATCTTAAGAATGATGACCTAACCTCAGCTCATACTTTGTGACTTTTGTCCATCCATTATGATTTGCCGCAATATTGATCTAGAATATACCACTGATACCTTGAAACTTCTTACGTAAAACCTTGCCATTAGGGCTTACATTGCATCGAGGAATATTTGAAGTGATTTCCATTGATGATAGGAATATTGATTTGCCGCAATATTGATCTCATCATCTCTATCTCTTCCTTATTCTCTTGGCTAGATCTCTCGGTACCTAGAAACATAGGCTGGAAATATACCATTGATGATGTTGCTATCATTCCTGGATACTGAATCCCTGTGCTTCTAGTCTTCTATACGAAGTATGGACTATTCACAGCCTGCTGCATTTGAGTATCTCATACGTTGTTCACCTTTACCTTACTTACCTTAAAATATTGCATCACATCTTGTATCACTTTCATAACCTCCATTTCACATAGGTATGATTCACATCCACAACTTGGAGCTTTATTTTAATACTACAATACGGTGGGAGCTTCATACTGACTTCTTATGAGGCTATTACTTTTAAAACTGGCTTTGTCATAGAGTTGTTATAGACTATGGTTGTTGTACTATCTCTCTTGTGCCTCTGATATTAAGGTTGGTCCTGCAATGTTCTCGATCACGATTTCTATAATTTTCTAGGTCCAATAATTAGACTCTTGATTTACTTAGTTGATGTAACTCTTTAGTTTCCTCTTCCCTTTGATCAACCTTCGTGTAGGCTTAAGCTATCTCCCAATCTACGGCTCATGGTATTAGCTAGTACTTTATTCCTGCATGGACGCTAGAGAATATCCAGGATATAATCTTCTAACAATTCAATTCTTTGTTAATAGCCTAGACTCAATTCTTCCTTCTAACTTATATTGGATTCTTAATGGTTGTATGATTGTCAACATATATGTATACTCCGAAATTGCAAGTGTACTTATTATGTAACCAACTCTGGATCATTGATCGAATAGTTCCTTTCATTCCTTCTCAACTTTATTTAAACGTAAGCTATTACTTTTCCTGGTCTTCTTCCTCCTTGCTGCGTTCATACTTAGCTTATCTTAGTTTCCACGCATGCCGGAATTTTCATGCAACTCATATGATCTCGAATATTACTTTTAACTTTACATCCCGTTCACTAGCCACTGTAGGTTCCTCTTTCTTATGGAGGACGTACAATGTTGTTGTGAAACTATTGTTACAAGACTATTTCATCTTTAGGTCAATGTGCTTAGGTTGAAGCTTTCTTTCTTATTTCCTCAGCTAGTTTTTCGTTGTAGTATATAGGGAGAACCCTTGACTCTCGTAAAGCTGTGAGCTTATTATGGACCTTTTGATGTCATTCCTTGCCTATAATCATCGTTAGTTCCTTACCTCTGTGTCCTTATGCTTGTAGGGTTGCTTCTGAACTGATATTTTAACTGTCTTCCCAGTGACAATTTCGTTTATCTCCATAACACTCATATTGTACCTTTAACTACCCTGACTCTTATTTTCATATATCTCAAGTATTATAATGACATTATTGCGAGGTTGAATTCTCCATGTTGGGGTTTACTACATTTATCTTGCATGATATGCCGATTTGTCTATAACTTCTAGTCTAGTCATGACTAGGCTCTTCCTAAATCAACTACTAACCACTCGTTGGCTCATTCCCATATCCATATTTCGTGTAATCTCTCTTGGGTTATTTCCTTTTTCTAACTTATCTTTTGTGGCTGGCTCCTTGTTATCAATAACCTTTCGGGCAGGAACCGTTACTTCCTTTTTCTAACGTCGTGCTTACATAACGTTCTGGAATCATAGCATATCTGTAAGATTCAGATAAGTGCAATCTCATTCCTTTCTCATTTCTATCGCACTCTTCCTTTACCATTCCATAGTTACTAGAACAACTTAATTTTGTCTTAATGTCACATCACTCCATATTTCCCCCTTTAGGGAGTACTAAAATTTAATACTATGATGACTTTTTACCTTTTCATCTTTGGCGTCTTTTCACATTGTCGTTGACCCTTACTCAGCTTGCGATAATCCTTCTATAACAAGGATAACAAAATTCCTTACTCGCGAGGGTGACACTTAATATACTGGTACATACAGTCCCTTAAGCTTAACTTTGCTCACATCATTTGCTTTAGTGAAGCGTTTTCATGAATGACTATTCTCTGAATTTCTCTTGAATCTTCTTCTGTTGTCCATTCTACTGTTGCCGGAACAAAATCTAAAATTCTCATGATGTCGGCTATTATCAAATCACTAAATCCCTAATTGGTGTTTAGTTTATTTTGCTCACTAGCCCGTACTAATTTCTATTATTCAGGGGTCTAGCTTCTTCCTATTGGCAATCATGTTAGAGTCACGAACTTATTTCTCGAACTGAGGATATGATTTTATGGCCTATAATCTTTTATTGTCTCAAGGCCTGTCACCTTTTGTTTTTTTTCGCATGACTATGGACCCGGTATTACCGTCATCTTTCTGATCTACTGTTGTCATCCATGTATCACATTTTACTCATAATTCTTCCTTATCTCTGTTCTAATTACCCTGCTAATATTTCTGCCTATCCCTTTCTTGTGAAAACTTCAATAAGATATTCTTTTGGTTTTAGCTCCCCTTGCTTCATTCATCGGCTTTTTAGGTTGCTCAACGTCCTCGCTCTACTAGGGACGGCAGCCATACTAAGATAATATTTGTCCCTTCCAGGCTTCCAGTGCCTATCTTTGCAGTACTCATATGTAGTTGTACTATTTTATGGTGCACCATCTGGGTGTCTCACAAGGAGATTTATTAGCATATTTGCACTATCCTTCGGAAATGTCAACTGACGCAAGTAATTTATTAACCATTTTGGGTTACTCCATCCCCAACCGAATCCTGATATCCCGTCCTTCTCTTATACTACTTCTGCAACTTCCATAAGACATGAATGAGATGGGTGTGGCCATCTGTACGTGCCTTTGTTGTTGTTGAAGGTAACTAAAAAGGCTTATATTCTTCTACCTAAATTTGTAAATACTGATAAACTTTATTAACTAAGTACCTTGTACCCTTCTCATCTTGCTCCTTTTACTTGTTGAATCTTGTATTTACCTTCTGAATCGCTCATTGCCTTTATTCATAGGGTAGATAGATATTCTTGCCTCAAGGCTCCTTATCGAGAGGCTTACACGTCCTAGTACACACATGATTTACTGAAGACCTTACATTTACTCATTATAAGTCTGATGCAAAATCGAGTTCCTCTGCCTCAGCTACATGCAATCTCGTACCAATCGTCTTTGTATATGTAGGCATCGCCGTATTATGAATAAGATAGAGTTTAGGAAATTGAGTTCTTAAAACTGAGCTCTACCACACGATCTAGAGTAAGAAGAAAGAGTGACAGTCTTAAATGCCTTATAGCCTCCTGCTTATAAGTATGGTGACTACACACCTATAAACAAGACTCAACTAGACACGGCTTGTAGACTCCCTAGGACAGAACTGCTCTGATACCACTTTTGTCACGACCCAAATCGATGGGTCGCAACGGGCACCTGGTACCTTACACAACCGAGTACCTACATAACATATCTTTTGTTTCATACTATCATAGGTAAATAAGCCAGAGAGGCTTTAATGAGATAAGTACAATAAAATATGGAGAAATACTCGACATTGGACGATCCAACATGTAATCCAAACTTATACATATGACGTACGAGCCTATAAGGCCAAAATAACCACTCGTATACTAAACATAGGCCGACAAGGCCATATGATATTTTACGTACATGACACCTGTCTACAAGCCTCTAAGGATACATAATTGTCATAAAGGTCGGGACAAAGCCCCGTCATACCAAACAATACACATCTAAAACATACTGACCAAACGAGCAACTCCGGAGCAAATAGAGTGCACCAACATCATCCGCTGAGCTGATCGCCTACTTGGAGGACTCTCGACTTGTCTATCGAGACCTGCCGGCATGAATGCAGCATCCCCAGGCAAAAGGGATGTCAGTACGAATAATGTATCGAGTATGTAAGGCACATAAATAAGTACATAACAGGCATGGAAGGAATATAGAGTAAATGACTCCACCTGTAAGTCTTGATAACTCCGTAAATTATTAAATAATTATAGTGTCATGCATATGTGTATGAATATCATGTTGTGCATAAGTACATGTTTCATAACATCATCAGGCCTCTGAGGGCATCCCATCATATCATCTCGATCACTGTAGGCAAAATCATCAACGTATACCAGTTGATCAGGTGGTGGCGCGTATATAACGCCGTAACCTTTTTTCTATATCCCACATAAATATAACACACACACACACACATATATATATATATATATATATGTATATATATATATATATATACGTATATAACATCATCTAGTCATGGGTCAATATACATGTATCAATGCATGAAATGCATAAGAAATACGTTAATAAGATTTTCTTGGAATGCCATAAAAATCTGTATGCCTTTTGGATAAACTTTATCAAATACGTATCTTTCTGAGATCCATTAATAGAAGATATAATAATAATCCACATTGAGAATCAATAATATATACACCCCTAGTATTTCTATGAATAGAGTCATTTATGAAAGTTGTGTATTTTGCTCGTTTCATTGTATTATTTGGATCATGCCAAAAAGAAAGAAGGGATAGCCTTAACATACCTGAGCCGATTCTCTTAACAATCCCTCTAACTCACGACTTTGCGACAACACGTAACGATGGATCAGAGTAGGGGAAAATCTGTATAATATTCTTTGTAAAGATTGCACCGTACATCCTCAGAATCGTAAAATCTCATCGCTATTACGTAGTATAAAATTTGTATGAAATTTCGTTGTAAATTTAAGAATTGCCGTCAGACACTTATCTTATACTGCATTGTGTATACTGTTGTTGTCTTGAGTAATATGTATCATCAAGATCATACATTTGATACAGGATTGAAGTTCATCCTTTTTTATTAAAAGAAAGCTAAAGTGGGGTCAAATCTTCAAATCATGCCACATATGTATTAATAATTCATGAGTCACCATGTATTTCAAGGCAAATCTTCCACATTATATCTTATCCAAAATATTTTGGATAATTAACAATTACCCGCATAATTCAGAATTATCTCAACTTGCTTAAAATACTACTCACTTTTAACACACTTAATACGTTGTACTATCATGGTCATATGGTACCTTGTATGGTACTAGTCCATAAATATCAGGTATTAACACTTGGCTCGAATTGTATCCCCAATATGCCAAACTTGGACAAAATTCATTTTCTTTGACTTGCTTCCCCTCTCACCTTCACGAATTTTCTCATCAGTTGTTTGAAAATAGTATAATCCTTATCATCTCCAAATAATCTTTTCCTTAGACTGATGTCAATTACTTTACGACAAATTCAACGTACAATACTACAGGGTACAACATCGTTGTAATTTAATATTGCTTAGTGTAACATCTTCGTAATGTAGTATTGCAAGGCGTAACATCATTGTAATATAACACTGCGGGACGTAATATCGATGTAATATTGCAAGGCGTAACAGGTTGCATATACCTGAATATCTACCAAAGTCCACCCAATGGCTTTATTCCTTCTTTGCAACACCGTCAATGTGGAATTAACCTACACGTTAATAGAATAAGAGGGGAAAACGGTAAAGTAGAGCAAGGGCCAAGAAATTCATACCAAAGGTGTGGAGGCAATGGCTTCAACTCCAAAGTGGGAGGCTCTTAAATAGATGTCTTTGAAAGAGGAGTCTTCTTATTCTCAAGATCCAAAAATAATTTCCGGGGTGCATAGTTGTACGACTCTATTCCTTGCAAAGAATTCACACATTTCATGAAATCATCCATCTTGTCATTGTCAAAGTTGAGCAAAACGGATTCTAACATATCACCAATGTTGATTGTAGCACTTGTATCATCGGTGATAACATCAGTCACCAAATCCACAAAAGAACACACCTCATTGCTATTTGGTTGCCGCATAGACTTACACACATGGAATACTACTTGTTCATCACCAACTCGGAAAGTGAGTTCTCTGGATTCCACATCAGAAAGAGCCTTACTTGTAGCAAGAAAAGGTCTCCAAAGAATGATAGACACATTATAATCAACTTCACAATATAGAATAACAAATTCCACTGGAAGAATGAACTTGTCAATCCGGACCAAAACATCTTCAATCAAACCCAATGGCCTCTTCACGGTATGATCGGCCATTTGCAACCTCATAGATGAGGGTCTTGGTTTGCCAATTCCCAATATTTTGAAAACAAAATAGGGCATCAAATTGATACTCGCCCCGAGATCATAAAGAGCTTTAGCAAACTCGGCACTCCCAATTGTACAAGGAATCGTGAAAGCACTGGGATCCTCCAACTTAGGAGCCATGGAATGAGCTATTGCACTCACTTTATGAGTGACCTTGATAGTTTCAAAATATATTTACCACTTCTTAGTCATAAGATCTTTCATAAACTTTATATAACCAGGAATTTGTTCCAAAGCTTCTACCAATGACACATTAATTGAAAGACTCTTCATCATTTGAATGAACTTCTTGAATTGATTCTCGTCATTTTGCTTGGCATGTCTTTGAAGGTAGGGAGGTGGAGGATTACGCAATTGTGCCCTAGCCTTTTGCACTACCGGCTCCAGTATATCAATGATGAGCTCCCTAAACGGGTTTACCTCCTCTTGAGTCTCTTCAATACTATCATCAATGTCAATCTAAACCACATAATTTGCTTGAACAACATTTTTTGGGATCTCCTCCTCTTGTACCACTTGGTCATCATCTACAACTCTCCTTTCACTTGGGGTGGGTACATTCTCACCTCTTCCACGTTCTTGTGCTAACCGCTATAGCATGCCCTGTATTGTTACCACCCTTTGGGTTTACCACCATGTTACTTGGTAGTTCACCCTTAGGACGAGAATTTTGAGCTTTCAGATTCTCCCCATTTGAACTTCTAGATTACAGATTGATGTGTTGTGTAAGGCAAGTTTGGCATCTGAATCGGTATTCTTTTACATTATTAGCTTAAAAATATTTTCAATATGACCCATCTCATTGTTTGAAACCCGACCTCCGATTTCCTTAATTGTTTCCCCAACCACCTTGATTGTTGCCTCCCCAATTACCTTAGTTGTTTCACTCCAATTTCCTTTATTATTTTTATTATGCCAGTTTCCTTAATTGTTAGAACCCCAATTGCCTTGGTTATTTTGTGGTTGCCATTGTTGTTGATTTGAGCCTTGGAAGTTGTTCCTTTGCCCTTGAAAATTATTTACATATTGAACTTCCTATTCTTGCTCATGATAAGAATCATCTTGATCAAAACCACATCCATATTGCACATAATTCTCCACTCTGATTTGCATTAGTGGACCCTTGGTCCTCTTCGTGTTCACCAATACAGCCACTCCCTCCATTGCATACACTTGCATAGGAGCTTGCACTTGATTAAGTTGGGCCTTCGCTCGTTGAGTCATAGTTGTTGTCAATTCGGCAATAGCTTGTCTATGGTCTTGCAACTCTTTGTAGAGGTGTATCATTTTAGGATCACCTTGTGGAACATTAGCCCGGGATTGTCAAACCAACAACGTTTCCGCCATATCATCAAGAATCTCACTTGCCTCCACATAAGGTGTTGTCATAAAGTTGCCATCGGCCAATTGATTGACCATGCATTGGTTCGTAGTATTTATATCATGGTAGGCAGTTTGTTGGATCATATTATAGATCATATCATCGTTAAGAACTCCTTCACCATTGTTCAATACCTCTCCCAAATCTCATGCAAAGGTTCATTTGGCTCTTGTTTGAAAGCCAAAAATTCATCCCTAAGAGTGCTCGAGAGAGAAAAGCTTAGCAATAAATTTGTTTGCCAACTCATCCTAAGTATGTATTGAATGACTCGGCAAACGTTCCAATCAATCTAAAGCTTTACTGCGTAGAGAGAAGGGAAAAAGGCTTGGCCTCAAAGCATCCTCGAAAACATTAGTTTGCTTGCTCCCCCAACACGTATCCACAGAGCCCTTCAAATGTTTATAGGCATTTTGACTTGGCGCACCGGTGAAAAAGCCTTGTTGCTCTAGAAAAGTGAGAATCACATTAGTAATTTAAAATTTGCCCGCCTAATATGAGGGTGGACTATTGTGCTAGCATAACCTTCGTTGGGAAATATCCAGTGTTGTGCTACATGTGGTTGAGGTGGGGGTGGTACGGGCACGTTGTCTTGTGGAACCCGGCCTCGCCGATTCGATTGTGGCACTTGAGGTACTTCATCAAGTTGTTCCTCCTCACTATCCAAGTCCCCCAATGGCATATTTCCGAGCTCATTTTTCGACATTCTTTTACCTATAATTTCTTCAACACATTAATAACAAGTATGGGAAATAAGATATTTCAGGAACACACTCAAATATATAGCTAACACCATTAAAACTCCCTGATAAAGGCTCAAAAAATTGATCCATGCCCAATCCACACTCAATAGTAAGTGAAAACGGTTGTTGGAAAAATAGTACCCAACAAGAGTCGGGGTCGATTTCCATAGAGAGTTAAATATGTGTGTTAGGGTGTACACTTGATGGGAGTAAATAAAATAGCTCAATTGTGATTCCAAACAAGGGATTTTGTTTTCTACTTCTAAATTAACACTATCAATTATTAACTAAGGAGAAGAGGCTAGAAAACGAGTAATCGGTTTTGTTGTTTTTATCAACTTGGTGAAAGGTCTGGGTATATAACCTTCACCTAGGTGTTATCCTAATGGATAAATCACGTTAATGCATGTTTTAGTGAATTATAACTCT
Source organism: Nicotiana sylvestris (assembly GCF_000393655.2). Classification (NCBI taxonomy): domain Eukaryota; kingdom Viridiplantae; phylum Streptophyta; class Magnoliopsida; order Solanales; family Solanaceae; genus Nicotiana; species Nicotiana sylvestris. The sequence goes on along the minus strand of NC_091059.1, from coordinate 130,646,123 downwards.
CAACTCTAAATTACTCACTCAATACCTCTCGGTTATAGAGTGATTTTGCCCAAATTGTCTTTCTCAAGCCCAATTGGGTATCAATTTAAATAGTTGGTATGAGCTCAAGTCGGGCTTTCCCTATCTCTAGTTAAAATCCATTAATTAGGCTAGCCAAAATCTTAACTAGCCCAATTTCTTATTAGTCAAGTTTTTCTAGACTAAGTCCCTCTTTCTCAAGTAAGGACCAAGTCAAATATGCATGAATCAATGTTTGCAATCATTAACTCTAGAAATAATGCATGAACAAGGCTAAATAATAAACACTCAATCATAAAAAAGCATTAGATTAATCACCCATAATGTTTACATACTGGGTTGGGTCACAACCCTAGAAAAAATCTAGCTACTCATGATAGAAATTGAAGAAAAAAAAAGAAGAAGAGCTAATTAAAGCCATAAAAAAGATTAGATTGATAAATCTAATGTTTCTTCACCCACAATGGTCACTAATTACCCAAAATAGTAAAGTATAGCGGCTACAACACTCAATATTACAAAATTTATCCTAAAAAGTGTTTCACATCTATTTATAGTGGCCTAAAATTCGCTGACAAAAATGCCCTTTGGGAGGTTCTGTTGCAGCATAATTCCATGTGTGGTCCGTGCTTTTCTTAGCTCTGCAAGTAGAGAACTTCTTTAGCCGCACAGTTCAATATGTGGCTGCACTTCAGCTTCTGTGGTTGTATGATGGTAGACTAAAAACTCGTATTTTAATCGTAGTATTGCACTCTAATTACTGCATTTTACATGTGTTTGGACTTAAATGATAGTGAATTACGCTTATTACGTGTCTTATTCCTTGTAGGAAGTGATTCTGTGTTGAAAAGTTAATTTGAGGCTAAATTGAACAAGTTTGAGCTCTAAAGTCTAAGTAGAAGCCCTAGGAATTAAGTCGGGATCACGTTCGAGAGTCGAGGACCATGTCCGGATGTCAAAAAGTGGACAAAAGGATTTACTCTGAGAAAGTAATATTGTTGTACTGCGTGGCACGGTGCAGCTATGTAAACATGGCTGCCTGACAAAATTCAGGTCTCTAAAGATCCTCACAAGCGTGCCACATAGCGTAATGCGAGTGTACAAGCTTCTCAAACTTATTTCATGTTTCGGCTAGGAAAGGGTAGTTTCGTCCTTGCCCGTTCCTATAGGGTATAAATACACCAAAAATACATTTTTAAGGGACTTTAGACCTACGAAAGATTTGAGAAGCAACCAAAGCAAGAAGACGCAAGAATTCATCAAGATTTCAAACAACAATCAGTGCAATACGGGAGTTTGTATCGAATCACTATCATTGATGTCTTCTTTGTTTTTAAACCTTATTGAGATGACTTTTTCCACTGCTATATAGTAATTTCCATTTGGGTATTGACAGATGCGGCGTTTTGATAACTTGATTAGGGATTCGATTCTTGATAATTGATGGAGTTTTAATTAGTATTGGAGTTATTTCTTATTTTGTTTAATCGAAACTGGAGCTTGATATTGAATTTCTTTACCTCTTATGCTCTAGTTTAACTTCGTAACTCAAATAGTTAATCGAAAGAGCCTCTTGAATTGTTAATCGAACTAGAAAATAGTGAAATATTCGTGAGAAGTTACCCTTTAGACCATAACTATCATTTTATTCGTTGCAGTTATTTACCATGTTTCAATTTGATTAATTACTAAAATTAACGTTTAATCAAAAAAGGAACATTAACTTCAAGTGTAATCTAATTATCTTTTGAATTTGTGAGAATCAACGATATTATAGAGTGAACTAACTCATGAATTGGATCCCGAGTCAATTATCTTGTACTATCTAGTCAATTACTCTTATTTCTCTCATTGATATTTCTTCGTTGCTCATCTGTTGTCTTGTATGATAAACTGTTAATTGCTCAATTTTTAGTAGTGAATCATAGTTGATAATTATCAAAGCAAATATTAATTTTCCTGGATAGCAATCAACTGAAAATTATTCGAACACTATTTAAATCCAATCCCTGTGGAGACGATAATTAAACTATTCTATCTTTGACTAGCAAGCAATAATTTTGTGTTGTGTTTTATGTTTGTCAAATTTTGGCGCATTTGAAGGGGATTGGCAATCAATGGTATTATAAAATAGTTTTTAGTACTAATTTAGGAACCAATTTTACTTTAGTGTATTTACATTTTCTCACTTGTGTGCGGGATACATGTTTAATTTTTCTGGTATATGACTTGATCGTATTCAAAGGAAGCGATATCCTACGAACCAAAGATGGAGAAACACATGTGACAACTGAGAAAACAAAGAGAATTAACCGAAAATTTCTTGGGTCATACTTCAACTCAAGATAACATGGCAAACAAAGAAACTAATGGAATAGACTTAGCTGCAAGAGAGGCAACATAATAAGAAGTTGCACGGATAGCAGCTAAAGCAGCCCTCAAAGCTATTGAGGGAACTATCGAGGATGGTAGGGGTTGAAGATTCAATCCAAACTGACCCTTGGTTGAAGACTAGTTCGAGAATCCAATACCCATGCCTGGAAGATCATTGGGTGAATATGCTAGACCAGTCTACAATCAAGGACTATCAAGTGTCAAACCTCCACCCAAAGCAGCAAACAACTTCGAGTTGAAGTAAGGCTTTCTTCAAACCATCCAAAATAACTGTATCTTCAGAGGGAAGGTGAATGAAGATCCTAACACTCACTTGATTTACTTTGAAGAAATTATGAACACCTTCCAGTACAATGGAGTATCAAAATATGTGGTTTACTTAAGGGCATTCCCCTTTTTATTGAAGGATGACGCGAAGCACTGGCTTCGTAGCTTACCCATGGGCTTGATTAGGATAGGGAAGACATGACCAAAAAATTTCTTAACAAGTACTTCTCAACTGCAAAAACATGAAATTCAGAAGGAAAATCCATAATTTCTGCCAAAAGAAGAAAGAAACGATTTTCAAAGCTTGGGAAAGACTCAAGGAGATAGTCAAAAAGTGTCAGTACAACGGAATTAATTTGTGGATGCAACTCTAGGATTTCTAGGATGGACTGACACCTTCCTCATGATGACCTCTAAGTATTGCATGTGGAGGTCCACTAATGAAGAAAACTTAGGAGGAGGTTGTCTCAATCCTTGATGAATTATCTGAGGATGCTAACCAGTGGCCTACTGAGAGTAATGACATAAGGAAATCAATTGGGGTTCACCATGAAGATTCTAACACATCAATGCAAGCCTAGCAAGACACCATCACCAAGGAGATAAGAAAACTGATATTGACAAAGATATAGAGTGAGTTGCAAGCAGCATGTGACTTTTGTGGAATGGGACAGCCTACACATGAGTGTCAAGCTTTAGCTGAGGAAGTTAATGACATGGGAAACTATAATAGAGGAAACTACCAGAGTGCGAACAACTATAATACCATGGGACAAAGACATCCAGATTTTTTGTGGACTTCACCTAGTAGGAGTTTGAACTTATGGCAACAAAATAATCCTAGGCCTAGGGTCAAGGACCACTAGGTTTTTAGAACCAGCAGAGGTAGTAGTACCAGCCACAACAATCAAATCGTTCCAGTATGGAAGATCTCATGAAGGCGTTCATCAATAAATCAGATGAAAAATTTGAGACTCAGGGCATAGCCATCAGGGAGCAAGGCACGACCATCTGGAATTTGGAAATAAAAATGGGACAAATTGCATATTTGTTATCTGAGCAAGCTCTTGGGACTCTATCATTTGACACTAAAAAGAACCCAAAGGAAATAATCAAAGATGTATCTCTGAGAAGCGGCAAAACATTGGTAGACCCAGTTTTGAAAGCTAGAATAAGGTGGTGAACAAACAGACTGAGACACTGGAAGAGAAAAAAAGTGAAGAGCAGAAAGGCCAGAGTAGTGGAGTACAAAATGGGATTGAAGAAATTAAACACATGCCATCTCTACCATTTCCTCAAAAGATGAAGCGGGAAAACCTTGACAAATGTTTTGGGCAGTTCTTGGAGATGCTCAAGAAACTTTATATGAACATTCCATTCATAGAGGTATTCACTTAGATGTCTGCTTATGCAAAGTTCCTAAAGGAAATCTTGTCCAGCAAGAGGAAATTAGAGGAGACAACAGTGGTCAAGCTGAATGCCCACTGCAGCGCCATATTGCAAAATAAAATTCCTCAAAAGTGTGGGGACCCAGGAAGCTTCACCATACCATGCTCATTGGCGAGTGAGAAATTTGACAAGGCCATATGTGATTCTGGTGCTTCTATAAATCCAATGCCTTTGTTTGTGTTCAAAAATTCAAAGGTGAGCTTGGAGTGATCCAAACAATACTATTGTCCCTACAATTAGCTGACTAGACCACTATTTTGCCTAAGGGAATCATTAAAGAAATTCTAGTACAGGTGGACAAGTTTGTGTTACCCGTAGACTTTATTGTGGTGGATATAGAAGTGAATAAGGAGATAAATATAATTCTAGGGAGATCATTTTTTGTACAGGGAGATATCCTTAATATCGATGAGGGGAAACTTATGCTCAGAGTGGGCAATGAGAAAGTGGTGTTCCATATGAAAAGGATCATGAAATACCCCAATGATGAGGCGTCTGCCTACTCATGTTTCAATCTAGATGTTGTTGGGGAATTGTCTTAAAAATACAAGTTTGACAAGCTTGTGAGGGACACTCTAGAGATATGTATTACTCAGTCTAGCACTGTTGATGATAAAGATACCGAAATAAAGAAAGTGGTTGAAGCTCTTGAGACTGAGGATCAAGTGGTTGATGAGGAGGAATTGAAAAAGGAGCCTTCTAAGCATAATATGGAATTGAAAGTCCTCCCCAATCACTTGAAATATGTTTTTCTTGACTAACAATTTTCCTGTGATTATATCTGCTTACTTGACAAGTACACAGGAGCAAAAACTGGTGGAGCTGCTGAGAAAGTACAAAAAAGGCCATTGGCTGGACCATAGCTGATATTCAAGGAATTAGTGTAGCCATTTGCATGCATAATGTTCTGTCGGAAGAAAATAGTAAGCTAGTGATGCAGCCCCAATGCAAGCTGAATAAAAATTTGGAGGAGGTAGTGCATAAGGAGATCATCAAATTGCTATATTTGGGAGTGATTTTCTCCATCTTTGATAGCTAGTGGATTAGTCCAGTGCAAGTTGTACCTAAGAGTGGGGGCATTACAGTGGTGAAGAATGAAGACAATGAATATATCCCCACAAGAGCGGTCACTGGGTGGAGAATATGAATTGATTATAGAAGGCTGAATGATGTAACAAGGAAATACTAAGTTCTTTGTTGTGGTCTTTGGTTTTGACAAGTTTAGATCATATCTACTGGGGAATAAAGTAATTGTACACATTGATCACCCAGCCTTGAAATACATGTTGAGTAAGAAGAAGTCCAAGCCACGTCTAATGCAGTGGGTGTTATTTCTCCAAGAGTTTGACTTGTAGATCAAAGATATAAGGGCATGGAAAATCAAGTCGCAAATCATCTATATCGACTTGAGAGACCTTCGGTTGAAACAGTTGAAACAAGGGAAGAGTTCCCTGATGAGCAGATTTTCTCCTTTGTTGCGGTCTCCTAAAGACCACCTTGGTATGCTGATGTAGACAACTTTTTAGCTAGTGGATGGTTGAATCATGACCTCCATCGTGATCAAAGACAGAAGCTTCAAGGTGAGGTAAAAAGTTATTTTTGGAATGACCCTTTCTTATTTACACTGTGTGCAGATGGTGCGATACAAAGAATGTGCCTGAATGAAATATGGCAAGAATTCTCTCTTATTACCATGATGAATTAGTTGGAGGACACTATAGTGGAAATCACACTGTAGCAAAGGTCATGGAAGCCATTTTATATTGGCCTACTTTGTACAAAGACGCACGAGCGTATGTAGTTGTATGCAAAAAGTGTCAAAGGGTAGGTATTAGCAAGAGGGATTAAATACCTCTCAACTCCATTCTATTATGTGAAATTTTTAATGTTTGGGGCATTGACTTTATGGGCCCATTCCCATCGTCTCATTCTTATGAGTATATCCTAGTAGCCATTGATTATGTCTTTAAATGGGTCAAAGAAATCCCGACTAGGCCAATGATGCTCGGCTGGTGTGTGAGTTCTTATGGAAGAACATCTTAACCCGCTTTGGGACACCTCAAGTGATTGTAAGTGAAAATGGGTCACACTTTGTGAACAAGCAGTTTTTTTCACTACTGTCCAAGTATGGGTTCACACACATAACAGGAACCCCGTACCATGCCCAAGCTAGTGGGTCAGTTAAAGTGACTAACCGTGAACTTACACGAATTCTTGAAAAGACGGTTAGTGATTCTCTTAAGTATTGCTCTATAAAGTTGGATGAAGCTATATGGGCGTATAAAACTACGTTCTAAACAAAGGGACTTCACCGTTCAAATTAGCATATGGAAAATCGTGTCATTTACCTATTGAGATAGAACATAAAGCTTATTGGGAAATTAAGATGCTTAATCTTGATCTTAGTTTTGTAGGTGAACGAATTGGAGGAATTAAGACTGGGTGCATATGAAATGCACAGACAAAGTCTTACTATAGTAGACTTAGGTTGTTCCCCGAAAAATTCAAGTCAAGATGGACAGGTCCGTATGTGGTGAAACATGTCTCACCGTATGGCGCCATTGAGATCCAAAATGAGCAAGGAAATGAGAGCTTTAAAGTGAATGGGCACATGTTGAAATTGTACCTGGTTGAAGGATTTAACAAGCAATCCTCTAGCATCGTGATCAAATGAGCCTAAGTGACTGAGTCAAGCTGACAACTATAACTCAGAGCTACTTCTAAGCTTTTTTTTCTTGCTTTTGTAGAATAGTTAGATGATTGTAGTGTAGGATTCCTAGAGTTTAGGAGTTTTGATAATTGTTTGAACAGGTATGAGCATGAATTGGAAACAAAATAAGTCCAGAATATAGTAGGGGTGTAACCCGTGGGCTAAAACGTGAAAAAAAAATCAGAACTCTAAGAAACATGGCCTATCGCGCCACATGGGATACCGCGCTAGGCCAAACCTCACCTCTAACACAAAAACAAGCCTCTGAATATCCCCACTACCGCGCCGCGTGGTGCGCCGCACTAGCTACGCGATAGTAGAAAATGCCGCTAGAAATTTTGAAACAAAATTCTTCAAAAATTAAAAAAAAATTAATTAACGCACCTAGCCCATTTTCTGCCCTAAAACCCCGTCCCCTTTCCCTTCTTTCTCTCATATCTCTCATTCTCTCATCTTTAACTTCTCTCCTCTCTAATTCACCCCCAAATTATTCTTCTTCTTCTTCTTCTTCGAATTTCTTCCACTAAAATCCTATCACTCCCATTCACCTAAAGGTAAGTTCTCTCTCATCTTTTTATACCCTTCTTTTAGTATTTATTTGTAATATGTATATAGTTTTAGTTTAATTTAATCTAACCCTATGTAGTTAAAGTTTTGACAATTATTATATTAATTTCACTTAGTCTGGCCGAATTTGTGCTTGGAGTTGTTGGGATTTTTATTATTATTATCATTGTGGATAATTTTTGGTGTGTTTTAATGGTGTTGTAATAATTTATGATGAAGTTTGGTGGAGGTGCCTATATGGACGAAAATTGATCATTTTTGTGTAAGTTTTATGCACTTTGTGCTATTGTTATGATGTGGTGATGTTATAGTTGTGTTGGGAGGTATGATTGGTGTTGTTGTGTAGTGGTCCTAGACAAATTAAAGTTGAAATTATGAGTTGAACTTGGTGAATAAAATGTGTTTGATAAAATGCCTCAATGACATAAAAGGTGAAGATGTGCTTAATTACAGGATATTTGTTATGAGATAATGTGATACTTGATGATAAGTGTGGGGTGGGAGGTCATGTTCTTATGTTGTGAAAATTTAATGTGTTAGCCCTGAGTGCTAATCGATTGACCACCCCATGCTAATGTATTGTTAGGTGCTAATTGGGGTGTCTGATTCATGCTAAATACTTGTGTAGGGTTATATTGTAACTTCTTAATTTGTTAAATTAGTATAACTATTTATTTTTCTTTCCTTAATTACTAGTTTAGATTCTTAATTTTGTATTTTACACTAGTGTAGTCCATGGATATGTTGTGAACATGCCAATAACATAAGTGTGGGTTGTTGATTACTTGTGGTTTGCTTTCAATGGGATAGTCTGAGTCTCCGATATACATTGTACTTGTGAACATTCCAATAACATAAGTATGTGGTGGTTACCCCATTTGGTCTTGCCTTTTGTTTTAAGTGTTGTGGCTAATTGTGTTCGTCATGTGCAGGTATAATGTCTCACCGTCCTAGCAAACGTGCTAACACAGGTTCCTCTGCGGTTTCCTCTAGTAGCCATTGACGAGGTAGGCGGGTAGTTTCCCCTGCCCCAGTGGAGGAGGAAGTGGAGTGCATTAATCCAGATGTTGATGTAGTTCCGGGCTGCAAGTATGGCATTCAGGATGTGCCAGCTCATGCTAGAAATTGATACCGGACCTTTGTTTCGGCAGTGAACCCCGACCCGGAAGTTGGTATTGATGATAGAAAGTTAGCCAGGAAGTACTAGGGGATATACAACAACATCAGATACTTGGGTTATGAAGGCTTGTTCCGTCCCGGTGAGTCGGTGAACGTGAAGATGGTAAAGGAGTTTTATGTCTAGTGGCAGCCTGAGGCCAATTTGGATGCAGTGTATAAGGTGCAGGTGAGGAGCAAGATGACCCCCTTTTCCTCACAAGTGGTAAACCATATTATGGGGTTCACATAGCATTCTTATAAGTTCTAGAGGTTACTGCGTCGCTCCTCGTATCCTAATATCAGGAGCCAGTTGTGTGGCGCTTATCCTTCTACCACGTGGACACGGGATGCTAATAAGTTCCACAAAGACATGAAGAAGAGCAATTTCCAGCATCCCGCTAGGTTCATTCTCTGGTTGATTAATGCAAAGATCATGCCTACCCAGAACGAACTGATGTCTCCAGGTTGAAGGTGTGTCTCATTTATGCCATCTTGACTCGGATGAAGTTCGATCTTGGCAAGATTATGCTTGAGCACATGGATCGAGTACAACAACTTGGGGCCTGCCGCATGTATTTCCTGAGCATGATCACTTGGCTCTTACAAATGCACCTTGTGGAGGAGGAGTTCCATTATGATAGGACGATTTCGATGTTGTGGCCTCCTAAGGCCTTTGATGTCATAGCTATGACAGACCCCCCCCCCCCTTATGTTGTTGTTCCTGTGGATCAGAGATTGATGCATGTCGAGGAGACACTGCAGCAGTTATTTACTGATATGTGTCTTCGCACTACTCAGGGAGAGACTGACTTGGTAGAGTTATAGCACTTCGCAGTCACTCAGCAATGGTTGGGCTTGGCAGATGGAGCATAGATGCCACCAGATGAGGACATAAACTCTGTTCCCTCTTATGATGAGGAGTACATGTTCACCTTTGAGGGTGTTGATGAGGAGTAGGCCAAGGGCCTCAGGGAGTTACCTTTTCACTCTTGTTTCTATTGTTTTTCATTGGGGACAATGCAATTTCTTTAGTGTGGGGTGGGGTGCTCCTATATGGCTGTATTTGTTTGTTTTCTATTTGCCAATTGGATTTGTTTGATTTGTTTCTTGTTTCTTAGACAATATAGTACGTAATTAAAACTCTAAATTCTATCGGCCTGTAATAGTAAGTAATCATAATTGTTTAGATTCGACTCTTCCCAACGATGGATTTTGTTAACTAGATTCTTAAGGGCTTTGAAGTCAAATGAAAAAAATACAAAAGAATCAAAAAATTTGAAAACCAAAAATATTTCTTTTATTTTATATTACATTCTTAGATAGTGCAATAATTTTCCCTTGATTTTTCTGTGTGTCGCGGTTGTTTTACAAAGGTTTTATTTGAATCGGGTGTAGTTATTTTTTTATGAATATAGAATCTTGAGTCATAGAACTAATATGAAGAAATTTTCCTTGACTGCATATGCCTTGAGAGTGGTGAGTGACTTAGTTATGACTCCTAGGCTCAGTTTTGGACTCACGGATAAGTACCTTAAATTGTGCGATTGTAACTTTGCTTAACTGATTTGACTAGAGAGTTGGGATAGATCTGATCCTAAGTGAGTTATACGCCAATGTGTGAGTAAGGTTTTTGTGATATTCTATGTATGTCAGTTGATGTCTAGAACTTGCCCCGTGTGTTTGCAAAGCAAAATAGCAGTCTTGCTCAGTCTAGGAAGTGATATAGACATTTGTTTGTTGAGATTAATATAGCTTTTACCCACCTAATTAATGTTTATCCTAGTTAGCCCCTTTTGAACCTGTAATCCTATTTTCTTTGGCAACCACACTACAAACCGACCGCATTATTTGAATTAACTACCTGATTGAACTGTTTACCTTTATTCAGCACTTGATATATTTTTAAGCATGTTAAAAGCAAACTGGAGGTATGGTTGGGGGTTTTAGTGGATCTATAAAAAAGGATAAAGGTGCACTATTTGAAAAAAATAAGTGTGAGAGCCACTTGTTAGGAATTGAAATAAAAAGAAAAAAATGTTGGTGTTTGTACATATTATAAAGAAAATTATTCCTTACTAGTGGAAAATATTACTTTGTCTGTACTTAAAGGAAATGGGAGCTTGGTGTTAATATGATGTGAAGGTTAGGGTTTAGTTCAACATAAGTTGGGATTTTAATTTGTAAAATTGTATGTATTAAAGTGCTCAAGGAGGTGTAGTCACTATTATCCAAATTGTATCCTACTTGTCTCGCAGCCTACATTACAACCAAATTAAAGTCTTACTTTATCCTTGACTGAATGACCTAATTTAGTAGAGTATTACACTACGGGAAAGCCTATGGTACGTCTTCTGTTGCACATGAATTGTGATTCTGAGTGTGAGTGAATCTTGCCTATCTCGAGCTCATATATGTTCTTGAATTTTATTGTGTGGAACTAATCTCTTATTTTTATGTGAGGGCACATGACTAGCGAAGAAAAGGTAGTGACTTTGACCTCTATATTATAGTAAGTGAGCAGGTTGTGCAAAATGCATGGTATTTTTTGAGTCGAGTCTTAAGGGTAGGATGTTATGGTAGGGTGCTTAGTCGACTTTAAATATTCTTGGCATAATGTGTTAGGGAAATTGTTTGATGAAGAGGTCGTCCCTATGAGAAGTTTAGTTTGATTGCTCGAGAATGAGCAATGGTCTGAGTGTGGTGTGTTGATGGTAGGCTAAAACCATGTTTTAGCCGTAGTATTGCACTCTAATTACTTTTAATTGTGTGTTTGAGCTTAAATGATAGTGAATTACACATATTACGTATTTTATGCCTTGTAGGAAGTGATTCTGAGTTAAAAATTTAATTTGGAGCTAAATTGAACAAGTTGGAGCTTTGAAGTTTGAGTAGAAACCCTAGGAATTAAGCTGGGATCACATTGGGGGGTCGAGGACCAAGTTTGGATGTCAAAAAGTGGACGAAAAGATTTATTTTGAGAAAACAACACTGTTCTGCCGCATAAGGCATCGAATGGCGTGGTGCGGCTATGTAAAAATGGCTGCCTGATAGAATTCAGCTCTCTGAAGATCCTCACAAGCGCGCTGCATGGCGCGGCATGGGGCACAATGCGGGTGTCCAAGTTTCTCAGAGTTATTTCCTAGTTCGGCAAGAAAAGGGTAGTTTCGGCCGGCCCATTCCTACGGGGTATAATACACTAAAAATATGTTTTTGAAGGGACTTTGGACCTACAAAAGATTTTGAGAAGCAACCAAGGCAACAAGACTTAAGAATTCATCAAGATTTCAACCAACGATTGGTGCAATATGGGAGTTTGTATCAAATCATTATCATTGATGTCTTCTCTATTTTTAAACCAAATTGAGATGACTTTTTACATTTTTATAGAGTAATTTCCATTAGGGTGTTGACGGATATGGTGTTTTGATAATTTGATTAAGGATTCGGTTCTTGATAATTTTTGGAATTAATTGATTGATTTTTAATTAGTATTGTAGAGTTATTTCTTATTTTGCTTAATCAAAAGAGGAGCTTGATATTGAATTTCTTTACTTCTTATGCTCCAGTTTAAATTTGTTACTCAAATAGTGTTGGCCTAAGTAAGTTTGTTTCGATGATTGACAAAGAAACACATGCATGAACCAGGTCCATACACAGTATACACAGACACGGGCAGATTCGAGCACAAGGCATGCACATGAAGGAGATAAGCATAAGTTCTTATATTTGATATCTCCTGAACAAAAAGGTTGCATATTTGATAAAGAGCAGGACTCCTTATCAAATAACTCTATCCAAGATAAGGAAAGAGTTAGAAGTTGAAGATAACTAGAACTTTTCCACCAAGAAAGAGTATAGCATTAGAACTCTAGTTATTTCTTATTCTACTAACTATATATATATATATATATATATATATATATCAGTTCGTTCTCTTTTACAGGTGAAGCACACACGCTGAAGTTAAGCAATACTTGAAAGCAAAATAGCAAGGCACTTTGCAAGAAATTCCTATATGATTCAGTATGGGAACCTGAAGCTATACGAACCAGATAGAAGAACAAATTCCAAGTGTCTGTCTTTTATTCTAGTTCAATTGTAGTAAGGTTTTTAAGTTTTACCTTTCAGCTTTATTTAGAAGCATTTGTGCTAGGTACTTTGAGTTGTATTGTTCAAGTTAGAGTTAACTTGAAGCTGTCGCAACAGCCTGTGGCTGGTTGCTACAAGGGGTAGAGGTAATTCTTAGGTTTATAAGAGTTTTGTAAACGCTATTTTTGGCTCAGTGATTTAGTAAAGTGTTGGAAAAAATTGTACTAGGTAGTAGGTAGGGGGGTTTTTACCTTTTGAGCCGGGTATTTTTTACGTAAAAATACTTATGTTTTTTACTTTTTGCATTTATTATTCTGCAATTATAGTGTAAGGACGCATAGAAGAATCAGGTCCTTTTATATTTTAGTACACGCAAAAACTGAACACCACACAAATCACTTCCCTCCCTTTCTTGTGTGGTATTGAAGTATAAAACATCAATTAGTATCAGAGCAGGTTATCCTTGAAGAGTCTAACACCTTAAGAGAAGATCAAGATGAGTGTTCTACCTAGAAATTGGGATGGGCAATCCACTTCTAGACCTCCACTCTTTAATGGCCCAAGAGAAGAATATGAGCTATAGGACATTGCCACCAATGGTCCACTGACCACTTTGAAGAAAAAATGTTGAAGGAGTAGATGTGCCAAAGACAAGAGGTGATTGCAATCCTGAGGACTTGAAGAAGTGGAAAAAGAATGACAATGCCAAGAAGTGGCTTGTTTGTGGACTTGGTCCAAATAGGTACAAAAGAATCCAAAACTGTTCCACTACTAAGCTAATTTAGGACACGCTGCAAGTGCACCATGAAGGAACAACTCAGGTGAAGAGATCTGGAGGAACTCTATTGTACTCTCTGTATAAGAACTTTGCTATAAAGGATGGAGAACCCAATCAGGAGATGTAAGAAAGGTTTACTACACTGGAAAATGAACTAAAATCTCTTGGAAGGATTATCCAAAGAAAGAGTTGAGAAGATACTCACTAGGGTCTTTCCAATTACTTAGGAAATCAAGATCACTACAATCTAGGAACAAAAGAATATTCCCACTCTCTCACTAGATGAATTGATTAGAAATTTCACTGCCTATGAACTTAGGAGACAAACCATGAAAATAGATGTACCTAAGAAGAAAAGGAGTTTGGCACTCAGAATCACTGATAGTTCTGATATGGAAGATGATGAAATGGCAATGGTCACCAGAGACTTCAAAAAGTACCTAAGGAGAGGAAAAGGCACTTCAAGAAGTGGAAGCTACAGCAAAGCAAGAGCTCCAGAGAATAAAACCAATGATGGCTGCTACAAGTGTGGAAAGACTGATCACATGATCAAAAAATGTCCTTTGTGGAAAATTGAATGGAAGAAATAAAGAGTTGAATGAAGGAATAAGAAGATTGAATAGGTTCAACCCAATAAAGGAAATAACTTAGGATCAACTAAGTCTATGGTTGCTGCTTGGTGAGAAAGCTCAGATGATGATGATGATGAATGGGCACTAATGGCCACTCGAGAACTTGATGAAGAAACTGAGGTAAGTGTCTGTCATCTCAAAGACAAGATTAAATTTTGTCTAAAGAAAGATTACCTGAGTTATTACTGGAACTAATTGATGAATTTGAGGATGTTATTAATGAAAAGAAATAGTTGTCAAAAGAATGTATGATTTTGAAAGCTAAGTGCAAAAATCTAAAAATTAGGTCTTGTGAAACTGAAAATGAAAATATTGTATTGAAGAACCATGTTCATGCACTTGATACAACTGTCCTAGAACTTAGATCTGAGAATGTAGAAATTAGGAACATGCAAAAAGACATATGATCACAGACAACTCACTTTAGAAGAAAATGTAGGAAAAATGAAAGATGAGTTGTATAAAGCATGACCGGGTAAGAGTCCTAAAGGAGGATCTAAACAAGGTCAAGCATGAGCTAGACACAACAAGTAAATGGAATTGGCTTTGGGAACTCTGCACCTAAGTAGAATCCTAAAAGCAAGTATCTCACACTCCCTGAGAACAATATTTGCACACATTGTGGTAACACCGGTCACTATAAGAGTGAATGCACTGCAAAAGAGAAGGCAAGTCAAAAGATTAAAACAATTGTTCTAGGGAAAAATAACTGCCAAGTTGGGCTAAGAAGAATTTGATTCATCATTCTGCTTATAGAAAGGGACCCAAAATAGTTTAGGTTCCTAAGACTAACCCCCGATTTCTTTTTGCAGGTCTAAGTGAAGGGAAACAACCAAATATAGTACATGGATAGTGGCTGCTTAAAGCACATGACATGAAGCAAGAACCAGTTCCTTTCACTTAAGGACCTTAAAGGAGGTAATGTCTCCTTTGGAAATGGAAAGAAAGGTGAGATCATTGGGGTTGGAAAGGTAGGTAAGACTGATTCTCATAAGTGTATGATAGTCTAATAAGTTTATCACAACAATGTGATAGAGGTAACATGGTATCATTCACCACTACAAAATGCTTTTGTGATTAATTTTAGCGCTAGTAAGATATTTTTGCAGGGAAAAAGAGTGAATAACGTATATGTGGTGGATTTGTCCCCACTTTCAGATAATTAACTCACTTGCTTAAGTGTGTTGGACGATGATCCCCTCCTTTGGCACAAGAGACTTGGACAAGCCAGTCTAAACCAACTCAACAAACTAGTCTCCAATGACTTAGTGGTAGGGTTGCCTAACATTAAATTCAAGTAAGATAAAGTTTATGAGGCTTGTGCAAGGTGGAAAAAGGTAAGATCCTCTTTTAAAAGAAAGAAAATGGTAAGCACTACCACGACTATGGAACTGGTCCATATGGATCTATGTGGACCAATGACAATATTGAGTAGAGGCGATAAGAGATATGTTATGGTGCTTGTTGATGATTATTCTAGATTTACTTTAACACTATTTTTAACATCTAAAAATGAAGCATTTGATATGTTCACTTTATTTGTTAGAAAAACTCATAAATAACTAGGTAATAACCTTGCATTAATTAGGTCTGATCATGATAGTGAATTTTAAAATGTTAAATTTTGCTGAATTTTATGATGAACGTGGAATAGATCATAATTTATTTTGCTCCTAGGACTCCATAACAAAATGGAGTAGTTGAAATAAAGAATAGGACACTAGAAGAAATGGCTAGTACTATGTTACTTGCTAGTAAATTGCCCCATATCTTCTGGGCAGAAGTTGTGAACACTACATGCTACATCATAAATAGGTGCATGACTGGACCTCTTGTTGAGAAGACTCTCTATGAGTTACTTAAAGGGAGAATGTCAAATATATCCCACATTAGTGCATTTGGATGCTAATTCTTTGTGCATTATAATGAAAAAGACTCCCTATTTAAGTTTGATCCTAGAAGTGATGAAGGAGTATTCTCGGGATATTTTTTACATAGTAAAGCTTATAATATTTATAACAAAAGAACTATGTGTGTAGAAGAAAGTGTACATGTGGTTTTTGATAAAACTAACATTCTTTCTAAGAGGCAGGAATAGGAGGATGAAGAAATTAGGCTGGTAAGAAACTCAAATAAAATCACAGCCCAGACTGAAGCTGCACCAGAGGAAGGAACATGTGATGGAACAGTTTCTTCCACCCAGGGCAACTTGATGTGGGGAACTCAATAGAGAAGTACTGATCCTCAAACCTTGAGGGAACCTGTCCATAAACCTGTTCCTCAACAATAGAACATTAAAGGAACATCTAAGGGAAACCAGTTGGATGTGAAACGTTACAAGTATTAAAGTTCTCACCTCATTGGGAACATAATCACTGATCCAACCTCTAGAATCAAAACCTGATCTTCTCTGAAGAACCTCTGTGCTTTTGTTGCTTTTTATCTCTTATTGAACCTAAATATGTTTCTGAGGCTTTACAAGATGCAGATTGGGTGAATGCAATGCAAGATGAACTCAACCAATTTGAGATAAGTAAGGTTTGGCATATGATACCAAGACCCAATAGCAGATCAGTAATTGGCACAAAATGGGTCTTCAGAAACAAAATTGATGAAGATGGAACAGTTATCAAAAACAAGGCAAGATTTTTGGTTCAAGGTTATAGTCAAGAGGAGAGCATAGGCTATGATAAGACTTTTTCTCCAGTTGCAAGCTTGGAAGCAAGTAGACTCCTTATAGCCTTTTCTTCTTACATGGAATTCACTCTCCATAAGATGGATGTCAAGAGTGCCTTCCTCAATGGCTATGTAAAAGAAGAAGTGTTTGTCAAGCAACCTCCTGGATTTGAGAGCAAGGAATGTCTTGATCATTATACAAGCTTGAAATGCATTTTATTGGCTCAAGTAGGCTCCAAGAGCATGCTTTGAAAGACTATCTAAATTCTTCTTTGAGCATGGATACAAGAGAGGTAAAATTGACAATACTTTATTCTTGAAAGAAAAAGGTAAAGATCTCTTGGTAGTTCTGATATATATTGATGATATAATCTTTGGAGCAACTACAGATAAGCTAAGTAAAGAATTTGCTAAGATAATGGGGAATGAGTTTGAAATGAGTATGATGGGTGAGCTCAATTTTTTTTAGGCTTAAAAATTAAATAAAACTCAAATGGAACTACGATCCATCAGTAAAAGTATGTGAACGATCTACTTAAAAGGGTTTAAAATGGAAGACTCCATAGAAATTGACACTCCTATAGCAACAACCACAAAACTAGATATAGATGAACCTGGGTCATCTGTTAATTTGAAGATGTATAGGGGTATGATTGACTCTTTGTTATATGTCTCTTCTAGTAGACCTGACATTGTTTTCAATGTAGGCCTTTGTGCTAGATTTCAGGGAAATCCAAAGAAATATCACTTGACTGCTGTCAAGAGGATCTTGAGATACCTAACAGACACCACTAATCTTTGCCTATAGTATCCAAAAGGTAGTAATTTCAACTTAGTGAGATATGATAATGTTTATTATATAGGTTTTCTTGTGGATAAAAAGAGTATTTTAGGTATAACATACTTTCTAAGCCCATGTCTTGTATCTTGAGCCACCAAAAAGCAAAATTATGTGGCCTTGTCTACTGCTGAATATGCGTATGTGATTGTTGCCTCAAGTTGTGCTCAATTGTTATAGATCAAATAGCAATTAGTGGAATTTGGAATTGATGTAGGTTGTATCCCCATCTTTTTTAATAACACCAGTGCAATTAGTATGATAAAGAAACTTGTTCATTACAAAAGATCTAAGCACATAGATGTTAGGCATCACTTTTTAAGGGACAACTATGAAAAGGGTTTGATCATTGTGGAATTGTTTTGCTACTAACAAGAAAATAGTTGATATCTTCACAAAAGCTCTAAGTATAGATCACTTCGAAAGGAACAGGTTAGAATCATGGATGATTAGGATCACCTAAAAGGAACCAATTCTAACTCAATAATTGGTTAGATAATTTGTGAATTTTATAAATAATTAGATTAGATGTTGCTCAGTCTCATACTTTCACTAGTACACTCTTGTGCCATGTGCTAAAATATCTCATTAATATCTAATGATATTATCTTTATTTTCTTGGAAAATTCAAACTTACACAAGAGAAATCTCAGTGAAGAACCTGGTTCATCAAGATTACATAGTATGTAGTCTCTACTCCGCATACTTTGAAATAATTGTATTTGGATTATGATTAAAAAAAGGAGTCCCAATTAATCACAATCTCCCTTAAGTTTATATATTACACACGAACTTGTTTTACCAAATAGGAGTCCCACGCGCCATAACTGCCTAGATTCAAGGGAAGATTCTAACGTCTTTTCAAACTAACTTTCCCATTGTGATTAGACTTTTGAACTTTAAAAAGCAATCGTTACCCACTCAAACTCTCCTTTCTTTAAATTTATTAGGCTTAAACCATTTCTTCACTTCTATCTTCCAGTCTCCAAAAATTCTCTATATCTTCTCTCATCTCTTCTACACATACATCTTATCTGCAGACATCAATGGCTAACCCATCTGAAAACCCTTCATCACCACCCAAAGAATCAACACATACACCTTCAACCACACCTAAGAAAGGAAGTTTCAAGATGCTTGCTCGTAAGACATTCGGTGGCAATGAACAAATCAAGAAAATAAATGAGCAATTGAAAGCAAGCCAGGAAGAGGAACCCCAATCAAAAGAATCTTTTAAGTCTGCAATTGCGGGGGAAGAAACTCTTTAATCTAAAATAGAATAGGTAACCTCTGATCTAAACATTACTTCTGAGGTCATTTCTTAAGTGGTTGAAATTTGGAGAGCAGGTTTGCTCTGGTTGGAAAAATTGATGGGGTAGAGACTACAAAGTCTAGGATAGTTGGTGGTAAAAAAAAGAGAAAAAAATAGTGAGGTTGTTCAAGGAAATGTAAGGGGAAGGGAAAAGGAGTGGTTGAACCTTTACCTACTCCTGTTGGGTTGACTAAGGAAACATGAGCGATGGTATTATGGAGTGAGTAAGCTATTGAGGAGGAAGAAATTGGAGGGAAGGCAGAGGAGCTGGTGATGCTAGTCCATTTGAGGGGCTGGTTAGGTTAAGGAAGAGTTTCCAAGAAACTATTCCATTTGAGAAGGAATCCCTCGAAGAGTTATTGAAAAAGGTGTCTAATAGTTAAAATCCCAAGAATAAGAAAAATCCAGGAGTTAAAATCCTTGGAACTTCTAGGGCACACAAGAAGAAAAAGGTTGTCTCTTCTATCCCTGTAGAGACTCCTCCTACAAGAGGAAGAGCTATAAAGAGTCAGAAGAAGCAGAGTGAAGCTGAACATGAAAGAGACTTAGAAAAGAGTAAAAGAAAAGCTGCTGCAAAGGGAAAGAAGAATATGAGTAAACCTATTGAGGCGATTGAGATTGAGGAGATGGACCTAGTCCTTTACAATGAAGACGAGGCAGAGGAGATGGAGGTTCTGACTCCAAAAGAAAAGAAAAGAAAGACTTCCAAAAAAAAGTCCCCTTTAAAGCCTGTTGATACAGAGCCTTCTATCTTGGAAAAAAGAACTAGGTTTGCTAGGAAATCTCGGAAAATTCAAGTTAGGCAAGAAGAAGAAAGTAAAGAAGAAGAGGAAACCAATAAGGATCGGGACAAAATGGTGAAATTTGGGAAGAGAAAAATCTTGAAATGTAGACTCCTCAAGGACTTGGAGGAGGATGGAATGGTGATGATGCTGGAGAAGCTAGAACTTCAGGGATGGAAGGACATGGTCCTTCAAATGGAAAGAAAACTAGCCCAAGTAGAAATTGTGCAGTTTATGGCCAACTATGAAATCACGAATGGCAGGGTCACCAGTGTAGTAAAAGGGGTGATTGTGAGTTTTGGTTCCAAGGAATTGGATAAATTCTAGGGGTACCTGCTAAAGGGTAGAATGACTATAAGAAGCTGAAATGGCGAAGCATAGAAAACCTACCCACCTCCCTTGCCATTACAAGAAAATTTTCTTACAGTGACTTAGAGCTACAGCCCAAGGCTGTGTAAAAAAGTGAGATGAAGCCTATCCACAAACTGCTATTTGAATTTGTCAACAAGGTTGTTTTGCCCATGCAGGAAAGAAGGCATATTGCAACTTTCATAGACCTGGTCCTTATGGAATGCCTGGATAGTTGGAGGCAGATAAATTGGTTGGGGTTTATCATTCAACTCCTTGATAGGGTACTCATTAGCACTAAAACTCATGACATACCCTATGGTTTCATTGTCACTGCTATGTTGGCTCACTTCAAGGCTCCCCTAAGGAAATGGGATGTTAGCACAAGCAAAGACCACTTTGGGTCTAACACTTTGACTGCTTGTGATTATGAAGTCCATGATGCTGCCAAAGAACTTGGTTCTTCCAAGTAGATGCCTATGAATAGAAAAGTGAGAACCTTGATGCAGGAGAGTGGGGCTAAGGATGTTGAGATTGAGGGGCTGAAGAAAAGACTGACTGAAGTAGAAACTGAGAGGGGTGCTCTCAGAACTGAGCTTGCAAAGGAAGGGTGAAGAATGAAGGCATTCTTCATGACATGTTGAAGCTGTTTTAGGACAGAAATCAAGAACCTAGTACTTTCGATCCTTGAAACTTTCCTAGCCTGGTTAGAAAACCAGTGACCCAGATGGGATTTTTTTTTTTTTCTTATGATGCAGTACCTTTATTTCCTTCTATGCTTTGTGGATTACTCATATAAATGATAATACACTGTTGTTGCTCTAATTTTTTTGTTGATGCTTTTTAGATGGCTAATACATTAGATTAATAAGTGATACTTGACGCCATGATTGCATTTGAAGTAGCCTAAATGGCCATGAGTAAGATCTGCTAAAACCTAGTTATCTAATATATTTATGCAACTTTTCAATGATGCCAAAATGGGAAAAATAGATTTTGAACTGTGATGTTTATAACCTAATAAACCTGGTTTTTGATGATTTGTGACTTTAATATGAAAAGTGTTCTAATATTGTGTTGATGTTGGGCTGAGTTGGAATAGGTTTCATACTTATGAAAAGCACTTAGTTTGTCATCATCAAAAAGGGAAAATTTGTTGGCCTGAGTATGTTTGTTTTGATGATTGACTAAGAAACACATGCATGAACCAGGTCAATAAATAGTGTACACAGACACGGGCAAATTCGAGCACAAGGCATGCACGTAAAGGAGATAAGCATAAGTTATTATATTTAATATCTCCTGAACGAAAATATTGCATATTTGATTAGAAGCATGACTTCTTACTTGAAAAGAACTATATACAAGATAAAGAAAGAGTTAGAAATGGAAGATAACTAGAACTATTCCACCAAGGAAGAGTATAGCATTAGAACTCTAGTTATTTCTTATTTTACTATCTCTATATATATATCAGTTCGTTCTCTTTTACATATGACGGACAAAACACTGAAGTTAAGAAAGAGTTGAGAGCAAAATAACAAGCATTTTGCAAGCATTCCTGTGTGATTCAAGTGTGCGAACTTGAAGTTACATGAACCAAATAGAAGAACTAGTTCGAAATGTCTATCTTCTATTCTAGTTTAATTATGGTGGGGCTTTTAAGTTACACCTTTCAGCTTTAATAGAAGCATTTGTACTAGGTATTTTGAGTTGCATTGTTCAAGTTAGAGTTAACTTGAAGTCGTCACAACAGCATGTGGCTGGTTGCTAAAAGGGGTTAGAGGTAATCCTTAGGTTTACAAGAGTTTTGTAAGCGCTATTTTGGCTCAGTGATTTAGTGAAGTGTTGGGGAAAATCCTACTGAGTAGTAGGTCGTGGTTTTTTCACCTTTTGAATTGGGTATTTGGTTTTTTCACCTTTTGAATTGGGTATTTTTCACGTAAAAATACTGTTCTTTACTTTTTGCATTTATTATTTCATAATTGTGGTGTCAGGAATGCTTAGAAGAACTAGGTCCTTCTATAATCCAGGACATGCGACAATTGGATACCACACAAATCATCCTCCTGCTTGTGTGGTATTGAAGTATAAAATATCAAATAGGCAATTGAAAAAGCCTCGTGAATTGTTAATCGAATTAGAAAATAGGAAAATATTCGTGAAAAGTTACCGTTTAAACCATAACTATTATTTTATTCGTTGCAATTATTTACCATGTTTCAATTAGATTAATTATTGAAATTAACGTTTAATCGAAAATGGAACATTTAACATCAAGTGTAATCTAATTATCTATTGAATTCGTGAGAATCAACAGTATTATAGAGTGAACTAACTCTAGAGTTGGATCCTGAGTCGATTTTCGTGCACCTGTCTACTCAATTATCCTTATTTCTCTCATTGATATTTCTTCGTTGCTCATCTGCTGTCTTTTATGATCAATTGTTAATTGCTCAATATTTAGTAGTCAATCTTAGCTGATAATCATCAAATCAAGTGTTAATTTTTCTAAATACTAATCAACTGAAGATTATTCGAACATTGTTTAAATCCAATCCATTTGGAGATGATAATCAAACTATACTATCTTTGACAAGCGAGCAATAATTTTATGTTATGTTTTGTGTTCATCACCGCACTTTTCTTTCTGCAGCAGCACTTTGGGCAAGGCTTCACACTTGGACGTTCCGCACATTCTCTAAACATTTTGAATTCTTGTCAGTACGACTATGTTTTGCGGCCGCACATTTTATGTGCGAACCACACTTTTCCAAATATCCTCTGAGCTTCAGGTACCAGATCTGCAGCTGTAGAGGTATTTCTACGGTTCGCACTTTCTTCTGCGGACGACACTTTTAGCTCGCTGCACTCTTTGTTGTCTTTATGAACCGGAATACTCCTTTTTGAGTTATATTTCTCCGTTGAAGTTCAATTCTCTAATATGATACAATTTGCATAATTTCATTAGTTTTGGGAACAAAAAGCAATACTTTCGGACTAAAACTAAAGAAAGAAGGTACTAATAAGTGGTTAAAATATACACTTATCACAACTTAGCCAAACGTTTAGCCATCATAGAAGATTGGAAAATATCAGTCATCACCTCCGGAGGCCGTTGAAAATTTGGTTTAGCATCATGATAGCGGGGGATGATTTCCTCCACTGAAGGGAGAACCTCCTCTTCAGCGGCGGAGATGGTGTCTCCCCCATGAACGGAAAACACAACAGCCAGTGGAGTAGGTTGAATCTTTTCATTAATATCGGAAGGAAGGTTCGCCATGGTTATGTAATTTGAGGAATGTTAGAATAAGAAAGTTGATAGTATGAAAAAAATTTATAAGTTAGCAAGCGAAAGAGGAAAACTCGGGGATGATGAGCCAAAAAAAAAAAGCAAAGGTGGCTCTAAAGAAAGTAAAGCTTGAATAATGATAAAAACTCCCTATTTATAGAGAAGGTGCATCGAATCCGAAATGGCTCATCATGATTGCAACTAGGATCGAAACGGTAGAACCAATCAGAGGACGCGCATGTATCAATGCAGCGTATTGGGAACAGGCGTCGTCATGAAGAATGACGTCATGACGTTACATCTTTTCCTTCACAGAATAGTTCCATTAAATCACCCAAAGAGATTAATATATTGAAATATATGATCCTCGAAGTGCCACGTCGCCCACTTTTCACAATGACTACTATTATCTGCTCATTGAACTCGCCCATGAGGACGACCTCAACAAGTGGACAAGAAGATAACAGGTCGTCAAAAAGGCCGAAGTGACTCGATAAAAGACGAGGACGAGCACTCCTCCTCGGAGAGCAATAACAACTTGTTCTAGGATTACTATTCCAGTGAATATTCCTCCCAGTTGTACTATCTAGGGTTTTATGGCCCATGACCCTTATAAATAGAAAGATATATAGTTATAGAAGGGGATTAGACACTCATTGTAAAGAACAACATATTGACATTCTCTAAAGATTCTCTCTTTGTCATATACATACAAAGTTCATCTTTTTACATATTTATCTATCTTTTTTTTTCAATCCAAGAGGGATCTTAATATTCAAAGGCATATCATTATTCATCACTATCAAATGAATTATTGAGTAATCTCCCCTTTGTCGGATGACCTGTATTCATTTATTTATTTGTTTATTTAAATGTCATTTATTATTATTTATTGCTCTCTTTCATACTCTTGAGTAATTCATTACTCTATTATTGTTCTTATTTATTGTTATCCAACAACACACGTGGGATATTTTTCATAAATACACTTGGTCTACGATTCTAATATTATTATTGACTTAGATTAACCCTTTTTCACTCCAAATTTAATTGTATAACCTAGATCTAAATTTTGTTCATACAAGTACTAGGAATTTTAGTAATGATAATATTTGGAAGTAGTAGGGACAAAATGCTTACATCAACTTCCCATTTCTTAGAAAAGTGGTTAATTTTTGGTTCGTGCTGCATGGGAGGACCTTGAATATGGATTCTAAGACTATCAATTTGGTTTACCTGCCTATCATGCCAAAGGTTGATAGAATTGTCTTCTCCTACTAGCCATTTAGTAGTTGAATTACTGATATTGACTTCTACTGGAGTAATATTTTTCCATACAAGGGAGCCTATGGTGCTCTTGTCTTCTTCCCTGCCTAATGCACATCTTTTCCATATTTCATAAGGTTTTTGCCCAAAGGGAATCTTTTTCCTTCCTAATTCTCCAGGCTAGGATGGTGTAGAAGGAGAAACTTTTCCAATGGGATTTGTATAGACCAATTCCTTCCTAATACTTAGGCCTTGTGATTATGTCCTGTCTAACAAAACGACATTTTCTCTTTTCCTCAGTACTTCCCCACAGAAGATTCCTTTGGATAGAATCATTTTTATTGTGCGTGGCCTTGGGAAGGTTATAAACTTGCATAACATGATTGGAAATAGAAGGTTGATTTAACAAAAGCAGTCATACCTGCTATATTTAGGAAGTTTGTTTTCCAACCCCTAAGTCTACTGTTCATACGATCTATTATATAAATTCAAAAAACAATTTGGAAGGCCTACATCTAAGCATGGAAAACCCTAGATAGTTTATGAATGGACTATTCTTATAATGGTCCTTATTTTCAGGAAAGATGTTGTCTGAAAAGCGGATTTTTGATTTATTGAAGTTAATCGATTTGCCTCGAGACTGTGCAGAACTTATGAAGGGTATCAATAAGAGAACAATAACTTTTTTGGTTTACATCCATTAGGAGTATAAGGTGATCTGCGAAGAAAAGGTGAGAGATAGGGGGTCGTTTAAGGGTAATTTTGATAGAATCTCACCTCCAATAAATAATCTCATGGTCAATAAGTCTAGAGTATTTCTTTGCAAATGATATCTATAAGGGGACAAGCCTGATTCCTCTAATATAGACTTAAAGAATCCTATTTTAATCCATTAACAAGGATTGAGGTGGACGTAAAAGAAATACAAGACATAATGAGATTAATTAAGTCGGAGAGAAATTCAAGGAAAATAAGAGAACCTAACAAAGGACCATTCACTTTTATCAAACGCTTTCTCCAAGTCAATTTTTATCATCATTTTAGCCTTTTTCCTTTTAAGCTTCTTAGGGTGTAATAGAGCTTCATGCAGAATAATACTATTATCCGAGGCCCTTCTTCCTTTAATTAATAAAACTAGTTTAGGTAGGGTGAATGGTTTTCGCAAGTAAGGACTTTATTCTATTAACAATTATCTTAGTAACAACTTTGTAAGCTGTATTGCACAAGCTTATGGGTCTATATTTCCTAATAGCTTCTGCATTCTAGTATTTCGGAATGAGGCACACATATGCGCTATTCATATTTTCAAGCATTTTTTTGTAGTGAAGATATTCTTGCATAATTTAACTAGTTGTTTATTAGTCTCTTTTGGGTATCTTTGGTAGAAGAAAGGGTACAATATTTTCGGGACTCGGGGCTTTATAATGTTTAAAGGAGTATAGGGCTTCTTTAATTCCCTTATCTGAAGGGATACTATTTAAGGAAAAAGTGTTCTATATTCCCAATAGTGGCGTTATAAGACATGTAGATACTAATTTTATAGGACATATCATGCTCAGTTTGATTTAATAAGTAATAATTATGGACTTAATATCCCTTTGGTCCTGAAATCAATTTCCCCTTCATCTTTGTGGCTAAGAATCCTATTCTTACGTCTTCTTTTCATGGTGATAATATGAAAGATTTTAGTATTGGCGTCCCTATTTAGAATCCATTATATTCCAGATTTTAGCTCCTAAAAATTTTCCTCTAACTTAAGAATTTTATTATACTCATCAATAAGCTCAGTCTCTAAATTAATAAGAAATTGAGTAGTGGTGTATTTAGGGAACTTTTGGATGCCTTCTAGTCTAGCAAATACGTAGTATTTTTCTTTTTAAAGATGTTACAGAAGGTGTTACTGTTCCATTCTTTAACCTAGCCGTGAAAAACTAGCTCTATAGTATTTGTAATATCTATTTGGTTATTCTATGTCTCATGAACAAGACTTTTAAAGCTAGGATGGAAACATGATAGACTTTAAATACTCTTGCCTTATGTTTTGATGATCTAACAAACTTACTGTTAAGAACCAGACAGGGAACCTGACCTATTTGGACTGCTGCAAGCTTTAACGGATTCCAGTTAAAGGTGAATTGCGACAACTTCAGGAGCTAGGAACCAACACAAGGACCTGATACCCTTGTGGTTTCCTCATAGCAGTACAAAGTCAATTGGACACAGCTGGAAATGAAGTAACTGACGGCACTGTTTCTGTCGTACTGCACTGTTCGCCTACTCATTCTCTAACCAAACAAAGTACTCACATCTTTTCAAGTGATGTGATCAAGATGTACCCATAATGAGCTTTATACAAAATATCACTGGAAGGTTTCTGTTTCTCATTCAAGCTTCTTGCAAAAATAGAGAAATCAATCCTCACAAACTTGAAGAACAAGGTTGAATGCACTACGGACTAGTTCCTAAAAGATAGCCTGTTGTTGTCCTAGTTGAGTTGTAACCTTGTTGTTGAACTTATTGTATCTCCTAAACTGCTTACCTAGAAGCATTCTGATTAGGAATCCTCTTGTAAATCTATAAACTTCTTGAGTTTATATTGTGACTAGATTTAGTCATAAGGAAAAGTCTTTGTAATTGTAGAGTTACAAAGTGGCTTGTGGTGAGAGCATCCAAGTTAGAAAAAGCCTTTGTAATTGGGAAGTTACAAAGTGGCTTGTGGTAAGAGTACCACAAGTTAGTTGAGTAAATCCTTTGAAATAGCAATCATTGTAAAGTGGCTTGTAATAGTTAGATTGCAAGTTAGTGAAGTTAAAAGCTTACAAGTGTAGGTCGTGGTTTTTTTATCTTCTTGTGTGGGATTTTTCCACGTAGAAATCCTCTGCTTTATTTACATACTATTTTATTAGCATTCTCAGCAGAATCTTGTAGAGGACCATGTACTCTACACTTTGGTGGACCCATACAAACTAATAATTGGTATCAGAGAAAGTTCCTCCTTTCAGGCTAACACCTAGGAAGGATCCTCATGGCGGCTCCACCAAATTTTGAAGAAGGCCAATCCATATACCGACCCCCCAAGTTTAATGGACAATGCTACTGGTGGAGGAAATCTAGAATGCACGATTTCATCATGGCTGAGGATTGTGAGCTATGTGATATCATTTGCGATGGTCCTTATGTTCCAATCAAGGTACTAGATGAATTTTATTTTTAATGGCAAAACAGCAAAGAATACACTGAAGTAGACAAGAAAGTTGTGGAGAAGAATTTTCGTGCCAAGAAATTTCTAGCATGTGGAATGGGACCTAAAGTGTGCAATAGAATCTCTACCTGCGACACTGCAAAGGAAATATGGGAAGCTTTGCAAACAGCTCATGATGGAACTACACAAGTAAAGAAGTCTGAAGATAAAACTAATACTGTTGATAGTTCCATGATGGTAGTTGAAGGCAAGGAGATTGGATATGACTCAACTTTTGCTTTTATGGCTCAATCAAATGATGATGAAGACAATGGCAACAAAGAGGTAAACTTCAGGGATGTTCAGAGAAATCTGAAATCCTATTCTCCAAAAAAAACTCATGTCTTTAGCTGATGTTTTAATTACTTCCTTTCATAGTCTTGCGGAGGATATGGATTCTTTGATTTTAGAATTAGGAGAATCTAAACATACTAGAGACGACATAGTGGCTGCAGTTACTGACCATAAGAAAACCATTGAAATCCTCAGAAAAGAAAAGAGTGATTTGTTGGCAGAAATTGCAGACCAAAGGGAAACAATAGTGAAACCATGGACTAAGTCAAAACTTGAAAGTGTTGAAAAAGGAAAGGAGATAGCAAGTGAGGAATACATTAGGTTTGAAAATGAGGTGAAAGCTTTGAGATTTAGGATGCGTGCTGAAATTGAGAAAAACGAGCTTCTCCAAACCAATATAGAAAGTGTAATGAATTATCTTGAAAAGTCTCTAAAGTGAACTTGGTCCTCAGAAGCTACCACTGCCTTGCTTACTAATGATTGTGAAAAAAAGAAGGGAGAAAACTCCTCACAACCCTCACAGTAAGTACGTCACTGTCTCTGATAACTGGACTCGTACCCGATGTGGGAACACTGGGCGCTTCAAGGAAGGTGTCCAGGCCAAGAATCAATTAGTTCAGAAAGACAAAGTGGTTGTTGAAACCGTGACTACAAAAGAGGGACCACGTTTCACTCACAAAAAACGCACATTACCTGCATGGACTAAGAGAACTCTTATTCATCCTCTTGCTTACTACAAGGGACCCAAACTTGTTTGGGTTCCTAAAACTAACTCCTAGTTTCTTGTGCAGGGAATAGTGAAAGAAAGCGGTCAACAATAGTTCAAGGATAGTGGGTGTTCAAAACACATGACTGGAAATACCACAGACTTTCTTTCACTAAAAGCCTTGCAAGGAGCGAGTGTATCCTTTGGCAATGGTAAAAGGGGATACATTCTTAGAGTTGAAAAAGTTGGGAAGTCACTCACTAATTCTATTGAAAATATGTACTATGTCAATGGGCTTAAGTACAGTCTCCTGAGTGTTTCTCAAATCTGTGATAAAGGAACCAAGGTAGAATTCTTGTCCAAAATATGTACAGTCACTCACCTTGTGACCGGTGAAATAGTAATGGTGGCCAAAAGATACAAGAACATCTATGTTGCTGATTTGAATCTTTACAGAGTGGTGATCTGAGTTGTCTGAAAGCTGTTGATGATGATGCTGAACTATGGCACAAAAGACTGGGTCATGCAAGCTTTTCCCTTCTGAACAAACTAATTCAAAAGGATCTGGTCCATGGACTGCCTATGTCACAATTCAAGATGCAAAAAGTCTGTGATGCTTGTGCTAGAGGAAAACACGTAAAGTCCTCTTTTAAGTCTAAAAGAGATGTGAGCACCTCAAAGCCGCTTGAGCTTCTGCATATGGATTTGTGTGGACCTATGAGGGTGCAAAGTAGAGGAGGAAAAAGATACATTTTCATAATCGTAGATGATTATTCCAGATTCACATGGACTCTGTTTATCAGAACAAAAGACGAAACTGTTGAAGTGTTTGTGGCCTTTGTGAAGAAAATCTAGGTGAATATGGAGTCTAGAGTTATATGCATTAGATCAGATCATGGGACAGGATTTGACAATATCAAATTTGATGAATTCTATACTGAAAATGGCATCACTCACAACTTCTCAGCTCCCAGAACTCTCCAGCAAAATGGAGTAGTAGAAAGGAAGAACATAACTCTGGAAGAAATGGCAAAAACAATGCTGATTGACAGTAGAATTGCAAAGAACTTCTGGGCTGAAGCTGTCAACACTGCCTGCTACTTAGTGAACAGGTGCATTATCAGATCACTTCTGAACAAGACCCCGTATTAGTTGTTGAATGGAAGAAAACCCAAACAGACTCACCTAAGAACATTTGGATACAAATGTTATGTTCTCAATAATGGAAAGGATCAGTTTGGTAAATTCGATGCCAAAAATGACGAATGAATATTTCTTGGTTACTCTTCTCAAAGCAAGGCTTACAAGATATATAACAAGAAGACTCAATGTGTTGAGTAAAGTGTCCATGTTATTTTTTATGAATCTTATCCATCATTTGAAAAGAGTACTGAGGAAGATCAAGATGGAGAACCCCTACTCGTTCATGGTGAAGTCATTAACATGACAAACAGAAAGGTAGATATGATGATTCAAGTAAAGAAGCCAAATGAGGACAATGTTGCCTCATCATCAACAGAACCAAGCACTTCAATTATAACCACTGAAGCTAAAGAAAGGGTGGTTAATGCAGTTCAGGGTGGTTAATGCAGTTAATGTAGTTACGGAGATAGTTGATAAAATTATGGAGTTAGGTTAGGATACCCACGTTTGGGAAGATGATCGTGGGTTTTATTTTGTTTTTATTTTTTTTAATTATTTCTTCTTGTTTCTTTGTGAATCAAATTCCAAATTTGGAAGTCAGTTTCTTACGTGGATCAAAGTAATTTTTTTATTTTGATTTTTCAGGTTTAACAAATATTAAAAAAAAATATTCCAATAAACGTGGGACTCAATATTGATGAAACTAAATTAGAAGTTTTTAATTTTTTGAACTTGTTTTAACGAATAAAAAATAACAGCCAAAAAACGTGGGACTTTGAACTTATTTTAACAAATAAAAAAAATAGCCCAAAAATGTGGGACTCAGTTGTTGATATAAACTGAATTAGAATTTTAAATTTGGTCTTATTTTCTATTTTAAATTGTCAGGTTTAACAAATATTAAAAAAAAAAATATTCCAATAAACATGGGACTCAATATTGATGAAACTGAATTAGAAGTTTTTAATTTTTTGAACTTATTTTAACGAATAAAAAAATAACAGCCAAAAAACGTGGGACTTTGAACTTATTTTAACAAATAAAAAAAATAGCCCAAAAATGTGGGACTCAAATGTTGGTTTAAACTGAATTAGAATTTTAAATTTGGTCTTATTTTCTATTTTAAATTATTTTTGAACTTTTAAATTAGTTGGAGTTTTGTCCTAAAATTTAATACATGTTCAATTATTATTTTGACACTTGGCATAATAATATGGATTTGCTTCTCCTATTCTATATAGATAGAATTATATAGATAGAAGATTAACGAGTAATCCTCTAAATTTTTCAGAAGCACTCGTGACTTCGTTCAAGTCTCCTTCTACTATTCGACTTGTTATATTTCTATCAGAACTAATTATGTGGAGTGCTCGTCGATCGGTAGGAAAATTATGAATTAGCTCCAATTGCTTCAACGAAAACTAAATGGCGATCTTAACCTCCACTTAAATTAAATTTAATCTTCTTTTTCTTTTTCTCCTTCTAAATCACATGTTAGTTATTATATCACGATAAAATAATAACTATCTAGTTTAATTTAAGAACTAATTAAGTCGAAAAATTAACTCCAGGAATATATACTTCTAACACATCAAGTGCAAATTAGGCGTAACTTGACTTTATATTTCCATCATAGTATTTTCTTTTGACTTTATTTACAATGTGAGTATACTCTAATAAATTGAACACATTTCTTACTATATAAGTCAAATTATGTCATCAAAACGTAGTTTGAGGTCATCATAAGCATAGATTGTGGATGTACATACATTTATGGTATGTTGTTGGAGATTTTATTAGCCAGATGAGAATAGCATTATTTTTATAGTAAAAAAAAAAAGGTGAAACTTATAAAAACGTAAACAAAATGAATAAGTTTCTAAAACAGATCAGTGCAAGGATGGCACTATTGTGCTAAAACTATAGTAACAGAATTATGAAATAATCTTAAAATGTCATTTTAATTGGTGAGCAAATCTAAGGTGGATTTTCGTGAAAGAAAGCAATTGACTCGAATGTTTATCCAAGTTGTTCAGAACTTCAATTAGCAAATCTAGAGAGTACTTTATATGCTTTATCAATAAACACAAATTTGTGTTCCCTTTCAACAAAATACTAAAACCATCTAAAACACCTGGAATTAATTGCCATCATTCAAGTTGACCATTTTCCTTTTATTAATTTGTGACAACAGTCGTTTTTTTTTCGAGAAGAAACAATGGGGGATGAAATGGTCGTAGCAAACAAATCTTCTGAAATTGTGGATAGTGAATTTTATAAAAGTTACAGCATTATGGTTGTGGATGATGATATCACTTGCCTTTCCATTGTAGCTGCTCTACTCAAGAAGTGGAAATACCAAGGTATAGTCGTGAGTGTTTTCTTCATCATTTTCTAATTTCAAAAGTGTTTTCTTGTATGCATAAAATAGGGTCCTTTTTTTTTTTAAGTTGCCATTTCTTGATCTGATCATTGTTGTAAGTGAAAACTGACATCAAGAAAATGACCTTTTAATCAAATTTAATTTTCAATCTTCACAAAATAAGGGTTTCTTATCTAACAAAAGAATTAGTGAAAAGGATTACTTGCAAATTTAGTCATGATATGTTGTGATGAATTAAGTGTTTTAAAAGGCGGAGGCATGCATAGGCAAGGCGCTTTACGTATCATGGAGTGAGACGTACGCCTCAAGGCATGTGTCGTAAGCCTCATAAATTTATAATTATTATAAATTGATAGCTTAAAATGGATTAAAATACAAAAGAAAAACTTATAGAAAACATATTAAAATTGTACCAGATTCAAAAGAAAAAAGTGCAAACATAGATTTAACTATCTAATTAGCACAATATATGTACACATGATAATGTAAGTCACCGATCTTACAAAATGCCTATTTTTTAAGTCAACTACTTGAAACAAATTAAAAGAAAGACATTTCGGAATGGATTAAAACATTAAAGAAATGTTATAGTAGAAAACATATTAAAAATTGTACCAGATTCAACTAAAACATTAACTTCAAGGCATGTGTCGCTATGCTAAATTTCTTTTAAGTTTTCTTCATCATTTCCGTAATTTCGTGAGTGTTTCGTTTTCTTTTTTTTCTTTTTTTTTTTTTATATTTTCATTTCTTGATCTGAGATTGTGCAAGTTAAAACTGATATCAAGTGGAGGACTATTAAATTGAATTTTATTTCAAACTTCATAAAATAAGGTTTCTTGATCTCTTGAAAAAGAATTAATGAAAATGAACTCTTGGTAATCTAGTCATGATTGTTCTGAAAAATTAAGTGTTTTAAAAGGCCGGCGAAGGCACAAGGCAAGACGTTTTATGCATCACGGGTGAGACGCACACCTCAGGGCATGTGCTGTGAGTTCCAATATTTTTCGTAACATTTCATATTTTTATGAAAAAAATCATATTTTTGGATTAAAATATAAAAGATCTTATAGGAAACATATGAAAAGTTATACCAGATCCAAAAACTGATTTAACCATCTAACACTAATTTATAATAATCTAACTCACCAAATATTTTATAAGCTAAAGTCAAATGCTTGATTTACTTCTTTTAAATGAAATGTTACGGAAAGTTCAGAGCTTCAATACAAAGAGGATATGGATATTTTCTAGGGCGTATGGGGCGAACAACTGAAAGTGTAAGCTAGAATTTTCATCAAGAAGATTCCAAATATAAAGAAGTAAACGGAATTCAATATTCATGTTATATACATAATAAATTATTTTGACCTTAATGTATATAATGTAATTTTCCGACGAAAAAGGTTTGAGGAATCACCTTCCCCTAGCTTGGCCCATGTTAAGCTCCGTTTAATTACCCTAGGTTATAAGTCCCGGGCCAGTCCAAGTGATGCCTTATACAAGATTGACTAATCATACTATTCTAGATTATATCCTTCCCATTATGGTTAAGCAAAATTTAATTGCATTCACAAGCTATTTCAATCAAGAAGCTGATTCAAACTATTAATGAAAACAAAGCACACGCATCTTTAAGAATGATCTACATATGATAACCGCAGTACTAATTAAACCTGAGCATCTGTCATGTACATGTGAAAATATAGTTTATTTCATCTTATTCTTTCTTTTTCTCATATGATTTTAATTTGGGGTTTCGAACCCTAGAACCAAGTGCTTTTGAGTTACCTTATAATATCTTCATAATCAATTAGTGGGTTTAATTGATCAGTTGTGACGGTGAAGCACGCAAGAGATGCATTGTGTATCCTTCGGTTCAGCGGCGTCTCTTTCGACGTTATTGTCTCAGATGTCCACATGCCTGATATGAATGGCTTTGAACTTCAACAAGTGATTGCCCAAGAATTTGACATTCCTGTTGTTTGTGAGTTTCTAAATCTTTATATATGTATATACATATTTATGATGTCCAGTCGTCTTTATTTTGTTTAACTTCCATGCGGACCGTGTATATACTATCAAGTCATTTAAAATATTTTATAAATAACTGCACACAATAAGTGAAGCTAGCTTGTTACCTCACAACTAAAGTTTGTGATATTCTGCCTCAACAAGTTAGATTATACTGATATTCTAAAGAAATAGATATAGTTAAGATATGGACTTTGGAACTAACCAGATCCCAAAAGGTAGTTTGCGATGCGAAAATTGCCAAAGATCATATAAAGAGACCAAATCACCTATCCTGTTGTGAGTTGACAACCCCCCCTTCCCCAAGTCTAGGCCTATCAAGTGGAGCATGGACAATATAATTTGAGATCAACATCGAATATTGATCGAATAAACCAAAATTGAGATGGTTCTAGCTCTGATACTATATAAAGAAATAGG
Source organism: Nicotiana sylvestris (assembly GCF_000393655.2). NCBI lineage: Eukaryota > Viridiplantae > Streptophyta > Magnoliopsida > Solanales > Solanaceae > Nicotiana > Nicotiana sylvestris. The sequence goes on along the minus strand of NC_091059.1, from coordinate 130,611,326 downwards.
CCTTGGCCAACTCAAATCAAAAAGTTTGACCATGTGTGAGAATTCTAACATATATAGTAACTTTTTTCTTTTGCTCAATGTTTATTATAACTAGAGTCATGTATTGTTGTGCCAGTTATGTCAGCCGATGATAGAGATAGTATGGTGTTGGAAGGACTAGAGCGTGGAGCTGTATTTTTCTTACTGAAGCCCATATCACCGGATGATCTACGAGATATATGGCAGTATGCTGCCTTGGGAAAGAAGAACAAGGGGAAAGGCAAATCAGTTGTTATTGAAGAAATTCAAGAAAATAACAGTTCAAGTAAAAGTTCCAGTGGCTTACTGAAAAGCCCTCATGAAAATGTTAAGTCTTCATCATCGATCAACGTTGAAAAAGGCAATAAAGAAGGCAATAAGGAGGAATCTAAGAAGAAGTCTGCAAGAAAGCATAAGGAGGCTGAAAAAGAAGAGAGTAGCACACCACCAAAGAAGACTAAGCTTGTTTGGACAGATGCACTTCACAACAAATTCTTGCAAGCAATTAGAGAAATTGGTTTGGACAGTAAGTTGTTGCTAACATGTGTAGAATATTGGTATAACTAGACTATTCCAATCTAGCTAAACAATTAAATGAACATAATTTATTAACTGGTTTAATTGTTTTTGTTAATGACTTTTTTTTTTTTTTTTTTTTTGTGTTGCAGGGGCTTATCCGAGGACAATTCTTGAAGTCATGGATGTCCCAGGACTAACAAGAGAAAATGTCGCCAGTCATTTGCAGGTTCACTTTACTATGTTGCTAAAGAGGAAATTCGGTAGCATGGTTTTAGCACTGGACTTGTGAAAATGCATAATTTTTCAACATGATAGAAAGGAGAAATTAACTTTTATCCATATTCAAAATATTAAGATATTGTTACTTTCTAAAATGGAACTCAAGCTGCATCCCGTGGTTTTTATAGTTAGAGAATTTAGTATTTTCTTGAATTAAAGCCCTCGTATTTGGAAGTTATAGTTTTATTGATTCATGCTCATTTTAGAAGCTCCTAATCAAAACTATTCAGAATAAATTTATGTAGAAGTTGACGTAAGGCAATCAGTTGCAAAACCAGAAATGCATCAATATTTAATAGTTCTTTCCTCATTATTATTTTTCTTTATTAGAGCTAAGAAACCCATTGCGTGCAATTTGCAGAAATATCGTATTTTCTTGAGGAAAGTCACCGAAGAAAGTTTCAGAGTTCAAGCTGCGGACACAAACTTAGCTAATAGTGCTACTCAATCAACTTTTGGATCAAAAGGGCTAACTACAATCAGCCAACTTCCTCAAGAAAATTCTGGATCGCAACAGCCGTTCCTCAAGAACAACTCATTGGCTGAGACTTCAAACCGCAGCAGTTCATCTTTGTCAAATCGACGCGCTACACCAGCTGTTACTCTGCCAGGATATGGAAAAGCAAAGTTGGTTCTGAACGAAGGTGATTCAAGTAAAATCACGTCTAGTAATGCAAACCAATTGTCCATAGCAGAAGCAACTAAGAATCAGACAAGGTCATTGATACATGAGGATATTTCAACTCAGCTCCTGAACGCTGCAATTTCAGCGAATCAACTTATTACAAGAAATTTGAAATCCCTTCATAACAGCTCTGCTGCTGGAGAACGCCATGAGTCAAATCAAAGTTTGGTTCAAAGGGATTCGTCTCTGATTGGATTTGAAAGAGATAAGGAACTTGCAGCCATGTTGACTAGTTATCTTAATCAAGGAGCTAACCGTACGCAGTTAACTCGATTACCTAACAATGTTGAGACTAGAGAAGGAAGTACTGGTACTAGACTTGATCAAGGTTGGTCTAGTTATTTCAATCAAGGAGCTAACCACATGCAGTTAACCCGATTACCAAACAATGTCGAGACTGGAGAAGGAAGTGGTACTATACCTGATCAAGATTATGAAGGAGAAAAGCAATCTGCAGCCATGTGGTCTAGTTATATCAGTCAGGGAGCTAATCGTATGCAGTTAACCCGACTACCAAACAATGTAGAGACTGGAGGAGGAAGTGGTACTATACTTGGTCAAGATTGTGAAGGAGAAAAGCAATCTGCGGCCATGTGGTCTAGTTATTTCAATCAAGGAGCTAACCGCGTGCAGTTAACTCGATTTCCAAACAATTTCGAGGCTGGAGGAGGAAGTGGTACTAAACCTGGTCAAGATGGTGAAGGAGAAAAGCAATCTGCAGCCATGTGGTCTAGTTATCCTAATCAGGAAGCAAACCGCGTTAATCAGGGAGAAAAGCAATCTGAAGTGGTCATGCGGTCTAGCAATCTGCAGTTAACTCGATTTCCAAACAATGTCGAGACTGGAGGAGGAAGTGGTACTAAGCTTGGTCAAGATTTTGATGTCTCTATGTTCGATAAAAATAATGCTACATCGTATTCAAGTCGAATTGGTGATCTTACAAGCACTTTCTACAGCCAACTGAATGTTCAACCTTTTCATGTGGTATATAGTTCTCAAGTTCAAGAAGTTTTATTCCTTCTAAAATATTTACTCCCTCCGTTTCATATTATATGAGGTAGTTTGACTTGACGCGAAGTTTAAGAAAAAAGAAGAAAACTTTTAAAACTTGTGGTCTTAAAAACTTAAAGGATAAAAAGTTTGTGGGGCCATAACATTTGTGTTGCTATAAAAACTTCTCATTAAGGGTAAATGGGTAAAATGAAAGAGTTTAAAGTTGAATTATTTCCAAATTTAAAAATGTGTCATTTATTTTGGAACAGACTAAAAAGGAAAGTACCTCATTTAATATGAAACGGAGGGAGTATTTGATTATCTTTAGTGTAAATTTTACTGCACAAACTTAACTGTGTACATGCAGGAAAACAGCAATGATCAGGGGGAGACAACTTTTAACTTCACCGATGCAAGCAATCAGGACCAAGAAGCTTATTATCCATTGCCACTTGATTATACATCAGGAGAGGCAAGTTAAAGTTTTATCTGTCTTTAACCATAAATGTTTTGTCATACTTGCATATCAGTGTAGGCTAGTGTTAATCTTGTTAAATTTTATTAAGTTTGCATCATTTCTCTTTTTCGAATTGTTTATACGTGCCATCTAGTTGAGCTCTAAAAGTTTAAAGTATTAATGTGTTTAGACAATTTTCCTTGTATTTTAGACGGATATTAATATCTGTCCTCCTATAATACAACTTACTAATGTATTTAAGGTTGAATTTTTCCTTACAAGCCGCTATAGTCTTCTGCATTACAGTGTTAAGCGAATTAAACAAGTTCTTGCACACTATCATTTTTTGCTTCACTTTCTGTTTTCTTTCCCCTGTTAGTCCCTTCCCCTCCCCACAATTAAGAGTGGAGATGGACGTTAAACATTTTTGGGTGAAAGGGTTCTCAAACAATATGGATGGTTAATTTTCTATTGATTGGTTTGCTTACGTTATTGAATTAGGGAAATGACTTAGGTCATACGAAAGGATAAATATGTCGAATAAGATTATCCAATTACATAAATCAAACTTATACAATATGACCTAGGAATTGATAGTTAAAAATACTTGTCAGTATTCATAGTACGCTTTGAACTTTGTGATATCTTATTGCACTGCTATGGGTGTAGCAAGGAGATCACCGAGGTGTTACTGCAGAGGAAGGATCATCATCTCAGCTCTGTCATACTCACCAGAATCCGGAACTTGAGGTAGTTTTAGCTCATATACGTACTTGTGTTTGATCATAGAGCATTATGTTCTGAAAATGCAATTTACTATCTTTGCCTTTACAATTTTTCAGCACGGCGATGATAAGGATTTCTGGGATTCGCTTCTCTCTTTGAGCCCTTATAATGGTGATCAGTAGTAGAGGGATCTAAAGTCAACATCAAAGAAGATTTACGCGACAGGCTTCTCAGCTAGTATTTTAATAGTATAAGGACAATAAGTTTTTTATTTTATGCTCTTTATAGATGTTCAATGGAAGAACTTGGAACAACAAAGGTACTTTTTATTTGATAGATTGGTCATGTACCTATCTGTCCAACTATGTGAGTTTGTTTGTTCATTGTTTTCTTTGTAATGCACTATCACCTCTGCATATCCTTAATATAAACTCATTATTGTTATTTTTTAAAATTTCATTTCCTGAAAATGAAGCAGTTTATTAATTACATCATGGATATTACATTTTTACCTTAGTATATTGAGTTGATGAATCTGAAACTAGGAATTTGTCATCTATTTTGTTGAAGAAGAACCTTCATCTGAGAGGTAATAGTATTTTAGCTTGGATGAGTAAAATTGCGCCATTTAGCTCCTTGCTAGCTAAGAAGTATGTTACTTTACTTTCTTCCCTTGATAAGAGAGACATGAAAGCTTAGCCATAACTCATAAGATATGTGAATCTTCCTCCTCTGGCAGAAGAAGTGACTTTGTCCATCTGTAGTTTATGTCCACAATCTGTGATGATATCAAGGAGCAAAGACCTTAATTAGTTTATGTTGATCCCAGTTACAGCTTGTGAAAAGCTTTTCCATAAGCTCCTTGACTTGGGTTGTTTGGAATTCCCTGCATCAAAGGGGCATAAAGTAGTTTATCCTTTCCTCTCAACATAAATTGGGCATCCAAGGTACTTCTAGTGAAAATCCTCTGGAGAAAAGGTGAACAACCTGCTCAATCTTGTGCATATTCCTACATTTACCTTAAGATTCCCGTAGAAGGAGCTTTTATATGCGTTCACCTTCTCATCAGAGACAATCGTAAATTTTTCCAGTACACCTCTAATGAGGTGGACTGTGAGAAAATTACCATGTTATCTGCATATGGTAGATAATTAATTTTAGGTGCAAGTTCAGACGGTTATTCTATTAAGACTTTTGCAGAAAAATTCAGCACCTATAACAAAACGTAAATGTATATTGAATCATCTTGTTTGAGCCCTCTTAGTTTTTTTCCTCAATCTTTTTTCTTCCACTCCATCCAATATATTGTCATTTTTCGTCATTCCTTACACTAAGGTTTAATGTTCTCAATCTTCAATATTGGGAGCAGGGGCGGACCCACATTGGTTCAAACGGGTTCAGTTGAACCCGCTTTGTAAAAAAATTATACTATTTTATATGTAAACTTTTTTTTTCAAGCACCAAAATAAAGTTAAATAATAAACGATGAACCCTCTTGACAAGAACTGAGGTGTGGTGCAATGGTTCAAGATTAAATACGCATTCAAAAATGCACTCGTGACATCCATTTGGAACAATTTGAATTCCACATGAGATACAAAGGCAATAAGAATTCTGATGGCTTCCATTCGAGCAACTGGAGCAAAAGTCTCATCATTGTCAATACCTTCTTCTTGGTTATAGCCTTGAACTACTAACCCGGCTTTGTTCCTTGTTGTGTTCCCAAACTTATCAAGCGTGTTTCTAAACACCCGCATGGTTCCTATAATAGTTCTGTCCGAGGGACGAGGAACCAGGTGTCATACACTATTCCTCTCAAATTGATGGAGTTCATCTTGCATAGCAGTAATCCAATCAGCATCTTTCAATGCTTCCTTGATATTTTGGGGCTCAATTTGAGAAAGTAAAGCTGAGAAGGCAAGTGAGCTTCTTGTGTTTGATCTGGTTTGAATCCCTGAATCAAGAGGAGTAATCACATTTTGGAGAGGATGTGAACTTTTGTGCTTCCAGTTAGACACCTGAATCTCATTGTGAGAAGATCCAGGTTCCTCTGAATGGGATCCATTGTTAGCATCAATAGAGGGGTGAGTGCCACTTCTCTGCTCGGCGTCAGTAGTTCCTTGCACAACATCACTGACTCTGTTTTGTACTTCAGTTGTTGTGATGGAGGAACCAGTTTCTTCTGTATTAACAGGAGATTCTGCTGCATCTTCTTCGTTGGATTCCTTGACTTGACTCATAAAGTCAGCCTTTCCATTTGCCATATCAATAACTTCTCCAGGAACTTTAATTGCACTCCATCTTGATCAATCTTATCATGTGAATCTTTCCCACATAAGTGGTGTGATTCATCAAAGATCACATGTATGCTTTCTTCAATACATTGAGTCCTTTTTTTGTAGATCTTGTATCCTTTGCTTTGTGAGGAATATCCAAGAAAGGTTCCTTCATCACTCTTGGCATCAAATATTTTTGTCGCTTCCTTACAACTATTCAGAATGAAATATTTGCAGCCAGACGTTCTCAGGTGAGCTAGCTTGGGTTTCCTCCCGTTCAACAATTCACATGAGATTTTGTTTAAGAGGGACCTGATCATGCACCTGTTTACCATATAGCAAGCAGTGTTAACTGCCTCCGCCCAAAAACCTTTTGCAATACCGCTGTCAATCAGCATAGTCCTTGCCATGTCTTCAAGAGTCATATTTTTCCTCTCCACACCACTATTTTGTTGGGGTGTTCTATGAGCTGAAAAATGTGACTTATACCATTTTCAGCATAGAATTCATCAAATTTTGCATTATCGAACTCTATGCCATGATCAGATCTTATACTCACAATATTATGGCTTATCTTCACTTGAGTCTGCTTCACACAGTCAGCAAAAATTGGAAAAGTTTCATCCTTGATTCTAAGAAACAAGGTCCATGTGAATCTAGAATAGTCATCAACTATGACGAAAATATACTTCTTTCCTACTCTACTTGGCACCTTATAGGTCCACACAAATCCATATGGAGGAGATCAAGTGGCTTTGAGGTGCTTACTTCCTTTTTGGGCTTGAAGAAGGACCTGACTTGCTTTCCTCTTACATATGAATCACACTCTTTGTTATCCTTGAACCTTGACTTAGGTAGCCCACGAACCAGGTACTTCTTGACCAACTTGTTTAGCAATGAAAAGCTTGCATGTCCCAATCTTCTGTACCACAACTCAACATCATCATCAACAACACTCAAACATGTAAGATCCCCATTATTCAAACTCAAAATAAGCAACATAGATATTTTTGAATCTTTTTGCCATCAGAACCACTTCACCAGTTACAAGATTGGTGATAGTGCAAGTGTTTGATAAGAATACCACTTTGTTTCCTTTGTCATAAATTTGAGAGACACTCAATAGGTTATATTTCAAGCCATTCACATACTACACATTCTTAATTGAATGAGTGAATGTCTTCCCAACTCTTCCTATTCCCAGAATGTATCCCTTTTTACCATTGCCAAAGGACATACTCCCTCCTTGTAGGGCTTTGAGTGAGAGGAAATCATCAGTGCTTCCAGTCATATACTTAGAGCGGCCACTACCTATATACCATCTTTGGTTGCTTCCTTTCGTTGTTCCATGCACAAGGAAATCAAGGATTAAACTTAGGAACCCAAGCAAGTTTGGGTCCCTTGTAGTGAGGAAAATGGTGAATTAAACTTCTTCTTGTCCAAGCAGGCATCACACGTTTTTTATTGAAGGGGCTAGGTCTTTAGCAATAGTTAGTAGTTCAACAAAAACTATGTTTTTCTGTTAAGGCTGAAATCTAGCTTTACAAGTTTCTTTAAAGTGCCCAGTGTTACCACAGTGAGTGCAAAACTAGTTATCAAGGATAATAATGTACTTGCTATGTAGATGGTAGCGAGTCTTTTCCTTTTGGAACCCGATTCCCTACCTGTTCCCCTCATTATTATTATATATGGCATTGATTGCATCAGAGGACCAGGTCCACTTTAGAGATTTTTTAGGTCATTTTTAACTCTGCCTAGATCTTCCTGAAGTTGTCTGTTTCTTTCAAGTTCAGCACATAGACTATATTTCACCATTTTGAGCTCATTTTCAAGCTTAAGGTGTGCCTCACTTGTAACTTCCTTTACCTTTTGGGTGTTCCCAGAACTGTTTTCCCTATTTAATTCCTCAATTGTTTCTTTTAGATCCACAATTACTACCAACAATTCATCTCTCTCATGCTTTACATTTTCAATTTTCTCAGTTAGAGCATCATTTTCTTTCTTTAAATCCTCAATGGTTTCCTTTAAATGGACCATTACGACTACCAAATCATCTCTCATGTTCTACCTCTCCTAGTTCTATAGTAAATATATTTTTATCATTGATGAGATTATGTTAAGCATCAATTAGGATATTTACCAAGGATATAAGCTTCTTTTGAGAGTAAAATTTCAAATTTCTTTGAACGTCCAGAAAATTTACCTCATCGCCAGATTTTGCCATCAAGGCAAAGATAGAGTTCATATCCAACTGCTTCACTTTCAACAGCCATCATGGAGGTGTCACCTTGTTCATACTCTTCCCCATATTCACTAGAGGAATCTCCCCATGCAACAAGAGCTTATTTCACAATATTGTCAACAACATCTTTTCTCTTGAATCTCCTGTTAGGAACCGGTCCCTCTTGGCTGCTTTGTCTATGTTGTGCTTGTATTGGTCTTACTTGTACAGAGGATAGTCTTTGATTAAATGTTCTGGCTTCCACATTTATGACACAAGTCATAGCCTTTTGGTCTGCTGGAGCTACCTCTTTTTGGAATGCCTCTATTTCTGCGAACCATTTTTTGAAATCTTTTTGGCAGATAAGTCATATCAGCATCCTCACAACTTGAGTCATTGTTGCTGGCCTTAAGGACCAGGTTCTTCTCCTTTTTGGGTACTCTTCTTTCATGGTCCTTCTTTTTCTTCATTTCATAGGTCTCCATATTTCTGATGAGTTTATTAATGGTCAGCTTTTGCAGATCATTTGCCTCTACGATGGCATTGACTTTGCTTTCCCAGAAACCAGGTAATACACTAAGTATTTTGTTGACATGTTTGTTATTTGGAATGATCTCTCCTATAGAGTGAAGCTCATTGATGATGTAGGTAAATCGAGTGTGTATGTTCTGAATGGACTCATCATCATTCATCCTGAAGAGTTCATGCTCAGTAGTGAGCATGTCGATCATTGACTACTTGACTTTATTTGTTACTTCATGTGCTATTTGGAAAGCCTCCCAGATCTCCTTGGCAGATTGACATGCAAAAATTCTATTATAATCGTTTGGTCCAATACCACATATGGGGATTTTTTTGCTCAGAAGTTCTTCTTTATAGCTTTGCGGTCAGCATCGTTGTACTCCTTCCTTATCTTTGGAACTATCATTGTTGGCTCACCAATGGTCTTCATAGGAACGAAGGGTCCATCGTAGATGACATCCCAGAGCTCTGAATCTTCAGTCATGATAAAATCTTGCATCCTCGTCTTCTACCATCCGTAGTATTGTCCATTGAAACTTGGTAGTCTGTAGGTAGATTGACTTTTTCAAAGCTTGGTAGAGCATCCATGTCGATTCTTTCTATGTGTTAACCTTATAGAAAGAACCTTCTCTGATACCAATTGATAGAAACTAAGAGTCCACCAAACTGTATAGAGAACCTGGTTCTCTATCTGTTCCCACATAACACACACACAACAATAAGTAAATGATACAGTAGAGTTTTACGTGGAAAACTCCCAGTTTACGGAATTAAAAACAACGACCTACACTCGTAGGATTTCAACTTCACTAGCTGAGCAAACTTTAGATTACAAACTCTTGCAATCTAGGAATTAACCTCTTAATCCCTCACCTACTTATAATAACTCTATTATAAGCCTTTTTGTAATAACTCTATTACAAAGCTCATACTTTGACTAACTCTAGCCAAAACACAAACACAAGGTTTATGGTTTTACAAACGATTTCCTACAGAATGCTTCTAACTAAGCTGAGTAGGAATTACAAGTAGATCACTCTAACAAATGTACAACAATACTAAAGACATATAATAACACAGTGTTGGGATCTGGTCCGTCGTTCTGTTGTTGCTTTGTTCTTAAAGACTTAGAGTCACTCAAATTCGGCAGCTCACTTGAGAGAGAAACTTGATGATTTTGGGTTGTGCAAGTGTGTGTTTTTCCTTTGCCTCATGTTGGTAATATACAAGTGAGGTCATTGGGATGATGTATGCAATTATCCGGTACAAGGCATGCTCTATTAAGTGACTGTTGCACTGTTTGCTCTGTTGTGTGTGTAGAGAAACAATGCAACGACTTTATAGCTGTAGAGAGTTGACTTGTACTGTCACTGGAGGAACTGATAACCATTTGTTCCCTCAGTCGTTTCCTTGACTCAAGTTTTTAGAGCCTATGCTAGACTTGAGAGTTATTGTTCTCTAGCACTTTGAGGATGTGTAACAGGTTCTCAATCTGGTTCTTATCATGAAGTTTGTTAGATCATCAAAATACAAGAAGGCATGCAACTTAACAATCTCCCCCTTTTTGATGATGTAAAACTTATAATTTAAGTTCCCCTTGAGAACTTGAGAACCTGTTTCCCTTCTTAATTTTCTTCCTCCTTTTGGCATCATAAAAATATTATACACAAGTAAATGCAAAAAGAAATCTAACAAAGTTAACTCATGACACATGTGTGCACACAACATAGCAAAAAATAGAGCGCAAGAGTATTGTCGCACCTCCTTTTTCCGCGCCCGCGAGGGTGCGTGGGGAGTTTTCTCCAATTGAAGGACAGTCGAAACGAGATTTGTTTGTTTGCTTCAGAGTCGCCACTTGGGAATTTTAAGGCGTCCCAAGTCACCAATTTTAATCCCTGAATCGAGGAGAATATGACTCTGTTTATTATTCTGCGAACCAGAAATCCTGAGTAAGGAATTCTGTTAATCCGGAAGAAGGTGTTAGGCATTTCCGAATTTCGTGGTTCTAGCACGGTCGCTTAACTGTTTTTATTCTTGGCTTAATTATCTCGATTTTACATTTTTATTGCATGATTTTGTTACCGCTTCTGTTTAGATTGTTTAAAATTAAAGACCCTTCTTCGAATCGAATCACGCGTACGTGTATTCGTTTTATATATTATATATTTTTTAACGTGGGAAATCGTGTCATACGTACGTATACACAATGATATTGATAATATAATTATTATTTTTTCGAAATTTTTTTTTATTATAAAAATAGACTTAAGTTCGAAATTGTGCTTAAATAAAATTAAGAACGTCTGTCGCTCTTGTATGATTAAATAGTGAATTGCACATCTCGGGTTATATGAAATTAATATGGATAATCTCCGAAAAACCCCTTTTTATTAAATGTTCGCTCGAAGTTGTGCGAACGCATAATCCGAATTGCTTTTAGAAATATAATCAGGCCACGCAAACGTATCCCTAATTTCACAAAATATTCTTGATAAAATTCTCTACAAATTGTTTATTGCATCCACTTATTTTTATATGAAAGCCATAGAGAAATATTGATTTAGACGTCTCTATATTTCTTGAAAAGCATTCAAAAGTTATTATGTGTTCACCGCAAATCTTATTTTACGCGTATGAATTATATTCCTCCAAGCCATTCAAATTTTAAAGAATTAATGATATGAAAAAGAAACAAACAACATGTAACTAAAAATACTACCATTTTTTATAGTGGATACAACATTAATATATCCAAAAATCGAATCGCATATAAAAATGGAAAAAGAATTAATTTGATAAACAAATTAATAGTTTCTGAAGAATTTTCATTGTTATATTTAATGCGAACTCTATTTCTACATATCCTTGATATAAAATGTTGCAATTCGTGCTTATAAATCCCATATCCTTTTCATATACTTGTTTTTATCCAAAGTTATAATTATTTAGTTAATTTTTGATTATGAAGATTGAGTTTGAGATAAATAAACCAATTCTTATTCTCTGCTTACGCGAATATTTGCAAACACTAACTCTATATTTTGTAAAAAATCATCGACATTATTTCATACATTAAAAAAAATGAGTTGATCGCGTTCCTAAAATAACTATGCCATTTGTTATTAAGAAAGAGAACTAATTTACCAATTGATTCAATAAGACGACATCATCTTGCCTTAAACAAAATTGGATATTTGACAAAATAAGCTAGTAATGTAATTTCTGAGTATTTCCGTACTATTCTTTACTTAGCTAACAATATCACAAGATTTAATTAATGGCCAATTTTCTGCAATGTTCCCTATCTCAACAATTCAAACAGTAAATGTCATCACTAGTCCTCAAAACATATAAGATTATCGTGGAATTTACTACTCCAGAAGGTTAATTAGTTAACAATTTATCATGTCAAGTATAATACTATATTAACCAACTAAAACAAAACTGAAACTTAAACTAATAAAATTTAAATGAGTAGAAGACATCCTTATAATTCCAAACTTCATTTACTTGCCATGTTGAAGCTTTTCATGACATGAATTTACAGATATGTACCTGATATTGGAAGCAAAAGAAAATGAAGATGAGAATCAGCGGCAGTAATAACAGTACAACAGCAACAACTGCCCAGCAACAGTAACAGACCGGTGGAGTAGTAATCCCAAAAACAAAAGCTTTAAGCTTTAAATAAAACAACAACCATTAATACTAATTTCAAATAAAGAAAGAAAGCAGTAGATTTTTTAGCTTTTATTTTTATTTTGAAAGCTTAAATATTTTTCGGAATTTTTCTCTCTTCTATTCTCTGTCCGTTTTTTCTCTCTATCTGTGTGTGTATTTTTTCTCGTATCTTTTCTATTTCTGTTCTCTCTCTGTATTTCTGTTATGTCTTGTGTTCAAGACTTCACATATATATAATCCCATCCCATAAATCTTTTAATCAATTAAATCAATACTTTTTCTCTACCCAACCCATTATCTTTCCACTCATCCCCATTACATTAAATAAACATATCACACCACCCCATTATATTTTGTCCCCCATGCTTCATTTAAAATAATGCAAGATTCCCCTTTAAATTAAATCTTGTCCCCCCTTTATATTAAATAATCATATCACAACCCACCCCATTTCATTTTGTCCCCCATGCTTCAAATAAACAATTTCAAAATGTACAATTCCTAAACTACCCCCTCCGACCTTACTGAAATTACCAAACTACCCCTGAACGTACTACAAATTTACCAAACTACCCATCAGCTATAACACATCAATTAATCAAACTTAACCAAAATATAGACAATATGATCAATTTCTAACAATGTTCAAACAACAATATGAACATGGATGAACATCATAACAACAATATCACATGAACACGATTTTAACAACATTTCAACAACAAATCACATGAACACGAATTGAACAACAAAGAACAACTAAAATTTGATTGAACAATATTTTAGCAACAAACAATCCTATTTTCGGATTCAACAACAACAACAAACAAAGTATGAAGATTTCTAAATTCAATCATATTGAACTTAAAATCAACTCTAACAACATTACAACAAACAATTCTTATATTAAACTTTAAACAAGATTATGAGAACAATTCAAGCAATAATCATAAATGGTAAACAAGAAATCAAACTATACAAAATTCGGATTCAAGATCATCCAAACAAAGTATGAACATGAATGAATCTATTTTAAGACAACAAACATGACGGATTAAACGATTAAAACAATATATTCCTTTAATACAACTAAATTCTTTAAACAAATAACAAGATCGACGAAGAAACAATTATGAACTTAAACTTGAACTTAACAATATTAACAATTTCTAACAATACATAAACACATGAAACAAATTGAAGAAATAGTTGATTAAATTTCAATTTGAATCTAACAAACATCAAACTAACAAATACTTACTTAAACAATAATACAAACATGAAATAAACATGAAAACAACTAATTAAACTTCTATTTTGAAATCTGAAAATTAATTTAACGAAACATATGAACAAACTAAAATTATTTCAACTACGGACAAACAAAACAAACATTGAATCATTTATCGATTTTGAATCCGAAAAACAACGAACAACAAAAAAATATGGACGAAATTTGAAAACATAAACCAACTAACCGATTCGAAACAACGACGAATAAACGAAGAAGATGGAGAGGAAGGAGCAGCAGTTGGGTTGTCGCGATGGATGTTCAGCCATGAACGACGAGGCATGAAGCTGGATGAGGCAGCTCAGGGCTTGAAGTTTGAACCACGAAGCAGCAGCAGCTGGGGGCGTGTTTGGACGTAAGCAAAAGCAGCTGAAAGCAGCGGGGAAGCAGCCATAGTCGAGCAAGCTTCGAGCTTGACGAGCTTTAATGGCGGATAGGGCTGGGGTCGTTTAGTTGAGCCGGGGTCGTGAGGGTGACGTGCGTGTGTGTGTGTGTAGTCATGGCTTCTTGAGGTTGAAGGCAAAGTGAAGCCATAGGAGGTGGAGAAGCTTGAGGAAGAAGAAGAAGATAGGAAAGGGGGGGTGGCGGATTAGTTAGGAATTTTTAGGGTTTTTCTCCTTTTTTCTTTTGTTTTGTGTTGTTTGTAAGATAATAGGGGTGTTGGGTTATGGACTGGGTCGATCCAGTTCGAAATGGACTGGGTCGTAGGGAAGATTGGGCCATTTTTTGGGCCTATGGCTTGAAATTGAAGAAGAGGCCCAATTCCGACTTTCTTTATATTTTCGCTCTTTTTTCTTCTTTTATTTTTCTAAAACTAAATTATAAAAATACTTAAACTATTATTAAGAACTAAATTAAGTTATAAAAGCGCAAATTAACTTTCAATAATAATTAACGCACAATTAAGTGTTAATTAAGCATAAAATTGTATATTTGGACATTAAATGCTAAAAATGCAAACGATGCCTATTTTTGTAATTTTTAATTTTTGTAAAACAAATTTAATTACTAACAATTTTAGAATTAAATCCTACATGCAAAATGCGACATATTTTTGTATTTTTTATTAATTTAGCAAATAAACACGCACAGACAAATACAAATAATTATTCAAAATATCACAAAATATCACAAAATTGCACATCAAGAAAAATCATTTTATTTTTGAATTTTTTTGGGAGTAATTCTCATATTGGGCAAAAATCACGTGCTTACAGCTGCCCCTCTTTGCCCGAAGACACGAAGGGTTTTCGTGCAAAGATAAAGCGAGCGATTTTTGCCCATCCGAGTACTCCGTGTGAAGCATTTTTTGAAAAAGATTTGACCGAACCTTTGCTTCAAAGGTTTCCTACATATCCTGGGCTAAACAGGAATCAGGTCAATGTAGTTCGGGAAGTTTTTGGTAGCTGGGACTACCGTGGGACTGCGATGTTACTGTTGTTGCATGCTGTTATCACTGCTTACCGATCTTCTTGTTACACCATGCTTAAAAGAAAACAAGAAGCTAGGCTAGAGTACAATTTGTTTTTGTTGCCTTGCTTCCTTGTCTGCTTGCATTTCTTTCGGTGCTTTACTTCTTTTGACACATGTACTTGAGTTTGTACTGTGACCTCTTGTTGCAACCTTCTGTTTCCCGGTGCCGGGGAATTTTATTGTTTCCTGCTGGGGATTCCTATTGTAACCCTCTGTTTTATTGTCCTCTGACTTGATTTTGAAATGTATGCCTCTGTTATCTGGGCGGGCTCCCAATTTTAATACTTGAAAATTAAAGACTTGAAATGTATGCCTCTGTTATCTGGGCGGGCTCCCAAGTTCAATGCTTGAAAATTAAAGACTGAAATGTATGCCTCTGTTCTATGGGCGGGCTCCCAACTTCAACAACAACTTTAGAAATAAACGCCATTCCTCTCTTCAGGCGGGCTCCTGACTTCAACCAATACATTGCCATTCCTTTCTTTAGGTTGGCAATATTTCAACAACTTTTAAAAAAAATGCCTTTCCTCTCTTCAGGCGGGCTCCTGACTTCAACCAATACATCGCCATTCCTTTCTTTAGGTTGGCAAGATTTCAACAACTTTTAAAAATGTCTTTCCTCTCTTCAGGCGGGCTCCTGACAACAACTTTGAAAATAATCGCCATTCCTCTCTTCAGGCGGGCTCCTGACTTCAAACCATACATCGCCATTCCTTTCTTTAGGTTGGCAAGATTTCAACAACTTTTTTTAAAACGTCTTTCCTCTCTTCAGGCGGGCTCCTGACAACAACTTTGAAAATAATCGCCATTCCTCTCTTCAAGCGGGCTCCTGACTTCAAACAATACATCGCCATTCCTTTCTTTAGGTTGGCAAGATTTCAACAACTTTTAAAAATGCCTTTCCTCTCTTCAAGGCGGGCTCCTGACAACAACTTTGAAAATAATCGCCATTCCTCTCTTCAGGCGGGCTCCTGACTTCAAACCATACATCGTCATTCCTTTCTTTAGGTTGGCAAGATTTCAACAACTTTTAAAAATGCCTTTCCTCTCTTCAGGCGGGCTCCTGACAACAACTTTGAAAATAATCGCCATTCCTCTCTTCAGGCGGGCTCCTGACTTCAAACCATACATCGCCATTCCTTTCTTTAGGTTGGCAAGATTTCAACAACTTTTAAAAATGCCTTTCCTCTCTTCAGGCGGGCTCCTGACAACAACTTTGAAAATAATCGCCATTCCTCTCTTCAGGCGGGCTCCTGACTTCAAACCATACATCGCCATTCCTTTCTTTAGGTTGGCAAGATTTCAACAACTTTTTAAAACGCCTTTCCTCTCTTCAGGCGGGCTCCTGACAACAACTTTGAAAATAATCGCCATTCCTCTCTTCAGGCGGGCTCCTGACTTCAAACAATACATCGCCATTCCTTTCTTTAGGTTGGCTCCTGACTTCTTCTTAAATTCTTCATCCTCGTTCTCCAGGTGGACGCCTGACTTCTTCTTAAATTCTTCATCCTCATTCTCCAGGTGGACGCCTGACTTCTTCTTAAATTCTTCATCCTCATTCTCTAGGTGGACGCCTGACTTCTTCTTTAATTCTTCATCCTCATTCTCCAGGTGGACGCCTGACTTCTTCTTCAATTTTTTTTTTCATCCTCATTCTCCAGGTGGACGCCTGACTTTTTCTTTTCTTTTTCCTTCGCTCTGCTTTGTTCTTGCTTGCTGGGGATAATACCACTGTGGGAGTCTCCTTTCTTCCCCTCCTTCAAATTCAATTTTTTTTTTCAGAATTTATTTTCGCTCAACACTGCTAGGGATAAAAGTGTTATCTTCTTGGGATAACGTTGTTGAGGATAATGCTGCTGGGGAATTTTATCCCTTCAAATCGATGCTTCATTCTTCTGGAAGCTGCTGAGGATGATAATGGTTTTTGCTTTTCTGAGCACAAATGTCATCCCTTTGTTCTGTCTGCTGGGGAACAACTTCTTTTATTAAAACTTGTTATGCTGGGGGTAAAACTGGTTCAAAGACCACTTCCCTTGAGACTGGTGCTATATTCATTTTACCCTGAATGGGTATCTGACTTCCAGAAAATTTTCCAAATGAAAGGAAAATTTTTTGCCCAGTTTGACAGTCTCCCTTATGGCCTGCATTTCTGTCATCAATGCCACTTCCTTTACCTGTTTCAATTTAAACAAAAATTGTTAGTTTAAAACGCGGTGGTTGGTTGTGATACTCCCACTGGGATGGTTTTCCCTTTTCCCTTCCTTGCTCTGCATTCCACAACTTGTTGGGGATGATATTATTTGCTGGGGATAATCCTTTTCTGCTGGGGATATCCCTCTTCTTTCGTGGCATGGCTCGGAAACTTGCATTTTCCCGACCTTTTAGTCTCGCATGAATTTCCCAAATCATGCTTATTGTTTTTCTTGTTTTGTCCACGGGCTCTGGTCTTGAGGTTTAATAACCTTTGATTTCGGCAAGGATATCCCTCTTGACACTCGTCAATCCTTTTGCTGGGGATATCTTTCTTGGGATATCTTTTTTTTGACACTGGCCTCGCGCTTGTTCCTTGCTGACTATACCATTTGTATGTATTAGTCAGATCTTATCTTGGAAAGCTAATGGCCTATTTTGAAGTCATTTCCCACTGGTTCTGACCAAACAGACTCTACTGGGGAAATTTCTATGAAAGGAAAAGATAAAAGGGAACAGAATAAAAGACAACGGAAAAAGATGACTCTTTAACAAAAGAAACTATAAATAAAAACCTATCAAACGCAAATACCGACTCTAATGGTCATGACATGCACATGTGGCCTATCCTTTCGTCATCAATCGTCTTTCGAGATCTTCCCTTGACTTGGCGATTCCCCATCTGATTCCCAATCTTATTCGACTTGTAGTGCCCGAAGGGTTTTCACTATCAAGCCTCTCTCATTTTGGTTTTTCTCTCAGCTTGCGTCGCCTTATGGTGTCCGTAAAGATTTTCACCGATAAGACTCTCTCATTTGTATCACTTTCCAGCTGGGGATTTGGAGTGTTGCCGGTATGACTCTCTCTGCTGGAGATTAGAGTCCTTTCTGCTGTGGAACAGAATGTTATGTTCGCCGGTAAGACTCTCATTTGTCTGACTTGGCATCTTTTGCAGACTGATCAGAAGGTCTTTCTTTGGACCGTAATGTGGGTTTTTTGGATAGGCTTAGAAATAAAGGGTATTAAAGGCTCAAAAACAAATCAATTTGGGGTTCAAAATTACAACCTTCGAAATCATATTTGTTTATAACAAGCGCAACCCTTGCCCCAGTTTCTTGCTTGGGGATTATTTATTTATTATATATTTTTTTAAATTTTTTGGTTACACTATGCATACTACGTACATTATGCGGACTATGCACCCTATGACCGAGCCGTGAAGCGCCTACGTATCCTCTTTGAGGAATCAGGTCAAACGTAGTTCCCAATTCCTCTTTTTCATTTGACTTTCTTCTTTTTTTCACTTTTCTTTTTCTTTTTCGTTTTTTTTTCATTTTTTCTTTACCTTCTAGGCTCGTATTTCCTAGTCGTTGCTATTGATTCCGAACGAGGGGTATGAAAGAAAATAAATAAGGCTCAAAAGGGGTAACGAAGGATAAAGTGTTTAGGTAGCAGAATAAAATGCCTTCGTCATTCCAGTCTTCAAAACATGCCAAGTGCAAACAACACAATTGAACATAGATTTATAGTCTCTTCCGATGGTGCTGGACTTGACAATTATGTTAAACACTTGCTTTTTCATTTGTCATTTCTAAAGCACTGCTGGGCGACACTCTCACTCTCATGCACGACCCTCATGCCAATTTGGCGAATCTTGCATTTAACGGTTTTCTTTATGTTTTACTTGCCCCAGTTCCACATGGCTCGGGTTTCAAATAATCTCAAACCGTTCTTATTTCCTTTAAATGCTTTGATCACCTTCCCAGGGTTTTATGATTAACTTTATAGACTAGGCCCAAACTGTGTGCGCATGTCATGTCCCTAGAATCGGCATTGAACGAAAATGACAAAAGGACTAAATAAAAAGATGACTGGAAATAATAAAAGACCGGCTTTTGTATTAAACTTCCGGCGAAATGGTTAGAAAAACAAACAAAACAACCAGAATAAAATCTTAACACAACATCAACGAGACTTAAACAAACTGATACGACAAAAATGGAAAGATAAGAAGGTTTGACACAAGACAATATTCGGATTACAACCCTAAGAATAATCCGGATAACAGAAATGACAACAAAATAAACCACCAACAGCTTCTCTCTTGCTAACCAAGGAACGGAGCGTCCTCCCATTTTATCAAAATTGGCATCTTAGCCACTAAGCTTTGCATTAGTATTGCCAAGACCATTATCAGCTTCCATATCATCAACCTCCGTCAACAAGTTCTCGATAGGGTTCGAGTGCTCCATGTTACTGTTATCGATCACAATCCGCCCTTCTTGGATCATTTTCTCTACTTCCCTTTTCAAATTACGACAACTCTCAATGTTGTGCCCTATGACATTGGAGTGGTACGCGCATTGCGCTGCCGGATCAAAGTTTCTTGCATGTGGATCTGGAGTATATGCGGGGAGCGGCTCAATCAAGCCAGCATGCTTTAGCCTTTCAAACAGACTTGCATAAGATACTCCGATAGGGGTGAGAGCCTTTCCTCGTTTGAGCAACCTTTCGTTCCTAAATGCTTGATTGGGCCGGAAACCTGATCCAGGGGGCTTCCGGTAGGCTTGTGAGGGTGGATAGGCCTTCTGTGGAGCTGGGTATTTGGAAAGTGAAGCCCATCTTTGGGAATCTCGTGGAGAGAAGTAGCATTGGGGAGGGGAGTAGCGTGGACGAGTGATGGAACTACTCGGGTAGCTAGGAAAGTTGTCATAAGTGGGTTGGGATGGAGAGTATGGGGGATGGGTAATGCCAGAGTTTGAAAAGCTTGGCGGTGGTGGGGGTGGTGCTTTCCCAGTTATCCATGCCTGATACATGTCTGCCACATGTTGTCTAAGCATTTTCACTTCTTCTACCAACCCGTTGTTCTGTTCGACCAATTGTTGTCGGTCATCAGTACCGACCCATCCTGTTCTGAGGTTCTGTGTCATTTGCTTTGCAGGGAGGAGTTACCACAACCAACCACTTTTCTATATATGAACACAGCAAAGGGAAGCCATCACGTTAGTGTCAGGGCATTTGATAGATAATCATATATTAGAGATGCAATGCACCTAAGCAGTTAAACCATTCTATCAGAGATGCGATGCACTTGCGCTTTCCTTTATTTTTCTTTCTTCCCTTTTTTTTAGTGGTGGTCGAATCTTATAGAGATTGCCTGCGTATCATGACCCCGCATGAATCAGACCTTGCGTAGTTCAGACCAATAAAAGATAAACAATATTAATCATTTTTTTTTCAATTTTCATATTAAAATAAACTGGGTTTTAAAGGTTTGAAGATGACCTACAAACTCGAAAATCAAACAACCCACATATTATAATTAAAGATTTATAACCTCGAAACAAAAAGGTCAGCTTCCTTTCCCCGTTTGACAAATGCAACCAAATGGCTATTTTTGCAAATGTGGCCCCTTCCAAATCTCACATGAATTTTGAGGCCGGGGAGGATTATTTTGACACTTTACAAACTTGTTCATTATTTTACGAAAATAGCCTTTCGACAACTGAAAGATACTCTAAGGCTATTTTGTCAATAACGGTTTAAGACACTGTCGAAGCTAGCTCGGCTTATTTTTGACTAAAAAAAATTCACCTGACCGTTGACTCTTTGTTTTTTTTTTCAAATTACAATAAAAACCAGGTGTTGCAACACGGCCCTTCAGCGCCTCGGGGACGAAGATTTTTTAAGGCTGTGTGGGTCAACTGAACCAAATTTTAAAAAATGACCCAAAGGTGGCTGTTTATGCAAAGTCAGCCTTCCGGCGTCCCTTTCGGGAACATTCGGCTATGTCTTGATAAAACAGCGTCACCCGACTTCTTTATGACAAAACTAAAATTTGACATATTTTTTTTGGCTATTTTGTTTTAGCAAAAAGTGGAGGCTGGACACTACCCGACTTATTTATGAAAAAATTAAAATTTTGACATGTTTTTTATTTATTTATTGGTTTTTGGCTATTTTAGCAAAAATGGGGGTTGGACCCGATGAGGGTTGCCTACGTATCTCACATCCGGTGAGAATCAAACCCGCGTAGTTCGGGCAGGTCATGAATAAAGTAAGTAAACTAATTTTAAATTATTATTATTTTTGAATTTGTAAAAGAACTGCTTTAAAAGAAGAAAGGAAGTATATGTAAATTATGATTATTTTTGAATTTGTAAAAGAACTGCTTTAAAAGAAGAAAGGAAGTATATATATATATTTTATTTTTTTTGGATTTTTGATTGATTTTCTTTTTGAAAGAAAGACTTCTAAGAATTCCTTTTCTTTTGATTCGAACTTTAAGAATTTCAAAAGTAAAATGAAGATATTTTTTTTTGTTTGAATTTTCATTTGTTTTCTCTTATTCTAAAGAAGAAAGAAAATATATATATATTTTTTTTGGAATTTTACCTTTAATAAAAGAAATGCTTTCTAAAAAAATATTTCTTGAATTTTGAATTTTCTTTTCAATTTTTAAAGAAGAAGGAAAATATTTTCGAATTTGTTTTATTTTATAATATATATATTTTTTAATAATTAAAAAGACTTTCTAAAGAAGTCAATAATGGAAAATATTTTTGGATTTTTTTTTGTTTTGAAAATTGGGAGTCTAAAAAAACTTTTCCAGACTTTTTGGGCAGGACAAATATTTTTGCAACAAATAAAGATATATATACATTTTTTGGAAATAAAGAAAAACTTTTTGGATTTATATATATATATATATATTTGCAACAAATAATAAAACCACTTTCAACGCGACTCTTTTTATTTTATTATTTTGAATTTTTCAGAAACGAATAAAAAAAAACTATTTTAAAAGTAAGACTCTTTTTCATTGTCAATTTCAGGGGAAGACAAACTATTTTCCTTTATATATATATATATTTTTTTTTATTTTTTTATTTTTTTTGAAAAATAAGACAGAACAACGATTTTTTTTCTTTCTATTTTTTCTTTGGTTTTAATAAAACAAACTAATAAGACATTTTTTTTCATTTTCTCAAAATTTCGGCAGAGTTTTGACAGTATTTGGGCATTGGTTTTTTTTTTCAAAAATAAACAGTCAATTCCCTAACCGCTATTTCTTTTTTTTCAATTTTAAAATATTATTCATGATATTCAAAAGTCAGTCAACACACAAATCTGGATCAAATAAATGCGCAAGTAGCAGCAAGTAAGATGCATCAGGATGGTCATTTTTTTTTGGTACACCTGTCCTAGACAGACCCAACCCCTGTGTTGAGTCTCCAAAGTCAAATGCACGTGATGCAAACAATCGCTCCTACTAGGGATCCGGCATGAAGCTGAGTTATTCTAAGTGAAAAAACCTGAGGCATATTGATCTAGCCCTGGCTTACCCAAACGGACAGTTTGAGCCGAAGCGGGGGCAACGTACCGGGAGCACGAAAGTCTACCCGGCCTAGTTACTTGTCCCAACTTCGTCTTATTTGGTATGACTTTAACAGAAAGGTGGGTCACGCGCACGTGTACACCATAAATTTAGAAGACTCAGAAAGAAGAAGGGTTTCGTAGCAGTTTTATACACAATTCAGATAATATTAAAGCGGTAAAAGCATCATTTAGCATATTAAGCATAAACATGTAAAAATCAGATAATAAATAAAGCCAACTATAACAGTTATTTTAAGCTCGAATTTCTAACCCTGAACCAGTGGTTCTGGGCCAAGTCCCCAGCAGAGTCGCCAGAGCTGTCACACCTCCCTTTTCCGCGCCCGCGAGGGTGCGTAGGGAGTTTTCTCCAATTGAAGGACAGTCGAAACGGGATTTGTTTGTTTGTTTCAGAGTCGCCACTTGGGAATTTTAAGGCGTCCCAAGTCACCAATTTTAATCCCTGAATCGAGGAGAATATGACTCTGTTTATTATTCTGCGAACCAGAAATCCTGAGTAAGGAATTCTGTTAATCCGGAAGAAGGTGTTAGGCATTTCCGAATTCCGTGGTTCTAGCACGGTCGCTTAACTGTTTTTATTATTGGCTTAATTATCTTGATTTTACTAAATACGTTTTTATTGCATGATTTTACTACCGCTTTTTTACTTATTGTTTACAATTATATGGACGAATTACGCGTACGTATATTCGTATTATATACTTTTTATAATTATCGGGGATCATTGTGTCACGCGTACGTATACACAATGATATTGATAATATAATTATTATTTTTTCGAATTTTTTTTTAATTATAAAAATAGACTTAAGTTCGAAATTGTGCTTAAATAAAATTAAGAACGTCTGTCGCTCTTGTATGATTAAATAGTGAACTGCACATCTCGGGTTATATGAAATTAATATGGATAATCTCCGAAAAACCCCTTTTTATTAAATGTTCGCTCGAAGTTGCGCGAACGCATAATCCGAACTGCCTTAAAAAATGTAATTTAGGCCACGCGAACGTATCCCTAATTTCACAAAATATTCTTGATAAAATTCTCTACAAATTGTTTATTGCATCCACTTATTTTTATATGAAAGCCATAGAGAAACATTGATTTAGACGTCTCTATATTTCTTGAAAAGCATTCAAAAGTTATTATGTGTTCACCGCAAATCTTATTTTACGCGTATGAATTATATTCCTCCAAGCCATTCAAATTTTAAAGAATTAATGATATGAAAAAGAAACAAACAACATGTAACTAAAAATACTACCATTTTTTATAGTGGATACAACATTAATATATCCAAAAATCGAATCGCATATAAAAATGGAAAAAGAATTAATTTGATAAACAAATTAATAGTTTCTGAAGAATTTTCATTGTTATATTTAATGCGAACTCTATTTCTACATATCCTTGATATAAAATGTTGCAATTCGTGCTTATAAATCCCATATCCTTTTCATATACTTGTTTTTAGTCCAAAGTTATAATTATTTAGTTAATTTTTGATTATGAAGATTGAGTTCGAGATAAATAAACCAATTCTTATTCTCTGCCTGCGCGAATATTTGCAAACACTAACTCTATATTTTGTAAAAAATCATCGACATTATTTCATACATTAAAAAAAATGAGTTGATCGCGTTCCTAAAATAACTATGCCATTTGTTATTAAGAAAGAGAACTAATTTATCAATTGATTCAATAAGACGACATCATCTTGCCTTAAACAAAATTGGATATTTGACAAAATAAGCTAGTAATGTAATTTCTGAGTATTTCCGTACTATTCTTTACTTAGCTAATAATATCACAAGATTTAATTAATGGCCAATTTTCTGCAATGTTCCCTATCTCAACAATTCAAACAGTAAATGTCATCACTAGTCCTCAAAACATATAAGATTATCGTGGAATTTACTACTCCAGAAGGTTAATTAGTTAACAATTTATCATGTCAAGTATAATACTATATTAACCAACTAAAACAAAACTGAAACTTAAACTAATAAAATTTAAATGAGTAGAAGACATCCTTATAATTCCAAACTTCATTTACTTGCCATGTTGAAGCTTTTCATGACATGAATTTACAGATATGTACCTGATATTGGAAGCAAAAGAAAATGATGATGAGAATCAGCAGCAATAATAACAGTACAATAGCAACAACTGCCCAGCAACAGTAACAACCCAGTAACAGACCGGTGGAGTAGTAATCCCAAAAACAAAAGCTTTAAGCTTTAAATGAAACAACAACCATTAAAACTAATTTCAAACAAAGAAAGAAAGCAGTAGATTTTTTAGCTTTTATTTTTATTTTGAAAGCTTAAATATTTTTCGGAATTTTTCTCTCTTCTATTCTCTGTCCGTTTTTTCTCTCTATCTGTGTGTGTATTTTTTCTCGTATCTTTTCTATTTCTGTTCTCTCTCTGTATTTCTGTTATGTCTTGTGTTCAAGACTTCACATATATATAATCTCATCCCATAAATCTTTTAATCAATTAAATCAATACTTTTTCTCTACCCAACCCATTATCTTTCCACTCATCCCCATTACATTAAATAAACATATCACACCACCCCATTATATTTTGTCCCCCATGCTTCATTTAAAATAATGCAAGATTCCCCTTTAAATTAAATCTTGTCCCCCCTTTATATTAAATAATCATATCACAACCCACCCCATTTCATTTTGTCCCCCATGCTTCAAATAAACAATTTCAAAATGTACAATTCCTAAACTACCCCCTCCGACCTTACTGAAATTACCAAACTACCCCTGAACGTACTACAAATTTACCAAACTACCCATCAGCTATAACACATCAATTAATCAAACTTAACCAAAATATAGACAATATGATCAATTTCTAACAATGTTCAAACAACAATATGAACATGGATGAACATCATAACAACAATATCACATGAACACGATTTTAACAACATTTCAACAACAAATCACATGAACACGAATTGAACAACAAAGAACAACTAAAATTTGATTGAACAATATTTTAGCAACAAACAATCCTATTTTCGGATTCAACAACAACAACAAACAAAGTATGAAGATTTCTAAATTCAATCATATTGAACTTAAAATCAACTCTAACAACATTACAACAAACAATTCTTATATTAAACTTTAAACAAGATTATGAGAACAATTCAAGCAATAATCATAAATGGTAAACAAGAAATCAAACTATACAAAATTCGGATTCAAGATCATCCAAACAAAGTATGAACATGAATGAATCTATTTTAAGACAACAAACATGACGGATTAAACGATTAAAACAATATATTCCTTTAATACAACTAAATTCTTTAAACAAATAACAAGATCGACGAAGAAACAATTATGAACTTAAACTTGAACTTAACAATATTAACAATTTCTAACAATACATAAACACATGAAACAAATTGAAGAAATAGTTGATTAAATTTCAATTTGAATCTAACAAACATCAAACTAACAAATACTTACTTAAACAATAATACAAACATGAAATAAACATGAAAACAACTAATTAAACTTCTATTTTGAAATCTGAAAATTAATTTAACGAAACATATGAACAAACTAAAATTATTTCAACTACGGACAAACAAAACAAACATTGAATCATTTATCGATTTTGAATCCGAAAAACAACGAACAACAAAAAAATATGGACGAAATTTGAAAACATAAACCAACTAACCGATTCGAAACAACGACGAATAAACGAAGAAGATGGAGAGGAAGGAGCAGCAGTCTGCAGCTGGCCATGGAAGCATCAAAGCTTGCTCGTCCATGGCGGAAACATGAGCAGCAGCAGTTGCTGCGTGATCTTGGCCGCGACGGAGACGAAGAAGAACAACGCAGCAGCAGTTGGGTTGTCGCGATGGATGTTCAGCCATGAACGACGAGGCATGAAGCTGGATGAGGCAGCTCAGGGCTTGAAGTTTGAACCACGAAGCAGCAGCAGCTGGGGGCGTGTTTGGACGTAAGCAAAAGCAGCTGAAAGTAGCGGGGAAGCAACCATAGTCGAGCAAGCTTCGAGCTTGACGAGCTTTAATGGCGGATAGGGCTGGGGTCGTTTAGTTGAGCCGGGGTCATGAGGGTGACGTGCGTGTGTGTGTGTGTAGTCATGGCTTCTTGAGGTTGAAGGCAAAGGGAAGCCATAGGAGGTGGAGAAGCTTGAGGAAGAAGAAGAAGATAGGAAAGGGGGGGGTGGCGGATTAGTTAGGAATTGTTAGGGTTTTTTCTCCTTTTTTTCTTTTGTTTTGTGTTGTTTGTAAGATAATAGGGGTGTTGGGTTATGGACTGGGTCAACTCAGTTCGAAATGGACTGGGTCGTAGGGAAGATTGGGCCATTTTTTGGGCCTATGGCTTGAAATTGAAGAAGAGGCCCAATTCCGACTTTCTTTATATTTTCGCTCTGTTTTCTTCTTTTATTTTTCTAAAACTAAATTATAAAAATACTTAAACTATTATTAAGAACTAAATTAAGTTATAAAAGCGCAAATTAACTTCCAATAATAATTAACGACACAATTAAGTGTTAATTAAGCATAAAATTGTATATTTGGACATTAAATGCTAAAAATGCAAACGATGCCTATTTTTGTAATTTTTAATTTTTGTA
Source organism: Nicotiana sylvestris (assembly GCF_000393655.2). Lineage (NCBI taxonomy): Eukaryota > Viridiplantae > Streptophyta > Magnoliopsida > Solanales > Solanaceae > Nicotiana > Nicotiana sylvestris. The sequence continues at coordinate 130,583,957 of NC_091059.1, read as the reverse complement.
AAACAAATTTAATTACTAACAATTGTAGAATTAAATCCTACATGAAAAATGCGACATATTTTTGTATTTTTTGTTGATTTAGAAAATAAACACGCACAGACAAATACAAATAATTATTCAAAATATCACAAAATATCACAAAATTGCACATCAAGAAAAATTATTTTATTTTTGAATTTTTTTGGGAGTAATTCTCATATTGGGCAAAAATCACGTGCTTACAAGTATAACATGCATAGCAAAATATGAGATACTCATTAATTTAAAAGAGAAGAAATAAGAGGTAGTAGCACTATTGTTACAAAACATCCACCTACAAACAACTTAAAGTACCAATCATAGGAACAACAAAAGAAACTAGGGTAGGACAGACATCAGTCAAACTAACACTGGAAAAGGGAACTGTTTATGGGGAACTAGAAGAGGGACGGAAGGATGATGAGGCAAGGGTTCTTAGAAGAATATCCATTCGAGCATTTACAGATAGTTGCTCATTAATCAGCCGCTCTTTCAGGTCCTCGGCCTGTTTCCTCATGTCTGTATTTTCAGTGGTCAGACGAGCAACCTCTATGCCTTGTGCCCTGGTACAACCAGGTTCCTCCTTAGCCTGACTATGCTGCCCTTCAAGAATGACATTCTTGGCTTTTAGCTTCCTTACTTCCTCATTCGCAACATTCTGAGCATCAATCAATTGAGAAATAGTGGAATTTCTGCCAATACCCCCTTTCTTATGAATACTCTCACATTTCTCCAAGGTTGTCTTTGAGAAGGTTTGCATGTGAGTTCTTTCTGATGCTTTTCCCAAGGGGGCTTTGAAGAATTCAAACACTTTAGTAAGTAGGAGTCCATAAGCCAAACCATGATTTCTATCCTTGAAGTCTGACGCCTTTTTCATATGTTCAATCATAATACCAAGCAGATTGATGGTGGTGCATACATCCAGAGCTTCCATGAGGAGTAGGTATGATTTTGAAGTAATTGAGCACCTTTCTATGCATGGAAGCAAGACCTAATTCACCATTTCAAACATAAGTTGATACCCTAGAAGGAGGGCCTTCTTGTGCACCTGTTCCCCCTGCTGCACAGCTTGATCTTTCAGAATGACTCTTCTAAAGTTAGGGGAATATGTACCTTCAACAGATGAGAGCCCTTCAGTAGGCACTCCCAAAATACTCCCTAGAGCAGCCTCGTCCATCATAAAATCTACTCCATTAACCTTCAAGCAAATTTTATCATCTTCTACTACAAACATATTTGCGTAGAAGCTACGAACCTCCTCCTCGTAAACCTTGGGACTCTGATTGGAAAACAAATGAGTCCACCTTTGAAATTCGTAAATGTTCACCAACTGTCTCATCCCTGACATTTTGAGTATGTCAGCGTCAAATGTTCTATCCCATAGCACACTCTGCTTACTAAGGTTTTCTCTTTTTTTAACCTTTGACATAGACACTTTGGCCTTCTTGGAGGAACAAGATTCTTCTTTGTCACTAGCCTTCCTCTTCACGATCTTCACAGTTTTCTCCTTCTTTTAAGACTTCTCACCAGATTTCTCACAAGACTTCTCTTCCTCAACACTCTTCACTTCATCAACCTCTACAACTTTCACATATGGACCTCTCCTAGACTTGGGAATCATAGGTTTCTTGGAGAATTTACTAATTAAGGAAGCAGGTTCCTCATTCATCCCTTCATTATCAACATAAACAACATTTGCTGGAGACATATCCTCCTCATTTACCAGCTTTCCCCCTTTCACCAACCTCCTTCTTTTCTTTTCATCTTGTTTTTCTTCAGAACAAACTCAAAAACTTCTTTAGTTTGTAGCCTGCTAGTTGGTCTTTTAGGAATGGACTCTTTGGAAACTGCCCTACCACTTCTAGCAGCAATGAAGTTTGCCACAGTCACATTATCATAGTCTTCCTCAGTATTTTCACTACAATATTTTATGCCTACAACCACACTAATTTAGGCAACGCTCAAAAAGTATTGCCAAAAGTATCAACACTTTTTAGGCATGGCTTTTGAGTAGTCTTCGACCACAGATTTTAAGGTAACACTTCTAAAGCGTACCTTTTAAATATAAAGACAACATTTTTTAAGTGTTGTCTAAATATAAATTTTTTGGCCACGCTTCTTAGGTGTATTGCTACGTTTTTAAAAGAGTTATTATATTGCCATATTAAATGGAACACTTTATAAGCATACTCTAACAATTCCTTATAAAATATTTCCCTAAAAATTTCCCACCAAAATTGCACTTAATAAAATATTTCCCCCCAATTCTCATAAGGCCAAATACCGTACAGTTCTTGGAAACCCTATTAGGAAAAAGTGGAAACAATTTCAACATCTCTTTGGCCACTATCGCTTACTGCTTCTACTGTCTCCATTCTTTCACCCTTCCCTACTGTTGCGCACTTCAGTTGCTTTTACAATTGTAAGTTCTTAACTTTTGTAAATATTTATATTATAGGCATGATACCATACCCATCTCAGAAATTGTTATCTCTGTTTTCTTTAATTTGATAATCCTAAGAAAGAAAAAACTGAAACAAACCTCCACATGATTAATTTAGTAAAACCATCTCATGAAAAAGTCTCTCATGGGTACTCTTTATTTTTCCCATGTATGATCTTAACTTTTGACGATCATTATTTATTTGGGTAGTTATTATTTTTTATTATATATGATTGCAACATTACATTTGTAAATTCTTGACCTTTTGGTGTAATTATGCAGTTTATTCTTTATTTAAAGTTATGATTTTCTATTTTGTTTAATTTTTTCATTCATATTTACTTGTTAATTTGGTTTTACCAAGTTATTTGGGATTATCATATGATAAGTATATTTTTTATAGTTTTGCCTTTTGCCTTTAGTACTTTCTAAGTTATTGATTTTATAAAATTATAAATTTGTGTATTCTGTATTTTTAAAGTTTATATTTTGCACATCTTTTCAAATTCTATATCGTTATGTAGTTGATTGTTTGTTTAAAATTATGCGGTTGCTTTTTTAATATCCTTTTTTCATGTATATTTCTGTTGTTCCAAGGGCTAAAAACATAGAAATCCTCCTAATTAAAACTTTTGTGGTGAATTTTAATGTTTTTGCTTCTCACTGTATCATGCTATTGATTGTCTCTCGTCAGATCATTATTGAAAGTAATGCCAACTTGACTCCAATAATCAACAGCAACAATGCAATGCATAAAAATATGTTCATTAGTTTCAGTGTTGCATATGCAAATTATGCAAGTGGGATCGATATTCATACCAATATGATGTAGATAGGATCAAGCGGGGAGTCTATTATGATAGCATTGCCATAAAAAAAATATTTCATCAGGCACAAACAGCTTCCAAATACATTGAAAACTGTAACGATCCGGCCGGTCATTTGAGAATTAACGTCTCGATCCCTTATTAACTGCTTTCCCTGTGTCTTTTTCCGCTATTGTGATTTGTCGGGATGGTTCATTTTGAGTTTCGGAGTGTTTTGGGACACTTAGTCCCTAAATGAGAGTTTAAGTCTTAGAATTTGGACTGTAGTCGGAACAATGTGAAGACGGCTCCGGAATGAAATTTCGGCGATTCTGTTAGCTCTGTTGGGTGATTTCAGAGTTAGGAGCGTGTGCAGATTTTATTTTGGAGGTTTGTAGCTTATTTAGGCTTGAAATGACGAAAGTTGAATTTTTGGAGTTTTCGGGCCGATAGTGAAATTTTGATATCGGGGTCGGAATCCGATTCCAGAAGTTGGAATAGGTCCGTAATGGTGAGTATGACTTGTGTGCAAAATTTATGATCAATCAGACATGGTTAGGTTAGTTTCAACATCGGTTCTAGAATTTTGAGATTTCAAGTTCATTAAGTTTGGATTGGAGAGTGATTCATGGTTTAGCGTTGTTTGATGTGATTTGAGGCTCGACTAAGTTCTTATGCTATTTTAGGATTGGTTTATATGTTTGGTTAAGGTCCGGGGCGCCTCGAGTGTGTTTCGGGTGCTTAACAAATTTGGTTTGGGGCTTATGCCTTGGCTGAAGTATTGCCGCACCTGTTGTTTTCGCACTTGCGAATTTTGGACCGCAGGTGCGGTGTCGCAGAAACGGCTAGGACGCCGCAGAAGTGGAAAGGGACCTAAGCAGCTGAGACCGCAGGTGCGGCTGGGGGACCGCAGATGCAGCCCCATGAGCGCATATGCGGAAATCGCTGGGCAGAAAAGGAGGATTTCGAGGGTTTAAAATTTCATAACACAAAAAGTTGATTTGGAGCTCGGTGGGAGGTGATTTTCTCAAGAGATTTTGAAGGAAAACTAGGGTAAATAATCCTAACTCTATTTTGGTCATAATACATTAATCAATTGTTGTATTCCTCATCTAATTAAGGAATTTGAGGGTGAAAGTTTGGAAATGGGGGAAAAAGTTCCCCAATTTAAATTCTGAGTTTTGAATGGGTATTTGATGTCGGATTTGGATGATTTTTGTACCAGTGAACTCGAGAGTGAATGTATATTCATAATTTGTGACTTTATCCAATTCCGAGACGTGGGCCCGGGAAAGATTTTTGGGAATTTTCCTATTTTCTTGCCTTGGCTTTAAATTCATTAGCTAAATTAGTTGCTTGTAGCTATATTTACGTTATGTAATTGATTTGATTAGATTTGGGACACTCGGAGTTGGATACTCATGGTAAGAGCATGATTTCAGATTAATTTGAGCTTGGTTCGAGGTAAGTGGCTAGCCTAACCTTGTGTGGAGAACTCCCCTTAGGATTTGATATTGTTTGGTATTTCAATGCCGTGTACGTGAGGTGACTAGTGCATACATGGGCTAATTGTTGAAAACCCCTGTTTTTATTAAATATATATTTATGTTTTTTCTTTAGTTCAACAATGTTAGTATATGTAGCCATCTTGTTTAGCTAGAAAAGCATGCTTACGTGCCTTAACTGCCTATCAGGACTTTGTGTAGTATGTTTAGAGTACAGATTTCTTGTTTCCTTTAATATGAACTTAATTGAAACTGTAGATTTCCTTGTCGAAACTGTTGTTTATATTGAACGAGTTATGTATTTACTTTAGGATTATGGAACGGTATTCCGGGAGATCCCCCTGCATGTTTATGTTTGGGACTACGGGACGGTATCCCGGAAGATCCCCCTGTACTGGATATTAACGTTGGGACTACGGAACGGTATTCCGGGAGATCCTCCTGCACATTTACGATTTGGACTCGGGACGGTATCCTCGGAGATCCTTTTGTACATTTACGTTTGGGACTACGGGATGGTATCCCTTGAGATCCCCTGTTGCTATTCTCTGTGTAAAGAATTGATGTTTTCTGTGATTTTATTTTTGTTGACTGTTAGTATTTATCTCTACTATGATATTTCATACTGCTTTATCTTATTTTATATAAATTAGTAGGACCCTGACCTGATCTCGTCACTACTCGACCGGTGTTAGGCTTGGAACTTACTGGGTATCGCTGTGGTGTACTCATGTCCTTTCCTGCACATGTTTTTGCGTCTGCAGATCCAGGTACCTCTTCACAACGATATTTTCAGTGAGGCGAGGCGATCTTAGAGACTTTGAGATATACCTGCCGCGTCCGCAGACCTAGAAGTCCCTCTTTACTCTTTCTTAAGTCATAGACTTCCTGTATTTTCTTTGTTGATAGATTCTAGAGTTTAGAAACACTATATACTTCTGTAGCTTATGATTCATAATATTCCAGGTTTTGGGAGTGCCTATGTTCAGTTCGAGAGTGTATTATTATATATGTCGAGCGACATTTTAACCTTCTTTATTAGATTTCCTTTTTAAATTGTTAGTTTTCATATCTTTGTTTTATTTTCGCAAATTTGTTAGGCTTATCTAGTCGTAAAGACTAGGTGCCGTCACGACAATTCATAGAGGGAGAACTTAGGTTGTGACAAGTTGCTATCAGAGCTCTAGGTTCATAGGAGTCATGAATCACAAGTCGGTTTATTAGAGTCTCGCGCATCAGTACGAAGACGTATGTACTTATCTTCGAGGGGCTGTGGAACTGTTAGGAAAATTCCACTTCATTTGATTCCTTGTCGTGCGAGATTATTGATTTCGAAATTCTAAACCTCTGTCTTCTACTCTCTCATAGATGGTGAGGACATGTGCTACTGGAGATGACCAGGCACCCGTGCCCCCTGCTAGAGTCGCCAGAGGACGGGGCCGGGGTAGAGGCCGTGGACGCGCACGTGGTACAGCCAGAGCACCCACGCGAGCTACTACAGAAGAGCCACAAGTAGCTCCAGTCGGAGCCCAGGCGCCTGATACGCCTACTGCTACTACTACTCCAGCTCTCTAGGAAACCCTTGCATAGTTCATGAGCATGTACAACACTTTAGCTCAGGCAGGGTTGATTCCCCTTGCTGCAGCCGCATCTCAGGCCGGGGGAGGAGCACAGACTCCCATTTCCCGCACTCCCGAGTAGCAGGTTCAGGTTGATCAGATCCCAGAGATTATACTGGTACCGCCTGTAGCCCTAGCTCAGCCCGAGGGTAGGGCAATAAATTTAGAGGAGGAGGAGCGGAGGCTTGAGAGGTACAAGAAGTATGAGCCCTCCTACATTCAGTGGTCTAGCATCAGATGATGCTCAGGGATTTATGGAGTAGTGCCACCGTATCCTCCGCACTATGGGCATCATAGAGTCGAGTGGGGTTTCTTTCACTGCCTTCCAGCTTTGAGGAGCAGCCTATCAGTGGTGGCGTACTTTTTAGTTGGACAATCCGGCTGAGGCAGCTTCCCCTACATGGACCTAGTTTTCAGATATGTTTTTGAGGGAGTATGTCTTTCAGAGCCTCAGGGACGCATGACGCGCGGAGTTTCGATAACTATAAAAAGAACTTTCTAGTTCACTCAGAAAAGAATGATCGTTGTCAACCTCAAAAATCTGATTTTCAATATCAAAATAGATGTTGAGAATTTGCGCCAGGGTACTATGACTATTTCAGAGTATGTTGTCCGCTTCAGTGATTTGGATAGACATGCACCAGCCTTGGTTTCTACAGTTCGTAAGAGAGTCTGCCGGTTTATTCAGAGGCTCATTCCCAACATCATGTCTAGCATGGATTGGGAGTTAGAGATGGATATCGCCTATTAGCAGGTGGTGAGTATTGCTAAGAGAGTAGAGGGCATGCTTTCTCGAGATAGGGAGGAGAAAGAGGCCATGAGGTCTCGAGAGTCGGGCCATTTTTCTGGTTCCCCTACCCCAGTTGCAGTTCGTCATGGTAGGGGTTATGTGAGTCGCCTCGTTTATTCAGCTCTTCCAGCAGCCAGTGGTATTACAGCTCCCCCTAGACCTTAGGAGCCTTATTATGCACCTCCAGTATCTAGTATGTTTCCTGCACGGGGTGTTTTCAGTGACCTCCACAGACTTCTCAACCATAACGTGCTCCACAAGGTTCACAGGCTATGATCATAGCCCCAGTTGCTGCCCCACTTGCTCAGCAAGCTAGAGGTGGAGGTCGGGGAGGTAGAGGTCGCCCTAGAGGGGGAGGCCAAGCTAGATACTATGCCCTTCCTGCCCGTACAGAGGCTATTGCTTCCGACTTTGTCATTACAGGTATTGTTCCGGTCTATCATAGAGATGCATCGATTTTATTCGATCCAGGATCCACTTATTCCTACGTGTCTCCTTATTTTACCTCGCATTTGGGCGTATCTCGGGATTCTTTGAGTTTTCCTTTTTATGTTTCCACTTTTGTTGGAGATTCTCTTGTTGTAGACTGCGTTTATCAGTCTTGTTTGACTGCTCTTAGTGGTTTTGAGACAAGATCTGATTTATTATTGCTTAGTATGGTAGATTTTGATGTTATCTTGGGCATGGACTGGTTGTTTCCCCATTATGCTATTCTTTATTTTCACGCCAAGATCATGACGCTAGCTATGCTAGGTGTACCGCAATTAGAGTGGAGGGGTACTTTAGATTACACTCCCAGTAAAGTTATCTCATTCCTTAAAGCTCAACGAATGGTTGAGAAGGGTGTGACGCGTATCTAGCTTATGTGAGAGATGTCAGTATTGATACCCCTACAGTTGATTCAGTCCCAATAGTGCGGGATTTCTCTTATGTGTTTCTAGTTGATCTTTCGGGCATATCGCCCGACAAAGATATTGATTTTGGCATTGATTTGTTGGCGGGCACTCAGCCCATCTCTATTCCTCCTTATCGGATGGCTCCTCTTGAGTTGAAGGAGCTGAATGAACAGTTACAGGAATTGCTTGATAAGGGCTTTATTCGGCCTAGTGTGTCACCTTGGGGTGATCCTGTCTTATTTGTGAAGAAAAAGGATGGTTCTATGCATATGTGCATTGATTATCGCCAGTTGAACAAAGCTACATTGAAGAACCGGTATCTTTTGCCTCGTATTGATGACATGTCTGACCAGTTACAGGGTGCTCGAGTGTTTTCTAAAATTGAATTGCATTCAGGTTATCATCAGTTGAAGATTTAGGAGTCAGATATCCCAAAGACTGCTTTCAGGACTCGGTATGACCATTACGAGTTCCTTGTTATGTCATTTGGGCTAACCAATGCCCCAACAACATTTATGCATTTAATGCATAGTGTATTCCATCCATATCTTGACTTGTTCGTTATTGTATTTATAGATGACGTTCTGGTGTACTCCCGGAGTTGGGAAAATCATGAGCAGCACCCGAGGACAGTGCTTCAGACCTTGAGAGAAAAGAAATTATATGCAAAGTTCTCAAAACGTGAGTTCTGGTTGGATTCTGTGGCATTCTTGGGCCACGTAGTATCGAGCGAAGGGATCAAGGTGGATCCGAAGAAAGTGGAAGTAGTGCAAGTTGGCCCAGACCATCCTCAGCTATAGAGATCCGTAGTTTTCTTGGTTTGGCGGGTTATTACCGTCGATTTGTTGAGGGATTTTCATCTATTGCAACACCTATGACCAGGCTGACCCAGAAGGGTGCTCCATTCAGGTGGACAGAAGAGTGTGAGGAGAGCTTTCAGAAGCTTAAGACAACTTTGACTATAACCCTAGTATTGATATTGCCTCCAGGTTCGGGGTCTTATACATTCTATTGTGATGCGTCACGAGTTGGCCTCGGCGCGGTGTTGATGCAGGACCGTAGGGTGATTACCTGCGTGTCTAGACAATTGAAGGTACATGAGAAGAATTATCCCGTCCATGATCTCGAGTTAGCAGCTATTGTCCACGCCTTGAAGATCTGACATCATTATTGTACGGTGTTCCTTGTGAGATCTACATTAATCACCTGAGTTTGTAGAATCTGTTCAAGCAAAGGGACCTTAATTTGCGTCAGAGGAGGTGGTTAGAGTTGCTTAAGGATTATGATATCACTATTTTGTACCACTCGGGGAAGGCCAATATGGTGGCCGACGCTTTGAGTCGCCGGGCAGAGAGTTTGGCTTATCTACCAGCAGCGGAGAGACCCATGGCGATGGATGTTCAGGACTTAGCCAGCCAGTTTGTTAGATTGGATATTTCAAAGCCCAAAGCGGTTCTAGTTTGTGTGGTTTCTCGATCTTCCTTGTTTAATCGTATCTAAGAGCGTCAGTATGATGACCCTAATTTGCTTGTCCTCAAGGACAAGGTCCTTCATGATGATGCCAGAGATGTGACCATTGTTGATGGGGTATTGAGGATGCAGGGCCGGATATGAGTGCCTAATGTTGACGGACTTCGGGAGTTAATTCTAGAGGAGGCCCACAGTTCATGGTATTCCATCCATCGGGGTGCCGCAAAGATGTACTAGGATTTGAGAAGCACTATTGGTGGTGGAGGATGAAGAAATATATAGTTGGGTTTGTAGCTCGATGCCTCAATTGTCAGCAGGTGAAATATGAGCACCAGACACTGGGTGGCTTGCTTCAACAGATAGAGATTCCAGAGTGGAAGTGGGAGCGGATCACCATGGATTTCGTAGTTGGACTCCCACAAACTTAAGGAAGTTCGATGCTATTTGGGTGATTGTAGATTGGCTGACCAAGTCCGTGCACTTCATTCTTGTGTGTACTACCTATTCTTCAAAGCGGTTGGCTGGGATTTATATCCGAGAGATTGTTCGCCTGCATGGTATTCCAGTTTCCATCATTTCAGATAGAGGTACTCAGTTTACATCACCGTTCTGGAGAGCCATACAACATGAGTTGGGTACTCGGGTGGAGCTAAGCACAACATTTCACCCCCAAACGGACGGACAATCCGAGCACACTATTCAGATCTTTGAGGATATGCTTCGTGCCTGTGTGATGGAGTTTGAAGGTTCTTGGTATTAGTTCTTGCCACTTATGGAGTTTGCCTACAACAACAGTTATCAGTTCAGCATTCAAATGGCACCCTATGAGGCTCTATATGGTAGGCGGTGTAGATCCCTGGTGGGTTGGTTTTAGCCGGGCGAGGCTAGATTATTTGGCACAGACTTGGTTCAGGACTCCTTGGAGAAGGTTAAGGTGATTCAGGATAGATTTCGCACAGCCCAGTCTAGACAGAAGAGTTATGCGGACTAGAAAATTCGCGATGTTTCATTTATGGTGGGGGAGCAGGTCTTGCTTCGGGTTTCACCTATGAAGGACGTTATGAGATTTGGAAAGAGGAGCAAGTTGAGACCAAGGTTTATTGTCCCCTTTAAGGTGTTGCGGCATGTTGGGGAGGTTACTTATGAGCTTGCCTACCTCCCAGCTTGACAGGAGTTCATCCGATATTTCATGTTTCGATGCTCCAGAGGAATCACAGTGATCCATCTCACGTGTTGGATTTCAGTTCAGTCTAATTGGAGAATGATCTATCTTATGTTGAGGAGCCAGTGCCTATATTTGACAGACAAGTTCAGAAGTTGAGGTCAAAGACCATTGCATCGGTAAAGGTTTAGTGGCGGGGTCAGCCGATTGAGGAGGCGACTTGGGAGACTGAGCAGGATATGTGCAGCCGTTATCCTCATCTTTTCACCACTTCAGGTATGTCCCTATGCTCGTTTGAGGACGAATGAATGTTTTAAGAGGGGGAGGATGTAACGACCCGGCCGATCGTTTTGAGAATTAATGCCCCGATCAATTATTAACTACTTTCCCGTGTCTTTTTCTGTTATTCTGATTTGTCGAGATAGTTCATTTTGAGTTTCGGAGTGTTTTGGGACACTTAGTCCCTAAATGAGAGTTTAAGTATTTGAATTTGGACCGTAGTCGGAACAATGTGAAGATGGATCTGGAACGGAATTTTGGCAATTTCGTTAGCTCCGTTGGGTTATTTCTGTCTTAGGGACGTGTCTGGATTGTATTTTGGAGGTTCTTAGCTTATTTAGGCTTGAAATGACAAAAGTTGAATTTTTGGAGTTTTTGGGCCGATAGTGGAATTTTGATATCGGGGTCGAAATCCGATTTCGAAAGTTGGAATAGGTCCGTAGTGGTGAATATGAGTTGTGTGCAAATTTTGGGGTCGATCGGACATGGTTTGGTTAGTTTCGACATCAGTTGTAGAATTTTGAGATTTCAAGTTTATTAAATTTAGAATGGAGGGTGATTTGTGATTTTAGCATTGTTTGATGTGATTTGAGGGCTCAACTAAGTTCGTATGGTATTCTACGATTGGTTGGTATGTTTGGTTGAGGTCCCAGGGGCCTCGCGTGTGTTTCAGGTGCTTAACGGATTTGGTTTGGGACTTATGCCTTGGCTGAAGTATTGCTGCACGTGTTTCTTTCGCACCTGCAGATTTTGGACCGTAGGTGCGGTGCTGCAGAAACGGTTGGGATGCCGCAGAAGCAGAAAGGGACCTAGGCAGCTGAGACCGCAGGTGCGGCTGGGGGACCGTAGATGCGTCCCCAGCTCGGATAAGTGAACTCTGCACCTGTGATGATTTATCCGCTGATGCGGCCCCATGAGCGCAGATGCGGAAATCGCTGGGCAAAGAAAGAGGATTTCGAGGGTTTGAAATTTCATAACACAAAAATTTGATTTGGAGCTCGGTGGGAGGCGATTTCTCGAGGGATTTTGAAGGAAAGCTATTGGGTAAGTAATCCTAACTCTATTTTGGTAATAATACACTAATCAATTGTTGTATTCCTCATCTAATTAAGGAATATGAGGGTGGAAGTTTGGAAATGTGGAAAAAGTTTCCCAATTAAAATCTAATGTTTGAATGAGAATTTGATGTCGGATTTTGATGATTTTTGTACGAGTGAATGGGTGTTCATAATTTGTGACTTTTACCCGATTTCGAGACGTGGGCCCGGGGAGGATTTTTGGGCGTGTTCCTATTTTCTTGCCTTATCTTTAAATTCATTAGCTAAATTAGTTGCTTGTAGCTATATTTATGTTATGTAATTGATTTGATTAGATTTGGGCCACTCGGATTTGGATACTCGTGGCAAGAACGTGATTTCGGATTGATTTGAGCTTGGTTCGAGGTAAGTGGCTTGCCTAACCTTGTGTGAGGGAACTCCCATTAGGATTTGGTATTGTTTGGTATTTGAATACCGTGTATGTGAGGTGACGAGTACATATACGAGCTAATTGTTGAAAACTCCCGTTTTCATTAAGTAAGTATTGATGTTTTTCTTTTAATTGAGCAATGTTAGTATATGTAGCCATCTTGTTTAGCTAGGAAAGCATGCTTACGTGCCTTAACTGCCTACTTGGACTTTGTGTAGCATGTTTAGAGTAAGGATTTCCTATTTTCCTTTAATATGAACTTAATTGAAACTGTAGATTTCCTTGTCGAAATTGTTGTTTATATTGAACGAGTTGTGTATTTACATTGGGACTGCGGAACGGTATTCTGGGAGATCCCCCTGCATGTTTATGTTTGGGACTACGAGATGGTATCCTGGAAATCCCCCTGTACTGGATATTTACTTTGGGACTACAAAACAGTATTCCGGGAGATCCCCCTGCACATTTACGATTTGGACTACGGGACGGTATCCTGGGAGATCCTTTATATATACATTTACATTTGGGACTACGGGACGATATCCCGGGGAGATCCATTGTTGCTATTCTCAGTGTACTTAATTGATGTTTTTTGTGATTTCATTTTCGTTGACTGTTGGTATTTATCTGTAATGCGATATTTCATACTGCTTTATCTTATTTTATATAAACCATTAGGGCCTTGACTTTATCTCGTCATTACTCGATCGAGGTTAGGCTTGGCATTTACTGGGTACCGTTGTGGTGTACTCATGCCCTTTCCTGCATATGTTTTTGCGTGTGCAGATCAAGATACCTCTTCACATCCATATTTTTAGTGAGGCGAGGCGATTTTAGAGACTTCGAGGTATATCTGGCGCGTCCGCAGACCTAGAAGTCCCTCTCTACTCTTCCTTAAGTCATAGACTTCCTGTATTTTCTTCGTTGATAGATTCTGGAGTTTAGAAACACTACGTACTTTTGTAGCTTGTGATTCATGAGATTCTGGGTTTTGGGGGTGCTTATGTTTAGTTTGAGAGTGTATTATTGTCTATCCCGAGTGACATTTTAAACTTCTTTATTAGATTTCCTTGTTAAATTGTTAGCTTTCATATCTTTGTTTTATTTTCGCAAATTTGTTATGCTTACCTAGTCTTAAAGACTAGGTGCCGTCACGACAGTTCACGGAGGGAGAACTTGGATCGTGACAAAAACTAGTATCAGATAAAGCAACCTCATTTATGATTTTACAAAACAGACTTAGTACAAACATACCATTGCTATTCATATATACACCAAAATGGGGTATCCTTATAATTGGGACATAAGGGAGGGGTTAGTTGTCGGATGCTATTAGTAAGGCATTACCAATTTCCTTTTATCCATTACTATATGTGAGCATATGATTTTTGCCCTATATTAAATACTCCTATAAAAATCAAAGAAATAGTTTTTTTTTTCCAATTATTTGCCATTTTATAGGATTTTATTAATTGTTTGCGCTTTTGTGCACGTTTAATTTTGTTAGAAAATCATCAAAAAAAAAAAAATCAAAAAAGTATCATGCATTGCATTTAGATTTTGTTTTCATATTTTTAGGATTAATTGGTTAATTGATTGCTTTATTAAAATGAAAATCACAAAAATTGGCTCATTTTTACATTCCTAGCTTTTAATTTTATACAATTTTTTCTCTTTTAATTTAGGATCAACGAATTGTTATAAATTTTATAATTGAATAATTAGCTTAATTTTATAATTTAGATTAATTTAAGAATTTAATTTAGAATTTTTAATTAAAGAAAAGAAAAAAAAAATAAAGAAAAAGGAAATAAAAAAGGGAATTGAACAAAAGGTTGTAATTTGAACTTGGGCTGATTTTTGTATACCCAAATCCGCCCCCAACCTAGGCCCAAATCCTAGCCTACCCGGTCCAACCCTGTTTACCCAAAACGATCCTGTTTAGCCCTTTCTAACCCCAGCCGTTGGATCATTTTGATCTAATGGCTCAGAACTCACCCATCCCTTTCCTATATAACTGTCCTAACAGACCCCCTACCCACAGAACACCCCCACTCGCCTGTCTCTCTCCCAAACCCCAAACCTAGCCGCCCTAAATTCCCCCCACTGTCTCCGCCGCCCGAAACCGCCTCACGGCGGCGGACCACTTCCAAATCTAACCAAACTCACCCCAAACTATCTCCTTCTTCCCCTCAACCCCAATATCTCACTAATTTCCCCAAAAGACCCCTCAAATTTGACTAATTTTAGATCTAAAAATCTAAAAACTCTAATAAAAACCACACTGAGCGAATTCAAGCAAACCTGTGGCTCAAAGCATAGATGTTTTGCTTTCATGGTGGCGTTCCTGGGTCTTCTAGTATTTCCCAGGAAGGATGGGAATATAGATATGCGGGTAGCCGGAATTTTCAATACTTTGATTAACAATGACAAAAGCACACTCGCACCTATGATAGTATCAGAACTATTCTGAGCTCTCACAGCCTGCAAAGCCGAGGTAGATTTTTTCGAAGGGTGCAATTTGTTACTACAAATATGGATGATTGAGCATTTGTGTCATCGCCCTCGGTACATGAATTACGGATCTACAGTAAAAAGCTGCATAGAAGAGTTTGATACAAGAGTCAATGGGTTCAAGATGCTGGAAGGGTTCATAGATTAGATATCCTGCCTCCGCTCCGTAATTGTAGATAAGATATTGTGGACTTTGGGTTGGCTTCATGTTAATGGGATCATATACATGCCTGCCATCGGCTTACACTTCCTCCTATTGGGCCTCAGAAGTATCCAGCCTTATGCCCCGTACCAGGTTTTGAGACAGTTGGGAAGATGCCAAATAGTCCCCAAGGACGAAGACCACAACATCTATGCAGTTGATATTCGCTCTGATGGCCAATTTCATGAAGCAGTGGTTCATCAGATCTGGAATGAGTGCCAATATTTGACGGCAAACACCCGAGTACGTGATTTATCCGAGGGTGAAGTCTCGTCCGGTTACCTCGCTTGGTATAAAAGGAATGTTGAGTTTGGAAGACCAGCTAAGAGGCCCCACCTCCAAGAATTTGTTGAGGCTTCACAAGAAAAATGGGATTGGCTGACCAAAGAGAATGAATATAGAGCTACCATAAGCAAGTTGCAAGGGCAAATCAGGGATCTTAAGTTTGATAATGGTTTACAAGTCACTGTAGATGAGGGTGAAAAGAAGAAGTTGGCCAAAGAAAATGAAGTCCTTCGAGCCCTGATTCAAAGAATGAAGATAGCTGCTGAGAATCCGGAAAGGAGCCAAACAGATGAAAGACTCATAAACGGTCTCAGGAGGAAAATATGCGAGTAAGGGAATGATTTGGAAAAATCCGAAGGTAGTCTGGCCAGAGCCCGAGCACAGTTGGCGAAGAACGCAGAGGGATGGGAAGAGTTTGTTCGAAAATTAAAAGGGAAATATGATGGAGAAGTCGCAAACCTGAAGAACAAGCTAACTACCCTCAAGAATGAAATGGCAAACAAACAAACAACTTTAAGGCAGTGAGGAAACATTGTTATGCACTGATGTATCAGCTAGAAGAGGACATGCAACAGTTGCAGGGGAAAAGCCATCATGACACCCAAGTTCTGGAAGCTAGGTCTCTACAAATTGGACGCTTTCTCCAAGAGAAAGGCATCATTAGGGAGAGGGTTAGAGCAATTGTTGACTACATCGTCATGAAATGCCATGAATGCGAGGACATGACTAGATCCACTTTCTTCCCCGCGGTGATGACCTTTGTTCGCCAAATAATGGATGACCTGGATCATCTCCAAGGAGATCTTGCTCGTAGGCCCGCGGCAAGACCGACTGATGTCTTGCAAGACCGTAGAGTAGTTTTGGAAGCACTTATGTATTCTTGATTTTCTTTTCGAGTCTGTATTTCAGTTTCCATTTCTAGACTCTGTTTTGAGTCTGTTTTAGTTTTTCAATTCTTAGGAAGGTATGATGGAGTCGTTGTAATAGAGAAAATTAGAAGTTTTTATTTTAATGAAAATTTGAAAAAACCCAAAATTGTTTATTTCTTTAATATTCGTATTTATTCCTTGAACTACGCGATGATATGATTCACGCAGCGTCGTGATATGTAGGCAATACCCATCGAATTCGGTCATGGTTTTAGATAACTCAAATAAAAGAGAAAATGATGAAAAAAGAAAACCAAAAAAAGAGAGAAAAAACAAGAAAAAAGAGAGAAAACAAGAATAAGAGAGGAAACAATGAGAGAGTGCAAAGAAAAGAGAGAAAATAATGAAAAGAGCCAAAAGAAAAGAAGGATGCTAAGATCGGGGAGATAAACAAAAGCTGGTATGCGACACGAAACTGTTGCAAAACATGTAGAAACACATTTAACTATCTAGGTGCATTGCATTCCCCAATGTGCGATTCCCTATGTGTTAATTGTCTCAAACTAACCGGTTTGTTGTGTCTGCTGTTGAGATCAAGTTTCGTTTTTAAGATGGTTGGTTTTGTGGTAACCTGGCTTCGCACCCTTACTTTACAAGATCCAAGGGAAGTGTCGAAATATCGTCAGAAAGTCATCTACCAACAATTCCAATCCCAGAGGATACCCTGATGTCAGTTATCCCAACATCAGAGTAAGCGGATGCTGAAGAGCATAGGGCACTGTGCCTCCGCATGTTGGAAATGGGGGATGCTTGGTTTAATGGTAGGGAGCCGCCTAGTGCAATACCTGGTTCCCCCGAGCTGCTTTCCAGAACAAGTGGAACCTCCAACATCCCAATAAATTACCCGAACACACCACTCGGATATCCCACCATGTTAGCCCATTTCACCGGAACGCCTTCTGAGGTTCGCCCCAGGCATTGATTTCGGGAGTGGCTTCTAACAAATTCACCGCACCACCAACCTCGGTTATGGCATAGCCAACTTTGCCCTGACTGAGCTTCGAGCCGTCATCCTTCACTGTCCAAATCTACCATTCCCATCGGACATGGCTCATTTTACCACAAACTCTTACCCTCAACAACTTTGGTATGAGTTTACTGCAGGACAAGAGAGAACTCCAATGAATTCCGAGCAGGAAGAGATCACTCGAAAAATGAAGAGCATAGAGCAAAGCTTCAAGAACATACAAGGCCTAAGTGGCCAGAAGAGTTTATCCTACACTAACTTATTCATGTTGCCAAATGTTCATTTGACCATCGATTTTAAGACTCCCATGTTCGAAAAGTATGATGGACACGGGGACCCCATAGCCAACCTCAAGAGGTATTGCAATCAGTTAAGAGGAGTGGGCAGAAAAGAAGAACTCCTAATGGCTTACTTCGGAGAGAGTTTAGTCAGAATTGTATCCGAATGGTATATGGATCAAGACATATCCCGCTGGCACATATGGGATGATTTGGCTCGAGACTTTGTTAGGCAATTCCAGTACAACATGGACATAGCTCCAGATAGAAACTCCTTATCCAATTTCAAAAAGAAGTATTCAGAGAGCTTCCGAGAATATGCTGTCAAGTGGAGCGAACAAGCTGCCAGGGTGAAACCCCCAATGGATGAGATCGAGATAGTCAGTGTCTTCCTGCAAGCAGAGCGATTCAGGGGGTGCAACAAATAGAAAGAAGAAAGAAGACGTGGCAGTGGCAGCTTCAAGTATAAGAAACCCCCGTCAACCTCGAGGTTACTTCACTTCCCCTTCAAACACCCCACAACATTATTACCCTCACCAAGATACGGCTTATTACATGACTCCTCAGCCTTATGCAGTGATGAATGTCCATCCATACGCTCGGACACAACAACAATATAACCAAAACCGAGCTCCACTGGCCTCCTAGAAATAACCCTCCTCACCAAGCTCCATATAATCCCCGTCTCCCATAGAATAACTTTCCATATAACGCTCGTGCCCGTGAGCCACCCAGAAAAACAACTTTATGCCCATCGGTGAATCATACCCTAGCCTTTTTCTAAAGCTGGTCCAAATGGGTTTGTTGCAACCCGTACCTCCGAACAGGCAAAACCCATAGTCACCCTCCTACCGACCCGGTACCCGATGTGCTTATCATTCAGAGGCGGAAGGGCACGACACTGAAGACTGTTGGACTCTTAAAAGGGCGGTCGAAAGTTTAATAGAGCAAAAGCGGGCAGTGCTGAGAGATGAAGAGATCCCCACTGTGACCAATAACCCATTGCCGGCTCACAACAACGGGCGAGTTATTCAGATGATTTGTGAGGATAGAGAGTTTAACTCCACTCCTCAAAGCATAGAAAAGACTATAGAAGCCAAGACAGGGGCTATACCTCCTAAAGATGTCGTTCTTTGTGTTCCCAAAGCCCCCCAAAAAGAACATTTCATGTTAAGTCCCCCCAAAAGGTTCGACTTAAACAAGGGATCTAAGATGTATGTACCAAATGGGACTTATGTAGCACGAGGGGAGGGTGAGGTAATTCCACCAAGGCTGAACGAGCCCGTGGTTATCAACCGTGCACCACAGAATCCCATGAAGGACCCCACTGCAATCCCCTAGAAATACAACAAAGCAGTGGTGACATACAAGGGAAAATAAATCATGGGGGAAGTGAATGAAACAAACCCATATGGTAAATACTTCAACTTGGACGAATTGAACAAACCAAACAGAAGTGTTTTCCGCTTAAAATGCCAGTCAGTGTTGAAGAGGTAGAGGAATTCTTCTGAAAGATGAAAGCCTCGGACTACGAGGTAATTGACCAACTTCAAAAGTCTCCCTCTCAGGTCTCGCTCTTATCTCTACTAATACACTCGAATGAGCATCAGAAATGAGCAACTAGAAAGAATGGTGGAATGATTTTTTGAAGTCAACCGGATTTTAGTCAGCAGAAATGACTTGCCCCCCAAGGGGCTTCCCACAACAAAGCTCTTCATTTGACAGTTAAATGTGATGGGTACTACGTGATAAAAGTTTTGCTGGATGACTGATCTAGGGTTGACATCTGCCCTCTCTCAACCTTTTAGAGAATGGAAATTGGGACTGAGCGAATTAGGCCTAACAATGTTTGTGTAAGTTCTTTTGATGGTATCAAGAGAGATACAATAGGGGAGATTGATTTGATCTTAACTATCGGTCCTGTGGATTTTGAAGTGACATTTCAGGTTTTGGACATGGACACCTCCTACAATTTTCTCCTAGGAAGGCCTTGGATCCATGCTGCAGGGACCGTACCTTCTACTCTCCACCAAATGGTTAAGTTTGAACACGAAGACCAGAAAATCTTGGTCCATGGAGAAGATAAGAAATCAATTTACAGGGACTCATCCATCCCATGTCTCAAGGCTAAGGAAGGTAGCGAGCACAAAGTATATCAAGCTTTTGAGATTGTGGTCGCAGATCAGTGTGAGGAAGGGACTGCATGTCCTCAACCCTTTTTATCAAATGCGTCAATCATGGTCACCACTGAAATGATCAAGTACGGGTACAAGCTCAAGAAAGGGCTCGGGGTATCTTTAAAAGGTATCACAGAACCTATCACTTTAGCTGCCAGTGAGAAATTCTTCGGTGTGGGTTTCCAATCCACAGAAGCTGATATGACATGGGCTAATGAATGAAAGAGCAATGGTTGGGTCTTGCCTCAGTCGGTCCCGCATCTCTCCAAAACATTCGTCAAGCCAATATACATAGAGGAAGACGATGAGGCCTTCACGACCGAAGAAATTGAGGACATATATGGAGCCATGATGAAAATGTTATATGAGGCTCACATAGTCCAGCAGAGAGAAGGCTTGAGCACTACTGAGGTGCAATATATGGGGCCCGATGCCAAGCTTCAAAATTTGAAGGATACTCCGTTCCCAGTCAGGCGAGAATCTCGATAGTTCAGTCGTGCCATCTTTTCTGCATTCCGAGTTATTTTAGGGTGTAACTCGAATGTTCTTTTAGTTTATTGTCTTTAAAATTCCAATGTAAACCCTGCTTTCTTCAAATTCAATGAAATAAAATCAATATTTCATCGTCTATGAATCTCTTTCTTTACTCTTTCTGATTTTTGTTACTTTCTTATTTCTTCTTTCAGTTTTAATAATGCGGACTTAAATAACATGACATGCTTGCGGACTTCATGCCTAGATCCTAACATGCTGTCTAATTGTAAAATCATAAACCAAGAACCAGAATACAATGAAGATGGGGCTGTTAGGGAAATAAACCAAGAACTGGAACAATTTGAGAATAAGCCTAATCCAAACTTAAATGAAACTGAGCCAGTTAATTTGGGTAGTTGGAAGAGGTCTAGGAAACCATGATAAGCAAAACACAGTGATGAAAGAACTAGGGATGCATTGATCCAACTTTTGTTCGAATTCAAAGATGTGTTTGCCTGGTCCTATGATGATATGCCAGGGTTGAGTGTTGATTTAGTGGTGCACAAATTGGCAACATGCCCCGATTATCCCCCTGTCCAACAAAAATAGAGAATGTTTAAAACCGACATCAGTGACAAAATCAAAGAAGAAGTCACCAAACAGTTAAAAGCGGGTGTGATCTGAGTGGTCCGATACACCATGTGATTGGATAATGTGGTCCCAGTGCCAAAGAAAGATGGGAAAACCCGAGTGTGTGTTGACTATCGGGATCTAAACAAAGCAAGCCCCAAGGACAGCTCCCGTTACCAAACATCCTCATCCTTGTTGACAACTGTGCCAAACATGAGATACAGTCATTTGTGGATTGTTATGCTGGATATCATCAGGTTTTGATGGATGAAGATGATGCAGAAAAGATGGCTTTCACCACACCTTGGGGTACTTACTGTTACAGGGTCATGCCTCTTGGTTTAAAGAACGTCAGGGCAACTTACATGAGAGCTATGAGTGCCATCTTTCATGACATGATGCACCAGGAAATTGAGGTGTATGTGGATGATGTGATCATTAAATCAAGAACGCAGGACGATCATGTAGTATGACTTGAAGTTTAATCTAGCTAAATGTCATTTGGAGTTCCATCAGGGAAAATTTTGGGGTTTACAATCAGTCGGAGGGGCATCAAGCTAGATCCAACAAAGATAAAGTCTATTCGGGAGTTGCCTCCTCCGAGAACCAAGAAAGAGGTTATGAGTCTGTTGGGAAGGTTGAATTACATTGGCAGATTCATTGCTCAGTTGACTTCCACATGTGAGCCCATATTTAAGCTATTGAAGAAAGATGCGGTGATTAGATGGACAGATCAATGTCAAGAAGCTTTCTACAAAATCAAAGAATATCTGTCGAATCCGCCAGTCTTAGTCCCACCCAAACCTGGAAGGCCTTTGTTTTTGTATTTGACTGTGTTGGAGAATTCCTTTGGATATATTCTCGGGCAACATGATGTTACTGAGAAGAAAGAACAGGCCATATACTATTTGAGCAAGAAGTTCACTAGTTATGAAGCCAAATACACTTTGTTGGAAAGAACTTGCTGCGCCCTAACTTGGGTCGCTCAGAAGCTTAGGCATTACCTGTTGGCTTGCACCACCTATCTCATCACCAGATTGGATCCCTTGAAATACATATTCCAAAAACCAATGCCCATTGGGAGGTTAGCGAAATGACAAATCCTGCTCACCGAGTTTGACATAGTCTATGTCACTCGCAAGGCCATGAAAGCTCAAGCTTTGGCAGATCACCTAGCTAAGATTCTAGTTGATTATGAATATCATCCTTTGAGTCCTTACTTTCTGGACAAGGAAGTAAATTCAGTTGAGGTAATTCCACAAGACACCAATACTTGGAAAATGTTCTTCGATGGAGCTGTGAATACAAAAGGTGTAGGAATTGGGGCAATTTTGATCTCACTCACTAGTTATCACTATTCGTCCATAACCCAGCTTTGGTTTTTCTGCATGAACAACACTGCCGAGTATGAAGCCTACATCATGGGCATGAACATGGCAATCGATCATGATGTCGAGGAATTGTTAATCATGGGAGATTCTGACTTGATTATTCGACAAGCTCAAGGTAAAAAGGAAACTTGGGGTGTCAAGCTTATTCCATACATGCAACATGTAGAGGATCTTAGCTAGCAGTTCAAATCCGTCGAGTTCACGTACATTCCTCGATTTCACAATGTGTTAGCTGATGCACTAGCTACTTTGGCCTCGATACTGCCACATCCAGGCAATGTCCACATCGACCCATTAGAAATCCATATTCGAGAAAGACATTGTTATTGTAGCATAGTTGAAATACAGTTGGATGTTCAGCTATGGTATCATGATATCAAAAGATTCTTGAAGACAAAGGAATATCCCGAGCAAGCCAGTGAAGACCAAAAGAGAACCATTGGAAGGCTCGCTAGTAGTTTCTTTCTGAGCAGAGAAGTCTTGTATAAAAGGACTCCAGATCTGAACCTTTTAAGAGGTCTGGATGCCCAAGAGGCTTAAAGAATCGTGAATGAAGTACACGCAGGAGTGTGTGGACCCTATATGAATGGATACATCCTTTCAAAGAAAATCCTTCGAGCAGGTTATTACTGTATGACTATGGAGAAAGATTGCTTCAAGTTTGTCCGAAAGTGTCATCAGTGTCAGGTACACGGTAACTTGATTTATGCATCTCCGTCAGAATTACATCCTATGTCAGCACCATGGCCGTTCGTTGCTTGGGGTATGGATGTCATTGGGCCAATCGAGCCAAAAGCTTCAAATGGGCACAAGTTCATATTAGTTTCCATTGACTACTTCACAAAGTGGGTCGAAGCAGTCACTCTCAAAGCCGTCACTAAGAAAACAGTGGTGGACTTCGTGCACTCCAACATTATCTATCGTTTTGGTATCCCTGAAACTATCATTACAGACAATGCTGCAAATTTTAACAGTCATTTGATGGGGAGATATGAGAACAATTTAAGATCACACATCGGAACTCTACTCCTTATCGGCCCAAAGCTAATGGTGTTGTTGAAGCAACAAACAAAAAAAATCAAGAAGATCCTCAGGAAAATGATTCAAAGTTCTAGACAATGGCATGAAAAGCCGCCATTTGCATTGTTGAAATATCGTACAACTGTGCGCACGTTAGTTGGAGCAACACCCTATCTATTGGTTTATGACACTGAAGCCGTAATACCCACAATAGTTGAAATTCCATCTCTTCGAATCATCGTTGAAGCTGAGATTGAAGACAATGAATGGGTCAAGACCTATCTAGAGCAGATAACCCTGATTGATGAAAAGCGGATGGCCACAGTTTGCCACGGGTAGTTATATCAACAAAGAATGACCCGTGCCTACAACAAGAAAATGCAGCCTAGGAACTTTGAAGTAGGGCAACTCGTTTTGAGGCGTATTCTCCCACATCACAAGGAAGCAAAAGGAAAGTTCGCTCCAAACTGGAAAGGTCCATACATTATAAGAAAATTGTTGCCGAAAAGGGCATTGAGCTTGGGAGACTTGGAAGGAAATGACCCTGAAACAACTGTAAATGCAGACGCGGTCAAAAGGTATTACGTTTAACCCTTCTACGGTACAACTATTCTCCAATTCGAATGACGAAGGCTTTCATTCTCTCTACCCAAACACTTTTAACCCTTTGCTAACCCTTTGGGCCGGTTACTTTTCTTTGATTACCCTCTTTGGAACCCAAAAATATTTGTTAAAAAAAAGATAAAACAAAACAATAATAAATAAAAAGAAAATAAAAAACAAAGTTCCCTGAACTACGTTCAACTTGATTCCGAAAGGATACGTAGGCAGCCTCTCCCGGGGGTTCAGTTACACCAAACAGAAATCCACATTCCCCACAAAGTTGAAACTGGAGTAGAATGTATAGTGGTTCGGCGACGGTTCGCCTGAAAGGTTCCAAAGTTGTAATTCAATCCAAATTCTTTTACCCTAAATCCTATTTAAAGTCCTTCTGACCAATCAGTATAGATGTTCAAAATAGGAAGATGTTGGTTACTTGGATCTGATACAATCAAATGAGAGAAATAAAATGAGAGAATCTTGTTGGTGAAAACTCACACGAGCACCGTAAGGCGATGGTGAGCAGAGAAATTGAAAATGAGAGAGTCTTATTAGTGAAAACTTGCAAAGAGCACTACAAGGCGATGGTGAGAAGAGAAATGAGAGAGGTCAGTTGGTGAAAACCTACAAAGGGCACCACTGATAGAAAAGGGAATCACTTTCAACCATCGGTACTTATAAGAGTCTTGGCAAAGTTTTCTCGGTTTTGAGGTATGAGTTATGATTGATTCATGAGAGTTGGATGGTTTGCACATATCAGGTATCCAGTCCAAGAAGTATGTCATGTCTATTAAAGTCTGCATACACTCCAGATAAGTCCTTCTTTCCTTTCCCCGAAAGGGACACTCCTCATTAAAATTCATTATCATATCAGTTGTTTACCTTTCTTTGAATCCCTTTCGGTTTAATTCTCCTCCGAAACTAATACAAAAAAAGATGGCAAGATTGGTTTTACAAGGTTTTGTCTGACAGAAAGTTAAAATTCAAGAAAAATCACCCAGCCTCAGCAGGTGCATCAAGTCGATCTCAACTGGCCATGTTGGCTAATGCTCTAGAGTCCAAACACTTGAAAAAATAAAGAAAATCAAAGTCAAGTGCCCTTAAAGGCAAAATAAAATGAAAAGGCCAAGCCCCAAACTGGTTAACCATCACGGGGAATTTTGGAAAGTCAAGATGCCTGGGTTTAGAAATGAAACCAATTTCAAGAAAGCCAACAAGCAATAGAGCTTTTCATCGAAAGAATTGGGCCGAGATCAAGTGATTAAAACAATCAAGGCCACAAAGCCAACCATCGTTTCAAACTGACAAATTGTTCTTTGAGTTGAAACAGGAAAATAGGTGCAGCCCAAAACAACATTGCAAGAAGCATGTGCAATAAAAGCAAGGTGCGCAGAAACTAAAACGGTTCTGCAGCAACAGTTGACCCGAAAAGGGATGTCCCTTTTTAAACTCTTCATTCATTCTTCTGAATAAAATGAAAAGTGAAGTAAAAAAGGATAGAATAAAAGAAAGAAGAAAAAGAAAGTAAAAAGAAAAGAAAAGAAAAAATCAAAATCATGGTAGCATAGGGTCCCACTCCCTAGGTGATGCCGGCATAACCTAGTAATCTTTTCCAACATAGGGTCCCACTCCCTAGCTGATGCCAGCATAACCTTGTAATCTTTTCAACATAGGATCCCACGCCTTAGTTAATCCCGACATAACCCGAGGTCCTTTTCGGCATAACCCGATGACTTTCCCCGGCATAACCCGAGGACCTTCCGGCATAACCCGATGACTTCCCCGGCATAACCCGAGGACCTTTCCGGCATAACATGATTACTTTCCCAGCATAACTCGTGGACCTTTTCCGCCATAACTCGTGGGCCTTTTCTGGCATAACCCACCCAGCATAACGTGTGGACGTTTTCCAACATAACCCGATGACTTTCCCAGCATAACCTGTGGACCTTTCCGGCATAACCCGATGACTTTCCTGGCATAACCTGTAGACCTTTTCCGGCATAATCCGATGACTCTCCCCGGCATAACCCGTGGTCCTTTTTCGGCATAACCCGATGACTTTCCCGGCATAACCCGTGGACCTTTTTCGGCATAACCCGTGGACCTTTTCTAGCATAACCTGATGACTTTTCCGGCATAACCCGTGGACCATTTCCGACATAACCCGATGACTTTCTCGGCATAACCCGTGGACCTTTTCCGGAATAACCCGATGACCTTTCCCAGCATAACCCAAGGACCTTTCCGACATAACCCGGTCATTTTTCTAGCATAACCTGGTGGTTTTCCCAACTTAGGGCCTCCGATCTCTATTTTATTTCATTTTAGATATAAGATCTCCACTCCCTAATCTCGATTTTTAAGGATACACAATCCCGATTTTATTGCTTTCAATAAAGAAATAGTTTAGATTTTGTTACAATAACTCATGAAATTTTCCTAGTGAAAACTGGGGCAAACAATTTTGTTTGTTTGTTTATTTTGGTGCGTGAACAGGTTTTTACCATGAGGTACAAGTTTCGAGGCGACCAAAAGAAGAAGTCTCGATTCAAATAAAAGAAAAAGAAAAACAAGAAAAGAAGTGAACTCTAAGGATAGAGGTGGAGAAAATATGCGGACATCTCAAGATATAATCGAAGTCACAAGCTTTGCATATCCTGTTGTGATCCGAAAGGCTGAAGAAGAATGAACCAGCAGTTGTAGCTAACAAGCATCAAGATTCAGATCAGAGTCTGCAGGAAGAACCAGCCAAAACTCAAGATCAAGCTTTAGAAAGTTTATAGATAGGAATCTTGTAACTCATAGTTGATAGGTTTAGCTAGTTTAGCGTTTCATCTTTTGTTTCGGTATTGTTGATACCCAATTTTTCCTCATATATTTTAATACATATATATACTTTCAAAATAGCACATATGCAATTATAAGCATGCATAAGCATTTTTATAATTTTTCTATAATTTTTAAAAGCTCCAAATTAATTTATTCTTTCTCTTTTTATTTATAAAATTTTCAATAATTATCTTTCAAATTATTTTTGTGGTGATTTAGTCATCTAAATTCTTTATTTATGCCAAAATATTGTTTAAATATTTTAGTATATTTTTTTTTTATAATTGCATTTACATTTTAGGCTGACTTGCATATCTTTGCAATAATAGCCCTACTAATGCATAATTACATTACTGATGCATAAAATGATATTTATATTTTTAAAATGTTTTAAAACTATTTTAAATCATTTTTGTATACGAAATTGTTTTTTAAAAATCATTTATTATTTTAATAAATTATATAACTATTAAACGTGGCTATTTAAAATCTAGCCTTTTTTATTTTAAATTTCAGCCGCAATCTACCCCAATTACCAACGACCCCCAAAACCCTTTAATACCGACCATTCATAATAGAGATCAATGGCCACAAACGACCCTTCCTAAAATAAACTAACCTATACCCCCCAAACCCTAATCATTTACCTCTTCTCACTACCGTCATATGTTCCTCTCATCTCTCAAAATCTCTCAACCTAACCCTAATCAAACCCCACTGAACCCCATGCATGGCCATCTCCGATGACTTCTCACTACCTCCCAGGCCTCCAATGGCCTCCCTCACGTTAATCTTGGCATCCCCAGGGCCCTCAAGGGACCAGGGCTAGTTGGCTTGCATCTATGGTTCCTATCTCGCCTGTTTCAGGCCATTCCAATTTAATTCCGAGTAAGATAATCCTATATTGACCATGATCTATGGTTTTCTAAGCATGTTTCTTCACCTCTATGTTCTCTTCGAAACCCTAATTTTATTTCTAAACCTCTTAGATATGTACAGATCTAACATGATTTGCGTTTGTTTCATGTGAGTTTTACAATAGCCCTGAGATTCTTTACAAGAATCGTGTGATTTTTAAGTGATTTTCATATTTTTCTAAACTAGGGTTTCCAGAATTTCTTTTTACAAATTGTTTAATGACCTTTTGTGTTTAATCTTCTGCTTCTCATATATTTTGATTGATTTTGTAAGTCTGCTACAACCTTAGCTTGTTTGTACTGAAAGCCCTAATATTTTGGGATTCTTCGTTTGGTTTCTGAGTACTGGTATATCTGATTATGTTGTTGCTTTGGGTTCTTGTGATTTCTCGTGATTTTCTTGTCCTAATATGCTTCTACTGAATTTTTTAGTTCAATCCTTTCACTGATTCCATATGCTTGTGTTGGTCCTGACTATTCATGTTTTACCCTATTTTATATGCTAAACACGCTGACTATTTTATGACTTTCTCTTTGATTGAACCCTTGATTATTCTGAATCCCTTATTTCCTGATTTAATTTGAATACTATCCCTTAAACTTTCGAATCTTACCTCTCTACTCGATTTGATAGAATTTCCTACCTTAATTAATTTTTCCTTCCTTGTTTGTATTTTACTAATTCTTACTGATTGTTTCCTTAATTAAACTTCTGTTCATTTACCCCTAATTACCTACTCTATCCCCAAACCTTACTTGATTCTTTTCCTTAAATACTTACGCCTGCTTTTACCGTTGATTTAATTGTCCCTTGATTAAGGGAAGGACTTGTTGATTCACATGTGACTTTTCTGATTTACTACTTAATTGATCCCTTACCTTATTTATTAAGTTTTGATTACTATATAAACCCCCTCTTATTTTAAGTTCTAAACAATGACATAGTTCAAAAACACTACTCTTTACACTCTAAAGCTCTCTTTCTCTTCTGCTACTTGTGATACTCACTGATCTAGCCGGCTGAAAGCCAAGGCAAGATATTGGAACTTTATTTGCTTTATATTCTGCACCCTTTTCTTCAACTGGTATGTCTCTAGTTATGTTTTGAAATCCAAACCCTATGTGTGTCATTCCTGCACTAGTTCATCAGTTATGAATTCAACTTGTATTTATATTTACTTCTTTGCTCAGCATGTCTAAATTCTGTCTTGATCAATGCATGCCTTATATTCTGCACTCTTTCCTGCTTACTTCTTCACCTAGCACGTCCAAACTGTATGTTCAATCCTGTTCAAGACATACCAACTATTATCTATGTCTTAACTACTGAATCTCTAAGATCCTAAGTGTTGTATGCAGTTTGTTGACTATATGTTTCCTCTATACCCTATCCATGTACCCCAATGTGACTCTTATGTGCCCCAAATCCTTGTATCCCCATGTGAAAATTGTTTGTTAAGTGTTCTTTTCTGAATCTGGATTTCTCTTATGACCAATTGATTGTCTACTATTTTTGTATCTCCTCCAACTGTTTCAGTACTAATGATTTTCAAAAAGTTCTTTTCAGTCTTAATACCTTTCTATTAAACTCCTTCAACTGTTATACACTCTCACTTTACTCTTAGAATTCAAGGTTCTGCCCCTCTGACATGTGTACTGCCTTGAGATCCTTAAGATCTCTTTGAACTCTGGCATGTTAGAGCTGGCCTTTCCACACTGCACCTAAGTCAATTATTATTTGAGAAAAGGTCTAGGTGTGAGCACTGCCCGGGATCCTTGAGATCCTTAGGGAACTCTGACACACCTAGACACAAAATTATCTATGGAGCTTTGGCATTTGAGGCTATTGGAGGCTTGGGAAGTCATTTGAGCCTACTGTAGGCTCCATATAGATTAACTACTATTTATTTATGTTTTTTTTATTCACTGGTCTGTAATAACTATTGTAAACAATATTGGGGTGATTAGTGAAAAAAGGTTGGTAGTCATATATATGTTGGGTAGCTTGGGTAGATACCATACCTATAGGGTTGTGTTAATTTAAATGTGTTTACTATATTTTCTTTACTTCCACAATATTAGAAACCATGCCTATAGGATCTAAATAACTTTAATAATAGAGATCATGCCTATAGGGTTAAAATCAGCTTTATAATTATATATCTTGCCTATAGGGTTAAAATAAGCTTTATAATTAGATATCATGCCTATAAAGTAATTGAAGTTCAGTTTTTGTTACAGCATGTATTCAAATTTGTCTTCTTAGAAATCACACCTATAAGTTCAAAACTCAACTTTTAATAATTAGATACTATGCCTATCAGAATTAAAATAAGCTCTAATAGAAATCATGCCTATCGAACTCAAAACTAGTACGGTTAAATAATTCAGTTTAATTCATGTTTGTTCACTCTGAATTAGTTAATTAATTTGTCCGTTTCTTAATAAGTTTTTAAATATTGCCTTAAGTTAACACCGCTGGAAAGCATGTCTATAGGATCTCAAGTTGTCGTTTAAAAAATCATTTTTGCCATTTTACTACATTCATAATCAATATAGATGTCGTGCTCTTAAGACACCACTGTTATGCGTTTAGGCAAGCCTATAGGGCGATTAAAGTCCTGCAACTATAAAACTGCGCTTTAAAACTGCTCGCATTCACAGGTCTAAAATTAGTAGGTCTTTGACACTTCAGTCTTAATTCAATGTTGTATACGTTCTGCTCACTTAGATATCATGTTTAAGGATTTTCTTAAATACTTGACTGTTGTTTGAAGACATGCACTTACTTGTTATATCTGTGGAGGTGACTGTGAGCATGTAATTTGTTATCTTTAAATGCAGTCCTAATTGTTTTTGATAGACGCCTACACTTTTATCCTTTAAAACCTTAGGAAGTTCTAGAACCACCTAAATTAGAGGTCCTAAATACCTCCAGGGCCACAAGTAAGGGACGGGTAGTGCACGCATCAGACATTGTCAAGGTTACTAGAACGCTTTAGGCTTTGACCAGGGGGAGGGAATTGGGTAGTAAGGATATGATGACTACGCGCTAATGTCACATGTAACCCCTCATTGAAGAGTATTTACCGGGCATTGTGTGGGGAGATCCTATAGGCTAATCAACCTAGGACCCCTCTTTTCCCAACTCCTATATGATTTAAATGAATTTACTTCTCTTTACATATGTTCAAACTTTTTCCCTGGTTTTCATTACTTGAACCATACATGTACTTAGAATGTAAAGACATGTCTTTACTTGCAGGAACATGTTAAAATTGTTTATTTGCTAAAATGACTAATTCATATAGTATAAGTTCGGTCGGGACCCACCATTGTGGACCAAGAGGGGTGCCTAACACCTTCCCCTCAAGGTTATTTCGAGCCTTAACCCTAAATCTCTGGTAATGCAAACTAGTCTAAGAGTTAATCACTCTAGGTGCCCTAACGCACCATAATCTGTTAGATGACGACTCTTCAATACCCAATTCCCAAAAGGAAACTAGTTATTACCCCCATGAATGTCAGAACGTGGACTTCTCTCTCCGTGGAGGGAAAAAAGAGGGTGCGACAGCGTGAAGACTCTGCTAGGGATACCTTTAGGCTCTTACCATAACGAACTTATCTTTTGTGAATTAGTCCAAGAATGCTCCATCCCACGTACCCTTTTCCCCTTATTTGAATTTAACTATCTTTTTTCAAGCATTTATGATTTCTTTATTCCTGAAACTGACTTGTCTCCTTATTTTCTTTTTCTGTAACTGTCTTTCAAATACTGAAATACCGCATTTATTATTTTCTTATGTGCAAATACTTGACTACATGCTATTTGTTTCTGCATAGATCATGCTCTACATTATATTCCACTCGTGCATATTAAATCCTATAGCAACGCTTGATGAGTGGTTGCGCTCTTCCTATTTTTTACCCTTAAATTCGGAAAAGCTTATTTGTGGTAAAACTAGTCGATCAGTGGTACAGTCGGCAATTCTTTGCCTTTCCCCTTAAAGTTGTCCGCTTGAGGGTACCAGTCTAGACCCCTATAGTAACCTTACTCTTATAATTGTGCATGCATCATGGTCAAACTTAGTCGGATTAATATGTTGTCCACATAATAATCCTTTAAGACAAGCCTTATCCAAAAGGTCACCATGGTTTCCATAATCCCAACGGACACAACCACACTCTGTGCATTAATTTGGAGAACTAAATGCCAACATGCTAATCATGAATGTATAAATAGTCGAGTCTGGTGGAGGAAAAGGGCCTAACCCTTTTATTTTGCAGAAAATGAGGCACGAGGTCCCCAGATTCGGTATGGTTAGCAACATTCCACCATTGCTGCTAGATTGTTGGGAGGACCTTTCCTCAAGTGACAAGAAACATGTAAGGAAGTACCTAGGTAACTTGCCTTCCCTTCTAGACATTGAGCCAAACAACAAGTTGATCGAGGCTGCCACTTTTTTTGGGGATAGTGAAAGGTCTGTGTTTTGTTTCGGTGACATAGAAATGACATCACTTCTAGAAGAAATTAGAAGGCTTGCGGGATTGACTTGGGATACTCCCGGGTTATTGGTGCTTGAGAACCTTACCGGTAAAGGGTTTTTAAAGATGATGGGGCTAAAGAAAAATGCTGACCTGGTATGCCTCAAGGAATCTTGCATACCCTTCGAATATCTGTATGAGAGGTATGGCCATAGCAAGTCCTACTGTACCTACAATGATGAGCTCTATATGCAGCGAAATCAGAAGACTTGATTTCTTGCTGTTGGGACATTTCGGAAGCATGCCTCAGGACCCCGAGGGCGGGAGGCCGCGACCAAGTTCCCAACCTTGGGGCTTGTTGGAGCCCAACTCGGAAGAAACGAAGACCGAATCCAGGACGAAAGGGGAAGCCCCCAAGGCACATGGCTACGTCTAACAGGCCCGGCCTATCCAGAGCTTATGCTAAGGCATCACGTCAAACCATCCCATCTCCGTACTTTGTGTTTAATCTCAACATATTTGTACCATACCGTGTTCCCTCACCTATATAAGGGGAACCCATACCACTTTGTAAAGGGCTGATGTTGCTCCATTTCTCCAAAAAAGCAATAATATCTCTCTCTCTCTCTTTCTCTTATTTTGTTCATTCTCACTAGCTCGAGGCCGCTTTAGCATCTATTGTCTTCTTACTTATTTCATGCTATATTGTGCAACTTTGGCCGTAAAGACCCTTGCTTGATCGTATCCTTAATTATTATCCTATTCCTGGTTGCACCCGATAGCTCGAGCTCGATTCGAGTCCCAACCCCGAGGTCCTTATCGACCGGCTTTGCATTCGGGTAACAGGCCCCTTCGGTTTGATTACTGTCTTGCTTTACCTCGCATTTCATCATTAAGCTTCACGTTCTTAGCATCAACTTCTCTAACAACTAGCTCGGGAATAGATCACGTATTTTTAGAATCCCATTTACAAATTTAATTATTGTTACCATTTTCATGGTAAACAGTTTGGCACTCACCGTGGGGCTAAAACTAATAGTGATTATTTTCTTGCTAGTTTCGTCACACAAATGCACATTATCTTTCACACTTTTTCTTGCCCAAGATCTTTTGATTTTAGGTTAATGTTCGGCTCGCTAAGCGAAACCGAGAACGACTACCCTGAAGACCATGGCGAAGACAGTATGGCTACTCCAGAGGTTGGCGCGACACCGCAGGACCCCGATAACGCATTTGGATCGATTCAAGCGAATGCAGGCTTGCATGGAGCGCAACAGGTCGACGAAGCCTCGCACACCGATGACATCATACATCGCATTGACTG
This sequence comes from Nicotiana sylvestris, assembly GCF_000393655.2. Taxonomy (NCBI): domain Eukaryota; kingdom Viridiplantae; phylum Streptophyta; class Magnoliopsida; order Solanales; family Solanaceae; genus Nicotiana; species Nicotiana sylvestris. Next base: position 130,550,477 of record NC_091059.1, on the reverse strand, counting down.
ACAGGAAGCTCAAAACACCCCAGTCCGGGTAGAACAAGAAGTTAATCTTCATGTTATTTTTGAAATGTTATAGGCACGACAATTGTCTATCGCTCAGCTGCAAAGTCGCCCAAAGACTCCCAACGTAGTAGCGCCGGATACACCTCCTTACACCAGCTGGTACCCGATAGATCAAGTAACGACAGATCGGTAACCGACCCTGCCGCAGTAAGTATGCTTGGGAATCTCTTCGAAAGGATCTAATCAGGTTCGTGGAAGCTCTTGCAGCAACCATCTCCCAAGGAAACGGTCCCGGAACTCGCTTCACAAAAATGTGGAATGTCGAAACCCCCTAGGTGCGACAGGACCTCAGATCCCTACGGGCGCACCACCACTCACGCGAGCTCATTCAAAGGCAGTGACCTCCAAGGTGATGAGTTCGAGCCCGTTTAGTTGAGGAAGTTCGAAGAAACTCTCTCGAAAAAAACCATGACACAGCGCCACCGCATGGCACCTGACCTCACAAACTCGCTTATCATACCAGCGTGTTCCTCCACAAAAGCACGTGCCGACACCATCAAAGCAGTACCGAGAGGGCACGATACACCTGAGGCCAAATGAAGAAGAAATGAAATACCACGGGAAGCCACGCCCCATTCCCTGATAGGACAAATGAGATCGCTCCCGGTTTCGGATGATCAGGGCAACACAGACCTTCACTAGAGGCCTGAACGAAGCATGACCGATGAATCCAGGACATTTCAAGCGAAGCCTAATCAGATACCCAACCAAAGTCTTGTTGGATGCCCACATCCGGCACCAGCCATGAATCGGGGCCATGGACAACCGTCTGGGAACCTCCTCGGGTTCAGTATGTCCAAGTAGACTCCCGCCAAAGAAGCTAATGCCAAACGGATGGAGGTATCATCCATATGCTGTGAATGGAAGGAACGACTCGAGATGCAACCTACCTTACAATAATAGGGAAATAGCCCGAGGACAGCACCCTCGAAGAACCTCCAATGGAACCATATTCAACAAGGCACAGCTGGCAGGGAAACCCTGCCTAGCCGAGTACGATTTCAGCGTTGCTATACCAAACATCGTGATCACCATAAGCAAAACCGGGAATGCCAGGCGGCTTAGACCTATTCGACCAAGACCTCTTCAAGAGAACCATGGCCCGACGCAGGAACTGCACTGCGCGCGCGGTCACCGGCTCAAAAAAATGACAATTGTGCTATTCAATAGAGATCGCCACCAAGTATAATCAAGCGGTCAAGCTCGGATCTAGCTCCAAGGGAGGAAGGAGATCGGGAAAAATGAAGCTGACAAGCCACGACGTATTGCCAAGATAGTAAAGAGGCGGCAACACCCTTCAAAGATCCATAAAATACAGAGTGTAAGGGCTCATCACCGGAGAAAAACAAGTTCGGGGAGTATACCCAAAGGACACCCTTGAATCTAAGGAAAGAGACACTGAAACTTCGCCTCGGCCTCGTATTAACGCGATTGGTAACCCCCTCCCTCATTTGACCTATTTCAAATAAAACATGTGTTCATGAGTGCAGATGGTTCGATCAATTATACCATTGATGTCAGGCCAAAGCCAATGGGCGGTTCGGACTAATGTACCAAATCACTCCTACACCTCGAATCCTTGATGGATTCCAGACGCCGATCGCCACAATAATCAGGAAGGCTGATCCCTCTATACAGCCCGCCTGAGCTCGGGCTGGAATGCCAACGTTGTAAAACACGGACGTTTCATTCAAATGACAACGGGCACACCGCCCGGAGGCGACTTCGACCACACTCTGCCAAAGGGATGAAACTCCACGACAGAGGTAGGATTAAAGTATTCGACAAGGAGCTACACTCGATGAGAGAAAATCCCTCACCATATGACCCATCGCCGACATCAATACCTCCGCCCTCGAAAGGATCAAAGGGTAAGTAGAACCACATCTTCGACCAAGCCTGGTGGAACACAACAGAAGGCTGTATTAAGGACTCGCGCCTCAAAACGGCAGAAACATACCAGACCTCGAAACGTCACCTACACATCCCGCAGCAGGGAAGAACTACTCCGCTCCCTTGTTGTTTCTTTTCTTTTGCTAACCTATATACAGGCAGTCAACTGAGGTATTCATAAGTTCTAACTCCACTCGGAGATCCGAGGCCTCTACGGGGTCCACCGTCCTCTCTTTCCTCTACCGGACTTCCAACCTAGAGAGGGTCCCGCCAGCAAGATTATTAGCAGAGCAGCATACCCCCCAGAAGAGGATCTGATGAAATCGCGGGCCTTTTTTCTACAGTCAGACGACGTGTGATGGCCTTCTCTTAAGGACACCTTCCCCTCGGAAGGGCCAATAAATGGCAGGCTAAGTTTCAAAATGGAATCATGTAAATGGATCAGATGATTAGTGGAGCCGCACCAACGCGGGCCAAGCTCACAGCAATGAGACGATATGTATTTATAGCTTGTATTTACACCAAGCAATAAAGAATATCTTTTCAGCATTTCATACTTCGAAAAAGGCTATTTTGGCATATTCGCAACAAAGGCCTCTTCGCTGAATACGTCCCGAGATACTCGAAGACTTAAATAGTTCAATGCTCATATGGCCCCAAGATCGGAACCCCGGGCTAACAAAGCCCTCACAATGCAACTCCAAGTTCACGAGAAGTGGTCTTCAAGCTTAAACAAACTCGATGTCTCGGAGACTGTCGCCAATTGCCGAGCATTGAAAAATCCAAAACTGTAAGACCCCTAGCGGGCAGACTTGGCATAACCAGATCTATTCTACATTATACAAACTGTAAGACCTTAATAGGCATGACAAACTGTAAGACCTCAATAGGCATGACAAACTGTAAGACCTCAATAGGCATGACAAATTGTAAGACCTCAACAGGCATGTAAACCCCGAAGTTTAGGCTATACATCGCATTTGCAAGAATCTCTAAAGGGAATACCCTCGGTGTAGATGCCTAAACTCGATAGGATAAAAAATGGCTATGGCCAAACGCACATAACTACGGTCAAAACGGTTGATACAACCATAATAACGCAACTCGGGGACGCCCGACTATCGCTAATAATCACAGGCCACTACTTCGAATATACTTCGTAAAGAACCGGTTAGAACAGGCTTCCGTCAACAGGCAAAAATGAGCTCCGACCATGTTGGCTCCAAATTGCAAGAGCGCCGGTCTACTCGAACTATGAGCTATGAACCTTACGAGGTGATCGAAACATTGCTGACAACGACTTGAAATCAAGGTTCCTCTGGAACCGACGACGGGTCAGGCAAAAATACTCTAAATGTCCTTAATGAGCGGAAACAAAGCCTACGAAAAAGCCCACGGTCAAAAAACAGCGTAAGAGCCATTGTCGCCAGCTAAGTAAGCCTACGGGCCTCATATTAAAAGGTCTCTACGGCCAAACAGCGTAAGAGCCATTGTCGGCAGCTAAACAAAAATTGACAACTTGAGGATTAAAATGAGCTCGAATCGTAACCCGATTCAGAGAATGGATCAAAAATAGTTAACTATGCAAGCCTCTGGGCCACATACTGAAAGATCTCAACAGGCAAACGTCATAAGTGCCACTATCGCTAACCAGAAAATTGAGGAAATTTAAGGGTCGATTACAGCTCGAATCACAACACGACTCAAAGTTTGGACCCGAAAACTGCAATACGCCTAAGGGCACGACATAAGAACCACTGTCGCTGGCCGGGAAATCAAGGAAATTTAAGGGTTGATTACAGCTCGAATCGCAACACGACTCGGAGACTGGACCCAAAAACTGCAATACACCTAAGGGCATGGCATAAGTGCCACTTTCACCGGCCGAGTAAACCTCCGGGCCAAGCGCCCGTAAGGTCACTTCAACTCAGAGCACAAAGGGCCATCATCATCTACCCATACAGGTAGGAAAGAGCTTGAGGGTCAATTGAAGCTCGAGTCACAATGCGACTCGATGACTGGACCCAAAATAGTTAGAACGGCAAATGCCCAAGGGCAATAGATAAAAACAATTTCTACCTGCCCGCACGGGCACAAAAAATTCAAGGACAAGAAGGCTCGAGCCGGAGCCCAACTCAGAGACTAAGCCTAAATAGCCGGGCCAAGCACGGAGGCCCCAGCACTTACTCCTGCCAAGGATCGCACTTAAGAGCCCCCGGGTCTGTCCGATCCGTTCAGGGCCTATGAGGACCTCGCCAAACACCAAAACTAGTTGGCCCGATCAAAAGCAACAACAGAAAAAGGTACAGAAGAAATAAAGCTTCAAGTTTCTTCTTATATATTATATGTGCGAAAAAGTGCATTCTCTATATACAAGCATGCCCTACGTATATCAGAGACAAAGCGACAAAATGGCAAATTCCAAAGCGATAAAATGGCAAAGTCTAAAGCGAAAAAATGGAAAAGTTTACACTCTGCGCTAAAGGGCTACATCTTGTCGAGTCCGCCCTCCATAACATCAACAAGAAATGACCGAGCATCACGCTCATCCGCCCTTGCTCGAGCCAATTCCTCTGAGAGGACGAAACCCCTTGCATCGACCTCCTTGAGTATCTCTCTTCGGGATCTACAACAAACATATTCCTCGATCCTCTTCCCCCGGTCGAGGGCTCGCTTCAACTCAGCTTGGGAATCAGCAACATCCTTCATACGAATCGCCGTCTCACGATCGGCTTTGGTTCCGCTTAGTGCCGCTTCTGCTCGGGCATCAATTATCTCAGCTCTGCCCTTCGAGAGATCAGATTCGAGTTTCCCAATCATATTCGCTTAAGCTTTGGCGTTGTTATGATTTAAGCGGAGTTGGACCTCGAACGCAGGAACCTTAGCCGAGGCACTCATCTCCTCCAAAGTTCGAGCGTGCACTTGATCGTTTAGCTCCCCGCAAGCAACTCTGACATGGTTGACGTTGCCTTTGAGGTACTCCAAGGCCTTCACCTTCCTCTGCAACTGATACGGCAAAATGGGTTAGCCTTAAGGATAGAAAGGAGCGAAGCACGTACTACAGGAAGTTACCTGCTCCACCAAATAGCTCTCATAGTTTGAGCTCCAGTATGCCTCATATCGCCAATGTTGCAGCTTACCTTCCTTCTCCTCTCTAAGGATCCTAAGGGATTCTCCCTCATCCTGAATCTTCTGAAGCTTGGCCCCTTGACGGAGTAACTCATACCTAAGCCTATCACAGGCATGCACAAGAAAGGTTCAATAGAGGGAGGGGGACATGGGGCACAGAGAAACTATACATAAACTCACCACAAAGTTAAGCCGATGGACTTCCTCGAAGTCGGAACACACTCTTATTGATCCTACCCCTGCGGGCCCAGAAGAACCGGCTTCGGGCATGATGTATTCCCTCAAAGGAACCGCCGGCCGGGGATCAGGCATTTTGAGAGCAACGAACCCGGGCGACACCCCTTCCTCGGAAATGTGAGCCCGACCAGCACCACTAAAGGATCTGTCACACCGCGGGTGCCTCATCCCAAGGAACCACCCGATATCTGCAAACGGAAAATCCAGTAGGAATGGAAGGGGAAAATATTACCTCGGGTATGCGAAGGCAAGGCAAAGGCAGCATACGCACATACCTTGGTACTGCAATCCCTATCCGGTACGAAGTACAACTCTCCACCTGCGCTCATCGTAGGACGAATAGGTCACCAGCTTCCGGACCAAGCTAGGCAGATCATAGACATCACCCAGTGTCCACGAAGTTGCTACAACAAGGGAGACAACATTATTACTCAGCTGATTTTCGCTATAGGCGAAACCCAAAAAAGCGCCAAATGCCTCACTCACGTGTATAATTCCACCCTTAGGGAAATGGCAAAAACTCCACAGGGATAATGTCGGTTGTCCGGACCCGGATAAACCAACTGGCCCACTCTCAATCCCCGCTTTCCTCATCATCAATAACAAAGGGCGTAGACAAACAACACATCAGAGTTAGCAGGCCTCGATGATGGAAGGGCCGATATAGCCTGATAAGGTGATCAAGCATGAATTCAAGCCTGACTTTCTTCGCAAAGAACTTCATCATCAACACCATTCGCTAAAACGATGGATGAATCACTGCTAGGGTAACCCGATACGTCGAGAAAAGATCAAGCACAACCCTATCAGGGGGGCCAAATGCGAAAGGGTATAGGTATACGCTCAAGAATCCATCGGAGGAGTCCGCAATGCCCTCATCTAGGGAAAGCACCTGCAATGTTATCCCCTCACTCCACCCATAGTATCTCCTCTCCATCTCCAGGTGTTCCTCTCTTATCAAGGATGCCGTCTCCAGAGCGAACTCCCTCTGTTCCTGAGCATTAGGAGCAGCACCCCTCGTCCCCTACTGGATCAGCCCCGAAGTGGTTTCCATGACTATGGTGAAACTAACAGGTCAAAGCAAGGGCGCGCACCAACACTTTTTGCGCCTAAAGAGATGAAGTACCCCGTGCCAAAGCAGAAAGGCGGCTATCTAAAAATAGTGAAGTCTTGCAAAAAAGCCGAAGCCACCCCACATATATGCGAGAAGAAGCGATGACTCGCCTGCCCGAGGCAAGCTCTAGGAAGCCAACAACCTCGATACAGGTCGACAGGTCAATACCCGATCCAGAAAACATCCTTCAACGAGAAGTCCAGACTCGAGGGGCCATTCATATTATCTCCGAGATCAAGATAGCACTCTAAGTCAAGAACCCCTGGCCCAAATAAGTCGGACTTTGAGAAGCTTTAAACACCAACACTTTACGCAAGGTAAGTACCTGGTCTCCTGATCCCCTCTTTCCAAAAAGAGGAATAAACACAGGAAGCTCTGATCGCGAAAGCTCCCCAAAGGTCCGAGGAAGAGCCCGAATACAGACAAACTCCTCAACAAAAGTCTATCCTATACATTGTAAAGAGGCTATCTACATCAAGATCATTAGGGGCCCCCGGGTACCCGAAGATGACCTTTATCCAGGGTAATATTTTCGAAGGCCCTAGAATTCGACGCATGATCTTCATACAACTCGGAGGGCCTCGATAGCTCGGACCTATCAGATAAATCCAAGATTGGTTTGAAGTACGACGATGGGTTCAGATGATAGCTATGCCGATCAGCAGAAGACCGGGATGGACGCCCGCGCCCAAGCCCGATATCAGCAGCTAGCAAACAAAAGAAAGCGTTCAAAGGGCCTCGAAGGGAATGTGAGCATACATAGACAAAGCAAAGTTCGAAAGCAAAAATCAACGGGGTATATTCTTATTCATAAAAGTTTGTGTAGAAGCAGCCCTCGAGGGGTCGTTACATACAACTTGCAAAAGCCTACAGAAGTCTACGCCCAAAGCATAGGAATGGAAGGATGTACATGCGATGAAACCCGTCGCCCGGTCCGCCCTCAAGCGTCCATCTCCAATATCAGCATCCTCAGGCACCGCACCCTCGAGCAAGTATCCTCGAGGGTGACCCCTTCGATCTCCACCTCCCATAGGTTCCCTGCTCAATCCCTCGAGGGATCCCCGCTGGAGAAGATGAAGAAGAGGAAAAGGAGGGGATGCAGAGAAGGCAGAGAAAAGAGAAATGGCCTGCCGAAGCCAAAGGTTGAGGATTCAGTGAGCCCCAGCCTCAACGGCCAGTAGTGCCATTTTATCCCTTAGGAAAGTAAAAGCCCTAGGGATGAAGTTCCACACCAGGCCCGGGTAGGAGAGTGAGCAGCGGTGCATACTCCAAATAGCTATCTACATAAGGGAGAAGTTGACTCCCCGTCCATCATCATCTCGGCCCAGTAGAAGCAGCAAAAGCCAACATACTGACGACCGCAACAATAGAGGAATGACACATTTATATTCGGCGAAGGGAAGCCCCGGAAGAAGGCCAAGACACAGTCTAAGGAAACTCCTCCAAACAGCCTTAAGGTCAAGAGCCCCTAACATGATGTTCAGGGGTGAACGAAGATGATAAGAAGGGAAAGGCATGCGAGCTAACATAAGCACTGGGATAGGAAAAGCAAAGCCAAGGCACCCCCATTTATAGGAGATTACGACACAGTCATATAGGCTTTGGAAGACTAACCGACGGGCGCAGTTAATGCATCCATGGAAAATCAAATCGACGGCGGTGCCTTCACCTTGAAAAACAAGAATCAGGAGTGCAATGAATGAAGTTGAAAAGCACGAGCCCGTGGATGTCCAATCACCGCGAATCTCAGGCCAGGAGTCGCATCATCGGTACGTCATCGCCGAAAGAAGATCGAGGAGTCAAGTGTCAGAATCATTTCCCATCTCTTCATTATGGGAAACACGGAGACTATCTGTATGCAGAAAAATCAAAAGACTTGATTTCTCGCTGTCGGGACATTTCGTAAGCATGCCTCTAGACCCCGAGGGCGGGAGGTCGCGACCAAGTTCCCAACCTCGGGGCTCGTCGGAGCCTGAATCAGAAGAAACAAAGACCTAAGCCAGGACGGAGGGGGAAGCCCCCAAGGCACATGGCTACGTCTGTCAGGCCTGGCCTATCTAGAGCCTATGCTGAGACATCATGTCAAACCATCCCATCTCTATACTTTGTGATTATTCTCCACATATTTGTACTATACCGTGTTCCCTCACCTATATAAGGGGAACCCATACCATTTTGTAAAGGGCCGATGTTGCTCCATTTCTCCAAAAAAAGCAATAATATCTCTCTCTCTCTCACTATCTCTCTCTCTTTCTCTCTCTCTCTCTTTCTCCTATTTTGTTTGTTCTCACTGGCTCGAGGCCACTTTAGCATCTATTGTCTTCTTACTTATTTCATGCTATCTTGCACAACTTTGGCTGTAAAGAGCCTTGCTTGATCGTACCCTTAATTGTTATCGTATTCTCGGTTTCCCCAGATAGCTCGAGCTTGATTCGAGTCCTAACCCAAGGTCCTAATCGACCGGTTTTGCATCCGGGCAACAGGTCCCTTTCGGTTTGATTACTCTCTTGTTTTAGCTCGCATTTCATCATTAAGCTTCACGTTCTTATGCTCAACTACTCTAACAACTAGCTCAGGAATAGATCACATATTTTTAGAATCCCATTTACAAATTTAATTGTTGTTACCATTTTCATGGTAAAAAAACTCTCTCCTCACTTCTCTGATCCACATCCACCACAGAGTGTTCGTGTTTATTGTATGTTTCTTAGGCCTGATAGTACTCCCAATGAAAAGGTAAAGAATCCACACTAGGTTGACCATGGTCGCCAAGACTTTGATGGAAGGGATTAATGGACAGACATACACTATAGTACCTATGATCATAGCCGATATCTACAAGGCTCTGGAGCGCTGTCAAAGAGGGGTCAAGCATTTCGAGGGTTGTAACTTGTTATTGCAGTTGTGGTTATTAGAATATCTTCAAAAGGGTCACTATAGCCAAGAATTTCCGCGAAGGGCTTGGAACGACCATATTGCCTTCCATCATCCCAAGCGGATGACTTACATTCCAGATAGGTTTTCTTAGCCGGAAAGTGCCAAAGAATGGGTAGAATTCTTCAACAATCTGACCGAGGAACATGTAAAATGGATGTTTGAATAGATCGTAACAGACGAATTCATAATCAGATCCAAGGACGCTCCACACCTGGTGCTGATTGGGTTGAGAGGGATATACCCTTATGTCCCTATCCGAGTTATTAGGCAAGCAGGCAGGAAACAGGTTGTACCAAGGGTTGCCAAGATGAGTCATTTCGGAGTAGACTTTCAAGACGACGACTTCCTTTAAAGTGCCAAGCTCAGCACATGTGACACTGCAAAATCATTGTGGAAAATAACACCATTGAGCCATACAGGTATCATGTGGGGTGTGAACCTCTCTACCCAGCATGGTTAGAGGACAATCTAAAAGGAATGGTAATGCCAGGAGCTAGTCGAGGGAACAGAATCACAGGTGAAGAAGCTAAACCTCAAGTCAAATACAACAGGTTGCGCAAGAGGGTCCACAACTATGAGAATGAGCACCGAAAATACATAAGAGGAATGTGAGATTGATCGAAGAATGGAAAGAAATATCAGTCACTTCCAACAGGAAGTTGGAATATCTGGAGCGAGGAATAGTGGAGCAAGAAGGTAAAGCCATAAAGAGGATAGAGGATTGCCAAAACGTTGAAGGTACTAAAGGAGGACATCTGGCCAAAGCCTACTTGCTGCTAGGTCTGCGCGAGCTGGGGGACCTGTATAATAGAGTTAGGAAGATCGAATCTGGGGAAGTTCATTCTGGGACCAAGTAAGCTAGATTTATTTGCTTTCCCAAATCTAATAAGTCCAAGTGGCAGTAGTGACTTACTTTTCTATTATCTTAGTGTCGTTTTGGGATTCATTTATTTTTACATTATAAAATAAAGTATTTATTGGCATATGAAGTTCTCCAAATCTATTGGTCGCTAGGACTATCTCGGGCACAATGAGGCTCCCAAATTAGAACACGAATTTACATTTCCACAATATGTGTTTAAATACTGCAAATCTTTCAGAATCCCCACTGACTTGTTACCTTTTTGTTTTTCCTTATTTTGATTATTCTCATCCCTTAGGTTGGTTCACTCATACTTGCATCAGCACCGTATCATACCTGATCTAGAGGTCCTCCACCTCCTCCTCCTCCTCCAAGAAATACAAAAGTCAAAGGAAAAACAAAAATGGAGGAATTAAGTGGTATCCGAAAGGAGAATGTTGAGAACACAGAAACTTCAGATGGACCAAGTACTCCGGCACCAAATGATCTAGTCTTAAGATTGGAACGAAAGATACTAGAACTGCAAGGAGAACTTGAGCAGGATTGCAACTTAGCAAACTTGTCACTCACCCTGAATGTCCCTGACATCAACCAACAGAACACAAAGAACCCAACACCTCTCCAAAACACACAAAATCAGCATCCACAAAATCCTCCTGCACCAAATCAATATGCAACCCCACCCTAAAATCTCAATCCCCTACCAATACCAACTCTGCCATAACACCACCATCAACCAATTCACTACCCACCAAACGCCACTTATCACACTCCCCAAAACATACCACAACCCATATTCGATCCTCAAAACTAAACCAATGACCATCATTACACCCAAGTCCCTAGCACCCATCACAGCAACCATATATACATAGAAACCAAACCTCACTCTATCCAACCAATCTCCTACACACTGGAATCCTCCGAGAATGATTTGCTCATTAAAAACATGTCTAAATAACTCAAGAAGTTGACGAGTCGAGTTCAGGGTATCGAAGGCGACAAAGGAATAGAAGGGTTGAACTATGAAGACCTATGCATACAGCCAGACATACAACTGCCAGAAGGATATAAACCTCCCATGTTCGAGATGTTTGATGGTACAGGTGATCCCAGGGTTCATTTGAGGACATATTGTGACAAGCTCGTTGGGGTCGAAAAGGATGAAAAGATCCAGATGAAACTCTTTATAAGGAGTTTTACTGGAGATGCTTTGTCCTGGTACATCAGCGAGGATCCCAAGAAATGGTCAAATTGGGTGAATATGGCGTTGGATTTCATGGACCGGTTCAGGTTCAATACAGAGAATGCACCTAATATTTTCTACATCGAGAATCATAAGAAGAAGCCCACTGAGACTTTTCGTGAGTGTGCTACTCATTGGAGGTCAGAAGCGGCCAAAGTCAGCCATCATTAGAAGAGGAACATATGAACAAGTTGTTCGTCAGAGCACAAGATCTGCAGTATTAAGAAAGGTTGATGGTTATTGAAATCCATAAGTTCTCTAATATCATCAAGCTTGGTGAAATAATTGAGGAAGGCATCAAAAGTAGGATGATAACGACTTTGAGGCACTACAGGCCACAAATAAGGCATTACAATCACGCAACATATCAAAGAAGAGAGATGTTGGGATAGTAATGGTGGCTTAGGGCCCGAAATCGCCACTTACCTATCAAACACCTCCACACACACATCAAACACCTCAACCCACATATCAAACACCTCAACCCACATACCAAACATCACTGCCTACATATCAGCCTTCTTATCCCAGATATTCCCAACCAGCCACTGTTCATCACACCTATAACTTCCAACCATCCCATTTCCAATCACCTCTAACTCTCCAAAACTTTCCAAGACCAAGACACAATTTCGATCGCAGGCCACCTAGAAAATTTACTGCCATTGCTGAACCTATCGACCAACTGTATGAAAGGTTGAAAGTCACTGGTTATGTCACCCCATTCCAGCCATGGCATTAGAGAATCCATCCCAATGGGTCAATCCGAATAAAACTTGTGCGCACCACTCCAGTATGAAGGGGCACACCACTGATGAGTGCCAAACATTGAAAGATAAGATCTAGGCGCTAAATAAAAACAAGGTCATTCAAGAAAAAGAGGCTGCACCCAATGTCTGCAACAACCCCCTCTCTGATCATCGAGGTGGTGGTATACATGTGATAGAGATGAACGAAGAATGGGACCCTGAGGGGTCGATTGGGCTTATTCGAGAAGGCGATGACTTTAAAGTTGCAATCATAGTTACTCCTATTGTGGTACAAACTCAGTCACCAATCAAGGTTGAGGTAGCAACACCGGTTCCATTTGAGATAGAGGTAGCTCCACCTGCGGCCACCCCCACTATATTTGAAGTAGAAACGGTCACACCTTTCAAAGTGACAGTGTTAACCACACCTCCTTTCGACTAAAAAGCAATACCGAGGGATTACATTGCCGAAGCTAGCTAAAAAGAGAAGGCGAAGGTAGAGGAATCTGATGCTACACAAGGAATGACTAGGACTGGAAGAGTCTATACGCCTGAACATTTGGGAGGACCAAGCAAGGATTCCACTACCAGGCAGCCTATCATTGAGATAGGGCCAAATGACTTATGGAGGAAAGTACAAGCAAATGAGTATTCCGTCATTGACCATTTGAACAAAACCCTAGCTCAGATATCCATCCTATCATGGTTGCAAAATTCAGAGGCACATAAGAATGCTTTAGTAAAGGTGTTGAAGTAGACTTATGTACCTAATAACAACACTGGCAGAGAAATGGCCAATATGGCAGGGCAAGTACTGGAAAGTCATAAGATCATCTTCCATGAAGATGAGCTACCACCTGAAAGGTTGAATCACAATCGACCATTGCACATCACAGTGCAATTTGAAGACAAGTTCATTGCTAGGGTCCTGGTTGACAGAGGTTTGAGCCTCAATATTTGTCTGTTGAACACTCTAAAAAGGTTAGACAAATATTTCCATGAAATCTAGGTAGGAAGCATGAACGTGAAAGCTTTCGATGGGTCCCAAAGGGCCATAATCGAGGAAATTAGCCTTTGCTTATAGATGGGGCCAACTTGGTTCGACGTCGAGTTTTAGGTGCTCGACATACCAGCCTCATATAATCTTCTGTTGGGCCGACCATGGATCCATGTCGCCGAGGTCGTGCCTTCAACACTACATCAAGTCATGAAATTTGAATGGAATCGTCAGGAGGTGATCATTCACGAAGATGTGAGTAATCCCATTTACACCAGTCAAACCATCCCGGCTATTGGGCATAGAAGAAGGCTAGGGGAAACTTATCATCACATTGAGCTTATCAACGCTGTTGAGAAGGACAAATGGTGGAGTAGCAAAATAGAATGCATATTAGCATGGTCTAGGTATGAGCCCGACAAAGGGCTGGGGAAGAACCTCTAAGGTATCAGTAAACCAATACGACTGAAGGGTCATGGTACTACTTTTGGGCTCGAATATCAGTACACATGCAAGAATACAATGTTTACTCGCCTCAATGGCGCAGACCATATTACCCTCTTGAGCAACCAGTGCCATGTCTAGATAAAGCTTTTCACCAAGCTGATACAACATGGAGAACTGCAGAAGAGGAAGCATTAGCTGGGTTGAAAAATCTGTTTTTGGAGGATGAAGACATGGGCTGCAATGCCATAATTATGGAGGAGGAGGAAGAAGACCTCACTATTCAGATTATAAAGAAGGGAGTTATTCTCAAGAATTGGACCGCCACACTCTCCCGGTCCCGCCGAGTCCCTAGGTAGCTAGGCAGATTTTCTTTCTATAGCCATTCTAAGCATTTAAGATTTCTAGTAATCTTGATTTAAAGACTTACTTGTTTCAAAATAAATACTCGATTCATCGAGCCGCACTTTTCTGGATGTTGTTTAATTTTAATCAAATGCATTTGATCTTTATTATTCACTACTATTTTCTAGACTTTTCTTTTTCTACAGTGTTATTTTTACTTTTCCGGATAAACCGGTATCTGTGACATGTAATGAGGCAACGCAATATGAGGATATTGATTCTGATGAAGATGATGAAATACCCAAGGAAATTATCAGGGAAGTTAAAAATTTTGAGAATAAGTCCAAGTCCTATCTGGACGAAACCGAAGTAGTAAATTTGGGGGATGCTGAAACCGTCATGGAGACTCGCATCAGCATTCACGTGTCACCAATAGATAAGGAAGAGTACATTTGTTTCCTAAAAGAGTATGAGGACATTTTAGCATGATCATATGATGACATGACCGGTTTGAGCACGTCCATAGTGGCTCACAAGTTACCTACTAATCCCACGTGTTTGCTAGTAAAGCAGAAACTCAGAAAATTCAAACCTGACATAAGTATGAAAATCAAAGAGGAAGTTACCAAGCAGATAAATGCCAAAGTTCTCAGGGTGATCGAGTACCCAACCTGGTTAGCTAACATTGTGCCAGTTTCGAAGAAGGATGGAAAAGTCAGGGTATGTGTTGACTATCAGGATTTAAATAGAGCAAGTCCCAAGGACGAATTTCCACTTTCAAACATACACATTTTGATCGATAACTTCGCAAAGCATGAACTCCAATCCTTTGTAAATTGCTTCGCGGGTTATCACCAGATCTGGATGGATGAAGAAGACACGAAGCTATTTTATCACACCTTGGGGAGTATACTACTACAAGATGATGCCATTTAGTCTAAAGAATGCTGGGGATACCTACATGAGAGCCATGACAACCATCTTCCATGATATGATACACAAAGAGATACAAGTGTATGTAGACGACGTCATTATCAAATCCAGGAGAGCCGTAGATCACATAGTAGACTTGAGAAAATTCTTTGACAGGCTAAGGAGGTACAACATAAAGCTGAACCCCACAAAATATGCATTCGGGGTTCCCGCAGGAAAGTTACTGGGATTCATCGTCAGTCGCCGAGGGATCGAGCTGGATCCATCTAAGGTCAAAGCTAATCAGGAGTTACTGCCACCTAGGAGCAAAAAGGACGTGATGAGCTTCCTAGGATATCTCAACTATATCAATCGCTTCATAGTACAATCCACAGTTATATGTGAATCCATGTTCAAGATGTTAAGAAAAGATGCCGAGACAAGTTGGACCGAGGATTGTTAGAAAGTTTTTGACAAGATTAAGGATTACCTGTCCACACCACCAGTTCTAGTACCGCCTGAACCATGATGACCTTTGCTACTCAATCTATCTATTTTGGACAGAGCCTTCGGATATGTTCTGGGACAACATGATGAGATAGGAAGAAAGGAGCAAGCCATATATTACTTGAGTAAGAAGTTCACACCTTACAAAGTATAGTACTCTCTGCTAGAACACACTTGCTATGCTTTGACCTGGACAGCTCAGAAGTTGAGGCATTACTTCTGTGCCTATACCACCTACCTTATATCCAGGATGGATCCTTTAAAGTATATGTTTCAAAAACCCATGACAACTAGGAAGTTAGCTAAGTGGAAGATACTATTGAGTGAGTTCGATATCGTCTACATAACTCAAAAAGCAGTCAAAGGGCAAGCATTGACAGATCATCTTGCTGAAAATCCGAGGAGAGGAGAATATGAACCCTTAAAAACATATTTTCCTGGTGAAGAAGTGTCATTCTTAGGGGAAGACATTACTGGAGCATACAACGGTTGGATGATGTTCTTTGACGGAGCTGCAAATTTCAAAAAAGTGGCCATTGGGGCAGTTTTGGTATCAGAAACTGGTCAACAATATCCGGTATCTGCTAAACTCATATTTCCTTGCACCAACAACATGGCAGGATATGAGTCCTGCACATTAGGGCTCAACATGGCAATCAACATGAATATTCAGGAGCTGCTGGTGATCGGTGATTTAGATTTGCTTGTGCCCCAAGTACAAGGAGAGTGGGTGTAACGACTCGGTCGGTCGTTTTAAGAATTTAAGCCTCGATCCCATATTAACTGCATTCTCCATGTTTGTTTCTACTATTGTAAGTTTTCGGGGGGATTATTGGGAGTTTCAGAGAGTTTTGGGATACTTAGTCCCTAAATGAGAGCTTATGTTTTGTAAATTTTAGCATAGTCATAACAGTATGAAGATGGCCTCAGAATGGAATTCTGATGGTTTTGTTAGCTCTGTTAGGTGATTTTGGGTTTAGGAGCGTGTTAGGATGGTGTTTTGGTGCTCCGTAGCTAATTTAGGCTTGAAATGCCGAAAGTTGAATTTTTTAAGTTTCCAGTTCGATAGTGAGATTTTGATCCAAGGGTTAATGGAATTCCGGAAGTTGGAGTAGCTCTGTAGTGTTGAATGTGACGTGTGTGCAAAATTTCAGGTCATTCGAATGAGGTTTGATAGACTTTTTGATCGAAAGAGTATTTTGAGAGTTTTGAAGTTCTTAGGCTTGAATCTGATGCTAAATTGGTGTTTTGATGTTGTTTTGAGCATTCTGAAGATTGGAACAAGTTTTAATGATGTTTTGGAATTGGCTGATATCTTTGGTTGAGGTCCCAGGGGCCTCGGGTGTGTTTTAGATGCTCAACGGGGCATTTTGGAACTTGTTGGAATTGTAGAAAAACTGCAGCAGCCCAGTTCTGGTTTCCTTCTTCGCGTTCGCGAGTAGGGTCTGATATTTGTGAAGAGGATATGGGGCTGAGGGAGTTTTTGTGCTTCGTGTTCGCGAAGAGTCTCCCACGTTCACGAAGCTGGGAGGTTTCTTACCTATGCATTCGCGATGGCGTTCCGGTGTTCGCGTAGGAGGATGAGGCTTTGCATCGAGTTCGCGGCCTATGTATCGTGTTCGCGATGAAGGAATCTGGACCCAAGTTATTTTGTGCTTCGCAAATGCAAGGGGCCTTCCGCGTTCGCGAAAAGGGGATATTTGGGCAGTATTTAGATAGCCCATCCGCGACCCTTCTTCATTTTTCCACCATTTTTGAACGGGATTGAAGCTTTTGAGGGTGATATTTGAGGAAACCAAAGGGGAATCACTTGGAGGTAACATTTTTGACTTTATAACTCGTTTATATGTGATTATAGACATAGTTAATGGTGAAAATGGGTAATTATGGCTTAAGATTAAGAGACCTTAACATGGGTATTTGAGGGGTCAATTAAACTCCGATTTCAGTGTTCTTGTTATGTATAGACTAGTGAAAGTACGAGGTCTCTAAAAATGTAAATGTCATCCGATTCCGAGACGTGGGACCGAGAGGCATTTTGGTTATTTTACCTAATTTCACGTATTAGCTTAGAATTTCTTTGTGGAATCAGTTACTCGAAGTGTTATATATATTATGCAATTGAATTGAATGGATTTGGGCCATTTGGAGTCGAGTACTCGAGGCAAGAGCGTGGTTTTGGGTTGATTTTGAGCTGGTTCGAGGTAAGTGGCTTGCCTAACCTTGTGTGGGGGACATTCCTCTTAGGATTTGGTATTGTGATAATTGAAATGTCTTGTACATGAGGTGACGAGTGCGTACTTGTGCTAATTGTTGAAAATCCTATTTTCACTTAAGTAGCTTTAATTGTGTTTCCCTTTCCTGCTTACTCTACTTGAAATTTAAATCTGCTGCTATCTTAGAAAAGCATGTTTATTTTCCTTAATTACTTTATTGCTTAAACTACTGTAATTATATTATGTGAAGCATGTTAGGTTAGAATTACCTATTTTAATTGGTACAAAATTTAGCTTAATTGAGTATTCCTTGTGTTGTTGCTGTGTGTTTTACTTTGGGACTATGGGACGACATCCCGGGAGATCCCCCATAAGTATTTATGATTGAGTTGAGGTGCAGGATACCGAGAGATCCCTAGCACGTATATTGAGGATACCAAGAGATCCCTAGCATATATTGACGATACCAAGAGATCCTCGGGATACCAAGAGATCTCTGGCATGTATTGAGGATACTAAGTGATCCTCGAGATACTGAGAGATCCCCGATTATTATCTCTGAGAAAGTGGTATTCCTGGTGATTGTTTCTGTTTCAGTTATAGTTATCCTTATTATCATGTATTGATTCTTATTGTTATCTTTCAACTGTACTGCTTTATCTTATACTGTCGCACCTTCTATTTCATTTAATCTCAGTAGGGCCCTGACCTTCCTCGTCACTACCCGACCGAGGTTAGGCTTGGCACTTGCTAATGGCAAAGTCTACACTATGCGCTAAAGGGCTACAGCTTGTCGAGTTCGCCCTCTGTAATGTCAACAAGAAATGACCGAGCATCACGCTCATCCGTCCTTGCTCGAGCCAATTCCTCCGAGAGGACGACACCCCTTGCACCAACCTCCTCGAGTATCTCTATTCGGGATCTACAGCGAACATATTCCTCGATCCTCTTCCCCCAGTCGAGGGATCGCTTCAACTCAGCTTGGGCATCAGCAACATCCTTCATACGAATCGCCGTCTCAAGATCGGCCTTGGTTCCGCTTAGTGCTGCTTCGGTTCGGGCATCAATTATCTCAGCTCTGCCCTTCGAGAGATCAGATTCGAGTTGCCCAATCATATTCGCTTGAGCTTTGGCATTGTTATGAGTCAATCGGAGTTGTACCTCGAATGCAGGAACCTTAGCCGAGGCACTCATCTTCTCCAAAGTTTGAGCCTGCACTTGAGCATTTAGCTCCCCGCAAGCAACTCTGACATGGTTGATGTCGCCTTTGAGATACTCCAAGGCCTTCGCCTTCCTCTACAACTGATACGGCAAAAGGGTTAGCCTTAAGGATAGAAAGGAGCGAAGCACGTACTACATGAAGTTACCTGCTCCACCAAGTAGCTCTCATAGTTTGAGCACAGGTATGCCTCATATCGCCAATGTTGCAGCTCAACTTCCTTCTCCTCTCTAAGGAACCTAAGGGATTCGCCCTCATCCAGAATCTTCTGAAGCTTGGCCCCATGACGGAGCTACTTAGACCTAAGCCTATCACAGGCCTGCACAAGGAAGGTTCAATAGAGGGAGGAGGACACGGGGCACAGGGTAACTGTACATAAACTCACCACAAAGTTAAGCCGACGTACTTCCTCGAAGTCGGAACACACACCTATTGATCTTGCCCCTGCAGCCCCAGAAGAACCGGCCTCGGGCACGACGTATTCGCTCAAAGGAACCGCCGGCCAGGGATCAAGCATTTCGAGAGCAATGAACCCGAGCGACACCCTTTTCTCAGAATGTGAGCCCGACCAGCACCACTAAAGTCTCCGTCACACCGCGGGTGCCTCATCCCAAGGAACCACCCGATATCTGCAAACGGAAAATCCAGTAGAAATGGAAGGGGAAAATATTACCTCGGGTATGCGAAGGCAAGGCAAAGGCAGCATACGCACATACCTTAGTACTGCAATCCCTATCCGGTACGAAGTACAGCTCGCCACCTGCGCCCATCGCAGGACGAATGGGTCACCAGCTTCCGGACCAAGCTAGGCAGATCATGGACATCACCCAGCATCCACGAAGTTGCTACAACAAAGGAGACAACATTATTACTCAGCTGATTTTCGCTATAGGCGAAACCCGAAAAAGCGCCAAGTGCCTCACTCATGTGTATAATTCCACCCTTAGGGAAATGGCAAAAACTCCACAGGGATAATGTCGGTTGTCCGGGCCCGGATAAACCAACTGGCCCACTCTCAATCCCCGTTTTCCTCATCATCAATAACAAAGGGCGTCGACGAACAACACCTCAGAGTTAGCAGGCCTCGATGATGGAAGGGTCGATATAGCCTGATAAGGTGATCAAGCATGAATTCAAGCCTGACTTTCTTCGCGAAGAACCTCATCATCAACACCATTCACCAAAACGATGGATGAATCTGTGCCAGGGTAACCCGATATGTCGAGAAAAGATCAAGCACAACCCTATCAGGGGGCCAAATGCGAAAGGGTATAGGTATACGCTCAAGAATCCATCGAAGGAGTCCGCAATGCCCTCATCTAGGGAAAGAACCTGCAGTGTTATCCCCTCACTCCACCCATAGTATCTCCTCGCCATCTCCAGGTGTTCCTCTCTTATCAAGGATGCCGTCTCCAGAGCGAACTCCCTCTGTTCCTGAGCATCAGGAGCAGCACCCCTCGTCCCCTACTGGATCAGCCCCGAAGTGGATTCCATGACTATGGTGAAACTAACAGGTCAAAGCAAGGGTGCGCACCAACACTTTTTGCGCCTAAAGAGATGAAGTACCCCGTGCCAAAGCAGAAAGGCGGCTGTCTAAACATAGTGAAGTCTTGCAAAAAAGCCGAAGCCGCCCCACATATATGCGATAAGAAGCAATGACTCGCCTGCCCGAGGCAAGCTCCGGGAAGCCAACAACCTCGATACAGGTCGACAGGTCAATACCCGATCCAGAAAACATCCTTCAACGAGAAGTCAATACTCGAGGGGCCATTCATATTATCTCCAAGATCAAGATATCACTCTAAGTCAAGAACCCCTGGCCCAAAGAAGTCGGACTTTGAGAAGCTTTAAATTCCAACACTTTACGCAAGGTAAGTACCTGATCTCCTGATCCCCTCTTTCCGAAAAGAGGAATAAACACAGGAAGTTCCGATCGCGAAAGCTCCCCAAAGGTCCGAGAAAGCGCCCGAATACAGTCAAACTCCTTAACAGAAGTCTATCCTATACATTCTAAAGAGGCTATCTACACCAAGATCAATAGGGGCCCCCGGGTACCCGAAGATGACCTTTATCCAGGGTAACATTCCCGAAGGCCCCAAAATTCGACGCATGAACTCCATACAACTTAGAGGGCCTTGATAGCCCGTACCTATCAGATCAATCCAAGATTGGTCTAAAGTACGACGATGGGTTCGGATGATAGATATGCCTATCAGCAGAAGACCGGAATGGACGCCCGCACCCAAGCCCGATATCAGCAGCCAGCAAACAAAAGAAAGCATTCAAAGGGCCCTGAAGGGAATAAGAGCATACATAGACAAAGCAAAGTTCGAAAGCAAGAAATCAACGGGGTATATTCTTATTCATAAAAGTTTGTGTACAAGCAGCCCTCGAGGGGTCGTTACATACAACTTGCAAAAGCCTGCAGAAGTCTACGCCCAAAGCGGAGGAACGGAAGGATGTACATGTGATGACACCCGGTGCCCAGTCCGCGCTCAAGCGTCCATCTCCAAAATCAGCATCCTAGGGCACTGCACCCTCGAACACGTATCCTTGAGGGTGACCCCTTCGATCTCCACCTCCCATAGGTTCCCTGCTCAATCCCCCTAGGCATCCCCGCTGGAGAAGATGAAGAAGAGGAAAAGGAGGGGATGCAGAGAAGGCAGAGAAAAGAGACATGGCCCGCCGAAGCCAAAGGTTGAGGATTCGGCGGGCCCCAGCCTCAGCGGCCGGTAGTGTCATTTTATCCCTTAGGAAAGTAAAAGCCCTAGGGATGAAGTGCCACACCAGGCCCGGGTAGGAGAGTGAGCAGCGGTGCATAATCCAAATAGCTATCTACATAAGGGATAAGTCGACTCCCTGTCCATCATCATCTCGGCCCAGTAGCAGCAGCAAGAGTCAACATATTGACGACCGCAATAATAGCGGAATGACACATTTATATTCGACGAAGGGAATCCCCGGCAGAAGGCCACGACATAGTCTAAGGAAACTCCTCCAAACGGCCTTAAGGTCAAGAGCCCCTAACATGATGTTTAGGGGTGAACGAAGATGATAAGAAGGGAAAGGCAAGCGAGCTAACGTAAGCATTGGGATAGGAAAAACAAAGCCAAGGCACCCCCATTTATAGTAGATTACGACACGGTCATATAGGCTTTGGAAGACTGACCGACAAGCGCAGTTAATGCATCCATGGAAAATCAACCCAACGGCGGTACCTTCACGTTGAAAAACGAGAATCAGGAGTGCAATGAATGAATTTGAAAAGCACGAGCCTGTGGATGTCCAATCACCGCGAAGCTTAGGCCAGGAGTCGCATCATCGGTACGTCATCGCCGAAAGAAGCTCGAGGAGTCAAGTGTCAGAATCATTTCCCATCTCTTCATTATGGGAAACACAGAGACTATCTGTATGCAGCAAAATCAAAAGACTTAATTTCTCGCTCTGGGGAAATTTCGTAAGCTTGCCTCAGGACCCCGAGGGCGGGAGGCTGCGTCCACATTCCCGACCTCGGGGCTCGTCGGAGCCCGAATTAGAAGAAACAAAGACCGAAGCCAGGACGGAGGGGGAAGCCCCCAAGGCACATGGCTACGTCTGTCAGGCCCGGCCTATCTAGAGCCTATGCTGAGGCATCACGTCAAACCATCCCATCTCCGTACTTTGTGTTTAGTATCCACATATTTGTACTATACCGTGTTCCCTCACCTATATAAGGGGAACCCATACCATTTTGTAAAGGTCTTATGTTGCTCCATTTCTCAAGAAAAGCAATAATATCTCTCTCTCTCACTCTCTCTCTCTCTCTCTCTCTCTCTTTCTCCTATTTTGTTTGTTCTCACTGGCTCGAGGCCACTTTAGCATCTATTGTCTTCTTACTTATTTCATGCTATCTTGCGCAACTTTGGCCGTAAAGAGCCTTTCTTGATCATACCCTTAATTGTTATCGTATTCTTGGGTTCCCCAGATAGCTCGATCTCGATTTGAGTCCTAACCTGAGGTCCTTATCGACCGGTTTTGCATCCGGGCAACAGGCCCCTTCGGTTTGATTACTGTCTTGTTTTAGCTCGCATTTCATCTTTAAGCTTCACGTTCTTAGGATCAACTGCTCTAACAACTAGCTCAGGAATAGATCACATATTTTTAGAATCACATTTACAAATTTAATTGTTGTTACCATTTTCACGGTAAACAAGCTCTCTCTCACTTCTCTGAGCCACATCCACCACAGAGTGTTTGTGTTTATTGTATGTTTCTTAGGCCTGATAGTATTCCCAATGAAAAGGGAAAGAATCCACACTAGGTTGGTCATGGTCACCAAGACTTTGATGGAAGGGATCAATGGACAGACATACACTATAGTACCTATGATCATAGCCGATATCTACAAGTCTCTGGAGCGCTGTCAAAGAGGGGTCAAGCATTTCGAGGGTTGTAACTTGTTACTGCAGTTGTGGTTATTAGAACATCTTCAAAAAGGTCACTATAGCCAAGAATTTCCGCGAAGGGCTTGGAACGACCATATTGCCTTCCATCACCCCAAGCGGATGACTTACATTCTAGATAGGTTTGCTTAGCCAGAAAGTGCCAAAGAATGGGTAGAATTCTTCGACAATCTGACCGAGGAACAGGTAAAATGGATGTTTGAATAGATCTCAACAGACGAATTCATCATCAGATCCAAGGACGCTCCACACCTGGTGCTGATTGGGTTGAGAGGGATATACCCTTATGTCCCTAATCGAGTTATTAGGCAAGTAGGCAGGAAACAGGTTGTACCAAGGGTTGCCAAGATGAGTCATTTCGGAGCAGACTTTCAAGACGACAACTTCCTTTAAAAGTGCCAAGCTCAGCACATTTGGCACTGCAAAATCATTGTGGAAAATAACACCATTGAGCTAGACAGGTATCATGTGGGGTGTGAACCTCTCTACCCAGCATGGTTAGAGGACAATCTAAAAGGAATGGTAATGCCAGGAGCTAGTTGAGGGAACATAATCATAGACGAAGAAACTAAACCTCAAGTCAAATACAACAGGCTGCGCAAGAGGGTCCACAACTCTGAGAATGAGCATCGGAAATACATAAGAGGAATGTGAGATTGATCGAATAATGGAACGAAATGTCAGTCACTTCTAACAGGAAGTTGGAATTTCTGGAGCGAGGAATAGTGGAGATGGAAGGTAAAGCCATAAAGAGGATCGAGGATTGCCAAGACGCTGAAGGAACTGAAGGAGGACATCTGGCCAAAGTCTACTTGCTGCTAGGTCTGCGCGAGCTGGGGGACCTATATGATAGAGTTAGGAAGATCGAATCTGGGGAAGGTCATTCTGGGACCAAGTAAGCTAGATTTATTTGCTTTCCCAAATCTAATAAGTCCAAGTGGCAGTAGTGACTTACTTTTCTATTATCTTAGTGTCGTTTTGGGATTCATTTATTTTTACATTATAAAATAAAGTATTTATTGGCATATGAAGTTCTCCAAATCTATTTGTTGCTAGGCCTACCTCGAGCACAATGAGGCTCCCAAATTAGGACACAAATTTACATTTCCGCAATATGTGTTTAAATACTGCAAATCTTTCAGAATCCTCACTGACTTGTTACCTTTTTGTTTTTCCTTATTTTGATTATTCCCATCCCCTTAGGTTGGTTCACTCATACTAGCATCAGCACCGTATCATACCAGATCTAGAGGCCCTTCACCTCCTCCTTCTCCTCCAAGCAATACAAAAGGCAAAGGAAAAACAAAAATGAACGAATTAAGTGGTATCCGAAAGGAGAATGTTGAGAACACAGAAACTTCAGATGGACCAAGTACTCCGGCACCAAATGATCTAGTCTTAAGATTGGAATGAAAGATACTAGAACTGCAAGGAGAACTTGAGCAGGTTTGCAACTTAGCAAACTTGTCACTCACCCTGAATGTCCCTGACATCAACCAACAGAACACAAAGAACCCAACACCTCTCCAAAACACACAAAATCAGCATCCACAAAATCCTCCTGCACCAAATCAATATGCAACCCCACCCTAAAATCTCAATCCCTACCAATGCCAACTCTGCACCAAACGCCACTTATCATACTC
The DNA here is from genome assembly GCF_000393655.2 of Nicotiana sylvestris. Classification (NCBI taxonomy): domain Eukaryota; kingdom Viridiplantae; phylum Streptophyta; class Magnoliopsida; order Solanales; family Solanaceae; genus Nicotiana; species Nicotiana sylvestris. Next base: position 130,525,522 of record NC_091059.1, on the reverse strand, counting down.
CCCAAAATATACCACAACCTTTTCGATCCTCAAAACTCAACCAATGACCATCATTACACCCAAGTCCCTAGAACCCATCACAACAACCCTATATACATAGAAACCAAACCTCACTCTATCCAACCAATCTCCTATACACTGGAATTCTCCGAGAAGGATTTGCTCATTAAAGCATGGCTAAATAACTCAAGAAGTTGACGAGTCGAGTTCAGGGTATCGAAGGCCACAAAGGAATAAAAGGGTTGAACTATGAAGACCTATGCATACAGCCAGACATACAACTGCCAGAAGGATATAAACCTCCCATGTTCGAGATATTTGATGGTACAGTTGATCCCAGGGTTCATTTGAGGACCTATTATGACAAGCTCATCGGGGTCGAAAAGGATGAAAAGATCCAGATGAAACTCTTTATAAGGAGTTTTACTGGAGATTCTTTGTCCTGGTACATCAGCCAAGATCCCAAGAAATGGTCTAATTGTGTGAATATGGAGTCGGATTTCATAGACCGGTTCAGGTTCAATACTGAGAATGCACCTAATGTTTTCTACATCTAGAATCATAAGAAGAAACACACTGAGAATTTTCGTGAGTATGCTACTCATTGGAGGTCGGAAGCGGCCAAAGGCAAACCATCTTTAGACGAGGAACAGATGAATAAGTTCTTCGTCAGAGCACAAGATCTGCAGTATTATGAAAGGTTGATGTTTATTGAAAACCATAAGTTCTCTGATATCATCAAACTTGGTGAAATAATTGAGGAAGGCATCAAAAGCAGGATGGTAACGACTTTGAGGCACTACAGGCCACAAATAAGGCATTACAATCAGGCAACATATCAAAGAAGAGAGATGTTGGGATAGTAATGGTGGCTTAGGGCCCGAAATTTCCACTTACCTATCAAACACCCCCGCACACACATCAAACACCTCAACCCACATATCAAAATCCTCTTCCCACATACCAAGCATCACCGCCTACATATCAACCTTCTTATCCCAGATATTCCCAACCAGCCACTATTCATCACACCTATAACTTCCAACCATCCCATTTCCAATCACCTCTAACTCGCCAACACTTTCCAAGACCAAGACCCAATTTCGACCGCAGGCCACCTAGACAATTTACTGCCATTGCTGAACCTATCGACCAACTGTATGAAAGGTTGAAAGTCGTTGGTTATGTCACCCTCATTCCAGCCGTGGCATTAGAGAATCCATCCCAATGGGTCAATCCGAAAAAAACTTGTGCGCACCACTCCGGTATGAAGGGGCACACCATTGATGAGTGCCAAACATTGAAAGATAAGATCCAGGCACTAGTTAACAACAAGGTCATTCACGCAAAAGAGGTTGCACCCAATGTCCGCAACAACCCCCTCCCGGATCATATAGGTGGTGGTATACATGTGATAGAGATGAATGAAGAATGGGACCCTGAGGGGTCGATTGGGTTTATTCCAGAAGGTGATGACTTTAAAGTTGCAATCACAATTACTCCTATTGTGGTACAAACTCAGTCACCAATCAAGGTCGAGGTAGTAGCACCGGTTCCATTTGAGGTTGAGGTAGCTCCACCTGCAGCCACCCCCGCTCCATTTGATGTAGAAGCGGTCACACCTTTCAAAGTGAAAGTGTCAACCACACCTCCTTTCGACTAAAAAGCAATACCCAGGGATTACGTTGCCGAAGCTCGCCAAAAAGGGAAGGCTAAGGTAGAGGAATCTAATGCTGCACAAGGAATGACTAGGACTAGAAGAGTCTAGACGCCTGAACATTTGGGAGGACCAAGCAAGGATGCCACTACCAGGCAGCCTATCATTGGACAAAGATTTCCATGAAATTCAGGTAGGAAGCATGAACGTGAAAGCTTTCGATGGGTCCCAAAGGGCCACAATCGGGGAAATTAGCCTTTGCTTATAGATGGGGCCAACTTGGTTCGACGTCGAGTTTTAGGTGCTCGACATACCAGCCTTATATAATATTCTGTTGGGCTGACTCATGGATCCATGTCGCCGAGGTCGTGCCTTCCATACTACATCAAGTCGTGAAATTTGAATGGAATCGTCAAGAGGTGATCATTCACGGAGATGTGAGTAATCCCATTTACACCAGTCAAACCATCCCAGCTATTGGGCATAGAAGAAGGCTAGGGTGAAACTTATCATCACATTGAGCGTATCAACACCGTTGAGAAGGAAAAATGGTGGAGTAGCAAAATAGAATGCATATTAGCATGGTCTAGGTATGAGCCCGACAAAGGGCTGGGGAAGAACCTCTAAGGTTTCACTAAACCAATATGACTGAAGGGTCATGGTACTATTTTTGGGCTCGGATATCAATACACATTGCAAGAATACAATGTTTGCTCGCCTCAATGACGTGTACCATATTACCCTCTCGAGAAACTAGTGCCACGTCTAGATCAAGCTTTTCACCAAGCTGATACAATATGGAGAACTGCAAAAGAGGAAGAATTAGCTGGGTTGAAAAATCTGTTTTTGGAGGATGAACACATGGGCTGCAGTGCCATAATTATGGAGGAGGAGGAAGAAGGCCTCACTATTCAGACTGTAAAGAAGGGAGTTATTCTCAAGAATTGGACCGCCACACTATCCCGGTCCCGCCGAGTCCCTAGGTAGCTTGGCAGATTTTCTTTCTATAGCCATTCTAGGCATTTAAGATTTCTAGTAATATTGATTTAAAAAATTACTTGTTTCAAAATAAATACTCGATTCATCGAGTCGTACTTGTCTGGATGTTGTTTAATTTTAATCAAATGTATTTGATCTTTATTATTCACTACTATTTTCTAGACTTTTCTTTTTCTACAGCGTTATTTTTACTTTTTCTGATGAACCGGTGACTGTGACATGTAATGAGGCAACACAACATGAGGATAGTGATTCAGATGAAGAGGATGAAATACCCAAGGAAATTGTCATGGAAGTTAAAAATTTTGAGAATAAGTCCAAGTCCTATCTGGACGAAATCGAAGTAGTAAATTTGGGGGATGCTGAGACCGTCATGGAGACTTGCATCAGCATTCACATGTCACCAACAAAGAAGGAAGTATACATTCATTTCCTAAAAGAGTATGAGGACATTCTGCATGATCATATGATGACATGACCGGTTTGAGAACGTCCATAGTGGCTCACAAGTTACCTATTAATACCACGTGTTTGCTAGTAAAGCAGAAACTTAGAAAATTCAAACCCGACATAAGTCTGAAAATCAAGGAGGAAGTTACCAAGAAGATCAAAGCCAAAGTTCTCAGGGTGATCGAGTACCCAACCTGGTTAGCTAACTTGTGCCAGTTTCGAAGAAGGATGGAAAAGTCAGGGTATGTGTTGACTATCAGGATTTAAACAGAGCAAGTCCCAAGGAGGACTTTCCACTGTCAAACATAGACATTTTGATCGATAACTGCGCAAAGCATGAACTCCAATCCTTTGTAAATTTCTTCGCAGGTTATCACCAGATCTGGATGAATGAAGAAGACGTGGAGAAAACAGCTTTTATCACACCTTGGGGAGTATACTACTACAAGATGATTCCATTTGGTCTAAAGAATGCTGGGGCTACCTACATGAGAGCCATGACAACCATCTTCCATGATATGATACACAAAGAGATACAAGTTTATGTAGACGACGTCATTATCAAATCCAGGAGAGCCATAGATCACATTGTAGACTTGAGAAAATTCTTTGACAAGATAAGGAGGTACAACATAAAGCTGAACCCCACAAAATATGCATTCAGGGTTCTCGCAGAAAAGTTACTGGGATTCATCGTCAGTCGCCGAGGGATCGAGCTGGATCCGTCTAAGGTCAAAGCTATTCAGTAGTTACTATCATCTAGGAGCAAAAAGGACGTGATGAGCTTCCTAGGATGTCTCAACTATATCAGTCGCTTCATAGAACAATCCACAATTATATGTGAACCCATGTTAAAGATGTTAAGAAAAGATGCCGAGACAAGTTAGACCGAGGATTGTTAGAAAGTTTTTGACAATATTAAGGATTACCTGTCCACACCACCAGTTCTAGTACCGACGGAACTAGGATGGACTTTGCTACTCAATCTATCTATTTTGGATAGAGCCTTCGGATGTGTTCTGGGACAACATGATAATACAGAAAGAAAGGAGAAAACCATATATTACTTGAATAAGAAGTTCACACCTTACAAAGTATGGTACTCTCTAGTAGAACGCACTTGCTATGCTTTGACCTGGACAGCTCAGAAGTTGAGACATTACTTCTACGCCTACACCACCTACCTTATATCCAGGATGGATCCTTTGAAGTATATGTTTCAAGAACCCATGCAAACTAGGAAGTTAGCTAACTGGAAGATACTATTGAGTGAGTTCTATATCGTCTACGTAACTCAAAAAGCAGTCAAAGGGCAAGCATTGGAAGATCATCTTGCTGAAAATCCGAGGGGGGGGGGAGAATATGAACCCTTAAAAACATATTTTCCTGGTGAAGAAGTGTCATTCATAGGGGAAGACATTACTGGAGCATACAATGGTTGGATGATGTTCTTTGACGGAGCTGCAAATTTCAAAAAAGTGGCCATTGGGGCAGTTTTGGTATCAGAAACTGGTCAACATTATCCGGTATCTGCTAAACTCATATTTCCTTGCACCAACAAAATGGCAGTATATAAGTCCTGCACATTAGGGTTCAACATGGCAATCAACATGAATATTGAGGAGCTGCTGGTGATAGGTGATTCAAATTTGCTTGTGCCCCAAGTACAAGGAGAGTGGGTGTAACGACCCGGTCGGTCGTTTTAAGAATTTATGCCTCGATCCCATATTAACTGCATTCCCCATGTTTGTTTCTACTATTGTGAGTTTTCGGGGGGATTATTGGGAGTTTCGGAGAGTTTTGGGATACTTAGTCCCTAAATGAGAGCTTATGTTTTGTAAATTTTAGCATAGTCATAACAGTGTGAAGATGGCCTCAGAATGGAATTCTGATGGTTTTGTTAGCTCCGTTAGGTGATTTTGGGTTTAGGAGCGTGTTCGGATGGTGTTTTGGTGCTTCGTAGCTAATTTAGGCTTGAAATGCCGAAAGTTGAATTTTTTAAGTTTCCAGTTCGATAGTGAGATTTTGATCCAAGGGTTAATGGAATTCCGGAAGTTGGAGTAGCTCTGTAGTGTTGAATGTGATGTGTGTGCAAAATGTCCGGTCATTCGAATGAGGTTTGATAGACTTTTTGATCGAAAGAGTATTTTGAGAGTTTTGAAGTTCTTAGGCTTGATGCTAAATTGGTGTTTTGATGTTGTTTTGAGCATTCTGAAGATTGGAACAAGTTTGAATGATGTTTTGGGATCGGCTGATATCTTTGGTTGAGGTCTCGGGGGCCTCGGGTGTGTTTCAGATGCTCAACGGGGCATTTTGGAACTTGTTGGAATTGTAGAAACACTGCAGCAGCCCAGTTCTGGTTTCCTTCTTCACGTTCGCGAGTAGGGTCTGAAGTTTGTGAAGAGGATATGGGGCTAGGGGAGTTTTTGTGCTTCGCGTTCGCGAAGAGTCTCCCACGTTCATGAAGCTGGGAGGTTTCATACCTACGCATTCGCGATGGCGTTCCCGCGTTCGCGTAGGAGGATGAGGCTTTGCATCGAGTTCGCAGCCTATGTATCGTGTTTGCGATGAAGGAATCTGGACCCAAGTGATTTTGTGATTCGCAAACGCGAGGGGCCTTCTGCGTTCGCGAAGAGGGGATATCTGGGCAGTATTTAGATAGCCCATCCGCGACCCTTCTTCATTTTTCCACCATTTTTGAACGAGATTGAAACTTTTGAGGGTGATTTTTGAGGAAACCAAAGGGGAATCACTTGGAGGTAACATTTTTGACTTTATAACTCATTTTTATGTGATTCAAGACCTAATTAATGGTGAAAAATTTGGGGAAAATGGGTAATTATGGCTTGAGATTAATAGACCTTAACATGGGTATTTGAGGGGTCAATTGAACTTCGATTTCAGTATTCTTATTATGTATAGACTCGTGAGAGTACGAGGTATCTGAAAATGTAAATGTCACCCGATTCCAAGACGTGGGCCCGAGAGGCATTTTGGTTATTTTACCTAATTTCGCGTATTAGCTTAGAAATTCTTTGTGGAATTAGTTACTCGAAGTGTTATATATATTATGCAATTGAATTGAATAGATTTTGGCCATTTGAAGTCGAGTACTCGAGGCAAGAGCGTGGTTTTGGGTTGATTTTGAGCTGGTTCGAGGTAAGTGGCTTGCCTAACCTTGTGGGGGGGGGGACATTCCCCTTAGGATTTGGTATTGTGATAATTGAAATGTCTTGTACATGAGGTGACGAGTGCGTACTTGTGGTAATTGTTGAAAATCCTATTTTCACTTAAGTAGCTTTAATTGTGTTTCCCTTTCCTGCTTACTCTACTTGAAATTTAAATCTACTGCTAGCTTAGAAAAGCATGTTTATTTTCCTTAATTACTTTATTGCTTAAACTACTGTAATTATATTATGTGAAGCATGTTAGGTTAGAATTACCTATTTTAATTTGTACGAAATTTAGCTTAATTGAGTATTCCTTGTGTTGTTGCTGTGTGGTTTACTTTGGGACTATGGGACGACATCCCGGGAGATCCCCCACACGTATTTATGATTGAGTTGAGGTGCAGGACACCGAGAGATCCCTAGCACGTATATTGAGGATAACAAGAGATCCCTAGCATATATTGAGGATACCAAGAGATCCTCGAGATATCAAGAGATCTCTGGCATGTATTGAGCCTACTAAGTGATCCTCGGGATACTGAGAGATCCATGGTTATTATCTCTGAGTAGAGTGGTATTCCTGGTGATTGTGTCTGTTTCAGTTATAGTTATCCTTATTATCAAGTATTGATTCTTATTGTCATCTTTCAACTGTACTGCTTTATCTTATACTGTCGCACCTTCTATTTCATTTAATCTCAGTAGGGCCCTGACCTTCCTCGTCACTACCCGACTAAGGTTAGGCTTGGCACTTGCTAAGTACCGTTGTGGTGTACTCATGCCCTTTCTATGCATGTTTTTCATGTGTAGATCCAGGTACCTCCACTCAGACTCATCATGCTTGAGACGAGGTGCTTGTAGAGTCTACGAGGTATATCTGCTGCGTCCGCAGATTGATGAGTCCCTTTCTACTCCCCCTTTTAGTATTAGCCCTTCTGTATTTTCCTTTCATTTGTTAGATACTCTGGAGTTAGATACGCGTAGACATTCAAAGGCTTATGATCATGAGATTCGTGTTTTTGGGAAATGTATTCATATTTTGAGAGTTGCTATTGTGTATGCCGAGTGGCACTTTTAAACACTGTTTTGTTTCACTATTTCATTTTTATTATTTCTTCCGCAAATTAGTTTATTTTCCGCATTGTTAGGCTTACCTAGTCATAGAGAGGAGGTGTTGTCACGATGGTTCATAGAGGGCAAACCGAGATCGTGACAGTGGCCCACCAAGAATTCCAAGATATTGTCATATCTGCACCATGTGCAGGAATTGTGAAAGAGGTTCACAAAGATAGAATTCCGACATGTGCCCAGAATTTAGTATGAGTTTGCCGATGCATTGGCCACCTTGTCATCTATGATACAACTTCCATATAAGAATTTCATTGATCCCATCCCAGTAATAATCCATAATCGGGCGGCATATTGTGCTTATGTTGAAGAAGAAACAGATGGAAAACCTTGGTTCCATGACATCAAGGAGTATTTGTCAAAAGGAGAATATCTGGAGCATGCAAACCACACTCAGAAATGCACGCTCCGGAGATTGTCCAATCACTTCTTCCACAGCGGAGGAAATCTGTACAGAAGAACTCCTCACTTGGGATTGCTAAGATTCATCAACGCAAAAGAAGCTTCTAAACTGCTTGAGGATGTACATGCCGGGACCTATGGACCGCACATGAATGGTTTTGTCTTGGCTAAGAAGATACATAGGGCCGGTTACTTTTGGATGACTGTGGAGACAGATTGCATCCAATATGTCTGCAAATGCTTTCAATGCCAGGTGCATACCAATATGAAAAAAGTGCCGCCGAATGATCTCAATGCAACAAGCTCACCTTGCCCATTTGCTGTTTGGGGAATGGATGTCATTGGTCCGATATGAGCCCACTGCTTTAAAAGGACACAGGTTTATTCTGGTAGCAATTGATTACTTCACAAATGGGTAGAGGTCGCATCCTACAAAGCTGTAACCAGGAAAGTCATTGCAGATTTTGTCAAAGATCATATCGTTTGTCAATTTGGAGTTCCCGAGTCCATTGTTACAGATAATGCTACCAATCACAACAGTTATCTGATGAAAGCCATGTGTGCAACTTTCAAAATCAAGCACAAGAATTCCACAGCTTATATACTTCAGATGAATGGAGTCGTAGAAGCCGCCAACAAAAATATCAAGCAGATACTAAGGAAGATGGTAGAAAATCACAAACAATGGCTGGAGAAGCTACCTTTTGCTTTATTGGGATACCGCACTACAGTTCGTACATCAACTGGGGAAACTCCCTACATGTTGGTTTATGGTACCGAGGCTGTCATTCCAACCGAGGTAGAGATTCCTTCTTTAAGAATCATACAGGAAGCTAAACTCCGCGATGCAGAGTGGATAAGGAGTCACTATGAACAATTGGCCATTATCAATGGAAAGAGGATGAACGCAGTGTATCACGACAAACTTTATCAGAACAGAATGTCCAGAGCTTTCAACAAAATGGTCAAACCAAGGCAATTTGCACCAGGACAGCTGGTGCTAAAAAGATCTTCCCATATCAAGATGAAGCCAAAGGGAAATTCTCTCCTAACTGGAAAGGTCCTTACATGGTTCACAGGGTGCTAACAGGAGGAGCACACATACTTGTAGAAATGGATGGAGAAATCTGGCCAAAACCAATCAATTCAGACGCAGTCAAGAGATACCATCCTTAGCTTATTTACATTTCCTCATCTGATGTAATTGAAATACGCTTGAACTGATTCCTGTTTAAGAGGGGATACGTAGGCAGCCTTATAGGTTCGGTCATATCATAATAAAATTTCCATTTCCCCCGAGATCAGAAACTAAGGCAGAATTTTGAGGTGGACCCTCAAAATTCTGGAGCAAGTCCAGCCAACACCAACATGTGTCAGACGGTCAGTAATTGGTTAGGAAACTGGGGAAGAGTTTTGAGAAGGACACTGAAAATTCTGAAAAAGGTGCAGAAAGGCCTATTATTCACAAACAGTTGAAATATCATCTGCTAAATTGGGGCAGAATTTTGAGGAGGGCCCTCAAAATTCCAATATAAGAGAGCTGCAATGCCTTTGAGATGTGTTACCATCACTAGTTCATCTAAAATTACTTAATATATCAATATGTTTCTAAAATGACTCTATTTTTATCAATAATTGCATATTTTTTGAAAATTTTATTTCTGTAACAGTCAGGAGTTACCCAGGGGAACTCGAAAAGGCATCCAAAATGGAGAAAAGCAAGACGAGTAGACAAGAGCATGAACCAAACTCCCCTCACGAAACTTACAATTTTTCTTTGAATGCAGACAAATTTGACGTAACGATAGCATTCTCAGATATGTATACACAAAGCAAATTTGTTATCAATCAGGACATCAGATACTGAATATATCTCCAAGTTAGAAATATACTACTTTTATTTGCTACTTGCTCTCTGCATGAGGCTAATCCTTGACTCCACATTTGCATAAGCCTAATCCTTGCTTCCATACTTGTATATACTTGTATGAGGCTAATCCCTGCCTCCCTATCTTGCATGAGGCTAATCCCTACATCCATATCTGCATGAGGCTAATCCCTGCCTACTTATTTGCATGAGGTTAATCCTTGCCTCCCTATTTGCATGAGGCTAATCCTTCCTCCATATCTGCATGAGGATAATCCCTGCCTCTATATCTGCATGAGGCTAATCCCTGCCTCCATATCTGCATGAGGCTAATCCCTGCCTCCTTATTTGCATGAGGCTAATCCTTGCCTCCCTATTTGCATGAGGCTAATCCTTACCTCCGTACTTGCATGAGGCTAATCATTGCCATCACATTCGCATGAGGCTAATCCTTGCCTCCATATTTGCGTGAGGCTAATCCCTTCATCCTTCTCTGCATGAGGCTAATCCCTGCCTCCCTCTCTGCATGAAGATAATCCCTGCCTCCCTCTCTACACGAGGCTAATCCCTGCCTCCCCACTTGTATGAGGCTAATCTATGCATCCCTATCTGCATGAGGCTAATCCCTGCCTCCATATCTGCATGAGGCTAATCTCTGCCTCCCTCTCTGCATGAGGCTAATCCTTGCCTCCCTATCTTCATGAGGCTAATCCCTAATCCCTGCCTCCCTATCTGCATTAGGCTAATCTCTGCCTCCCTATCAGCATGAGGCTAATCCATGCCTCCCTCTCTGCATGAGGCTAATCCCTGACTCCCTATTTGAATGAGGATAATCCCTGCCTCCCTCTCTGCATGAGGCTAATCCCTGTCTCCCTCTCTACATGAGACTAATCCCTGCCTTCCTATTTGCATGAGGCTAATTCCTGCCTCCATATCTACATGAGGCTAATCCCTACCTCCATATCTGCATGAGGGTAATCCCTACCTCCCTCTCTGTAGGAGGCTAATCCTTACCTCTATATTTTCATGGTGCTTCCTTGCCTCCATACTTGCATGAGGATAATCCATGCCTCCACATTTGCTTGAGGCTAATCCCTACCTCCATATTTGTATGAGGCTAATCCCTACCTCCGTATCTGCATAAGGTTAATCCCTGCCTCCACATTTGCATGGGACTAAGCATTGTCCCTCCTTATATAAATATTGCTCTTTTCTAGTACTATCTATTTGCTTTTCTATCGGGCTAAGCTTTGCCCTTCATTTGGCAAGACTAAACCTTGTCTTGTTATCATCATATTATTGCATCTCATAGGTTGAAATATCGCCGATCTATCCAAGGGTGTCATTGTGTAAAAGGAATCATCTTCATAGCCGGAAGACACCATGCCATGGCCTGAGGATCCCACAAATTTGTATATCACTATTCAAAGGCGTCATGGTTCGGAGGCACCATCTGCATGGCCGGAGAACAACATTTCATGGCTTGCGAATCCCTCACTAAACAATTCATGGCCTAGGACATCATGGTCCAAGGACGTCATCTTTAACCGTCCAAAGACAACCTTCATGGTCTAAAGGCAATCTACATCATGTTTAAATTTTCGTGCAAATACATGTCGGCAACATTTTTTCATCTGCAGGTGACCAACTAGCAACCGCTATCCTAGCAGGAGTGACCTCACTCTAGTTCCTTCAACTATTTCAAGCCTTAACCGTTCACCACAACCGCTCTTGCATCCCATGTCTGTTCTTGCAATGACTTTATCGGTACATTCCGCCAATGAATCCAGAACTACACATGGCCTGATTCCTGTAAAACCAGGGATATGTAGGCAACTCAAGACCAGAGTCTGACCTCTGTCTTATAAAACATCTCGTCCGGTCAAAATTGACCATCATTTTTTTACCCGAAAACTCTTTGATCCTTCCTAGGTAAAGAGGGGCAGCTGTTGATACCCAATTTTTTCTCATATATTTTAATACATTTATATACTTTAAAAATAGCACATATGTAGTTATAAGCATGCATAAACATTTTTATAAATTTTCTAAAATTTTTAAGAACTCCAAATTGATTTATTCCTTCTCTTTTTATTTATAACTTTTCCAATAATTATCTTTCAAATTATTTTTGTGGTGATTTAGTCATCTTAATCCTTTATTTATGCCAAAATATTGTTTAAATATTCTTAGTGTATTTTTTATAATTGCATTTATATTTTAGGCTAAATTGCATATCTTTGCAATAATAGCCCTATTAATGCATAAATACATTATTGATGCATAAAATGATCTTTTATATTTGTAATATGTTAAACACCTATTTTAAATCATTTTCGTACACAAAAATATTTTTTGAAAATTATTTATTATTTTTATAAATTATATAACTATTAAAAGTGGCTATTTAAAATCTAGCCTATTTTATTTTCAATTTCACCCCCAATCTAACCCAATTACCATCCCAATCCCAAATTAAATTACTCATCCCAAACCCAGCTACCCGATACGGGGCCCCAAAACCCTTTAATCTTGACCGTTGATCATAGAGATCAACAGCCACAAACACCCCTTCCTAAAATAAACTAACCTATACCCCCCAAACCCTAATAATTTCCCTCTTCTCACCACCGTCATTTGTTCCTCTCATATCTCAAAATCTCTCAACCTAACCCTAATCAAACCCCACTAACCCTTGTCCACGACTAGCTCTGATGACTTCTCACCACCTCTCAGGCCTCCAATGGCCTCTCTCACGTTAATCTTACCATCTCCAGGGCCCTCAAAGGACCAAGGCTAGTTGGCTTGCATCTTTGGTTCCTCTCTCGCCTGTTTCAGGCCATTCCAGTGTGATTCCGAGTAAGATCGTCCTATATTGACCACAATCTACAGTTTTTTAAGCATGTTTCTTCACCTCTATGTTGTTCTCTTCGAAACCCTAATTTCTTTTCTAAACTTCTTAGATATGTACAGATATAAGATGATTTGGGTTTGTTTCATGTGAGTTTTACAACAACCTTGAGATTCTTTACAAGAATCGTGTGATATTTAAGTGATTTTCATCTTTTTCTAAACTAGGGTTTCCGGAATTTCTTTTTACAAATTGTTTAATAACTTTTTGTGTTTAATCTTCTGCTTCTCATATGTTTTGACCGATTTTGTTTAATGACTTTTTGTGTTTAATCTTCTGCTTCTCATATGTTTTGACCGATTTTGTAAGTCTGCTACAACTTTAGCTTGCTTGTACTGAAAGCCCTAATTTTTTGGGATTCTTCGTTTGGTTTCTGAGTACTGGTACATCTGATTATGTTCCTCCTTTGGGTTCTTGTGATTTCTCGTGATTTTATTATCCTAATATGCTTCTACTGAATTTCTTTGTTCAATCGTTTCACTGATTCTATATGGTTGTGTTCGTCCTGACTATTCATGTTTTACCCTATTTTATATGCTAAACATGTTGACTCTTTTATGACTTTCTCTTTGATTGAACCCTTAATTATTCTGAATCCCTTATTTCCTGGTTTAATATGAATACTTTCCCTTAAACTTTCAATTTTTACCTCTCTACTCGATTTGATTGAATAGCCTACCTTAATTAATTTTCCCTTACCTTATTTGTATTTTACTGATTCTTACTGATTGTTTCCTTAATTAAACTTCTATATTTACCCCTTATTACCTACTATATACCCAAACCTTACTTGATTCTTTTCCTTAAATACTTAAGCCTGCTTTTACCGTTGATTTAATTGTCCCTTGATTAAAAGAAGGACTTGCTGATTCACATGTGACTTCCCTGATTTGCTACTTAATTGATCACTTACCTTATTTGTTAATTTTTGATTACTATATAAACCCCCTCTTATTTTAAGTTTTGAACAATGACATAGTTCAAAAAACACTACTCTTTACACTTTAAAGTTCTCTTTCTCTTCTGCTACTTGTGATACTCACTCATCTAGTCGGCTGAAAGCCAAGGCTAGATATTGGAACTTTATTTGCTTTATATTCTGCACCCTTTTCTTCAACTGGTATGTCTCTAGTTAAGTTTTGAAATCCAAATCCTATGTATTTCATTCCTGCACTAGTTCATTAGTTATGAATTCAACTTGTATTCCTGTTTACTTCTTTGCTCAGCATGTCTAAAATCTATCTTGATCAATGCATGCCTTATATTCTGCACTCTTTCCTGCTTACTTCTTCACCTAGAATGTCCAAACTGTATGTTCAATCCTGTTCAAGACATACCAACTATTATCTATGTCTTAACTACTGAGTCTCTAAGATCTAAGTGTTGTATGCAGTTTGTTGACTATTTGATTCCTCTATACCCTATCCATGTACCCCCAATGTGACTCAATTTTGTGCCCCCAATCCTTGTATCCCCATGTGAAATTTGTTTGTTAAGTGTTCTTTTCTGAATCTGGATTTCTCTTTTGACCAATTGATTGACTATTTGTTTTGGTACTCTCCTCAAACTATTTCAGTACTAATGATTTTCAAAAAGTTCTTTTCGGTCATAATACCTTTCTATTAAACTCGTTCAATTGTTATGCACTCTCACTTTACTTTTAGAATACTAGGTTCTGCCCCTTTGACATTTGTACTACCTTGAGATCTCTCTAAACTATGGCATGTCAGAGCTGGCCTTTCCACACTGCACCTAAGTCAGATATTATTTGAGAAAAGGTCTAGGTGTGAGCTGCCCGAGATTCTTGAGATCCTTAGGGAACTCTGACACACCTAGACACAAAATTATCTTTGGAACTTTGGCATTTGAGGCTATTGGAGGCTTGGGAATTCATTTGGTCCTACTGAGGCTCCCTATAGATTAACAACTATTTATATATAAATTTTCATTCATTGTTTTGTAATAATTATTGTAAACAACATTGGGGTGATTAGTGAAAAAGGGTGGGTAGTCATATATATGTTGGGTAGCTTGGTAGATACCATGCCTATAGGGTTGTGTTATTTCAAATGTGTTTTCTATGTTAATATTAGAAACCATGTCTATAGGATCTAAATGTCTTTAATAATAGAGATCATGCCTTAGGGTTAAAATTGGCTTTATAATTAGATATCATGCCTATAGGGTTAAAATCAGCTTTTTAATTAGATATCATACCTATAAAGTAATTGAAGTTCAGTATTCGTTACAACATGTATTCACATTCATCTTCTTAGAAATTACGCCTATACGTTCAAGAATCAGCTTTTAATAATTAGATACCATGCTTATAGGAATTAAAATCAGCTCTAATAGAAATCATGCCTATAGAACTCAAAACCAGTTTAGTTAAATAAATCTGTTTAATTCATGTTTGTTCATTCTGAATTGGTTAATTAATCTGTCAGTTTCTTAATAAGTTTTCAAGTATTGCCTTAAGTTCATACCGCTCAAAAGCATGTCTATAGGATCTGAAATTGTCGTTTAAAAATCATATTTGCCGTTTTACTACATTCATAATCAATATAGATGTCATGCTCTTAGTACACCATTGTTATGCGTTTAAGCAAGCCTATAGGGCGATTAAAGTCCTGCAACTACAAAACTGTGCTTTAAAACTGCTCGCATTCACAGGTCTAAAATCAGTACGTCTTTGACGCTTCAGTCTTAATTCAATGCTGTATAAGTTCTGCTCACTTAGATATCATGTTCTAGGATTTTCTTAAATACTTGATTATTGTTTGAAGACGTGCACTTACTTGTTATATCTATGGAGGTGACTGTGTGTCACGACCCAATTCCCTGAACCCGGTCGTGATGGCGCCTCTCGTGAAGACAAGGCCAGCCAAACCAAAACAGACCATCTCTTTTAAACAGTTAAATACCATAAGTAGTCCTAAAACATGATATAATAACCGTAATTTGCGGAATTAACGATAACAATAGTAGAAACCATCCTGACACAGCCCAAACCAGGGTGTCACAAGTCATGAGCAACTAGAAAATCCGGATACAAGTCTACTGAACACTAAATACGATACAATAGTTCTAAAAACATGGAAATGATAAGATAAGGGAGGCACGGGGCTGCGAACGCCAACAGCTACCTCGTAGTCTCCGAATCACTGCCTGGACTGGGAGATTGAGCACTAAGGAGCAGACTCTACGATGCTTGAATTTGCACACATAGTGCAGGGAGTAATGTGAGTACTCCGATTCAGTGAGTAATAATTATAAATAATGGCTGAAAGTATGAAAACACGTAAAGGCACAAAGCAATTCCATATCAAGCAGTAAAATCACTTAAAGCAGTAAATCAGTGAAGAAATAAAATGACATCTCTTTTCAAAACAAGTAACACATGTAATTTAATCGGTAAATAACAAGTAGAAATCCGCCCCTCGGGCATATTATCAATCGCTCGGAATAGTATCAGCCCCTCGGGCTCACTCTTAGTACAGTATCAGCCCCTCGGGCTCACTCTTAGATCATAATGGGTACCCGGCTCACTGTGGGAGTGCAAACTCTTGAGGGGCCCCTTACGGCCCAAGTGCTATATCAAGCCACCTGTGGCATCATCACTCGGCACTCGGCCTCACATCACTCAAGCCACCTCGTGGCACATAAAGTATCTCAGGCCCTCGGCCTCATATCAATCAGCATATCCTCACATATGGCCCTCGGCCTCACTCAGTCCGAAAATCATCACAAGCCCCTTGGGCATTAGTAAAAAAGTAGTTCTCAGCCCAAAACATGATGTAGAAATATCATTTAAGTTTCAAATCTGAGTAAAAGTGGTTGAGTTTGTAAAACAGTAGATATCAACAGGACTGAGTTCAAATAATAAGTCAAGCAGTGATAAAAATCCCCGAAGGATCCAATAGTTGGCACGAAGCCCAAATGTGGCAATCAACCCAAATCATGATGATAACAAATAAATTACAGTCAAATACGTGGTAAGATCATCAATCGTGATGGACCAAGTCACAATCCCCATTAGTAAAAGACCCCATGCTCATCATCCAGCACGTGTCTCACCTCAATATAGCACTACGATGTGCAATCCGGGGTTTCAAACCCTTAGGACATCATTTACAACCATTACTCACCTCGAACAGGCTAATTCTCTAGCTCACGATGCCTTTGCCCCTCGAATTGGCCTCCACGCACGTCGAATCTATCCAAAATCAGAACAAATACGTCACAATATGCTATGGGAACAAATCCCAAGCAAAAACATTCAAAAAATATCAAAAATCCCGAAATTAGCAAAACCCGAGCCCCGGGCCCACGTCTCGGAATCGGGGAAAATTTACATTTTTAGAATCCTCATACTCTCACGAGTCTAACCATACCAAAATTATCCAATTCCGATACCGTTTGGTCCTTCAAATCATCATTTTATATTTTTGAAAGATTTCACAATTGTCTTCCCAAATTCCATCCCAAATCATGAATTAAAAGATGAATTCAAATGATAGATTCATGTACTCTAGCCAAATCTGAGTTAGAATCACTTACGCCGATGAATTTCTTGAAAAACCATCGAAATATCGCCAAAATCCAAGCTCTCTAGGTCAAAATATTAAATAAAACCCAAAACCTCGTATTTATATAGTACTCCTCAGATCTCAGCCTCCGCGGTCTGCACAGAACCACCGAGGTCTGCTCAAAACCACCGCGTCCCGCACAAAACCACAGGGGCCGCACTTCATTTTGTGCGGACGGCACCGCACATACCGCAGCCGCACTTTCTTTTGTGCGGTCCGCGCGGGTGGGTTCCGAGGCCTGCAACCCTTCTGGACCTGCTACAGATATGATTTTGGCCTAAAACATCCCGGAACCTACCCGGAACTCCCAGAACTTCAAACCAATTGTACCAATACATCCTTTGACATCGTTCAAACTTGTTCAAAACCTCGGGACGCTCACAACAACATCAAATCATCAATTTAACCAGGGATTCAGGCCTAAGAACTCCAAAAGCTTTTAAATTATGCTTTCGATTAAAAAGTCTATCAAATCTCGTTCGAATGACCTAAAATTTTGCACACACATCCCAAATGACACAACAAAGCTACTGTCACTCTCAGAATTCCATTCCGATCCCTATATCAAAATCTCGCCTATCAATCGGAACTGCCAAAATATCAACTTCGCTAATTTAAGCCTAAATATTCTCTACAACTCAAAACCCATTTCGATCACGCTCCTAAATCACAAATCACCTCCCGAAGCTAACTGAATAATCAGAACTCACTTACGAGCCTTCTAACACATAAGTCAATATTCGGTTGACTTTTCCAACTTAAGCTTTCTTAAAAGAGACTAAGTGTCTCATTTCTTACCAAATCCTCTCCGAACTCGAACTAATCAACCTGATCACATAAAACAAGAATAACGAAGCGTAAAGAAGCTAAAATAGAGGAAAACAGAGAGGTAACTCATGAGACGATTGGACGGGTCGTCACATCCTCCCCAACTTAAACAAACGTTCTTCCTCGAACGAGTCAAGAAACATACCTGAAGCCTCAAACAGGTGAGGATATCTGCTCCGCATCTCCCGCTCGGCCTCCCAGGTAGCCTCCTCTAAGGGCCGACCTCTCCACTACACTTTTACTGATGCTATATTCTTTGACCTCAACTTCCGAACCTAACGCCCCCAAAATAGCTACTGGCTCCATATCATATGTCAAATCATCATCCAACTAAACCGTGCTGAAGTCCAAAACATGAGACGGATCCCCAATATACTTCCGGAGCATATAAACATGAAATACCGGATGCACACTCGACAAGCTGGGTAGCAAAGCAAGCTCATAAGCCACCTCCCCAATCCTCCAAAGCACATCAAAACGCCCAATGAACCGCGAACGCAACTTCCCTTTCTTCCCAAACCTCATAACCCCCTTCATGGGTGAAACCTTCAGTATGACCTTCTCATCGACCATTTAGGACACATCTCGAACCTTCCGATCCGCATAACTCTTCTGACGCGACTGTGCTGTACGAATCCTTTCCTGAATCACCTTCACCTTCTCTGAGGCATCTTGAACCAAATCTGTCCCCAATAGTCTAGCCTCGCTGGACCACCTCCTGTACAAAGCCTCACACAGAGCTATCTGAATACTCGACTGGTAGCCGTTATTGTAAGCAAACTCTGCAAGCTATAGAAACGCATCCCATTAAACTCCAAATTCAATAACAAAAGCACACAACATGTCGTCCAATATCTGAATCGTACGCTCGGACTGTTCATCCGTTTGAGGGTGAAATGTTGTACTCAACTCCACCTGAGTACCCAACTCTCTCTGCACGGCTCTCCAAAACTGCAAAGTAAACTGAGTACCTCTATCTGAGATGATGGAAACCGGAACACTGTGCAATCAAACAATCTCTCGGATATAAATCCCTGCCAACCGCTCTGACGAATAGGTAGTACACACAGGGATGAAGTGCGCGGACTTGGTCAGCCGGTCTACAATCACCCAAATAGCATCAAACTTATTCAAAGTTCGTGGAAGTCCAACCACAAAGTCCATAGTGAACCTCTTCCACTTCCACTCGGGAATAACCATCTGCTGAAGCAAGCCACCCGGTCTCTGATGCTCATATTTTACCTAGTAACAGTTGAGACACCGAGCTACAAATCCCACAATATCTTTCATCATTCTTCTCCACCAATTGTGCTGCCTCAAATCCTAGTACATCTTCGCGGCACCCAGATGGATAGAATACCGTGAGCTGTGGGCCTTCTCCAGAATCAACTCTCTAAGCCCATCCATATTGGGCACACAAATCTGGCCCTACATCCTCAACACACCATTGTCACCGATGGTCACATCTCTAGCATAATCGTGCTGAACTCTGTCCTTAAGGACAAGAAAATGCGGATCATCATACTGGCGCTCTCTGATGCGATCATATAAGGAAGACCGAGAAACCACACATGCCAACACCCGACTGGGATCCGAAATATCCAATCTCATGAACCGATTGGCTAAGGCCTGAACATCAACTGCAAGAGGTCTCTCCCCAACTGGGATGTATGACAAACTACCCATACTCACTGCCTTTCGACTCAAAGCATCGGCCACCACATTGGCCTTTCCCGGATGGTACAATATAGTGATATCATAATCCTTAAGCAACTCTAACCATCTCCGCTGCCTCAAATTAAGATCTTTCTGCTTGAAAAATTGTTGAAGATTGCGATGATCAGTGAATACCTCAAAAGATACGCCATACAAGTAATGCCTCCAAATCTTCAATGCATGAACTATGGCGGCCAACTCCAAATCATGAACAGGGTAGTTCTTCTCATGGGGCTTCAACTGACGAGAAGCATAAGCAATAACTCTACCCTCCTGCATCAATACACGACCAATCTCAACTCTCAAAGCATCACAGTATCTGGTATATGAACCTAAAGCAGATGGCAAACTAATACTGGAGCTGTGATCAAAACTGTCTTGAGCCTCCGAAAGCTCTCCTCACAATCGTCCGACCATACAAATGGAGCACCCTTCTAAGTCAACTTGGTCAAGGGCGATGCAATGGATGATAATCCCTGAATAAACCGGCAATAATAGCCTGCAAACCCAAGAAAGCTACGAATCTCTATGGCTGAGGACAGTCTAGGCCAACTATGAACTGCCTCTATCTTCTTTGGATCAACCTGAATACCCTCGCTGGACACCACATGTCCCAAGAAAGCCACTAAACTGAGCCAAAACTCACACTTGGTGAATGTTGCATAAAGCTTCTCCTCCCTCAATATCTGCAACACAACTCTCAAATGCTCCGCGTGCTCCTCCTAACTATGCGAGTACAACAGAATATCATCAATGAATACAATAACGAACGAATCCAAATAAGGCCGGAACACGCTATTCAACAGATACATGAATGTTGTTGGGGCATTGGTTAGCCCGAAAGACATCACAAGGAACTCATAATGACCATATCTTGCCCTGAAGGCAGTCTTAAGAATATCTGAATCCCTGATCTTAAACTGGTGATAATCGGAACGGAGATCAATCTTGGAGAACACTCTCGCTCCCTGAAGCTGATCAAATAAATCATCAATGCTAGGCAAAGGATACTTGTTCTTAATTGTTACTTTGTTCAATTGCCTATAATCGCACATTCTCAGTCATGCCATTCTTCTTCTTCACAAACAAAACTGGTGCACCCCAAGGTGACACACTAGGCCGAATGAACCCCTTATCTAGGAGTTCCTGAAGCTGTTCTTTCAATTCTTTCAACTCTGCGGGTGCTATACGATATGGCGGAATAGAAATGGGCTGAGTGCCCGACACTAGGTTAATATAAAAATCAATATCCCTATCTGGTGGCATGCCTAGCAGGTTTGCAGGAAACACATCGGGAAAATCCCTCACAACTGGGACAGAATTGATACTAGGAGTGTCAGCTCCAACATCCCTCACAAACTCTAGATATGAAAGACAACCCTTCCCAACTATACATTGGGCCTTTAAGAAAGATATCACTCTACTAGGAACATAATCAGTCACACCACACCACTCGATCCGCGGTACACCCGGCATAGCCAAAGTGACTGTCTTAGCATGACAATCTAGAATAGCACGACATGGAGATAGCCAATCCATGCCCAAAATGACATCAAAATCCACCATGCTCATTAGAAATAGATCTACTCGGGTCTCCAAACCCCCAATAGTCACCACACATGACCGGTACACACAGTCTACAATAATAGTATCGCCCACTGGGGTAGATATATGAACAGGTAAAGCAAGAAACTCACAGGGCGTACCCAAATAACGAGCAAATTATGATGACACATAAGAAAAGGTGGAACCGGGATCAAATAATACAGTGGCATCTCTATGGCAGACTAAAACGATACCAGTAATGACAACATCTGAAGCAATAGTATCTGGCCTGCCTGAAAGTGCATAGAAACGGGCCTGACCGCCCCCTGATCGACCTCCCCCTCTGGGGCTAACCCTGGATGCCTGACCTCCACCCCTAGGTGGCTGGGCGGGTGGTGAGGTAACTGGAGTAGAAGTCGAGGGCTGACCCCTCTGCTTAGATAAATTAGCAATACGACGAGGACACTGCCTCCACATATGTCCAAACTCTCCACACTCAAACCAACTCCCAGGTATAAGCACGTGATTTTTGCCCTATATGAGAATTACTCCCAAGAAATTCAAAAATAAAATGATTTTTCTTGGTGTGCAATTGTGATATTTTTAGATAATTGTTTGTGTTTGTCTGTGCATGTTTATTTGCTAAATTAATAAAAAATACAAAAATATGTCGCATTTTGCATGTAGGATTTAATTCTACAATTGTTAGTAATTAAGTTTGTTTTACAAAAAATAAAAATTACAAAAATAGGCATCGTTTGCATTTTTAGCATTTAATGTCCAAATATACAATTTTATGCTTCATTATTACTTAATTGTGCGTTAATTGTTATTGGGAGTTAATTTGCGCTTTTCTAACTTAATTTAGTTCTTAATAATAATTTAAGTATTTTTATAATTTATTTTTAGATAAATAAAAGAAGAAAAAAGAAAACAAAAATACAAAAAAATCGGAATTGGGCCTCTTCTTCAATTTCAAGCCACAGGCCCAAAAAATGGCCCAACCTTCCCTATGACCCAGTCCATTCCAAACTGGGTTGACCCGGTCCATAACCCAACACCCTTATTATCTTGCATTTCAAAAAAATAAAAAAAACAAAAAGAAAAACAAAATCAAAAAACCCTAACCTAAACACTAAACTACCCGCCCCCCTTCTCTATCTTTCTTCTTCTTCTTCCTCAAGCAAGACACCCAAGACCCCAACCATGGACTCCGCTCCAGCCCTGCCCTCGACCCCACTCCCTCACGTCCAAACGCCACTAACAAACAGCTCGTCAGCTCCACACACAGCCTGAACGACCACAAGCAGTCCACCATTGTTGCTCCAGTTCGTCGCGTCCAAACGACCCCAAGAACCATAGCTGCTGCTGTTCACGAAGCTGTCTCTGCGTCGTCACTTCATCTTCTTCATCCGTCGTCAAGCTCGAGCTTGAGCTCGACATCCATGGCTGCCCAGCTCTACCAAGCGGTCCGCCATTTCCTCGTTCAAATGACCAAGCAGTCCGCCATTACCTTACTGCTGTTCCTGCTTTCATCTTCCCCATCCAAACAGACCCAACCAGTAATGGCTGCTTCATCTTCTTCGTCCAATGAACAACAGTCCGAACACTGTTTCATCGACACAGCAGCTCGTGCTGCTGACTCCATGGCTGACCCTTCCTCATCGTCGTCCATGGATGTTGTCGCTGCTCGAGGATCGCTTCTGCCGCGTCGACTGTTGCTGTTGCTTCAGTTGCTTCGTAGGTTCGTGTTCGTCGTCGTTTGGTCGAGCTTTGGTCGAGGCTCGTCAAAACAGTCCGTACATATTTCGTGTCGATCCGATTAGTAGATTTTGAGTTTTATTTTGTCCGTATTTTGTTTTGATATTGTCGAATCTAAAATCGGCAAATGTTTGTTTTGTTCATGTCTATGGTTAGATATTTGATTTTTTTTTGTTTTGTTCATGTTCATATGTTTTGTTAAGTTAATTTTCAGATTTCAAATGGAAATTTAATTAGTGGTTTTTCATGTTTATTTCATGTTTGTTTTATTGTTTAGGTAAAAGTTGTTAGTATAATGTTGGTGAGATACAAATTGAAGTTTAATTAATTGTTTCTTCAATTTGTTTCATGTGTTTATGTATTTTTAGAAATTGTTAATATTGTTAAGTTCAAGTTTAAGTTAATAATAGTTTCTTCGTCGATCTTGTTATTTGTCTAAAAGAATTTAGTTGTGTTAAGGGAAATATGTTGATTTAATCGTTTGAATCCATCATGTTTGTTGTTTAAAATAGATTTCATTCATGTTCATACTTTGTTTGTTTGTTCTTGAATCCGAAATTTGTATAGCTTGATTTCTTGTTTACCATTTATGATTATTTCTTGAATTTGTCTCATAATCTTGTTTAAAGTTTAATATAGGAATTGTTTGTTGTAATGTTGTTAGAGTTGATTTTAAGTTCAATATTATTGAATTTAGAAATCTAAATATACTTGTTTGATTGTTGTTGTTGAATCCGAAAATAGGTTTGTTGTTGCTAAAAATATTGTTCAATCAAATTTTAGTTGTTCTTTGTTGTGCAATTTGTGTTCATGTGATTTGTTGTTGAAATGTTGAAGAAATCATGTTCATGAGATTTGTTGTTTGAATTTATGTAGAAATTGGTCATATTGACTATATTTTGGTTGAGTTTGATTAATTGATTTGTTATAGCTGATGGGGTAATTTGGTAAATCGCAGTACGTTTGGGGGTAAAATGGTAATTGCAATAAGGTCGGAGGGGTAGTTTAGGAATTGTACATTTTGTAATTTTTTATGTGAAGCATGGAGGACAAAATGAAATGGGGTGGGTTGTGATATAGTTGTTTAATATAAAGGGGGGACAAGACAAATTTTAGTGTGGGGAAATCTTGTATTTGTTTATGTTAGGCATGGGGGACAAAATATAATGGGGCGGTGTGATATATTTATTTAATGTAATGGGGATGAGTGGGAAGATAATGGGTTTGGTAGAGAAAATGGGTTGATTTTAATTGATTAAAGGGTTGGGGATATAAGTAGAGGTCTTGAAATCAGATTTCGAGGGAGATAATAAGAACAGACAGAGAAGAGAGAAGAGAGAGGAACGAATCTGAAAAAAAAAGAACAGATAGACAGAATAGAAAAATACAAACAGAGAAAAAAAAAGCTGAATATTTAAGAGAGAGAAAAATTCCGAAAAATATTCAAACTTTCAAATAAATAAAAAACTAAAAAAAAAAATTTCTTCTTTCTTTCATTGTTTGAAATCAGCATTAATTGTTGTTGTTTCATAAAAGTTGGAAGCATTTGTTTTGGGATTACTACTCCACCAGTCTGTTACTGGGTTGTTACTGTTGCTGGGCTGTTGTTGCTGTGTTGTACTGTTATTACTGCTGCTGATTCTCATCTTCATTTTCTTTTGCTTCCAATATCAGGTACACATCTGACACGCTGGTTATTGTAATCCGAATACGAAAATGAATAGTTGAAATTCTGAATTAGCTTTAATTATATTCTGAATTTTATTTGTATGTATAATTTATTTAGTTTGCAAAAAATCAGAATCGTGTAGCTATTTAATACATACAGTGTAACATCCGACGATAGCTTAACGATTGAACTATCTATATATTGCCAATAAATAAATAAATGGTGTAGTAACTCCGTCAAGTAAAAAATCAAACGAATAGGCCATCTAGTAGGAACTTGGCAGAAATATTGTTTAAGTTAAATAATATTGGTTAATTTCAGCATGTAAATGGTCTAGGATTAAAATTAGATTGCTATATTTTTTTTAATTTGACAAACTGAGAACATGCCTAGTATAATGTAACTAGGTAATAACATGTAAATAAATTAAGATATTTTCTCTTTTATTTTGTAGAGACAAATTTCAAATAAAAATGTAGGCATTTTAGGACTGGCCTTTTTTTAAAAATAAAATGAGATGAGCCTCGCCCAATAAAATGCACCAATTGCGGGGCCCTCGATAAATGTTTAATTAAGTATTTAGAATTCAGGATAGACTATTTAGTGAATTCCACGGTCTTACCCATAAATAATAATACGCTAATCGCTTTAGGCACGATTTTAACAATAATACATTCTTAAGCACGGGTGCGCATTCATGTGACCCAAATCCAAATCCCAAAACATTGAATAAAATGTATTCCGGATTGCGGGTGCATTTCATGTGACGTAATCCAAAGACATGTTTTAAACAATGTTCACATTCTTGTAAAAATAAAATAAAAAATGATAAAAGCGGTTAAAAAGATAAAACTTGCACATAAGTTCTTATTTGTATAAAAATCAGATAATCAAGCCGAATATAACAGTTGAGCGACCGTACTAGAACCACGGAACTCGGGAATGCCTAACACCTTCTCCCGGGTTAACAGAATTCCTTATCCAGATTTCTGGTACGCAGACTATAATATGGAGTCATTCTTCTCCTCGATTCGGGATTAAAATTGGTGACTTAGGACACCCTAAATATCCCAAGTGACGACTCTAAAATAAATAAATAAATCCCGTTTCGATTGTCCTTTAATTGGAAAAAACTCCTTCACCCTCGCGGGGGCGGAAAAAGGAGGTGTGACAGCTCTGGCGATTCTGCTGGGGATTATCTTTCTGATAAACCCAGAACCACTGGTTCAGGGTTAGAAATTCGAGCTCAGATAAATTGTTATATTTGGCTTTATCTGATTTTTACATGTTGAGCCTAATGTGCTAAATGCTGCTTTTACCGCTTTGATATTATTTGACTGTATATATAAACTGTGCCGAACCCTTCTCTCTTCACCTCCGGGGATGTGCTTACTGGTTGAGACTCCCTATTCTGTTAGTGTCATACCCTGAAATAAAAAAGAGGCTCGGAAAAGTTACGAAGCCGGCTGGCCTTTTGGTTCCCGGAAAGGAGCTCCTTCCTCAACTCGAGTTGTCCGCTCGGGTACACTGTCTAGAACACCGACCCAGGTTTTGAACATAGAATAACGTGACTTCATGCCGGATCCCTAGTAGGAACGCTTATTTGCATCACGTTGCATTTGACTTAGGGGACTCAACACAGGGGTTGGGTCCGTCTAGGACTAGCAACCTGATATGAAAAGACCATCCTGATGCATCCTATTTGTTTTCCGTGCATTTATTTTGTCTCGCTGACCGGTGTTTGAATATTATGAATATTGTGAAATCGAAAAATAGCGGTTAGGGAATTGATTGTTTATTTTTGAAAAAAACCAATGACCAATTACTGGCGAAACTCTGCCGAAATTTTGAAAAAAAAGAGGAAAATATTTTATTTTTGTTTTACTAAAAAATAAAAAAAGAGTCTTTTATTTTTGGAAAAATAGATTGTTTAATTGTTTGTTGAAAATGGAAAAAAAATCGTTATTTTGTCTTTTTCAAAAAATAGAAAAGGAAAATAGATTGTCTTGCCAGGAAAAAATAAAAATGGAAAAGAGTCATGTTTTAAAATAGTTCGGTTAATTTGCCCGAACTACGCGGGTTTGATTCTCACCGGATGTGAGATACGTAGGCAACCCTCATCGGGTCCAACCCTCCCTTTTGCTAAAATAGCCAAAAACCAATAAATAAACAAAAGAAATATATGTCAAATTTTAATTTTGTCATAAAGAAGTCAGGTGACGCTGTTTATCAAGACATAGCCGAATGTTCTCGGAAGGGACGCCGGAAGGCTGACTTTGCATAAACAGCCACCTTTGGGTCATTTTTTTAAAATTTGGTCCGATTGACCCACACAGCCTTAAAAATCTTCGTCCCCGAGGCGTTGAAAGGCCGTGTTTGCAATATTTAGTTTTCTAATTTGAAAAATGATAAAAAGAGTCATAAAGAAGTCGGGTGATGCTGTTTTATCAAGACATAGCCGAATGTTCCCAAAAGGGACGCCGGAAGGCTGACTTTGCATAAACAGCCACCTTTTCGGTCATATTTAGGATTTTTTTGATCCAGTTGACCCACACAACCTTAAAAAATCTTCGTCCCCGAGGCGCTGAAGGGCCGTGTTTGCAACACCCGATTTTTATTGTAATTTGAAAAAAAAACAAAGAGTCAACAGTCAGGTGAATACCGTTTGGATATTTGGTCAAAATAAGTCGAGCCAGCTTCGGTCGCGTCTTAAACCGTTCTTGCCGAAATAGCCTTAGAGTATCTTTCAGTTGTCGAAAGGCTATTTTCGTAAAAGAACGGACAAGTTTGTAAAGTGACAAAATAATCCTCCCCGGCCTCAAAATTCACGTGAGATTTGGAAGGGCCCACATTTGCAAAAATAGCCGTTTGGTTGCATTTGTCAAACGGGGAAAGGAAGCTGGCCTTTTTGTTTTAAGGTTATAAATCTTTAATTAGAATATGTGGGTTGTTTGATTTTTCAGTTTATTTTAATATGTAAACTAAAAAAAATGATTAGTATTGTTTATCTTTTATTGGTCCGAACTACGCAAGGTCTGATTCATGCGGGGTCATGATACGTAGGCAATCTCCATAAGATTCGACCACGACAAAAAAAATGAAAAAAATTTGAAGAAAAAAATCGAAAAAAAAATCGAAAAAAGAAGAAAAATGAAAAAAAGAAAAAAAAAAGGGAAGAAATGTTGTTAATAATGAGGACCGACTGAGTCCATTCTAACCTGTTTTGCTTTGAATCACAAAGAAAGTTAGGTGGTTGGTTTGTGGTAAGCCGGAAATACAAGACCCAGAAGCACACTTTGCGGGGATCAGGCCTGATAACAGAAGCACTCGAATCCTATTGGGACTTGTTGACGGAGGTTGATGATATTAAAGCTGGTAATGGTCTTGGTAGTATTGATGCGAAGCTTAGTGGCTAAGATGCCAATTTTGATAAAATGACAGGACGCTCCGTTCCTTGGTTAGCAAAAGAGAAGCTGGTGGTGGCTTATTTTGTTGTCATTTCTGTTGTCCGGATTATTCTTAGGGTTGTAATCCGAATACGGTCTTGTGTCAAACCTTCTTATCTTTCCATTTTGTCATATCAGTTTGTTTAAGTTTTGTCCAGGCTATTTTAGGATTTTATTCTGGTTTGTTTTGTTTGTTTTATTATTCAAACATTTCGCCGGTAGTCTAAAACAAAAGCCGATCTTTATTATTTTCAGTCATCTTTTTATTTAGTCCTTTTGTCATTTTCGTTCAATGCCGATTCTAGGGACATGACATGCGCACACAGTTTGGGCCTAGTCTATAAAGTTAATCATAAAACCCTGGGAAGGTGATCAAAGCATTTAAAGGAAATAAGAACGGTTTGAGATTATTTGAAGCCCGAGTCATGTGGAACTGGGGCAAGTAAAACATAAAGAAAACCGTTAAATGCAAGATTCGCCAAATTGGCATGAGGGTCGTGCATGAGAGTGAGAGTGTCGCCCAGCAGTGCTTTAGAAATGACAAATGAAAAAGCAAGTGTTTAACATAATTGTCAAGTCCAGCACCATCGGAAGAGACTATAAATCTATGTTCAATTGTGTTGTTTGCACTTGGCATGTTTTGAAGACTGGAATGACGAAGGCATTTTGTTCTGCTACCTAAACACTTTATCCTTCGTTACCCCTTTTGAGCCTTATTTATTTTCTTTCATACCCCTCGTTCGGAATCAATAGCAACGACTAGGAAATACGAGCCTGGAAGGTAAAGAAAAAAAATCAAAAAAAAAACCAAAAAAAGGAAAAGAAAAGAAAAATGATAACAAAAAAAAACAAAGGAAAGTCAAATGAAAACAAAGGAATTGGGAACTACGTTTGACCTGATTCCTCAAAGAGGATACGTAGGCGCTTCACGGCTCGGTCATAGGGTGCATAATGGCCACAATGGTCACAGTGTGCATGGTGTAATAGACATTTAAAAAAAATTTAATTATAAATAAATAATCCCCAAGCAAGAAACTAGGGCAAGGGTTGCGTTTGTGGTAAGCAAAATTCGTTCCGAAGGTTGTAATTTTAAACCCCAAATTTATTTTGTTTTTGAGCCTTTAATACCTTTTTTTTCTAGCCTGTCCAAAAACCCACATTACGGTCCAAAGAAAGACCTTCTGACCAGTCTGCAAAAGATGCCAAGTCAGACAAATGAGAGTCTTACCGGCGAACATAACATTCTGTTCCACAACAGAAAGGACTCTAATCTCCAGCAGAGAGAGTCATACCGGCAACACTCCAAACCCCCAGCTGGAAAGTGATACAAATGAGAGAGTCTTATCGGTGAAAATCTTCGCGGACACCATAAGGCGATGAAAGCTGAGAGAAAAACCAAAATGAAAGAGACTTGATAGTGAAAACCCTTCGGGCACTACAAGTCGAATAAGATTGAGAATCAGATGAGGAATTGCCAATTGAAGGTCTTGAAAGACGATTGACGACGGAGGATAGGCCACATATGCATGTCATGACCATTAGAGTCGGTGTCTGCGTTTGATAGGTTTTTATTTATAGTTTCTTTTGTTACAGAGTCATCTTTTTCATTTGTCTTTTATTCTGTTCCCTTTTATCTTTTCCTTTCATAGAAAATTCCCCAGTAGAGTCTGTTTGGTCAGAACCAGTGGGAAATGATTTCAAAATAGGCCATCAGCTTTCCAATCATGCAAGATGAGATCTGACTAGTACATCCAAATGGTATAGTCAGCAAGGAACAAGCGCGAGGCCAGTGTCAAAAAAAGATATCCCCAGCAAAAGGGAATTGACAAAAGGATTGACGAGTGTCACGAGGGATACCCTTGCCGAAATCAAAGGTTATAAACCTCAATGCCAAGGCCCGTGGACAAATCAAGGAGAGCAATATGCATGATTTGGGAAATTTATGCGAGACTAAAAGGTCAGGAAAATGACAGTTTCCGAACTATGCCATAAAAGAAGAGGGATATCCCCAACTGAAAGGGATTATCCCCAACAAATAATATCATCCCTAACAAGTTGTGGAACACAGAGCAAGGAAGGAGAAAGAGAAAACCATCCCAGTAGGAGTATCACAACCAACCACCACGTTTTAAACTAACAAATTTTGTTTGATTTGAAACAGGTAAAGGAAATGGCATTGATGACAAAAAAGCATGCCATAAGGGAGACTGTCAAACTGGGGCAGAAAATTTTCCTTTCATTTAGAAAATTTTCTGGAAATCAGGTACCCATTCGAGGAAGAATAAAAATAACACCAGTCTCAAGGGAAGTGGTCTTTGAACCAGTGTTGCCCCCAACATAATAAGTTTCAATGGAGGAAGTTGTTCCCCAGCAGACAGAACAAAGGGATGACACTTGTGCTCAGAAAAGCAAAAGGCCAGTATCATTCCCAACAGCCTTCCGAAGAGTGAAGCACTAGTTTTGAAGGAATCAAAATCCTCCAGTAGTGTTATCCTCGACAGCGTTATCCCCAGCTGATAAAATTCTATCCCCCAACAGGTAAGTAAATAATTCCCCAACAGTGTTATCCCCAGCAGTTTCGAGGAGTCCAACACAAGTTTGGTGAAAATTGGTATCCTCAGCGGTTCCTTTCGGGGAAAGGCAAAACGAGTCTTAAGGGAGGTAGTCTTCGAAGGAAGAAGCCACGAAAAAAAAGGGAAGTAGTTTGCAGAGGAATGAAACATCCTACTTAAAAGGAAGTAGTTTTGGAAGGAGTAAGATAACATATTTACTCAGCAGAGTTATCCTCAGCAGTGTTATCCCCAGTGGATCATCGAGATGTAGAAGCATCCTCGACGAGTTTCGACCAAGTTTCAAGAAGGTCGGACAACCCAGAGTGGGTAAGGAAGAAAAGGAAAATTCATCCCCAGCAAAATAATCCCCAGCAGTTTCGAGGGAAGACAACACAGGTAAGTAAATAATTCAGGAAGAAGGAAATGGTTTACCCATAGGAGATGCATTTCCTCCTAAGTTTGTTTTTACCCATAGGAGAGGCATTTCCTCCTAAGTTTGTTTTTACCCATAGGAGAGACATTTCCTCCTAAGTTTAGTTTTACCCATAGGAAAGGCATTTCCTTCTAAGTTTGTTTTTTTTACCCATAGGAGATGCATTTCCTCCTAAGTTTGTTTTTACCCATAGGAGAGACATTTCCTCCTAAGTTTGTTTTCACCCATAGGAGAGGCATTTCCTCCTAAGTTTAGTTTCACCCATAGGAGAGACATTTCCTCCTAAGTTTAGTTTTACCCATAGGATAGGCATTTCCTCCTAAGTTTGTTTTTTTTTACCCATAGGAGATGCATTTCCTCCTAAGTTTGTTTTTACCCATAGAAGAGGCATTTCCTCCTAAGTTTGTTTTCACCCATAGGAGAGGCATTTCCTCCTAAGTTTAGTTTCACCCATAGGAGAGGCATTTCCTCCTAAGTTTAGTTTTTACCCATAGGAGAGCCATTTCCTCCTAAGTTTAGTTTCACCCATTGGAGATGCATTTCCTCCTAAGTTTACTTTCACCAATAGGAGAGGCATTTCCTCCTAAGTTTAGTTTTACCCATAGGAGAGGCATTTCCTCCTAAGTTTTTTTTTTTTTTTTACCCATAGGAGATGCATTTCCTCCTAGGTTTGTTTTCACCCATAGGAGAGACATTTCCTCCTAAGTTTAGTTTCACCCATAGGAGAGGCATTTCCTCCTAAGTTTAGTTTTACCCATAGGAGAGGCATTTCCTCCTAAGTTTGTTTTTTTACCCATAGGAGATGCATTTCCTCCTAAGTTTGTTTTTACCCATAGGAGAGGCATTTCCTCCTAAGTTTGTTTTCACCCATAGAGAGGCAGTTTAGTTTCACCCATAGGAGAGGCATTTCCTCCTAAGTTTAGTTTTTACCCATAAGAGATGCATTTCCTCCTAAGTTTAGTTTCACCCATTGGAGATGCATTTACTCCTAAGTTTACTTTCACCCATAGGAGAGACATTTCCTCCTAAGTTTAGTTTTACCCATACGAGAGGCATTTCCTCCTAAGTTTGTTTTTTTTACCCATAGGAGATGCATTTCCTCCTAAGTTTGTTTTACCCATAAGAGAGGAATTTCCTCCTAAGTTTGTTTTCACCCATAGGAGATGCATTTCCTCCTAAGTTTAGTTTCACCCATAGGAGAGGCATTTCCTCCTAAGTTTAGTTTCACCCATATGAGATGCATTTTCTCCTAAGTTTGTTTTTACCCATAGGAGAGACATTTCCTCCTAAGTTGTTGTTGAACAAATAGGAGAGGCATTTCCTCCTAAGTTTAGTTTCTCCTAAGTTGTTGTTGAAGTCAGGAGCCCACCTGAAGAACGGAATGGCATTTATTTTAAAAGTTGTTTGTTTGAAGTCAGGAGCCCGCCTGAAGAGAGGAACGACATACATTTCAGTCTTTACATTTCAGTTGTTGAAGTTGGGAGCCCGCCCATAGAACAGAGGCATACATTTCAGTCTTTTCATTTCAAGCGTTGAAGTGGGGAGCCCGCCCATAGAACAGAGGCATACATTTTTCAAGTGTTGAAGTTGGGAGCCCGCCCATAGAACAGAGGCATACATTTCAGTCTTTTCATTTCAAGTGTTGAAATTGGGAGCCCGCCCATAGAACAGAGGCATACATTTCAGTTGTTGAAGTTGGGAGCCCGCCCATAGAACAGAGGCATACATTTCAGTCTTTTCATTTCAAGTGTTGAAGTTGGGAGCCTGCCCATAGAACAGAGGCATACATTTCAGTCTTTTCATTTCAAGTGTTGAAGTTGGGAGCCCGCCCATAGAACAGAGGAATACATTTCAGTCTTTTCATTTCAAGTGTTGAAGTTGGGAGCCCGCCCATAGAACAGAGGCATACATTTCAGTCTTTTCATTTCAAGTGTTGAAGTTGGGAGCCCGCCCATAGAACAGAGGCATATATTTCAGTCTTTTCATTTTCAGTTGTTGAAGTTGGGAGCCCGCCCATAGAACAGAGGCATACATTTCAGTCTTTACATTTCAAGCATTGAAGTTGGGAGCCCGCCCACAGAACATAGGAATACATTCAGTCTTTTCATTTCAAGTGTTGAAGTTGGGAGCCCACCCATAGAACAGAGGAATACATTCAGCCTATTCATTTCAAGCGTTGAAGTTGGGAGCCCGCCCATAGAACAGAGGAATACATTCAGTCTTTTCATTTCAAGTATAGAAGTTGGGAGCCCGCCCATATAACAGAGGAATACATTCAGCATTAGTTTTCAAGTATTGAAGCTGGGAGCCCGCCCATACAACAGAGGCATACATT
Source organism: Nicotiana sylvestris (assembly GCF_000393655.2). Lineage (NCBI taxonomy): Eukaryota > Viridiplantae > Streptophyta > Magnoliopsida > Solanales > Solanaceae > Nicotiana > Nicotiana sylvestris. Next base: position 130,492,064 of record NC_091059.1, on the reverse strand, counting down.
TCAAGATCAAGTCAGAGGACAATAAAACAGAGGGTTACAATAGGAATCCCCAGCAGGAAACAATAAAATTCCCCGACACCGGGAAGCAGAAGGTTGCAACAAGAGGTCCCAGCACAAACTCAAGTGCATGTGTCAAAAAGAAGAAAAGCACCGGAAAAATGCAAGCAGACAAGAAAGCAAGGCAACAAGAAAAATTGCAGTCTAGCCTAGCTTCTTGTTTTTTTTAAGCACGGTGTAACAATGAGATCGGTAAGCAGTGGTAATAGCATGCAACAACAGTAACATTGCAGTCCTACGGTAGTCCCAGCTACCAAAATTTCCTGAACTACATTGACCTGATTCCTGTTTAGCCCAGGATATGTAGGAAACCTGTGAAGCAAAGGTTCGGTCAAATCTTTTTCAAAAAATGCTTCATACGGAGTACTCGGATGGGCAAAAATCGCTCGCTTCATCTTTGCACGAAAACCCTTCGTGTCTTCGGGCAAAGAGGGGCAGCTGTAAGCACGTGATTTTTGCCCTATATGAGAATTACTCCCAAGAAATTCAAAAATAAAATGATTTTTCTTGGTGTGCAATTGTGATATTTTTATATAATTGTTTGTGTTTGTCTGTGCATGTTTATTTGCTAAATTAATAAAAAATACAAAAATATGTCGCATTTTTCATGTAGGATTTAATTCTACAATTGTTAGTAATTATGTTTGTTTTACAAAAAATAAAAATTACAAAAATAGGCATCGTTTGCATTTTTAGCATTTAATGTCCAAATATACAATTTTATGCTTAATTATTACTCAATTGTGCGTTAATTGTTATTGGGATTTAATTTGCGCTTTTATAACTTAATTTAGTTCTTAATAATAATTTAAGTATTTTTATAATTTAGTTTTAGATAAAAAAAAGAAGAAAAAAGAAAACAAAAATACAAAAAAATCGGAATTGGACCTCTTCTTCAATTTCAAGCCACAGGCCTAAAAAATGGCCCCACCTTCCCTATGACCCAGTCCATTCCGAACTGGGTCGACCTGGTCCATAACCAAACACCCTTATTATCTTGCATTTCAAAAAAACAAAAAAAAACAAAAAGAAAAACAAAATCAAAAAACCCTAACCAAAACACTAAACTACCCATCCCCCCTTCTCTATCTTTCTTCCTCTTCTTCCTCAAGCAAGACACCCAAGACCCCAACCATGGCCTCCCCTCCAGCCCTGCCCTCGACCCTACTCCCTCACGTCCAAACGCCACTAACAAACAGCTCGTCAGCTCCACACACAGCCCGAACGACCACAAGCAGTCCACCATTGTTGCTCCAGTTCGTCGCGTACAAACGACCCCAAGAACCATAGCTGCTGCTGTTCACGCAGCTGTCTCTGCGTCGTCACCTCATCTTCTTCGTCCGTCGTCAAGCTCGAGCTTGAGCTCGACATCCATGGCTGCCCAGCTCCACCAAGCGGTCCGCCATTGCCTCGTTCAAACGACCAAGCAGTCCGCCATTACCCTACTGCTGTTCCTGCCTTCATCTTCCCCATCCAAACAGACCCAACTAGTAATGGCTGCTTCATCTTCTTCGTCCAATGAACAACAGTCCGAACACTGTTTCGTCGACACAGCAGCTCGTACTGCTGACTCCATGGCTGACCCTTCCTCGTCGTCGTCCATGGATGCTGTCGCTGCTCGAGGATCGCTTCTGCCACGTCGACTGTTGTTGTTGCTTCAGTTGCTTCGTAGGTTCGTGTTCGTCGTCATTTGGTCGAGATTTGGTCGAGGCTCGTCAAAACAGTCCGTACATATTTCGTGTCGATCCGGTTAGTAGATTTTGAGTTTTATTTTGTTTATTTTGTTTTGATATTCTCGAATCTAAAATCGGCAAATGTTTGTTTTGTTTATGTCTATGGTTAGATATTTGATATTTTTTTGTTTTGTTCATGTTCATATGTTTTGTTAAGTTAATTTCAGATTTCAAATGGAAATTTAATTAGTGGTTTTTCATGTTTATTTCATGTTTGTTTTATTGTTTAGGTAAAAGTTGTTAGTATAATGTTGGTGAGATACAAATTGAAAATTAATTAATTGTTTCTTCAATTTGTTTCATTTGTTTATGTATTTTTAGAAATTGTTAATATTGTTAAGTTCAAGTTTAAGTTCATAATGGTTTCTTCGTCGATCTTGTTATTTGTCTAAAAGAATTTAGTTGTGTTAAGGGAAATATGTTGATTTAATCGTTTGAATCCATCATGTTTGTTGTTTAAAATAGATTTCATTCATGTTCATACTTTGTTGTTTGTTCTTAAATCCGAAATTTATATAGCTTGATTTCTTGTTTACCATTTATGATTATTTTCTTGAATTTGTCTCATAATCTTGTTTAAAGTTTAATATAGGAATTGTTTGTTGTAATGTTGTTAGAGTTGATTTTAAGTTCAATATTATTGAATTTAGAAATCTAAATATACTTGTTTGATTGTTGTTGTTGAATCCGAAAATAGGTTTGTTGTTGCTAAAAATATTGTTCAATCAAATTTTAGTTGTTCTTTGTTGTGCAATTTGTGTTCATGTGATTTGTTGTTGAAATGTTGAAGAAATCATGTTCATGTGATTTGTTGTTGAAATGTTGAAGAAATCATGTTCATGAGATTTGTTGTTTGAATTTATGTAGAAATTGGTCATATTGACTATATTTTGGTTGAGTTTGATTAATTGATTTGTTATAGCTGATGGGGTAATTTGGTAAATCGCAGTACGTTTGGGGGTAAAATAGTAATTGCAATAAGGTCGGAGGGGTAGTTTAGGAATTGTACATTTTGTAATTTTTTATGTGAAGCATGGGGGACAAAATGAAATGGGGTGGGTTGTGATATAGTTGTTTAATATAAAGGGGGGACAAGACAAAATTTAGTGGGGGGAATCTTGTATTTATTTATGTTAGGCATGGGGGACAAAATATAATGGGGTGGTGTGATATATTTATTTAATGTAATGGGGATGATTGGGAAGATAATGGGTTTGGTAGAGAAAATGGGTTGATTTTAATTGATTAAAGGATTGGGGATATAAGTAGAGGTCTTTAAATCAGATTTTGAGGGAGATAATAAGAACAGACAGAGAAGAGAGAAGAGAGAGGAACGAATCTGGAAAAAAAAAAGAATAGATAGATAGAATAGAAAAACACAAACAGAGAAAAAAAAGCTGAATATTTAAGAGAGAGAAAAATTCCGAAAAATATTCAAACTTTCAAATAAATAAAAAACTAAAAAAAAATCTTCTGCTTTCTTTCATTGTTTGAAATCAGCATTAATTGTTGTTGTTTTATAAAAGTTGGAAGCATTTGTTTTGGGATTACTACTCTACCGGTCTGTTACTGGGTTGTTACTGTTGTTGGGCTGTTGTTGATGTGTTGTACTGTTATTACTGCTGCTGATTCTCATCTTTATTTTCTTTTGCTTCCAATATCAGGTACACATCTGACACGCTGGTTATTGTAATCCGAATACGAAAATGAATAGTTGAAATTCTGAATTAGCTTTAATTATATTCTGAATTTTATTTGTATGTATAATTTATTTAGTTTGCAAAAAATCAGAATCGTGTAGCTATTTAATACATACAGTGTAACATCCGACGATAACTTAACGATTGAACTATCTATATATTGCCAATAAATAAATAAATGGTGTAGTAACTCCGTCAAGTAAAAAATCAAACGAATAGGCCATCTAGTAGGAACTTGGCAGAAATATTGTTTAAGTTAAATAATATTGGTTAATTTCAGCATGTAAATGGTCTAGGATTAAAATTAGATTGCTATATTTTTTTTTAATTTGACAAACTGAGAACATGCCTAGTATAATGTAACTAGGTAATAACATGTAAATAAATTAAGATATTTTCTCTTTTATTTTGTAGAGATAAATTTCAAATAAAAATGTATGCATTTTAGGACTGACCTTTTTTTAAAAATAAAATGAGATGAGCCTCGCCCAATAAAATGCACCAATTGCGGGACCCTCGATAAATGTTTAATTAAGTATTTAGAATTCGGGATGGACTGTTTAGTGAATTCCACGGTCTTACCCATAAATAATAATACGTTAATCGCTTTAGGCACGATGTTAATAATAATACATTCTTAAACACGGGTGCGCATTTTTGCGACCCAAATCCAAATCCCAAAACATTGAATAAAATGTGTTCCGGATTGCGGGTGCATTTCATGTGACGTAATCCAAAGACATGTTTTAAACAATGTTCACATTCTTGTAAAAATAAAATAAATAATGATAAAAGCGGTAAAAAGATAAAACTTGCACATAAGTTCATATTTGTATAAAAATCAGATAATCAAGCCGAATATAACAGTTGAGCGACCGTGCTAGAACCACGGAACTCGGGAATGCCTAACACCTTCTCCCGGGTTAACAGAATTCCTTATCCGGATTTCTGGTACGCAGACTATAATATAGAGTCATTCTTTTCCTCGATTCGGGATTAAAATTGGTGACTTGAGACACCCTAAATCTCCCAAGTGGCGACTCTGAAATAAATAAATAAATCTCGTTTCGATTGTCCTTTAATTGGAAAAAACTCCTTCACCCTCGAGGAGGCGGAAAAAGGAGGTGTGACACCAGGTGCTGGAGAAGGGCACTGAAGGGAACCCCTCGCACCAAAGTAACCAGCTGATGCACTCGGCATAGTAGAACCGTGAGCTGACGGAGCACGAGATGAACTCTGGGCTGGAAGGGCACTAAGTGATGACTGGCCTTGCTGAGTACCATGATAACCATGACCCGAAGATGCCCACGATAACCTAGGCGGGCTGACTGAGCAGGGCTAAAAAAAAAAACTCTACCATGCTGAAACTGGCCCCTCAAAAGAGCACCACTATAACTGCCAGATCCTCCAGGCCTCTTGGCCTCCCTCTCCTCTCGATCATGACGACGAACCGTCTCAATCTCGCGAGCGATATCGACCACCTTCTCGAACGTAGCACCCAACACTCTCTCTCTTGTCATCAGAATACGGAGATGGTAGTTAAGGCCATCAACAAATCTCCTAATCCTCTCACGATCTGTTGAAATCATCCAGACGACATGACGAGCTAACTCAGAAAACCTCGACTCATACTGTGACATAGTCATATCCTCCTATTGCAACCACTCAAACTGCCTATGCAGTTCCTCTCTGCGAGACTGCGGTACATACTTCTCTAAGAAGAGAGTGGATAAACTGCTTCCAAGTAAGGGGCGCTGCTCCAACCGGCCTACGCCTCTCATACGCCTCCTACCAAGTGAAGGCAGCCCCAGTAAACTGAAAGGCGGTAAATGCCACACCGCTAGTCTCAAGAATCCCTGTTGTACGGAGCATCCGCTGATACTTATCAAGAAAACCCTGGGCATCCTCACCCTCAGCACCATTGAATAACGGAGGCTAGAGTCTACTAAACCTCTCAAGATGACGCTGCTCATCATCCAACTTAATTGGCACAACAAACTCCTAAGCTTGTGCAATCGGCTGAGCTGGAGGTGCCCCCGTTGTGAGGTGGTCCCTGCACTACCTTCTCAGGTGTGCGAGTAGCAGGAGGTCTGATTTCCTCCCCCGTCCTGTGAAGTAGCTGCTGCTGTAGTGGCTGAAACTGCCTGAGCTAGGCTAGTGCAAACTGATAAGATCTGTGCCAAGGCCTCCTAAAGACCCAGAATCACGATGGGAACAGCTGGTGCCTGAACTGGTGCTGCTGGAGCATCTATAGCTGGAGCCTGATCCGGAGATAGGGTAGTTGGTGGATCTATAGGTGTTGCCCTCTCTGCTCTACCTCTGCCACAACCACGACCGTGTCTACGACCAGCCCAAACCGGGGTGTCACTAGTCATGAGCAACTAGGAAATTCGGATACAAGTCTAATGAACACTAAATCTGATACAATAGTTCTAAAAACATGAAGATGATAAGATATGGGAGGCACAGGGCTGCGAACGCCAACAACTACCTTGTAGTCTCCGAATCACCGCCTGGACTGGGAGAATCAGCACTCAGGAGTAGACTCTGCGATGCCTGAATCTACACACATAGTGCAGGGAGTAATGTGAGTACTCCGATTCAGTGAGTAAAAATTATAATTAATGGATGTAAGTATGAAAACATGTAAAGGCACAAAACAATTTCATATCAAGCAGTAAAATCACTTAAAGTAGTAAATCAGTGAAGAAATCAAATGATATCCCTTTTCAAAACAAGTAACACAGGTAATTTAATCGGTAAATAATAAGTAGAAATCCACTCCTCAGGCTCAGTATCAATCACTCAGAATAGTATCAGCCCCTCGGGCTCACTCTCAGATCATAATGGGTACCCGCGCTCACTCTGGGTGTGCAGACTCCGGAGGGCCCCCTTACGGCCCAAGCGCTATATCAAGCCACCTCGTGGCATCATCACTCAGCACTCGACCTCGCATCACTCGGCACTCGGCCTCACATCACTCAAGCCACCTCGTGGCACATAAAGTATCTTAGGCCCTCGGCCTCATATCACTCAGCATATCCTCACATATGGCCCTCGGCCTCACTGAGTCCGAAAATCATCACAAGCCCCTTGGGCATTAGTAAAACAGTAGTTCTCAGCCCAAAACATGATGTAGAAATATCATTTAAGTTTCAAATCTGAGTAAAAGTGGCTGAGTTTGTAAAACCGTAGATATCAACAGGACTGATTTCAAATAATAAGTCAAGCAGTGAGGAAACATTGATAAAAATCGCCGAAGGATCCAAATAGTTGGCACGAAGCCCAAATGTAGCAATCAACCCAAATCGTGATGATAACCAATAAATTTCAGTCAAATACGTAGTAAGATCATCAATCGGGACAGACCAAGTCACAATCCTCAGTAGTAAAAAACCCTACGCTCAACATCCAACGTGTGTCTCACCTCAATATAACACTACGATGTGTAATCCGGGGTTTCAAACCCTTAGGACATCATTTACAACCATTACTTACCTAGAACCGACTAATTCTCAAGCTTGTGACGCCTTTGCCCCTCGAATTGGCCTCCAAGCGCGTCGAATATATCCAAAATCAGAACGAATGCGCCACAATATTCTAAGGGAACAAAGCCCAAGTGAAAACATTCAAAAAATATCAAAAATCCCTAAATTAGCAAAATCCAAGCCTCGGGCCCACGTCTCAGAATCGAGTAAAATTTACATTTTCAGAATCCTCATACTCTCACGAGTCTAACCATACCAAAATTATCCAATTCCGATACCATTTGGTCCTTCAAGTCATCATTTTATATTTTTGAAAGATTTCATAATTTTCTTTTCAAATTCCATCCCAAATCATGAATTAAAAGATGAATTCAATGATAGATTCATGTACTCTAGCCAAATCTGATTTAGAATCACTTACCCCCGATGAATTTCTTGAAAAACCTTCCAAAAATCACCAAAATCCGAGCTCTCTATGTCAAAATATTAAATAAAACCCAAAACATCGCATTTATAGAGTACCCCTCAGATCTCAGCCTCCGCGGTCCGCACAGAACCACCGCGGTCTGCGCAAAAGAACCGTGGTCCGTACAAAACCACCGCGGCGCGCACAAAACCACCGTGGCCGCACTTCATTTTGTGCGGTTTGCACCGCACATACCGTGGCCGCAATTCCTTTTGTGCAGTCTGCACGGGTGGGTTCCGAGGCCTGCAACCCTTCTGGACCTGCTACATCTATGATTTTGGCCTAAAACATCTGGAACCTACCCGGAACTCCCGGAACTTCAAACCAATTGTAACAACACATCCCCTGACATCGTTCAAACTTGTTCAAAACCTTGAGACACTCACACAACATCAAATCATCATTTTAACTGGGGATTCAATCCTAAGAACTCCAAGAACTCTTAAATTATGCTTTCGATCAAAAAGTCTATCAAATCCGGCCCGAATGACCTAAAATTTTGCACACACATCCCAAAATGACACAACGAAGCTACTGTCACTCTCAGAATTCCATTCCGACCCCTATATCAAAATCTCGCCTATCAACCGGAACCGCCAAAGTATCAACTTCGCCAATTTAAGCCTAAATCTTCTCTACAACTCCAAAACCCATTCTAATCGCGCTCCTATGTCACAAATCACCTCCCGAAGCTAACCAAACCATCGGAACTCAGTTCCAAGCCTTCTAATACATAAGTCAACATCCGGTTGACTTTTCGAACTTAAGCTTTCTTAAAAGAGACTAAGTGTCTCATTTCTTACCAAATCCTCTCCGAACACGAACTAATAAAACTGATCACATAAAACACGGATAACGAAGCGTAAAGAAGCTAAAATAGCGAAAAACGAAGCGGTAACTCATGAGACGACTGGCCGGGTCGTCACACTGTGAGCCTGTAATTTGTTCTCTTTAAATGCAGACCTAATTGTTTTTGATTGACGCCTACACTTTTATCCTTTAAAACCTTAGGAAGTTCTAGAACCACCTAAATTAGAGGTCCTAAATACCTCCAGGGCCACAAGGAAGGGACAGGTAGTGCATGCATAGGACATTTTCAAGGTTACTAGAACGTTTTAGGCTATGACAAGGGGGAGGGAATTGGGTAGTAAGGATATGATAACTACGCGCTAATGTCACGTGTAGCCCCTCATTGAGGAGTGATTATCGGGCATTGTGTAGGTGATCCTATAGGCTAATAAACCTAGAACCCCTCTTTTTCCAACTCCTATATGTTTTAAATGAATTTACTTCTCTTTACATATGTTCAAATCTTTTCCCTGGTTTTCATTACTTGAACCATACATGTACTTAGAATGTCAAAACATTCCTTTACTTGCAAGAACGTGTTAAAATTATTTATTTGCTAAAATGACTAATTCACATAGTATAAGTTTGGTCGGGACCCACCGTTGTGGACCAAGAGGGGTGCCTAACACCTTCCCCTCAAGGTTATTTCGATCCCTTACCCTAAATCTCTAATAATGCAAACTAGTCTAAGAGTTAATCGCTCTAGGTGCCCTAACGCACCATAATCCGTTAGGTGGCGACACTTCAATACCTAATTCCCAAAAAAGGAAATGAGTTATTACCCCCACGAATGTTCGAACCAGACTTCTCTCTCCGCGGAGGGAAAAAAGGGTGGCGCGATTGGTGTAATAAGGAGCTCAGCAAGCAGAAATAACAGCAACAACAGTGAAATCACAGTTTCTCGGTAGTCCCAGCTACCATAACTTCCAGAACTACACTGACCTTATTCCTTTATAGCCAAGGATATGTAGGCAACCTCGGAAGCAAGGTTTGGTCAGACTTTTTCCAAAAGATGCTTCCTGTGGAGTTTCAAACGGGCAAAAATCGCTTGTAATTGCTCATTTATCATTGCCAGAAAATCCTTTGTGTTCCCGAGCAAAGAGGGGCAATTGTGAGCGTGTGATTTTTGCCCTATATGAAATACTCCTATAAAAATCAAAGAAATATATTTTTTCTAATTATTTGCCATTTTATAGGATTTTTTGTAAGATTTTATTAATTGTTTGTATTTTTGTGCACGTTAAATTTTTGTTGGAAAAACATCAAAAAACAAAAAAGCATCATGCATTGCATTTAAATTTTGTTTTCATATTTTTAGGATTAATTGGTTAATTAATTACTTTAATAAAATAAAAATCACAAAAATTAGCTCATTTTTACATTCTTAGCTTTTAATTTTTGATTATCAATTTTTTCTATTTCAATTTAGGATCAACTAATTGTTATAAATTTTATAATTGGATAATTATCTTAATTTTACAATTTAGATTAATTTAAGAATTTAATTTAGGATTTTTAATTAAAGAAAAACGAAGAAAAAGGAAATAAAAAACGGAAATGTTAAGGTTGTAATTTGAACTTGGGCTGATTTTTTTATACCCAAATCCACCCCCAAACCCAAGCCCAAAACCTAGCCTACCCAGTCCAACCCCATTTACCCAAAACAACCCCGTTTAGCCCTTTCTAACCCTAGTCGTTGGATCATTTTGATCTAACGGCTCAGAACTCATGCATCCCTTGCTATATAACTATCCTAACAGACCCCATACCCTCAGAACACCCCCACTCTCCTGTCTCTCTCCCAAACCTCAATCCTAGCCGCACTAAATTTCCCCCACTGGCTCCGCCGCCAGTAATCGCCTCACGGCGGCGAAGCACTTTCAAATCGAACCAAACTCACCCCAGACTATATCCTTCTTCCCATCAACCCCCAATCTCTCACTAATTTCCCCAAAATACCTCTCAAATTTGACTAATTTCAGATCTAAAAATCTAAAAACCCTAAAGAAAATCACACGGGACGAATTCAAGCAAACATATGGCTCAAACCTACGTGAGTCAGTTACACTTGACAAAATTAATTTATTCATGTTGGTTTGACTCATTTCAACCTCGCCAGAGTCCGGCCAAATCCGGCCAAGTCTTTTTTTCGACCAAACTGTTACCCCCTTTGACTTTCTTTCTTTGTTTAATTATTATTTTGAAATTAGCTACCTAGGTTAGGTTTTGTCTTTGCGATCTAATCTTGAACTTTTAGTATTAGGTTTTTCATAATTTTCTTTGATCTATTTGTTCAATGCCTGTTGTTGATTGATTCTGAATTGATAAGTTTTGCATGTTTATCTTTTCTTTTTGCTAGTTTCTCTTGTTGTTAGGTTTAATTTCTAGCTAATTGACATTGATTTGTTAACCTAGGGTTTCATGCTATCTTATTGTTCCTGGTGTTAGTTCCTAATATGTATTAATTAGTCGATTTTCATTATAAGTAATCATGCATGTTAGATATCGGAACTGTTTGTTTGAGTTTAATTCCTGACCCAAATAATTTATCCTGAATTGTTACTAATCATATGTATTTTAAAATTGAATTACTTGAATTCTGATTTTGTTAGTTAGTGGATTATTAGTTAATCTTAAATGATTAGTTAACTATACCCATTTAGGATTACTACTACTACTTTTGAAGCAATTCAAAGTTTAGTTCAGCCATTAATGTTAATTAAATAACATTAATTAGTTCAAATTAGTCAACTTAGTTATCACTTAGGTGTTTAATATAAGCTGTTTTGAGTTGCCTGATTTCAGGAATTCATTAACAGTTGATTATTGGCAAATGAGGCCCAATTAGTTAGGCCCAAAATTGGCCAATTATGTAGCCCAGGCCCTGGATCACAAAGGGGGAATTACAGGGGTATTTCAGGGTAATTTAGGAATTCTAACTGAAGAATATCAGCTATAACTGCTTAGGAAACTTCTAGAATTAAGATAAGGGACCAAAATAAAATAAGAAAAGATATTAAGTCAGAATTTCTGGGTAAACGGTAAAATTTCAGAAGTAAAAAGGGTATAAAAATAAAAGAAGTTTCTAGAAAAGTGTACAGTTGTCCTAGCTGTTATAAAAAATATGCTGAAAAATAGGATAACGAGGACAGCGGTACTAGGACTGTTAGGAAGAACAATACTATTTTTAGAATTAGGATAAAGAATATTCCTAAAAAAATACCCACCCTAGGCAGTCTATATATAGATACTATCATTCTAAAAATGACACACATTCATCAGCATTTTTCTGCACCCAAAAGCTCTGAAAACAAAAGAGAAAAACTCCCTGAAACCTTTTTCCTGAAAACTTTAATTTTTCTGATTAAACTTCTAGGCTAAGTTTCTCATACTCTGATTTTGGAAACGTCGAGTGTTGATTCTGTTTTTCTGGGTTTGGTTTTACACTGCTGCTGTTTGGGTTTACCGGCTGATCCATCTTTAGATTCCAACCAGCTGTTTCACTTGTATTATGACTTGTTTTTTACTGTTTAAGAGACCTAATTTTCTTGGCTTGGTCTATTTTGTTGTAATTAGGTATTTGCCTTGAATCTAAGACTCAATTTTGGCATGAATAAGCTGATAGCTCTCATCTGTTCTATGAAGTCTTGATTATCTTTTGTCACGTATTGATTCCTTTACATTTAGCATGTTAATTAATAAACTTTGTTTCATTTAAACCCCTAAGTTTCTTTTCTATTAATTAATGTGTTGATATGAAAAGAGCAAAAGTTTGTGGCTCTACTATGTGTCTGTTTGAACTAGCATGTTTACTTTATACTTATGAGTATATTTCTGACTTAACTGAATCTGAACCTTGACTATTTGACCTTGTTTTCTTGCTGTTTTCTTTCTGCCTGCTCTACCTTTCTTTTAGTTGATAATATATTGTTAAATGAATTCTTTATAACTATTGAAATTTCCCCTTTATTTCTGATGCTTGTATGTGAGTGGCAATAAGGCAAAGAAGTTTCAGAGTTGGAATTGAAGGCTTGACTTGTGGGAAGCAGCTCTATAGCTAAACTTCTTGCAAGCTGAAGCTGGTTCGAAAGATTTTGTAATAGCTGGAAGGCTCAGAATTAAGAAAAAAATTACTCTTAGCTTAAACTTTTCTTTCTAAGACAGATAGTTGTATTTAGAAGTATATTGTAGTTGATGGACTGTCAAATGGACCATTTAGAATGTCTTACTTTCGAGCTTGATTATGTATGACTACTAGTTTAAGTTCAAAACAGGATGCTTTACTTTGTAATAAGCATAACCCCCATATTTGTAGAACTGTTTGAATACAGTTTGAGCCAGACTTGCGAAAACCAATCTTGACAAGTTTGGTCCCAGGCTAATGGGCCTGGGCATTAAACTCAAATAGCTTGACTTATGTTTCTTTGCAAAATCGTAATAGTGCAAATTAATCTCCAAACTTGGGTTATTTTATTTCATATTTTAAATTTCCTACTTAAAGTGATTTGGTTTTGACAAGCATGTATCATGTAAGTCGTAGCTTAAAATATAGAGGTAGATAGGCCCAGCCAGTAAATAACCATAACTGGGCCCACCTAATATAAGCCCAACACGGGCCAGCCTTTGGTTAAAATCGGACTCAGCAAGAGTCATTGAATCTCTTCAATCCTGGAACAAACTCCAGCCCAATACAGCTTTAAAATTGGTGATCAACCCTTAATTAAATGAGCAATGGGCTATTGTTGGCCCAAACCCCTTATCCAAATTGTTTTAAAAGATCTTCACCCTAAGTTTGTCTATAATTAAACGTTTCTTATTTAATTAATCTTAAATAGGGACATCCGTTAGCTTTATTTAGTTAAGTACAAATCTTTTAAAATAAATCGAGGCGTGCCATTCACAATCAAATCACTTAAATCTATGGCCCTCATATTAGTATTATAACTTAGTATAGAAAATATTTTTAAACATTCGTAATTTGCTTTAGGCACGTTTATAATAAAATCGTCATAACTATGGGAACGATTCCCGTGACGTAGTTATGACACCTAATTTCCAAATTCGAGGGTAATGTGATCCGGCCATAACTTCTAATAAATTTAAGGCAAAATACATAGGTTACCCCCTGAACTATGGACCAAATCCCTGTTACACACTTTTTGCGGACGATAATAACCTTACACACTCAACCTTTAGAGGGTGTGTCTAAGACATACCTCTTTGTCTACGTGGCAAGTGCGTGTTTTACAAACAAAATAAAATGTCTGAACAGTAAAAAACTGTATATCTGATACTTTATTTGAAGGGTCCAAATTTAATAAAACTTATCCAACGGTTAAATGAATTTTCTTTTTTCCTTTTCCAATATCTTCCATTTTTCATTTTTCTAGAGTAATCTGGTTCAAATTGAAGATAAAACCGATGTTTACTATCCATTTTCTTCACTTTCAATGAAGAAATCCAATTCAAATTGTAACAGATCGAGGGATGGTTCCCATGACATGATTCGCAATGTGTATCAAACAAACAAGTGTACGACAATCATAACTTGTTCCAGAATAATTTCATAAAAGCGGTTATAAAAGTCAAAAATGCACAATAGGTTTAAAACTTGTAGTCAATCAGATAATAGGCCAATTATTAATAGTTTAAGCGACCGTGCTAGAACTACGGAATTCGGGAATGACTAACACCTTCTCCCGGGTTAACAGAATTCCTTACATAGAATTTCTGGTTCGTACACTTTTAAATAAAGTCGTAAATTTCCTTGATTTGGGATTTAAAATAAAACGGTGACTTGGGACAGCCTAAACTATTTCAAGTGGTCACTCCAAAATTTAATAAATAATCTCATTTCGATTAATGTCACTTTAATTGAAAAAACTCCCTTATATCCCACCTCAGGCGGGAAAAAGGAGGTGGGACACTATATAAATATCTGAATGAATAATATGTACAATGTCCTTTGACTATACCCTCTGAAATTATTATGTATTTCTTAGGTTAGGAGTCAAATTAATCAAATTCTTCAGTGATTTTGGAAGACACGCATTAGCTTATTATAAGTACTTAAAATGAACTTCTTAATCTGGTCCCAAAGTACGATTCAATGGGTATATACTTGAGAGATGTTGGAGTTACCTGTACAATAGGTTGGTGGAATTTATCTACCTTTTATTTCATAGTTATTGATTTTTAACTTAGAGCTATTACAACCCAATAGAACAAGGTCTTTTAATATATGCTTTTTGATTAGGGATTTACAATGTTTATGTACATTGATTTTTGACCTCGCTAAATTTTGTTTTTGGGCGAGATATATTGTTGTGGTCTTCTGTTTTGTGCAATTATAATAAAGTGAAAGTTGTGCGATGTCGTTAACTGGCTAAATGAGTTGGTGTCACGACCCACAAACTAACCCTGTCATGATGGCTGGTACTAGGCAAGCCGATACATTACCAATACAATTCGATATATTCACTTCAAAGATAGTTCCAAAGCTATTTAATATAAAGCCTTCATAAAGGAGTTCAAATCAAAATAAAGTGCAGAAAAAAGTCTGACATCGGGGTGTCACTAGTCATGAGCATCTACTACAACCGTCTGACAATATCAAGACCAACATAATCTAGAAATAACTGAATACAATTAAGGGTTGATAAAGAGGGAAGAAAGCAGGGCTGCGATCGCCAGACAACTACCTTGCTAAATCCGATGGATCTACAACTGAATAATCAACACCCGCTACCGTGTCCAGAAATGCCTGGATCTGCACACAAGGTGCAGGGAGTAACGTGAGTACACCAACTCAGTAAGTAACAATAGTAAATAAAGACTGAAAAGTAGTGACGAGCAATAATGCAAGTAAAATTCATATCGTAGAAACTCAGTAAAATACGGCACGCTTTTAAAACCATATTTTGAATCAAATCAGCTTGTTTAAAACCAGTTCCACTAAAATCTTTTAAAACATCTTTCAACAGTTTTCGAATAAAGTTTCAAATGCAAAAGTGAGCAAAATGATGAAACCATGAACAACCCCTTGGTCAAACTTTACTCGTATACATCCCCTAGGGCAAATATCACTCATATATAGCACCTCAGGCGAACATCACTCATATACAGCCCTGCGGGCATACATCACTCATATACAACCCCTCCGGCAAACCTCACCATCACTCATGCCTCCCAGTCACTCGGCACTCGGCACTCAGTAGGTACATGCGCTCACTAGGGGTGTGCAGATTCTGGATGGGTGTAACGACCCGGCCGGTCGTTTTATGAGTACCACTCCGTTTCTCCCATTTATGCTTCTTATTGCCTTGTTCAGCTGTATTTTGTGTTATCGAGTTGGTTGGCTCAGGTTCGTAGAGGTTTTGGTAAGGTTTGAGACACTTAGTCTCTTTTGAGGAAGCTTATGTAGGAAAAGTCAATTGGATATTGACTTATGTGTCAAAGGGCTCGGATGTGAGTTCTGATGGTTCGGATAGCATTGGGAGGCAATTTGGGACATAAGAGCGCGATATGAATATGTTTTTGAGGTCTAGAGTGGATTTAGGCTTGAATTGGCAAAATTGGAATTTTGGCATTTTCCGATTGATAGGTAAGATTTTGATATATGGGTCGGAATGGAATTTCGGGAGTTGTAGTAGGTCCGTTGTGTCATTTGGGATGTGTGTGCAAAATTTCAGGTCATTCGGACAAGGTTTGATAGACTTTTTGATCGAAAGTGAAATTTAGTAGATTTTGGAATTCTTAGGATTGAATCGGATGCAATTTGATGTTTTGATGTTGTTTTGAGCGTTCCAAAGATTGGAAAAAGTTTGAATGATTTTATGGGATATGTTGGCATGTTAGGTTGAGGTCCTGGGGGCCTCGGGTGAGTTTCGGGTGGTTAAACGGACCATTTCAAGTTGTGAAAAGTTGTAGAAAAAATCTGCTATAGTGTTGCAGATAACAGTGCTTCGCGTTCGCGAGTGGGCCCTTGTCTTCGCAAAGGGTTGGAGTCAGGAAGCATCACATTTGCGGGAGAGCAGACGCGTTCATAATGGTAGAGCTACTGAGGCATCGCGTTCGCGAGGGTGTCGTCACGTTCGCGTAAGAGGGATTTTTGGTAAACCTAAGTTTATGCTTCAGGAACGCGAGAGGTTGACCGTGTTCGCGAAAAAGGAATTGACTCCCTTGGAAGAATGTTTTAAAAGCTCATTTCCGCGATTTTAGGCATAAGTTCCTCCATTTTTGGGCGACTTGAAATTTTTTGAAGGGGATTGAAGAGGGAATCGAGAGGGAACACTTGGAGGTAAGATTTATGGACTTTATATTCAATCCTAATGTGTTTTCTACCTAATTAATCATGGAATTTAAATCTAATATTGAAGAACTAGGGCTTATAATTGGAGACCTAAAATTAGGGATTTGAGGGATCAATTGTGGTTGGATTTTGGTGATTTTGATATGAATGAACTCGGGAAGTGATAAGGAGTCTATTGATGTAATTTTTACCGGAATCCGAGACGTGGGCTCGGGGGTCGGGATTGGCTAATTTTTTGATTTGTGTTGTAATTTTATTTCTTTCGAGCGAGCTTTGTTCCCTTAGCATATTTTGATGGTTTTGCACTAATTTTTGTTAGATTTGGAGCATCCGGAGGCCGATCCGATAGGCAAAGGCATGCAGGCTAGAGTTCAGGCCGGATAAAGGTGAGTAATGATTGTAAATATTGTCCTGAGGGTATGAAACCTCATATTTCACATCGTTGTGCTATATTGAGGTGACACACACGCTAGATTATGAGCATAGGGTCGTGCACCATTGAGGATTGTGACTTAGTCCATCCCGAATGACTGTTTTACCGTGTATTTGAATGAAAACTGTTTGCTATTATCATGTTATGGTCCTCGTGCCATATTTGGGCCTCGTGCGAACTATTTGGACCCTTAGAGGATTTTTACTACTATTTCCTCACTGTTTTGATTTTATATCTGTACTCAGTCATGTTATATTATACTGTTTTCATAACTCAGCCAAGTTTACTCTATTTTTAAACCTTTAAATGATATTTTGGGTTGAGCATCATATTGCACTGTGCCCGAGTGGCTTTTTAAAGATTTCTAACTTAGTAGGGCTGAGGGCTTGCATTGTGATATTATTATGGGATCAGGATGCACGCCGCAACAATGTTGTACTGATTATGATTATGATGCCGAGGGCCTGAGTTGTACGCCACAAGGTGGCTTGATATGAGGTTGAGAGCCTATTGATTATGCCACGAGATGGTTTGATATTGCGCTTGGGATGTATGGGGTCCCTCCCGGAGTTTGTACACCCCTAGTGAGCGCGGGTACCCATTGTGATATGAGATTTAGCCCGAGTGGCTAGTGTTGTTGCCACGCCCCCTTTTTCTCGCGAAATCGGGTTTATGATATTTTTTGGTTGGGACGACTCTTTCCTTTTGGAAAGGGGTTTGCATTTTTGAAGAGTCACCACCTAACGATTTAAGGTGCGTTAGGGCACCTATAGGGTTCATTTATAACTACGTTTGATAACCAGAGACAGGGTAAAGGCTTGAAATTATCCTAAGGGGAAGGTGTTAGGCACCCCTTAGGATCCACTAGTGTGGTTCCTGGCCAGATAGTTTTTCTGAATTTGTACAATTAGCAAATAAACAAGTATTGCTCAGATAATAGGGAATTTAAGTATAAATACACACGTGTTTGAATAAAAACAAATTAATGAAAATCAAGATTTTAAAAAGAATTACAATCTAAGCATATTTGTGAATGTAAAGGGGGTGTCCTAGGTTTGTTTATAATATGGATCACATCAATGCAATACCCGGTATGACACTCCTCAAAGAGGAGCTACACGTGGTATTAACGCACCGGTCATCATATCCATATCCACCCTTTCCCGTCCCGTGAAGGTAATTAAAGCGAGGGATGGTCTCGATCCCTATTCCATGTTGTTACCCGTCCCTTACCATCAGTCCTAGAGGAATTTAGGACTCCTATCCTATAAATGAATTTCTAGACAGACCCTCAAGTTTAATGGTAAAATACTATATAAAAAAGTAGGACTTTAATTAAAGGGAGCATGGAAGACAAATGAAAGGCTCAGATATACCCCCCCCCCCACAGTACACATAAACAACATGACCCATACACAATTAAGGTCTAAATTCAGATCCTAAGCATGGTATCTAAGTGGTAATAGTAAAGTCAGATTTATTACATGACTCAGGGAATAAGTCCTAATCAAGCTTGCCTACTGATTTTAACATGCTGACAGCTAAACATTATTCACAAAGAAGGTTCTAGTTTTTATTTTAAAGTTGATTACCTAAGACTTGCCTAAGCGTAAAATAATATGCAGCAGTTACCAAAATTATTAAGAAAAACAGCTTGGAAGTTATTTTACCTAAAGCATGTTGTTCTAAATGTTGAAAAGACATGCAGGGATTATGATCAGTTTCACTTAAACAGGATAATCAAACATGAGACTATTTTTATGTCCTTTTTCATGCATCAGTAGTTTAACTAGGTGTGACTGAGCGAGCATGAACAAGATCCTAAAATAGGGTATCTAACGTGTACATATGAAAATGCAGAATGATTGCAAAATTCCTAAAACATGATTTCTAAATGCCCGAAGAGTTCTAGCATGACTTCAAGACGTGTAGGAGCAACAATTTTTCGTTGATGCTGTTATTTAGCCTAAAGTAGGATTTCTAAGTGGTAAAGTGATACCAAATGAGATGCTGAAACAGTAAACCTAAGAATATGGTCTCTATTACATGAGATGCTTTGAATGGGTTGATCTTACACATGGATTCTAATGCACGTATAGGAAATGTAACCTAAGACATGGTTTCTACCCATTGATGTTGATATCATATATAACTACCATCCCTTTTTCACTAGCCAACCCCAATACTTGTTTACAACAGATTATTACAGACTAATACTGAAATAAATTACATAAGTAGAAAAAGAAAAATAAAAAGTTACACTATAGAGATCCTGAAAACAGGCCCAGATTTACAACACCTGATTAGGACTTCCTCTCTGAGTGATGTGATAAATCACCTCAAATGCCAAGATTGTACCATAGCCTTTCTCATATCTAGGTGTATAAGAGTTCCCTAAGGACCTCAAGAGATCCCGGGCATTGCTCACACCCAGATTTCATCGCAAAGACAGAGTGAGTGCAGTGTGCAAAGGCCAACTTTTGTGTGTCCAAGTTTAGAGGGAGCTTAAGG
Organism: Nicotiana sylvestris; assembly: GCF_000393655.2. NCBI lineage: Eukaryota > Viridiplantae > Streptophyta > Magnoliopsida > Solanales > Solanaceae > Nicotiana > Nicotiana sylvestris. The sequence continues at coordinate 130,472,516 of NC_091059.1, read as the reverse complement.
GTCCCAAGTAAAGGCTCACACAAAAAGGGCAGAACTTAGTGGTCTAAGAGTAGAGTGAGAGGCTTGTCATAGTGTTGAAAAGATTTAAGCAGGAAAACATTTTGAAAGACTTGTTTCAAACAGTTTTGTAAAACAAAAGGGGGGAGTTGTTCAATAGGGCAGTTTTGAAAAGAGAGTAGAGTAATAGTCCAAACACAACACTCAAAACAGGTTCTCATCTAACCAAGGAACATAGGACCAAGGCAGGTTCAGCAACCACAAACATGGGTAGTGGGGTTTGGGGACACATAGGTTACATAAGTAAACACACAGTTGCAAGAGTTCTCAGGTATAGAATCGGTAATATGCTGAGGAGTTAGAGAACAAAGAAACATGTAACTTGAGGATAGCCAACTATCTTTTGCACAGAGAGGTTCTTGCTAGAAATCAAAGTAAACACAAGTAAAGAAGGGCCACATTGGGGTATATTAGGAAGGGGAATAACAATTTTATAAACATGATGAGTCTAAGGAAGGGGAGACATTCAGAAGCATGCTGATGAAGTAAACATATCAATTACAAGTTGAATCAATAGGATCATAAGTGAAAAACATACTAGAAACAAAATGAAATGAAGCAGTAAAAGGAACACATTATTTTGAAACTTGTATTGAAATCAGAACATACCAGTAAAGAAGTAAACCAAAAGTGAGGGGGCAAGAGAGTAAAGTAATCAGCCTTCGCTTGTAGCCGGCTGACTTAGAATAATAACAAATAACCAGAGAAAAGAGACAGCAGAAGAATGATTTCTCTTTGTGTGAGAAAGGGCTTTTTTAACTATTGTGTTCGTCTCTGTAATGAAATGAGAGGAGAGTATATATAATAGTTTGAAAGCTAGGTAAAATAAGGCAATAAACAATTGTTCAGCAAATATAGAAGTGCAGAATAAATTAAGAACAGAAATCAGCCAAGTTTTCCTTAATTAATGGAGTAATGTACCAATGGTAGAAAGCAAGTAACAAATAAGGAAAGATTTCAAACAATATAGGTACATAATATGTAATTAGGGATAGATACATAAGGGTCTAATTAAGGAAATACCAGTAGGAATCAATTAATAATACAATCAACCACATAATAAAGTAAAAAATAATTTAAGGGTTATGAAAATAGGAAAATAATAGCAAAAAATCAGTATAAGGGTATCAACACAGTAAATCAAGTATTCACGAATCGGAAAATGGTACTATATTAAGGGAGGTAGTATAGACTTCCATGAATAAACCAATAAACGGAGTATAAACAGGATGAACCAAATCGGAAACCTTAATAAGACATTACTAGGGTGAAAATCATAAAATACTCTAATTAATCAAAGCATATTCATGAGAATCAAACATACAGGCAAATCGAATGAACAAATTGTAAAGACGAACTCAAAATCCAAAACTAAAGCCAAAAATTAGGGTTTTCAACATATTAACTCGAATAAAGGAGAAGGCTCTAACAAACATTTAACCACAATGAGAGTCGTAGATTAATACCAAAAAAAATCAGAAGAAAGCGTTTTTGAAAAGGTGTTTAAGAACCCTAGTTCGAAGATGAAGAGTTACATTAGAAAAATCGGAAAAACCTTTGAGGAAAACAACAAAAGCTCATAATATGCACAGTTCTAAGACAGATATAAAAGAAATTGGAAAGTCTTAAGAGTTAGGGTTTCAAAGAACGCAGAGAAGATGAGAAAACCTTAAAATGTTATCGGTTTTAGCTGAAAAAGTCATAGATCTTACTCGAACGACCGGATGTGGCCGAAAAATGGCATGAAAGACCATGGGTAGGAGTTGAACCCTTAGGGTACTGTCAAACCGGCGTGGGGTGAAGCAGATGCCAAGAGATGGTGAGAGGTCATGGTTTCCGGTGAGGGAGGTGGACGGAGAAGGTGGACAGGGTCCATCAGAGATGAGGGGAGAAGAGAAAGTTCTAGAGAGAACCAGAGATAGAGAGAGGGAGATAGAGAGACTGGTTGAGGGAGAATGAGATACGGAGAGGGGGTAGTCCTAGGGTTTTATTATGGTAAGAGGGATCTGGACTGTTGATTGAAATTAATCAACGGTTTAGATTGAGTGAGGGATTGGGCTAGGTGGTATGATGCATTGGGCTTGGGTCTGGTGGGTTATTAAATTTGGACCAGGTTTAATTAAGCTATAATTTAAATAAGAATGGCTAAATGGTAAATACCAATAAAAAATTAGATAAATTATTAATAAAAATAGCTAATAATTAGATAAAATGAAACTAAAGCTAAATAGGTGAAATTAAAGTAATTAATTAATATTTAAAATATAAAATGACCGATTATTGAATTAAAATAGCATAAAGTGTATAATTGGGCTATAATTGCAGAATTATTGTAATTATAGCCAAACATTGCCATTGAAATACATAAATCCTAATAGGATTAAAAAATGATATATTGAGCTAAGAAATACTTTGAAATTATTTGTTATGTAATTTATGAATAATTATTGGATATAAAGTATTGAATAAGAAAAAATAAATTGATAATAATATGGAATTGATTTTGAAGGTATATATGCAAATTTTAAAATAGTTTGAGGAGAAATTAGGTATCAACAGCTGCCCCTCTTTACCCGGGAAGGATGAAAGAGTTGTCGGGTAAAGATATGATGGCCAACTTTGACCGAGCAAAACGATTTGAAGAGGTTTAGGCCGCACCCTGGTTTCTGAGTTGCCTACATGTCCCTGGTTTTACAGGAATAAGGCCGTATGTAGTTCAGGATCCATCGGCGGAGTATACCAATGAATCCATTTCAAGAAAGGACGCAACATCTATGGCTGGGTGAGTGAACGGTTTATGGGAATGGTTAAGTTTGATATGCCTTGAGGGAACTGGAGCGGGATCGGTCCTGCTGGGATAGCCATTGTTCGCTATCTTACCTACAAATAGAAGCAACACAAGGATGGTGCCTTCGAACGATGACGATTTTCGATAAGTTGGTGATATTTCAGCCCATGAAGGATGCAGTAGTATGATGCAAACAACACAGAGCCTAGTCTTGCGAATTGAGGGCGAAGCTTAGCCCGTAAGAGGAGCGAGATAAAAAGTTTTTGGGATAGCGCTTAGTTTTGAAGAAAATTGGAGGCAGAGCTTAGCCTCGGAAGGCAGAATGGTAGCCTTATGCAGATTGGAAGGCTGAATAGTAGCCTTATGCAATGCAGATGCAGATGGAGGTAGAGCTTAACCTCGGAGGGCAGAATGGTAGCCTTATGCAAATTCGAAGGCAAAATAGTAGCCTTATGCAATGTAGATGCAGATGGAGGTAGAGTTTTACATCGGAAGGCAGAATGGTAGCCTTATACAGATTCGAAGGCAGAATAGTAGCCTTATGCAATGCAAATGAAGATGGAGGTAGAGCTTAACCTCGGAAGGCAAAATGGTAGCCTTATGCAGATTGGAAGGCAGAATAGTAGCCTTATGCAATGCCAATGCAGATGGAGATAACGTTTAGTATCGGAAGGCAGAATGGTAACCTTATGCAAGAAATAAGATAACAAATGATAGTAGAGTTTTCTTAGCTAATAGAAGATTGTGGCATTATGATTACTGGGAACATTGTGACATACAGAACATCACTCGTGTGTGCTGATAGCAAATGTTGGTAAGTGCAATGGTTTTGAGAATCATATTTTGAACAATGTTTGTCATGTGGGCGTACAGTATGTCTAATGATTTCACAATCCTAGTGCCTGCATTCAGAGAAAAATCGTGATTTTTGTAAGGGGGAAGGTTAGCTCGTACCCCTACTAGCTTTTCTTGGTTCGTTTGGCTTTGATCTAGTGATACCATCTATATTATTGGGGTAGCATTGCTAAACAAAGCAGTTTCAATAATAAAATACATGATTTTGTAAAAGTATGACATAAATTAAAAATAGCTTTTAGATGAACCAACGAATATGACGTAGTTCAGGAAATTGCAACCTCTCATTCTACGGAATTTTGAGGGTCCTCCTCAAAATTCTGCCCCAGTTTGATAGGTTGACATTTTTGATTGTTACTCGTGTGGCGGGCGGCTGAAATTAATTCGGAATTTTGAGGGTCCTCCTTAAAATTATACCCCAATTTCCAATTGTGGGGGAAAATGAAATTTTATTGAATTGTGACCGATCCCATTGGTATTCCTATGTATTCCCTCTTAAACGGGAATCAGGTCAGGCGTAGTTCAATTTATATCATATAAAGAAAGCATAAATATTACACATAGTAATGCTTGACTGCATCTGAATTGATCGGCTTTGGCCAGACTTCCCCGTCCATTTCTGCAAGTATAAGGGCTCCTCCTGTTAAAACCGGTGAACCATGTATGGACTCTGCTAGTTGGGAGAGAACATTCCTTTGGCTTCATCTTGATGCAGAAATGTTTTCTTTAATACTAGTTGTCCCGGTACGAACTGTCTTGGCTTGACTCTTTTGATAAAGGCTTTGGACATTGTGTTCTAATAAGTTGACCATGGCAAACTGCATTCATTCTCTTTCCATCTATAGGGGCTAGTTGCTCATATCAACTTTTTACCCACTTTGCGTCATAGAGCTCAGCTTCTTGTATGATCCTTAGGGAAGGAATTTCTACCTCAACGGGAATGACAGCCTCTGTACCGTAAACTAGCATATAGGGGGTTGTACCAGTTGATGTGCGGACTGTGGTGCGATACCCTAATAGAGAAAATAATAACTTCTCGTGCCACTATTTGTGTTTCTTTATCATTTTCCTCAATATCTTCTTGATATTCTTGTTGGTTGCTTCTACAACTCCATACATTTGAGGTCTGCAGGCTGTGGAATTCTTGTGTTTGATCTTGAATGTTTCGTGCATAGCTTTCATCAAGTCGCTATTGAGGTTGGAGCCATTATCAGTAATTATTGACTCTAGAATTCGGAATCGACAAACAATGCGGTCGTGGACAAGGTCTGCCACGACCTTCTTAGTCACTGCTTTGTAGGATGCTCTTTCGACCCATTTGGTGAAATAGTCGATGGCTACTAGGATAAACTTGTGTCTGTTGGAAGCAGCATGCTCGATTGGTCCGATAACTTCCATTCCCCAGGTGGCAAACGACCACGATGAGCTTGTTGTGTTAAGCTCGCTTGGAGGTACCTTTATCATGTCTGTAGGTATCTGACATCGGTGGCATTTACAGACATCTGGATGCATTCCGTCTCTATTGTCATCCAAAAGTAGCCAGCCCGGAGTATCTTCTTTGCTAAGACAAAACCGTTCATATGTGGACTGCAGGTCCCAGCATAAATTTCCTCTAGTAGCTTGGATGCTTCCTTTGTGTCGACACATCTTAATAATCCTTAATTGGGAGTCCTAATATACATGATTCCTCCGCTGTGAAAGAAATTGTTGGATAATCTCTGAAGTGTGCATTTTTGAGTAGGATTAGCAAGCTCCGGCTACTCTCCTTTTGCCAAATATTCCTTGATATCATGAAACCAAGGCTTTCCGTCTGCTTCCTCTTCAACATGGGCACAATAAGCTGGCTAATTGTGGATTTTCACTGGAATGGGATCAATGAAATTCTTTCCGGGATGTTGTATCATAGATGATAGGGTAGCCAATGCATAGGCGAACTCATTCTAGATTCTGGGAACATGCTGGAATTCCATCTTCATAAACCTCTTTCTCGATTCCCATACATGATGCAGATATGAGAGTATCTTGGAGTTCTTGGTCGTCCATTCTTCCCGTACCTGATGTATTAGCAAGTCTGAATCCATAATCACTAGCAGCTCTTGAACGTTCATGTCAATGGACATTTTGAGTCCTAAGAGGTAGGCTTCATACTCGGCCATATTGTTGGTGCAGGGGAACCTAAGTTTGGTAGACACCGGATAATGCTGGCCGGTTTATAATATTAGGACTGCTCCTATGCCAACTCCTTTCAAGTTTGCTGCTCCATCAAAGAACATTCTCCAACCATCATAGGATTTCGCAATGCATTATCCTATGAATGATACCTCTTCATCAGGAAAATACATTTTCAGAGGTTCGTATCCTCCATCCACGGGGTTTTCAGCAAGGTTGTCTGCCAGTGCCTATCCTTTAACCACTTTCTGAGTTACGTAAACAATGTTGAACTCACTCAACAGGATTTGCCACTTGGCTGGCTTGCTGGTGGGTATGGGCTTCTGAAAGATATACTTCAAGGGATCCATTCTCGATATGAGATATGTAGTATAGGCACTGAAGTAATGTCTCAGCTTATGAGCTACCCAAGTCAAAGCACAACAGGTCTATTCCAATGGAAAATACTGGGCCTCATACGGGGTGAATTTCTTGTTGAGATAACAAATGTCCTGTTCTTTTCTCCCTGCTTCATCATACTTCCTTAGAACGCAACTGAAAGCTCCATCTAACACTGCAAGGTAGAATAATAAGGATCTACCTGGCTCAGGTGGGACTAATATTGGTGGTGTTGACAAGTACTCCTTGATTTTGTCGAAGGCCTTTTGGCAGTCATTAGTCCATTTGGTGGGGGCGTCCTTCTTTAACATCTTAAAGATTGGCTCACAGATAATTGTAGACTGCGCTATGAATCGGCTGATGTAGTTAAGCCTTCCTAAGGAACTTATCACATCCTTCTTGTTCCACGATGGTGGTAGTTCTTAAATGGCTTTGACTTTTGATGGGCCTAGTTCTATTCCTCGGAGGCTCATAATAAACCCAAGCAATTTCCCAGTAGGAACCCCAAATGTGCACTTTGCAGGGTTTAGTTTCAGGTTGTATCTCCACAATCTGTTGAAGAACTTCCTCAGATCTTCTATGTGGTCAGTGGCCTTCTTGGATTTGATAATAACATCATCCATATATACCTCTATCTCCTTGTGTATCATATCATGGAAGATGGTAGTCATGGCCCTCATGTAGGTGGCCCATGCATTCTTCAGGCCGAATGGCATCATCTTTGTAACAGTACACTCCCTAAGGCGTAATGAAAGCCATTTTCTCAGCATCTTCCTCATCCATCCAGATTTGATGATAACCAGCGAAGCAATATACGAATGACTGTAGCTCATACTTGGCACAATTGTCAATCAGTATATGTATATTTGGAAAAGGGAAGTCGTGTTTCGGACTAGCTCGGTTGAGATCCCGATGGTCGACACAAACTCTGACTTTTCCATCATTCTTTTGCACTAGCACAATGTTGGCTAACCATGTCAGGTATTCTACTACCCTGAGAACCTTAGCGTTGATCTGCTTGGTGACTTCATCCTTGATTTTTAAACTCATATCAGGCGCGAACTTTCTGAGCTTTTGCTTTATCGATGGACACATTGGATCGGTTGGCAGTTTATAAGCCACAATAGACGTACTCAGACCAATCATGTAATCATACCACCAGGCGAATATGTCATCATACTCCTTTAGAAATTATGTGTATTATTTCTTCTCTGATGGCGATAGGTGAATGCTGATTCGCGTTTCCTTGACGTTTTCTGCATTTCCCAGGTTGACAATTTTGGTCTCGTCCAGGTTGGACTTAGGCTTGTTCTCAAAGTTCTCAACTTCTTTGACAATATCGTCAGGTATGTCATCTTCCTCTGAATCCATGTCCGTTTGTTGCGTTGTCTCATTGCATGTCAGTCATTGGTTCATCAAGACAAGTAATAGTAATGATGTATTGGTAAAGCAAGGAGATAAAATGATAGCAATAAATATTAATTCGTAAGAAAGATTAAAAAAATGCTTTTGATAAATTGAATAACTAGTTTGAACATTGAAGATCTTATTGCGGGAATTGAAAAATGCAAAAAGAAAACCATTTAGTAAATAAAATAGTGAATAATACTTGTTTTAGCCTTGCTACCCCGAGGCTCATCGGGCTTTGTTTGTCCTGATGATCCAATTCTTGAGATGCATTCCTCTGCTCACAGCATGTATGGAAGGGCCTTCCTCCCCCTCCTCATCGAGAATACTGCAACAGTCTATATCACTATCCTCTAGAAACAAGCTGTTCATTGCTACAAATGTTTCTTCTTCATATGACCCATAGATAATGTCAGCCTGTTGGAAGGTCTACTCCAGATGCGGTATTGGCTGCTCTAATGGGTAGTAAGGACCGCGCCATGGTGGCGACTAGTTATTGAATTCTTCCCAGGTGTATTCATATCCCAAACCAAAGGTAGTGCCATCTTTATTGAGTTTTATGGGTTTAGAGATTCCTTGGAGGTTCTTGCCGAGCCCTTTGCCAGGTTCGTACCCACTCCAACTCAGTATACTCTTGATTTTTCTATCCCACCATTTGTCTTTGTCCATAGTATTGACCCGCTCAATATGGTGGTAAGTTTCTCCACATAGCTTCCTTCTTCCCTCTATCACCGGAATAGTCTGGTGACTGTATATAGGGTTGCTACCATCACCGTGGATGATCACTTCCTGGTGATTCCATTCGAACTTTACTACCTAATGCAGCGTTGATGCTACGGCCCCAACAACATGAATCCATGGCCATCTCAGCAACAAGTTGTAAGATGTTAGTATCTATTACTTGAAAATCGACCTCGAACCAGGTTGGTCCCATCTGCAAGAGTAGACTAATTTCACCAATGATGGACCTCTGAGAACCATCGAAGGCTTTCACATTGATTTCTCCATCCTTTATCTCATGTAGCCCTTTACCCAACTTCTTGAGTGTTACCAGCAGACAAATGTTAAGACTGGAACCTCTATCGATCAGGATTACAATGATGAAATAATCTTCGCATTGCATGGTGATGTGCAGTGTTTTGTTGTGCCCCATCCCTTCAGGTGGCAGCTCGTCCTCATAAATGGTGACCTTATGTCTTTCCAGCATTTGTCCTACCATATTAGCCACTTCCCCACTACTGATGTTACTTGGTATGTACGCTTCATTTAGCACCTTTACCAAAGCAATCTTGTGCGTCTCAGAATTTTGCAACAAAGAGAGAATGGATAATTGTGCTGGCGTCTTGTTTAACTAGTCGATGACCGAATACTCCTTGGCCTGTATTTCCCTCCAAAGGATGTCCGGACTAGTATCAATGAGGGACGGCCGATTGGAGGCCTTCTTGCTTGATTCAGCCAGATGTTCAGGGGTATAGACTCTACCAGTTCTTGTCATACCCTATGCTGTGACAGTTTCTTCAATCCTGACCTTGCCCTTCCTTCTCGCCTTGACTGTATAGTCCCAGGGTACAACATTTGTATAGAAGGGTGGAATGGTAGACATCACCACTGGGATCGGCTCGGCCACCCTCACTTCGAATGGAGCATGTGCCTTGGGTAGAAAGACTGCAACCTCAAATGGTGCGGGTGCATTTGCCGGAGACACGAATTCAACCTCAATTGGTGTCGTTGTCTTTGCAAATGGCGCTGCTTCAAAATCAAAAGGTATAGACATAGTTACCTCAGCGTCCTCAGACAGTTGGATCTAGACTATGATTGGATTGAGAGTAATTGTTGGTTTCTTCGGGTCATCACCTTCTGCGATCAACCCGATTGATCCCTCAGGACTCCAGTCATCTTCTACTTCAATCATGTAGATACCTCCACCCTTATGGTGTGGCAGAGCGTTGTTGCAGACATTTGGAGCGGGTTTCTTTCCTATAATGATCTTGTTATCAATCAAAGACTGTATCTTGTCTTTCAAGGAGTGGCATTCATTAATGGTGTGCCATTTCATGCCGGAGTGGTATGTATAGGACTTGTTTGGGTTAACCCACTAAGAAGGATTCTTAGGGGTTGTAGCAGGGATAGGGGTGACATAACCAGCATCTTTGAGTCTCTCATATAACTGGTCAATGGGTTCATCGATGGCTGTATATTGTTTTGGAGGTTTGCGATCAAAATTAGGTCGGGGTCTAGGGAAATTTTGGCGTACAGGGGGTGATTGATACTGGAATGGTTGAACATTATAAGTTTGGTAGACACGAGCGTGTTGGGAGTATCTGGGTGAAGTAGGTTGATATGTAGGAGGTGGAGATGTCTGATAAGTTGGTGGAGGAGATTGGTATGAGAGTGCTTGGTAATTTTGGGTTGGTTGGTATGTTAGTGGATGTGTTGGGTAAGCTTCGTATTTAAGGGGAGACTTGGTCCTTTATGCAACCATCACGACCACTACATCCCCTTTCTTGGACATACCACCGGACTGTAAAGCCTTATTCGTGCAACCCCTACGTCACTTTTAATACCTTCTTCAATTCTTTCACCTAGTTTGATAATTTCGTTCATCAGTCATTCATAGTACTGCGGGTCCTGAGCTCGGACAAAGAACTTGTTCATTTGCTCCTCTTCTAAGGCGGGTCTAACCTTAGAAGCTTCGGACCTCCAGCGAGTAGCATACTCGTGAAACGTCTCCCTGGGCTTCTTTTTCAAATTCTGGATCTAGAACACGTCTGGTGCATTCTCTGTATTAAACCTGAACCTGTCCATAAAGTCAGATGCCATGCCTACCCAGCTTGACCACTTCTTGGGATCTTGGCTGATGTACCAAGATAATGCATCTCCTTTCAAACTCCTCATGAACAACTTTATGTGAATCCTTTCATCATTCCCTACTCTAACCAGCTTGTTGCAATATGTCATCAGATGGACCCTTGGATCACCCGTATCATCAAACATTTCGAACTTAGGAGGTTTGTACCCCTCAGGCAGTTTGACATCATGTTGTATGCTAAGGTCCTCATAGTTCAGCCCCTTGATTCCTTTGCTTCCCTCAACCCCCTGAATCCGACTGGTCAGTTTCTTAAGTTCCTCGGCTAAGTTCCTGATAAGCAAATCCTTTTCATCAGACTCAGGTATGCATGTGATAGGTTGGGTGGAGTGTGGCATGGTCTCCACATAGATAAGAGTGTTATGGTGGCCTGGTTTATGGGTGTGAAAATGGTCGTTTATGGAGTTCTGAGGTTCTAGGATAAGTAGTGGAGTGTTGTTTGGGGTATGACAGGTGTTGCATTGGTTCTTTGGTGGAGCAGCGTAATGATGAAGCACAGGATGATTCTGTTATTTTGGGATATTTTGAGGAGGTGTAGGGTTTTCAGCGTTGGGGAAGTTGATATCTATGGTGTTGAGGTAAAATGAGAGGTTTGCTAGATTCTGAACCTGATCGAGCTGTTCCTAGAATTTCAACAATTTCTGTTCAAGTTGTGACACATTCTCGTTAGGAACCCGAATACCCTGGCCATAAGTGGCCTCTACCCATTCAGTTGTGTTCTCCTTCCTGATATTGTTTTAAATCTTCCATTTTATTCTTGCCTTTGTTCTTGCCTTTAGAGGGACTAAGAGCAGGAGTGCATGAACTAAACTTTGGGGAAAGGGAATAATAAAAACAAAAATAAAACAAAAGGTAGTTAAGTCAGTGAGGATTATAAAAAGTATTGCAATATTTAAACACATAGTGCGGAAATCTAAAGTGTATCCTAATTTAAGAACCTCTTTGTGCCCGAGGTAGTCCTAGCAACAAATAGACTTGGAGGATTTCGAATGCTAATAAATGCTTCATTTCATAATATAAAAATAGACAAATCCCAAAATGATACTAAGATAATAATTAGTCACTACTGGCACTTGGCCTTATTACATTTGGAAAGCGAGTAAACCTCATCTATTTGGCCTCAGAAGGACCTCCGTCAGGTTGAATGCTATCATTGATCAAATCCTCCAGTTCGCGTAGGTTCACCAGTAAAAATTCCTTTGCCAGGTGTTGTCCTTCGTTTCCCTCAGTGTTCTGGCAGTCAGTGACTCTCATCGTCACTTTTCCTTCCAATTCTAGCAGACTGTATTCCAGATATTCTAACTTTTTGCTAGCTTTGGCTGCCCTCTCTTTCCAATCATTAATTTGGTCATTCAATGGAAGACCCCTCCACCAGTCTAGCAAGAGTGGGGGCCTGCTAACCATACCGAAATTGGGGACCTCGTGCCTCATTTTATGCAAAATAAAAGGGTTAGACCCTACCACCACAGGACTCGACTATTTATATATTTATGATTAGCACATCGATATTTATTTCTCCAAATTAATGTACAAACCGTAGTTGCATCCATTGGGATTTTGGAAAACCCGATGGGCTTTGGATAAGTCTTATCTTAAAGGATCATTATGTGGACAATATGACTGATCCAACTAGGTTTGACCACGATGTATGCACAATTTAAAAAGAGTAAGGTTTCTATGGGGTTTTAGACTAGTACCCTTGAGCGGACAACTCAAGGGGGAAGGCACGGAACTGCCGAATGCACCGTTGGTCGACTAGTTTCGAATTTATGGGGGTAATGATATAGGAAGGGTGCAACTATTCATCAAGCGTTGCTATAGTATTTGTTTGGCACGAGTGGAGTATGATGTTGAGCATGATTATGCAATAATTAAAAGCATGTTGACATGTATTTGCACGTTAAGAAAGCGATAAATACAACAATTTTGTAATTTAAAGCAGTTATAATGGAAGGAAACAAGAAAGATATGTCAGTTTTGCTTTTGAAGAAGAAATTAAATGCTTAAAGGAATTAAACAAATAATTGCACATAGGGAGGGTACAAATTCACAAAAAACGGTATGAAATAGTAAAAGCCTAAATATCCCCAGCAGAGTCGCCATGCTGTCGCGCCCTCTTTTTCTTGCGAAATCGGGTTTATGACATTTTTTGGTTGGGACAACTCTTTACTTTTGGAAAGGGGGTTTGCATTTTTGAAGAGTCGCCACCTAACGATTTAAGATGCATTAGGGAACCAATAGGGTTCATTTATAACTACGTTTAATAACCAGAGACAAGGTAATGGCTTGAAATTATCCTAAGGGAAATATCTTAGGCACCCCTCAGGATCCACTAGTATGGTTCCCGGCTAGACAGTTTTTGTAAATTTGTTCAAATAGCAAATAAACAAGTATGGCTCAGATAGTAGGGGATTTAAGTTTAAATACACAGGTGTTTGGAAAAAAAAATTAATGAAAAGCAAGATTTTAAAAAGAATTACAATCTAAGCATATTTGTGAATATAAATGGGGGTGTCCTAGGTTTGTTTATAATATGGATCACATCAATGCAATACCCAGTATGACACTCCTCAAAGAGGGGCTATACGTGGTATTAGCGCACCGGTCATCATATCCATATCTACCCTTTCCCGCCCCGTGAAGGTAATTAAAGCGAGGGTTGGTCTAGACCCATATTGCATGCTGTTACCCATCCCTTCCTATCAGTCACGGAGGAATTTAGGACTCATATCCTATAAAGGGGGTTCTAGGCAGACCCTCAAGTTTAAAGGTAAAATACTAAGGCGACATATAATAAACAAGTAGGACTTGAATTAAGGGGACCATGGAAGACAAATGAAAATCTCAGATATACCCCCACACACAGTACACATAAACAAAATGACTCATACACAATTAAGGTCTAAATTCAGATCCTAAGCATGGTATTTAAGTGGTAACAGTAGAGTCAGGTTTATTACATGACTCAAGGAAGAAGTCCTAATCAAGCTTGCCTACTTATTTTAACATGCTGACAGTTAAACATTAATCACAAAGACGGTTGTGGTTTTTATTTTAAAGTTGATTACCTAACACTTGCGTAAGCGTAAAATAATAGGCAGCAGTTACTAGAATTATTAAAAAAATAGCTTGGAAGTTATTTTACCTAAATCATAATGTTCTAAATGTTGAAAAGACATGTAGGGATTGTGACCAGTTTTACTTAAATAGGATAATCAAACGTGAGACTGTTTTTATGTCCTTTTTCATATATTAGTAGTTTAACTAGGTGTGACTGAGCGAGCGTGAACAAGATCCTAAAACAGGGTATCTAACGTGCATATATGAAAATGTAGAATGATTGCAGAATTCCTAAAGCATGATTTCTAAATGACCGAAGAGTTACAACATGACTTCAAGACGTGTAGGAGCAATAATTTTATGTTGATGTTATTGTTTAGCCTAAAGTAGGATTTCTAAGTGGTAAAGTGATGCCAAATAAGATGCTGAAACAATAAACTTTAGAACATGGTATCTACTTCATGACATGCATTGAATGGGTGAATGTTACACATGGATTCTAATGCACATATAGGAAATGTAAAACTAAGACATGGTTTCTACCCATTGATGTTGATAGCATATATAACTACCCTCTCCTTTTCACTAGCCAGTCCTAATACATGTTTACAACAGATTATTACAGACCAATACTTAAATGAATTACACAAGTAGAAAAATAAAAAAAAATTACACTATAGAGAGCCTAAAAACAGGCCCAGATTTCCAGCACCTAATTAGAACTTCCTCTCTGAGTTATGTGATAAATCACCTCAAATGCCAAGATTGTACAATAGCCTTTCTCATATTTGGGTGTGTCAGAGTTCCCAAAGGACCTCAAGGGATCCCGAGCAGTGCTCACACCCAAATTTCATCGCCAAGATAAAGTGAGTGCAGTGTGGAAAGGCTAGCTTTTGTGTGTCCAAGTTCAGAGGGAGATCAAGGGTCCCAAGGCAAGGCTCAAACAAAAGGGGCAGAACTTAGTGTTCTAAGAGTAGAGTGAGAGTGCTTGTCATAGTGTTGAAAAGATTTAAGTAGGAAAACAGTTTAAAAGACTTGGTTGAAACAGTTTTGTAAAACAACAGGGGGGAGTTGTTTAATAGGGCTGTTTTGAAAAAAAGAGTAGAGTAATAGTCCAAACACAACACCCAAAACAGGTTCACACCTAACCAAGGAACATAGGACCAAGGCAGGTTCAGCAACCACAAACATGGGTAGTGGGGTTTGGGGACACATAAGTTACGTAAGTAAACACACAGTTGCAGGAGTGTTCAGGTATAGAATCAGTAATATGCTTAGGAGTTAGAGAACACAAAATCATATAACTTGAGTATAGCCAACTATCTTTTGCACAGAGAGGTTCATGCTAGAAATCAAAGTAAACACAAGTAAAGAAGGGCCACATTTGGGTATATTAGGAAAGGGAATAACAATTTTATAAACATGATGAGTCTAAGGAAGGGGAGACATTCAAAAGCATGTTGATGAAGTGATGAAGTAAACATATCAATTACAAGTTGAATCAATAGGACTATAAGTGAAAAACATACTAGAAACAAAATGAAATGAAGCAGTAAAAGAAACACATTGTTTTGAAACTTGAATTAAAATCAGAACATACCAGTAAAGAAGTAAACACAAATTGTGGGGACAAGAGAGCAGAGTAATCAGCCTTGGCTTGCAGCCGGCTGACTTAGAACAATAGCAAATAACCAGAGAAAAGAGAGAGCAGAAGAATGTTTTCTCTTTGTGTGATAGAGGGTTTTTTGAACTACTGTATTCGTCTCTATAATGAAAAGAGAGGAGAGTATATATAATAGTTTGAAAACATGTTAAATAAGGCAAGAATCAATTGTTCAACAGTTATAGAACTACAGAATCAATTAAGAACGAAAATCAGCCAAGTTTCCCTTAATTAAGGTAGTAAATTACCAACGGTAAAAACAGTTATCAAATAAGGAAAGAATTCAAACAACATAGGTACATAATATGTAATTAAGGATATATACATAAGGGTCTAATTAAGGAAATACCAGTAGAAATCAATTAATAATACAGTCAACCACATAATAAGGTAAAAAATAATTTAAGGGCTATGAAAATAGGAAAAGAATAGCCAAAAATTAGTATAAGGGTGTCAACACAATAAATCAAGGATTCACGAATCGAAAAATGGTACTATATTAAGGGAAATAGTATAGACTTCCATGAATAAACCAATAAATGGAGTATAAACAAGAAGAACCAGATCGGAAACCTTAATAAGATAGTACTAGGGTAAAAATCATAAAATACTCTAATTAATCAAAGCATATTCATGAGAATTAAACATACAGACAAATCGAATAAACAAACAGTAAAGACGAACTCAGAATCCAAAACTAAAGCCAAAAATTAGGGTTTTTAACATAATAACTCAGATAAAGGAGAAGACTCAAACAAACGTTTAAACATAGAGAGAGTCGTAGATTAATACCAAAAAAATCAGAAGAAAGCATATTTGGAAAGGTGTTTAAGAACCCTAGTTCGAAGACGAAGATTTACTTTAGAAAAATCGGAAAAATATTTGGGGAAAATAACAAAAGCTCATAATATACACAGATCAAAGACAGATCTAAAAGAAATCAGAAAGTCTTAAGAGTAAGGGTTTCAAAGAAACCAGAAAAGATGAGAAAACCTTAAAATGTTACTGGTTTTAGCCGAAGAGTCATAGATCTTACTGGAACAGCCGTAGGAGGCCGAAAAATGGCATGAAGGTCCATGGGTAGGAGTTGAACCGCTCCAGGTTCACATGAGGACCTCGGGGTAGTGTCAAACCGGTGTGGGGGTGAAGAAGAGGCCAGGAGATGATAAGAGGTCATGGTTTCCGGTAGGGAGGTGGACAGAGAAGGTGCATAGGATCCATCGGAGAGGAGGGGAGAAGAGAAAGTTCTAGAGAGAACCAGAGATAGAGAGAGGGAGCTAGAGAGACCGGTTGAGAGAGAATGAGAGAGGGAGAGGGGGTAGTCTTAGGGTTTAATTATAGTAAGGGGGATTTGGCCCACTGATTGAAATTAATCAATGGTTCAGATTCAGTGAGCGATTGGGCTGGGTGATATGGTGCATTGGGCTTGGGTTCGGTGGGTTATTAAATTTGGACCAGGTTTAATTAGGCTATAATTTAAATAAGAATGGCTAAATGTTAATACCCATAAAAAATTAGATAAATAATTAATAAAAATAGCTAATAATTAGATAAATTGAAATTTAAGCTAAATACTTAAAATTAAGGTAATTAACTAATATTTAAAATATAAAATGATCGATTATTGAATTAAAGTAGCATAAAGTGTACAATTAGGCTATAATTGCAAAATTATTATAATTATAGCCAAAAAATGCCAAATTGGCTAATTTGTGAAATAATTAAATCCTAATAGGATTAAAAAATGATATATTGAGCTAATAAATACTTTGAAATTACTTGTAATGTAATTTATGAATAATTATTGGATATAAAGTACTGAATAAGAAAAAATAAATTGATAATAATATGGAAGTGATTTTGAAGGTATATATGCAAATTTAAAAATAGTTTGAGGAGAAATTGGATATCAATAGTTGTTCCATGCTATTGCCCGAGGGGCTGATTCTGTTGACATTGTGCCCGAGGGGCGGATTTTATGTGTTTACCTTTTCTAGCTGCTTTTCATTTACTTGTTTAACTGTTGAAAAGGTGTTTTAAAGAAACTTATTATGAACCAAGGTGTTTTATAAGGTTTCACTATTTTATTGCATTTATTTGGCTTTACTTTGCTTCTTTATAGCTTGTTCTTGTGCTTTAACGTGATTTCTTGTCGTTCAGTCTTCATTTATTATTATTACTCACTGAGTTGGAGTACTCACTTTACTCCCTGCACCCTATGTGCAGATTCAGGAGCTTCAGGTCCTACCAGTGAGAGTTGATTGCTCAGCAAGCAATTCAGAGTCCACTAGGTAGTTGCTCGGTGTTCGCAGCCCGGTGTTTCTCCCTTCTATTTTAATTCCCTAGTCCTAGTTTTGTAATAGATTGTGTAAACTCTTTCAAACTTGTAGACTTATAATAAATGCTCATGACTAGTGACATCCTGATGTCGGGCTGTGTTTATTCCACAAATTGTACTATTTCACTATTTCTTTGGGAATTAATCATGTTAATAGCTTAAAAATGAATTGGGTGTTGTGTCAGCTGGCCTTGTCCTCACGAGAGGTGCCATCATGATCGGGTCTAGGTTTCGGTTCATGACAAGTTGGTATCAGAGCCTAGGTTACATAGGTCTCACAAGTCATGAGAATGTTTAGTAGAGTCTCACAGATCAGTACGGAGACGTCTATATTTATCCTCGATAGGCTATAGAACCTTTAGTAAAAACATAATATTCTTGAAATTCTTGTCATGCGAATCTGTTGATCCGAGTACTAAACTTCTGTTATTCTATTCTCTCACAGATGGTGAGGACACGCGCTACCGGTAAGGATGGACGACCACCAGTATCACCATTTGTGGCCACTAGAGGCTGAGGACGCGGTTGTGGTCGCGGTAGGGGTAGGGGTATATCCCGCACAGCAGCTAGGGCAGCACCTACAGATCCACCAACCGCCCAGTTCAGGGTCAGGTCCTAGTTGTGGACACTCTAGCAACACCAGCTCAGGCACCAGCTGTGCCCATTGTGATTCCACGTCTTCAGGAGGCCTTGGCTCAGATTCTATCAGTATGCACTAGCCTATCTTTGGCGGTCTCAGTTACTACAGCCACAACTACTTCTTAGGTCGGGGGAGGCACTCAAACTCCCGCCACTCACACACCTGAGCAGGTTGTGCAGGGACTTCAGACACTGGGGGCACATCCAGCCCAGTCGGTTGCAGCTGCTTAGGACTATATAGTTCCTGCCATGCCAGAGGACGAGCAGCTTAGGTTGGAGAGGTTTGGTAGAATTCAGCCTACGACTTTCAGTGGTGCAGAGGGCGAGGATGCCCAGGGTTTCTTGGACACGTGTCAGATGATTCTTCGCACATCGGGTCTTCTGGAGACCAGCAGGGTCGCTTTCACTACTTTTCAGTTTTCTAGAGCTGCCTTCACTTAGTGGGAGGCTTATGAGAGGCGTAGGCCTGTTGGTGCAGAACCCCTTACTTGGCAGTGGTTCTCCGTTCTCTTTTTGGGGAAGTATGAGATGAGGTTCTTAGAGTTATCTCATCATGCTATTTGGTTGGTTTCGACAGACAGAGAGAGAAAATTATGAAGTTTGTTGATGGCCTCACATATCAACTTCGCATTCTCATGACCAGGGAGAGGGTGTCTGGTGCTACTTTTGAGGAGGTAGTAGACATTGCTTATGAGATTGAGTCAGTTCGTCTCTAGGAGAGAGATGAGAGGGAGGCCAAGAGGCCTTTAGGATCTGGTAGTTGTGGTGGTGCTCCTTCGAGAGGTCAGTTTCAGCACGGCAGAGGTCGTCCATTCAGGCATGCTCAGCCAGCTCACCTAGTTTATCGTGGGGCATTATCGGGTCATGGTTCTCACAGTTCCCATTAGGGGCAGTCATCACTCAGTGCCCTTCCAGCTCAAAGTTCATCCCGTGCTCCATCAGTTTAGGGCTCTTCTATGCCAGGTATATCTGCTAGTCATTTCGATGTTAGGGGTTCCCTTCAATCCTCGTCTCCAGCGCCAGGGAGTTGCTATGAGTGCGGAGAGATGGGTCATATGTGGAGGTAGTGTCCTCATCGTCTTGCGGGTTCATCTCATCAAAGGAGTCAGCCATTGGCTTCAGCGCCAGGTACTTCACCACCGCCCACCCACCCAGCTAGGGGTGGAGGTCAGTCAGCTAGGGGTCGCCCTAGAGGAGGAGGTGGATCAGGTGGCGGTCCGGCCCGTTTCTATGCACTTCTAGCTAGACCCGATGATATTGCTTCCGATGTTGTTATTACAGGTATTGTCTCAGTCTTCCATAGAGATTCCTCTGTATTATTTGATCCCGGTTCCACTTATTTTTATGTGTCATCATACTTTACTCGTTATTTGGATACGCGGCGTGAGTCTCTTGTTTCATGTGTTCATGTATCTACTCTAGTAGGCGATACTGTTGTTGTAGACCGTGTATACTGGTTGTGTGTGGTGACTATTAGGGGTCTTGACACCCGAGTGGATCTTTTGTTGTTATGTATGGTGCATTTTGATGTTATTTTGGGCATGGATTATCTATCTCCGTGTCGTGCTATTCTGGAATGTCATGCTAAGATAGTAACATTGGCTATACTGGGTGTGCCACAGATTGAGTGGCGAGGTTCGACTGATTATGATCCTAGAAGGGTATTCTTATTTTTGAAGGCCCAGCATATGGTTGGGAATGTAACGACCCGACCGGTAATTTTGAGTTTTTGCACTTTGGTCGCTTGTTCTTGGGCATGACTTGTCCCGTGTGATGTATTATGACTTATGTAAATCGTTGGTTTTGGTTTTCAAGGTAATCGGAATGAATTTGGAAGAACAATTCTCAATTTGTACCTTGAAAATTGAAAGGTTTGACCAAATTTTGACATGCTTGTATATGATCTCGAATTGGAATTTTTATGATTTTGTTAGCCCCGTTAGATAATTTAGGACTTAGGAGCATGATCGGAATGTATTTTGGAGGTCCGTAGAATGTTTAGGCTTGAATTAGCAAAATTGAGATTTTGATATAGGGGTCGTAATGGAATTCCGGAAGTTGCAATAGCTTCGTTGTGTCATTTGTGACGTGTGTGAAATATTTTAGATCATTCGGATGTGGTTTGGTTGGGTTATTTTATCAAAACCGTGATTCGGAAGAATTTGGAAACTTAGGCTTGAATCCTATGTGTTTTGGTTGATTCGATGTTGTTGGAAGTGTTTTGAAGATTGGTATAAGTTAGAATAAGGTTATGGGATATGGTTGTTCTTTTGGTTGAGGTCCCGGGGGCCTCGGGATGGTTTCGGATGGTTATCGGGAAGCCGGACTTGGAGTTTTGCAGCAAACAATTTGCTGCCTCTGTTGTTTCCACACCTGCGGATTTGGAGACCGCATGTGCAATTGTCGCTGGTGCGTAATAGAGATCGCAAAAGCGGTGCTGGACGCAAAAGTGGAGACTTTGACCGCATTTGCGAGGTCGCAAGTGAGATACCTGGGTCGCAGATGCGAAATTTGAAGAATTAAGTGGAATCCGCAGAAGCAGGTGTTTTTCTGCAGAAGAGGAAGCGCAGGTGCGCTTATGGGATCGCAGGTGCGGAAGTGCTGGGCAGTATGTATAAAAATGCCCCTTCGCAATTTTCAGTCATTTTGTTCATCATTTTTGTGCGATTTTGGAGCTCCAAGCTGTGATTTCAAGAGGGGATCAAGTGTTTCCATAGAGGTAAGCTACTTGGGCTTTATACCTTATGTTTATGGTGATTCTGTCATTGTTTAATCATGAAACAATCAGTGGAAATTTTGAGAAAGAGTTGGGAAATTAGGGCTTGAAATTAGAGAGTAGATTTTGAGAATTCAAGTGACCATATGAGGTTGGATTTTGGTAATTTTGATATGTATGAACTTGTGAGAGGATGAGGATTCCATTGAGGTTAATTTTATCGAGTTTCGAAATGTGGGCCTGAGGGTCAGGTTTTAGCAATTTCGTGATTTTGATGCAAAATGGATATTTTCGAGTGGGATTTGTTCCCTTAGCATATTTTAATAGTTATGTTCTGATTGTGACTAGATTTGGAGCATCTGGAGGTCGATTCGTGAGGGCAAAGGCATCGCGGGCTAGAGTTTGGACCGGATCGAGGTAAGTAATGATTGTAAATACTATCCTGAGGGTTTGAAACCCCAGATTACATATAGTTGTGTTACTTTGAGGTGATGCACATGCTAGATGACGAGCGTGTAGTTAAGCACCATTGGGGATTGTTACTTGGTCCGTACCGTACGACTGTTAAGTCGCGTATTTGATTTGAAATCTTATGATATTCCATGTTCTAGAGATTTATATTATATTTTGGGTTGTATACCATGTTTGGGGCCTTGTGCCGACCTGCTGAGATATTCAGGGGCACTTTCACTATTTTTCCTCACTCTATTTATTTTGAAAGCATATCCTCAGTCATGTTTTACTTGTTTATTGTTTAAATTTGGTTTCATGACTCTATTTCTTAAAAATGTGAAAACTATTTGGGCTGAGTTCCCTGTTTTACTGATGGTCCGAGTGATCGTGAGGTTGATGACTGAGATAGACCAAGGGTCTGATTGTGAGGTTGATGACTGAGATAGACCGAAAGTCTGATTGCGAGGCTAATGACTGAGAGAGGCCGAGAGCCTGGTTGTGAGGATTATATGTATATATATATAAAAAAGTATGTATGTATATATGTATATGGATTGGGCTACACGCCGCATCGATATAGCGCTTGGGCTGTAGGAGCCCCGCCGCAGTGTGCACACCCCTAGTGAGCGCAGTCGACTATATATATGGATCGGGCTGCACGCCGCAGTGGTTACTATATGGTACCTATTGACTGTGAGTGCTAAGTGTGAGCGTTGATTGATAAGAGTTGAGTCACGAGTGACTGCGAGGCTAGACATAGGGGCTACAAAGATATACATGTACATGAGTGATGCTTCGCCTGAAGGGCTGGTTTATGAACTTACTGTTTTCACTCCTCTTTAAAGCGAGTTTCTATTGAACATGTTGATTTAATTACTACTTTCACTCATCTTTAAACCTAGCCTCTATTGAAAATATTGGACAAATGTTTTAAATAATCTTTCATTTAAACTGAAGTTTCTAAGTTATAAAAAAGGTTGTGAAATTTTGTTTTGCTCGAGGGACTGTATGCGAACTATGTTTTGCCGAAGGGGCCGATTATGGTTTTCATATCTTTTATATAAATGGTAGTGAACCCCTAGTAAAACTATGGAAGGCATTTTAAAATGATTTTTAGCAAAAGTTGGGTTTAAAATGAGACGATTGACTTGTATTCCGATTTGAAAGCCTGTTGTGCTTATTGAGTTTAACATAAATGTAGATTCATCGTTTCCTACTGCTTAGTCTTTATTTACTCTTATTACTTATTGGGTTGGAGTACTCACATTACTCTATGCACCTCGTGTGCAGATTCAGGTATTTTGGAACCTGGTATCTGGTGTTGACTGCTCAGACGTAGAGTCATCAAATTTAGCAAGGTGGCTGCACGACGCTCGCAGCACTGCTTCCTTCCTCTCATTTTTATTACTGTATTTTGTACATTTTTAGACCCATATTATATTCAGACCTTGGTAGATGCTCATGACTAGTGACACCCCGATATCGGGCTTGTGTAATTATTCCGCATTCTTCTTTTAAATGTTTAGTGTGAGATTATTGGTTTATAAATGGTATAAAAACAACTTTTAGTGGAGAATGGTTGATTTGGGAATTGTGTCGGCTGGCCTTGTTTTCATGAGAGGCGCCATCAGGACCGGGTCCGGTTTAGGGTCGTGACAAGTTGGTATCAGATCCTAGGTTACATAGGTCTCACGAGTCATGAGCAGGTTTAGTAGAGGTCTCGTGGATCGGTACAGAGGCGTCTGTAATTATCCTCTGGAGGCTGTAGAGCCTTTAGGAAAAACTTCACATTCTTGAATTCTTATCGTGCGTCCTTGATTCCGGTTGAAAAGTAACTCTTGGAATTCCATTCACGCATGAGCGCTTAGTATCAGACGTGCATCGATTGATTATGATTTCCTGATCGAGGGGCGAGATGTGATCTCTGTGTGTTGACGTTGGGCCAGTCTGGAGGACTCGAGGCCAAATTTTTGCCTATAGCTTGAGCACCGAGGTGCTGATTGTGTGATCAAGTGTTTTTGAACTTATATGTTCGGTAGTGCCCTATTAGTAGAGGTAATGTCTGGATAGTTACGTGATGAGTGTGATGTGACTGCGAGATGTATTCATATGATTTGGAAGCGACGAGAAGGGTCTGCGGGAGGATAGAAGAACTATTAGATGCTTGATTTTCATCTCAATTTGAGGCATAGCCCAAGTTATAGGCGTGTGAAGAATCATTTCATGTTTCCTAGTTGGGAGTGAAGTAAATTTCATGTTGCGGTATGAGTTCGGACTCAGGTAATATTTATGACAGTGGAAGGTATACATGAATGTTAGTTTGAGGTAAAACAGGTGGGTTATCCCCTGCGGAGTGTTCTGAGGTTGTGTGATCCTCATGTTGTCTATTAGAAGATCTCATTTACAAATGAATTATATGTGTTGAAATTTAAATTTGGGTCGATTAAGAGAGTAGGCTTGACTGTTGTAAGGATGAATGCGAAATTGCAGAAGATTCAAAGTACCAGACGGTCTGTGTTTCAGGAGCTTATGAAGGATTGAGTTTGAATCTCACTATGGTATATTGGCAGCAATAGAGTATATGTGTTACGAGTTATTGTGTGTGTTTTGGTCTATGGCTTCGAGCCAAATGGGGTAGTCCGCTATTGATTGGTTGATTGCACGGTTATGTGCTATGTTGGTTCCAGTTTGAGGTGTGGGGGTGAATCAGTTATGACTTATGGAGATTGAGATCGAGGATGGCTCGAGTAAAGGAAAATTTTGACAAAGGTTATGTCATGCTTCATAGGTGTGTGAGAATCACGGGATGTCTTGAGCTGTTGTTGGCGAAGGATGCTTGGTGCATAGAGCAGAAAGTTGCTTTGGTTGTATTGGCATGATGTTGCATTCTGTAGTGTCTGAAGTGCTAATGAGGCATAGGTTGTTCGGTTATTTTGATTGGGCTAATTGGGCCTTGAGTGGGGTGAATGACTCTCGAGAATAGTTCTAATGTGTTCAAGATTTTACATGTAACAATTAGGTATTTTCAAGTTGTATGTGTGGCTAGAAACTGAGTTTTCATTGGAAAATGTCAAGACTTGTGGTATTTTCTATATTAATTATGGGATTCTATGTATAAGCATCAGGAAGGTAAAGGTAACGGATTTATATTCATAGGAAGTCTCTTCAGATTAATGTATTTTGAAGGTGGTGCTTTTGGGAATATTTAAGAGAGTATTCAGCGGCTTATGAGTCTTAGATGGTGTAGTTTTGTTCTTGGATCTCGTGTGGTAAGTCTGGGTTGACAAATTATGATGTTATAGCAAGAATGAGTATCATGTTGAAGGTAAGTCAGAAGAGAACTCTGATAGATGGGATAGCTTGGTAGTGACCCGGATCGATGTGGTAATGACATGATTAGTTCTTTGGATGCTTAAGAGGTAATGAGTTTATACAGGTGTTTAGCAACAATGCTCTTGGGTTTTAGTGGCCTGTATAGCTTGGTTGAGTTAGAAGGATTCAGTTCTGACGGTTTTGTTTTGTGCAAATGGAATTCGGAAAGTTCTCGATGATTCTACCACAGTTAGATGCGTGTATTTTACCGTGGGCATGAAGAGCATGGGATGTATAGTGATATTCTCCCAGCTGAGGTCCAATAGAAAAGTTCTTGTCTAGTTGAGTACGTAGTTGCGTGTGGCTCGAAATGGATATGAAGTTCTCATGTTTACCTTAGGACGGTACACAATATGCGGTGTGTTGTGTAAGACTTAGATTTGTATGTGTAAAGTCACATATTAGTTTTGAAAGGAAGGTCACAATTCTTAGGCAGCATGGGCAGATTCATATGATTTGGGAAATGATCTTTAGATGATTAAGGTAATGGTAATGATAATATAGGTGATTTAACGAGGGTATATGTTTCAGAAAAAGGCAATGTGATTAAGTTGATGGTACTTCGGTAGCATTGCAGCACTTCTTATCAGATCGGCTGCTGATATGTGAGTTTGCTTGGCTGCACAGAAGAATTTTTGAGTACCTCTCATGAGATGAATGAGTACTAGTGGTGTGATATATGTGCAAGTGGTGGAATTTGGGATCAGATATGGTAGTTCGTGTACTTTATGGACTTGGAGACTACAAATTCTCATATACAGGTTAGCTCGTGGTCGTCGATGGCAAATATGTGGGTAAGTTAATCAGATGATAGTATGTTCTATGATTCAGTCATTGTGAACCTTCTGAGGATTATTTATCAGTTGTGTGTGACTAGACTTGATGTGTGGTTCATAGGTAGACCTATATAGATGTGTGTTCTGTATCCCGACGGTTCTACTGACTTTGAGTTGCCAATGGTGAGAGATGTGTTTATTCGGTTGTTATTGAGTTATTAGTAATCAGGGGGATCTAAGAGATATCTTTCCGTGTTGTGAGGCATTAAGGTTTGTTGGTAATAGGCACATGTGGTGCGACTTTATTAGGGCCTCTTAGTGGAATTTGGGTGGGAAAGGCATAGGGTATAGCTCGGTTAAAGGCGTATCGGCTATGTCCTTCCGAGTCGTGTGGTGTTATGTAATTTCCTCATGATGGTTATGATGATTGCTTTGGTTTTAGACATCATATTGCGCATGGTTGTCGAT
The DNA here is from genome assembly GCF_000393655.2 of Nicotiana sylvestris. NCBI lineage: Eukaryota > Viridiplantae > Streptophyta > Magnoliopsida > Solanales > Solanaceae > Nicotiana > Nicotiana sylvestris. The sequence continues at coordinate 130,446,511 of NC_091059.1, read as the reverse complement.
TTTGAGCTTAGAGACCTAAGGTGTTTTCACGTTGACCAGTGTTTGGATGAGGTCGCACATTGGAGCGAAGCTATGTGGAGGTATGATCCTGCGGGTTAGATTCATGTGTTCTGTTTCTATGATGGGAGACAGGTTCTCAGTCTTTCTTATGGTGGTACTAGTGAGCTTGCAGTACAGCGCTTCCATTTGAGTCATTTTCATGATTTGAGTAAGTTTGGATTGTGGCTTATTGGTGAACGGATTGCACAAGTCGTGGCTTTGGTATGTGTTGATGTGTCAATGGAACCAGAGTAGTTGTGTTGGATTAGAGGAGATCGCCGAGATCTTTAATAACTGCAAACGGATTCGATTCCAGCATGTTGGAAGGATAATATCGAGGTTCGGCTCAAGAATTTGCTATGGTCTTTGCCAAAGGAGAAGTGGCTTCATGAATGGTTGATCTGAGAAATGGTTATGGCTTACTGCATGTTTTATTTATCATTAGTAGTATATGAAAGTGTTGTAATAAGACTTTAGCTGATAAGAGGTTTCCTGCCGGTATTCGGTTATTATGTGATGCTGCTGTGATTAGAAGTTATTGCTACCACTATTTGAGTTATGTGGTATATCATGTAATAGCACCTGAGATTGCAGGTATGGGTTATTACAGGTGATTCAGAATTATTCAGAGTATAGATGTGAGATTCTGATCTTGTAGATGATTTCAGAAGTTAAAATGTGGTTCCAAGGTTAATGGGCTAGGTTGGACTATGAAATTTCAGTTACATTGTGTCATCGCACCTATACGAGATAGGGTGATGTGGGATCACCCCCGGACATATGTTCATGGTAAGGTTATTCAGTGATTCGTTGGCTTTTGGAACAACTCTGGGCACGTTCGAGGATGAACGTACGTTTATGTGGGGGATGATGTAATGACCTGACCGGTCTTTTTGATTTTTTACACTTTTCTCGCTTGTTCTTGGGCATGACTTGCCCCGTGTGATGTATTATGATTTATGTAAATCGTTGGTTTTGGTTTTCAAGGCAATCGAAATGAATTTGGAAGAACAGTTCTCAATTTGTAGCTTGAAAATTGAAAGGTTTGACCAAGTTTTGACTTGCTTGTTTATGATCTCGGATTGGAATTTTCATGATTTGGTTAGCTTTTTTAGGTGATTTGGGACTTAGAAGCGTGATCGAAATGCATTTTGGAGGTCCGTGGAAGGTTTAGGCTTGAATTGGCGAAATTGAGATTTTGGCGTTTTTCGGTTGATAGGTGAGATTTTGATATAGGGGTCGGAATGAAATTCCAGAAGTTACAATAGCTCCGTTTTGTCATTTGTGACATGTGTGCAAAATTTCAGATCATTCAGACGTGGTTTGGTTGGGTTTTTGATCAAACGCGTGATTCAGAAAAACTTGGAAACATAGGCTTGAATCCGATGTATTTTGGTTGATCCGATGTTGTTGGAAGTATTTTGAAGATTCGTATAAGTTTGAATAAGTTTATGGGATATGGTTGTACTTTTGGTTGAGGTCTCGGGGGCCTCGGGATGGTTTCGAATGGTTACTAGGAAGCCGAACTTGGAGCTTTGTAGCAGAAAATTTGTTGCCTCTATTGTTTCCGCACCTGCGAATTTGGTGAGCGCATGTGGGATGTCGCTGGTGCATAATGGAGACCGCAAAAGCGGTGCTGGACGCAGAAGCGGAGAATTTGACCACATCTGCGAGGCCACAGGTGCGATACCTGGGTCGCAGATGCGGAATCTGAAGGAGTAAGTGGAATCCGCAGAAGCGGGTGTTTTTCCGCAAAAGCGAAAGCACAGGTGCACTTATGGGATCGCAAGTGCGGAAGTGTTGGGCAAAATGTATAAAAATGACCCTTCGCGATTTTCAGTCATTTTCTTCACCATTTTTGTGCGATTTTGCAGCTCCAAGCTGTGATTTCAAGAGGGGATCAAGTGTTTCCATAGAGGTGAGCTACTTGGGCTTTATACCTTGTGTTTGTGGTGATTATTTTATTGTTTAATCATGAAAAAATCGGTGCAAAATTTGAGGAAGATTTGGGAAATTAGGGCTTGAAATTGGAGAGTGGATTTTAAGAATTCGAGTGACCATATGAGGTCGGATTTTGCTAATTTTGATATGTATGAACTCGTGAGAGGATGAGGATTCCATTGATGTTAATTTTATCGAGTTCCAAGACATGGGCCCGAGGGACAGGTTTGAGCAATTTCGTGATTTTGATGCAAATTGGATATTTTCGAGTGGGCTTTGTTCCCTTAGCATATTTTAATAGTTATGTTCTGATTGTGGCTAGATTTGGAGCATCCGGAGGTCGATTCGTGACAGAAAAGGCATTGTGGGATAGAGTTTGGACCGGATCGAGGTAAGTAATGATTGTAAATACTGTCCTGAGGGATTGAAACCCCGAATTACACATCGTTGTGTTACTTTGAGGTGACGCACACGCTAGATGACGAGCGTGGAGTTGTGCACCATTGGGGATTGTGACTTGGTCCATCTCGTATGACTGTTAAGTCGCGTATTTGATTTGAAATCTTATGATATTCCATGTTCTAGAGATTTATATTATATTTTGGGTTGTACGCCATGTTTGGGGCCTTGTGCCGACCTGCTAAGACCCTTAGGGGTACTTTCACTATATTTTCTCGCTCTATTTGTTTTGAAAGCATATCCTCAGTCACATTTTACCTATTTATTGTTTAAATCTGGTTTTATCACTCTATTTCTTAAAACTGTGAAAACTGTTTGGGCTGAGTTCCCTGTTTTACTAATGATCTGAGTGATCACGAGGTTGATGACTGAGATAGACTGAGCGTTTGATTGTGAGGTTGATGACTGAGATAGACCGAGAGTCTGATTATGAGGTTAATGACAGATAGAGGCCGAGGGCCTGGTTGTAAGGATTATATATCTATGGATTGGGCTGCACGCCGCAACAATATAAATATAAATATAAATAAATATATATATATATATATATATATATATATATATATATATATATATATATATATATATATATATATATATATATATATGGATCGGGCTACGCACCGCAACAATATAGCGCTTGGGCTGTAGGAGCCCCTCCGGAGTCTGCACACCCCAGTGAGCATAATCGACTATATATATGGATCGGGCTGCATGCCGCAGCGATATATGGATCGGGTTACACACCGCAGCTATATATGGATAGGGTTGCACGCCGCAGCGGTTACTATATGGTACATATTGAGTGTGAGTGCTAAGTGTGAGCGCTGATTGGTAAGAGTTGAGTGACGAGTGACTGAGAGGTTTGCCCGAGGGGCTACATAGATATACATGTACATGAGTTATGCTTTGCCTGAGGGACTGGTTTATGAACTTACTGTTTTCACTCCTCTTTAAAGCGAGTTTCTATTAAACATATTGAATTGATTACTACTTTCACTCATCTTTAAATCGAGCCTCTATTGAAAATGTTGAACAAACGTTTTAAATAATCTTTCTTTTAAACTGAAGTTTCTAAGTTATAAAAAGGGTTGTGAAATTTCTGTTTTGCTCGAGGGGTTGTATGCGAACTATGTTTTGCCCAAGGGGCTGATTATGGGTTTCATCTCTTTTATTGGTGATGATGGTAATGAACCCCTACTGAAACTCTTGGAAGGCATTTTCAAATGATTGTTACTGAAAGCTGGGTTTAAAATGAGACGATTCAATCGTATTCTGATTTGAAAGCCTGTTGTGCTTATTGAGTTTATCATAAATGTGGATTCATCGTTTCCTAATGCTCAGTCTTTATTTACTTTTATTACATACTAGGTTGGAGTACTCACATTACTCTCTGCACCTCGTGTGTAGATTCAAGTATTTCGGAACCCGGTAGCGGGTGTTGATTGCTCAGATGCGGAGTCGTCAGAGTTAGCAAGGTGGCTGCACAACATTCGCAGCACTTCTTCCTTCCTCTCATTTTTATTACTGTATTTAGTACATTTTTATACCCTTGTTATATTCAGAACTTGGTAGATGCTCATGACTAGTGACACCCCGATGTCGGGCTTGCGTAATTATTCTGCATTTTTCTTTTAAATGTTCATTATGAGATTATTGGTTTATAAATGGTATAAAACAACTTTTGATGGAAAATGGTTGATTTGGGAATTGTATTGGCTGGCCTTGTCTTCACGAGAGGCGCCATCACTACCGGGTCTGGTTTGGGGTCGTGACAAGGAAGAATTGTCTTTCGTATCTAGCTTTTGTGAGGGATGTCGGTGCAGAGACTCCTAGTATTGATTTTGTTCCAATTGTGAGGGATTTTCCTGATGTGTTTGCTACAGACCTATCGGTCATGTCGCTAGAAAGGGATATTGATTTTGGTATTGATCTGGTGCCGGGCACTCAGCCTATTTCTATTCCATCGTATCGTATGACACCAGCGGAGTTGAAAGAGTTAAAGGAGTAGCTTCAGGAACTCCTTGATAAGGGGTTCATTCGGCCTAGTGTGTCACCTTGGGGTGCACCGGTTCTATTTGTGAAGAAGAAGGATGGCACTATGCGGATGTGCATTGATTATAGGCAGTTGAACAAAGTAACAATTAAGAACAAGTATCATTTGCCTCGCATTGATAATTTATTCGACCAACTTAACGGAGAGAGGGTGTTCTCCAAGATTAATCTCCATTCAAGTTATCACCAGTTGAAGATCAGGGACTCGGATGTTTTTAAGACGGCTTTCAGGACCCGATATGGTCATTACGAGTTCTTGGTGATGTCTTTTGGGCTGACCAATGCCCCAGCAGTGTTCATACATTTGATGAACAGCATGTTCCGGCCTTATCTAGACTCGTTTGTCATAGTTTTCATTGATGATATTCTGGTATATTCGCGTAGTCAAGAGGAGCACGCGGAGCAATTGAGAGTTGTGTTTCAGATATTAAGGGAGGAGAAACTTTATGCAAAGTTCTCCAAGTTTGAGTTTTAGCTCAGTTCAGTGGCTTTCTTGGGGAACGTGGTGTCCAGCGAGGGTATTCAGATTGATCCGAAGAAGATAGAGGCGGTTCAGAATTGGCCCAGACCGTCCTCAGCCATAGAGATTCATAGTTTTCTTAGTTTGGTGGGTTATTACTGCCGGTTTGTTCAGGGATTCTCATCTATCACATTGCCCTTGACCAAATTGACTCAAAACGGTGCTCCATTCAGGTGGTCAGATGACAGTGAGGAGAGCTTTCAGAAGCTCAAGACTGCCTTGACCATAACTCCGGCATTAGTTTTGCCATCAGCTTCAGGTTCATATACTGTGTATTGTGATGCTTCGAGAGTTGGTATTAGGTGTGTGTTGATGCAGTAGGGTAGATTTATTGCTTATGCTTCTCGCCAGTTGAAGCCCCATGAGAAAAACTACCCTGTTCATGATTTGCAGTTGGCTGCCATTGTTCACGCGTTAAAGATTTGGAGGCATTATTTGTATGGTGTGTCTTGTGAGGTGTTTATTGATCATCGTAGCCTCCAGCACTTGTTCTAGCAGAAGGATCTCAATTTGAGGCAGCGAAGATTGTTTGAGTTGCTAAAGGATTATGATATTACTATATTAGAGTTGCTAAAGGATTATGATATTACTATATTGTACCATCCGGGGAAGGCCAATGTGGTGGCCGATGCCTTGAGTAGGAAGGCGGTGAGTATGGGGAGTTTGGCATATATTTCAATTGGAGAGAGACCTATTGCAGTTGATGTTCAAGCCTTGGCCAATCATTTCGTGAAGTTTGATATTTCAGAACCCAGTCGGGTATTGGCTTGTGTGATTTCTCAGACATCTTTATATGATCGCATTAGAGAGCGCCAGTATGATGATCCCCATTTTCTTGTCCTTAAGGACAGAGTTCAGCACGATGATGCCAGATATGTGACTATTGGTGATGATGGGGTGTTGAGGATGCAGGGCCGAATATGTTTGCCCAATGTAGATGGGCTTCGGGAGTTGATTTTGGAGGAGGCCCATATCTCGCGGTATTCCATTCATCTGGGTGCCACGAAGATGTATCAGGATCTGAGACAACAGTATTGGTGGAGGAGAATGAAGAATTACATTGTGGGATTTGTAGCTCGGCGTCTCAATTGTCAGCAGGTGAAATATAAGCATTAGAGAACGGGTGGCTTGCTTCAGCAGATGGATATTCCAGAGTGGAAGTGGGAGTGGATCACCATGGGTAAGATTTTTATATAGCGGTCAAAATGGAATTGAAATGGAATTTCGGGAGCTGTAGTAGGTCTGTTGTGTCATTTGGGATGTGTGTGCAAAATTTCAGGTCATTCGGACGTGGTTTGATAGACTTTTTGATCGAAAGCGGAATTTAGAAGATTTTGGAATTCTTAGGCTTAAATCTCATGCGAATTTGGTGTTTTGATGTTGTTTTGAGCGTTCCAAAGGTTGTAACAAGTTTGAATAATGTTATGGGATATGTTGGCATGTTAGGTTGAGGTCCCAAGGGCCTCAGGTGAGGTTCGGGTGGTTAAACGGACCATTTCAATTTGTGAAAAGTTGCGGAAAAATCTATTGTAGTGTTTCAGACAACAGTGCTTCATGTTCGCGAGTGGGCCCTCGGGTTCGCGAAGGGCTAGAGTGTGAGGCTGAAGGTTTGGCCTTCGTGCTCACGAGGGAGGCCCCGCGTTCGTGAAGGGTTGGAGTCAGGAAGCATCGCGTTCACAGGAGAGCAGACGCATTCGCAAGGGTGTCGTCGCGTTCACGTAAGAGGGATTTTTGGTCAACCTAAGTTTGTGCTTCACGAACGTGAGGGGTTGACTGCGTTCGCGAAGAAGGATTTGAATGTCTGGTTAGAATGTTTTTAAAAGCTCATTTCCGCGATTTTGGGCATAAAATCCTCCATTTTTGGGCGATTTTGAAGCTTTTTGAAGGGGGTTGAATAGGGAATCGAGGGGGAACACTTGGAGGTAAGATTTATGGACTTTATACTCAATCCTAATGTGTTTTCTACCTAATTAATCATGGAATTTAAGCCTAATATTGAAGAACTAAGGCTTGTAATTGGAGATCTAAAATTAGGAATTTGAGGGATCAATTGTGGTTGGATTTTTGTGATATTGATATGAATTAACTCGGGGAGTGATAAGGAGTCTATTGATGTAATTTTTACATGAATTCGAGATGTGGGGCACGGGGGTCGGGATTGGCCAATTTTGGGATTTGTGTTGTAATTTCATTTCTTTCGAGTGGGCTTTGTTCCCTTAGCATATTTTGATGGTTTTGCATTGATTTTGGTTAGATTTGGAGCATCCGGAGGTCGATTCGAGAGGCAAAGGCATCACGGGCTAGAGTTCGGACCAGATAGAGGTGAGTAATGATTGTAAATGTTGTCCTGAGGGTATGAAACCCTGAATTTCACATCGTTGTGTTATATTGAGGTGATGCACACGCTAGATGATGAGCGTGGGGTCATGCACCGTTGGGGATTGTGACTTAGTCCATCCCGAATGACTGTTTTACCGCGTATTTGATTGAAAATTGTTTGCTATCATCATATTTTGGGTTGAATGCCATATTTGGGTCCCGTGCCAACTATTTGGACATTTAGGGGATTTTTACTGCTATTTCATCACTGTTTTGATTTTATATCTGTACTCAGTCATGTTATATTATATTGTTTTCATAACTCAACCATGTTTACTCTATTTTTAACACTTTAAATGATATTTTAGGCTGAGCATCATATTGTACGATGCCCGAGTGGCTTTTTAGAGATTTCTGATCGAGTAGGGCCTAGGCCTGCATTGTGAGGTTATTATGGGATCGGGCTGCACGCCGCAGCAATGTTGTACTGATTATGATTATGAGGCTGAGGGACTGAGTTGTACGCCACAAGGTGGTTTGAAATGAGGCCAAGAGCATTTTTATGCCACGCGATGGCTTGATATTACGCTTAGACCATAAGGGGATTCTCCTCGAGTCTGTACACCCTCAATGAGCGCGGGTACCCATTGTGATATGAGATATAGCCCGAGGGGCTGGTGTTCTTCCATGCTATTGCCCGAGGGGCTGATTCTGTTGACATTGTGCCCGAGGGGTGCATTTTATGTGTTTATCTTTTCTAGCTGCTTTTCATTTACTTTTCTAACTATTGAAAATGTGTTTTAAAGAAGCTTATTCTGAACCAAGGTGTTTTATAAGGTTTGACTGTTTTATTGCGTTTATTTGGTTTTACTCTACTTCTTTATAGCATGGTGTTGTGCTTTTACATGATTTCTTACCGCTCAGTCTTCATTTATTATTATTACTCACTGAGTTGAAGTACTCACTTTACTCCTTGCACCCTGTGTGCAGATTCAGGACTTTAGGTCCTTCTAGTGAGGGTTGATTGCTCAACAGGCTATTCGGAGTCCACTAGGTAGCTGCTCGTCGTTCGCAGCCAAGTGTTTCTCCCTCCTATTTTATTTCACTTGTCCTAGTTATGTAATAAATTGTGTAAACTCTTTCAGATTTCTAGACTTATGATAGATGCTCATGACTGGTGACACCTCGATGTCGGGCTGTGTTTATTCCGCAAATTGTACTGTTTCACTGTTTCTTTGGGATTTAATCATCTTAATAGCTTAAAAATGAATTGGGTGTTGTGTCAGTTGGCCTTGTCTTCACAAGAGGCGCCATCATGACCGAGCCTGGTTTTAGGGTCGTGACGAGGACCTCCTTTAGCCCAAGCGCTATAACAAGACAATCATGGCATAAATCAATCAGGCACTCGGCCTCACTCAGTCATGAATCAGTAAAATATGTTGCGGCATGCAGCCCGATCCCATAAATATCCTTACAAATCCGGCCCTCAGCCTCACTCCATCATGAATCAGTAATACATGTTGCGACGTGCAGCCCGATCCCATAAAATCCTCACAAATCAAGCCATTGGCCTCACTCAGTCAACCTCTCCAGCCTCTAGGGCTGCCAGAAAAACAAGGTATTCAGCCTAAACAACATTTATATGATACATCAAAACAGAGTAATAGAGACTGAGTTATGCAGTAAATAAGTATAAACATGACTGAGTATAGATTTCAAATCAAAAACAATGAGAGGATAGCAATAAAAGACTTCTAAGTGTCCAAACAACACTGGCATAAGGCCTAAACATGGCATCCAGCTTGATTTATAGAAATTCTTTCTAAAACACGTAAGAAGCATGTAGTTTCAACAAAATATTCAACTTTACAATAGATACGGGACGTACCAAGTCACAATCCCCAACGTTACACGCCCACACGCCAGTCACCTAGCATGTGCGCTACCTCAAAATAGTCACATGACACAAAATCTGGGGTTCCATACCCTCAGAACTAGATTTCCAATCGTTACTTACCTCAAACTGATCAAATCTCTACTTTGCGATGCTCTTGCCTCTCGAATCGGCCTCTAAATGTCCCGAATCTAGCCAAAAGAAATACAATGCAATCAAAATAGGGCAAGGAACCAATTCCACAAGAAAACCTACTTAATTGGACACAAATCTAGAAATTCACTCAAACCCTGCCCCCAGGCCCACGTCTCGGAATCCAAAAAAAATAAAAACTTGAAAGCCCATTCACTCACAAGTCCATACATGTGAAATTACCAAAATCCATCTCCATATCGATGTTCAAAACAGAAAAAATCATATTATAAAACTGTAGGCCAAAACCTCCAATTTTCTCTTTTAAATTCCTCAACCAATTGTAAAAATCGAAGATAGATTCACAGAATATAACCATAACTGAGTAGAGAACACTTATCCCAATTCATATGGTGTAAATTTCTTCAAAAATGACCTCAATCCGAGCTCCATAGCTCAAAAAATGCAAAAAATGGCCGACACCCTCGAAATAGAGTACTTTATAATCACTGGGCGAATCAATGAATCACGATCGCGAAAATACCCTCGCGATCACGAAGAAGAAAAATGCACTAGCCCTGAAAATACACTACGTGATCACGAATAGTTGACTCCTCAAAGTTACGCGATCGCGTCCTTCCCACTGCGACCGCATATAACAACACCTAACCCCAGCTCCTGCCTCAAATACTCTACGTGAACGCGACATTAGCCTCGCGTTTGCGAACTACAACATTCCTCAACTATGCGATCGCTTTTTTGACTTCACGATTGCATTAAACAAAAATGCCTCAGCCCCAAATAAGCCTATGCGATCGCGATCTGCACTCCATGATCGCGATTAAGGAAACCAAAAGCCCAGAATTCTGCAGAACCAGCAATGCATAATAAAGGAAAAATCGCCCAAAATCAATCTGAAACACGCCCGGGCCCCTCGGGACCACGTCCAAACATACCAAAAAGTCTCATAACATAACACGGACCTACGTGAGGCATCAAATCACGCAAAACAACATCAAAACGATGAATCACACCTCCAATCGAACTTAATGAACATTTAAACTTCCACAACCGATGCCGAAACCTATCAAATCACGTCCGATTGACCTCAAATTTTGCACACAAGTCACATTTGACATTACGGACATGATCCAACTTCAGGAATCAGAATCAACCCTAATATCAAAAAGTCCACTCCAGGTCAAACTTTCCAAAATTCCAACTTTTGCCATTTCAAGCCAAATTCCACTACGGACCTCCAAATCACAATCCGGACGCGCTCCTAAGTCCAAAATCACCCAACGGAGCTGACAGAACCATCAAAAATCAAATTCGAGGTCAAATACTAAAAAGTCAAAACTTGGTCAAACTTTTCAAATTTAATGCTTCTAGTTGAGACCATTCTCCCAAATCAATTTTGGATAACCTAAAAATCAAAATCGATGATTCACATAAGTCATAATACATCATATGGAGCTACGCATGCCCTCAAACAACCGAGCGATGTGAAATTGCTCAAAAGGACCGGTCGGGTCGTTGCATCCTCCCCCACTTAAACATACCTTCATTCTCGAATGTGCCCAAAGTTGTTCCAAAAGCCATCAAATCGCTGTATAATTTCACTATGCACATACTCGGGGGTGATCCCATGTCCTCCTATCCCATATAGGTCTGATAACACCACATGACTGAAATTTCTTAATTCAACCTAGCCCATAAGTCTTAGAATCCAATTTCGCTCATCCAAAATTTCTATAAGATCAGAATCTCGCATCCACACACTGTATAAGTCCGAACAAGATAAAATCACATCCCAATACCAGTAATAAACTTCTAATAAAAAAAGCCTCATTTTAACACCTTCATACACTGCTAAATGATGAAAGAAACATGCAGAAACTCATAATCATTTGTCAGATCAAGAAGTCACGGAGCTCCCTCTTCTCCGACAGGAACTATAGCAGATTTCTAAGTCGACTTTCAGGATTATCCTTTTAATCATATTGTAACCAATTCTAATAGTATTCATTCTAAGTCCAATGACCCCATCTCATCCAACACGACCACTCTGGTGACATGACATACCAATACAACCCAGAGCCATAACCTGTGCAATTCATGCACCCAATAGCAACATCCCAAATGTACTCAATCATGAAAATGTCACAAACAAGAAAACTGTCCTACCAGCTTAACGAGTACCATCACAACCATGCTAAGAGCCAAGCAAACATCGTAGAACCAAAAGTCAAGAATCTAACACAAAGGGTCATACCTCTGCATAACTCCGCTACAATGCGTGATCTCATCCAAACGCTGGTCCGTATTGTATAGCTTGAGCTGGTCAAAATCAATAACCACGCGAAATTCGACATCAAGTACCCAAAGTGCATTACCATAACCACGGAGTGCAAATAACACAATACCATAATCCGGGAAGAATATAGCCAACGCGCAATCAATCATGCAATACCCAAATACTCATCTTCCTCAACTTCCGCTATAAAGCTCAAATTGAACCGCACAATATGTGCATATAACTAACAAATCACAACTCCTCGTAGCATAGAAGAGTAACTCATGGATCATTTCAGAACACGAATAATCACAACAACAAACGGATGGTACCTCCCTCAACCATAGGAGTTCGGCGTCAACAAATTCGATTCGATGCAGAACACACATCGATATTGGGCCTACCAATGAACCCCAAATCAGCTCTGGTTCCCCACGATAGATAAATAACCCTCCGAAAGTCTACAATGACTGAATTAACACATACTAACCTTTGACTAACCTTGGCTACATTTTTTTTACAGTCCACAACCATGAAATAATCTACTCACAAAAAATCCCAATCTCCAAATCCATACAACATACGAATCACCATATCTGATCCCAACTCCTCCGAGTGAATATCTAACACATCTCTCATACAAGATCATCCTACGAGGAATGATTCTCTGATTCTTCCATGCCACATCACAAAATCTAATTATCAGTAGTCGATTAATTAGATTAGTACCACAATACGAATGAAATATCCATAAATCAAAACATTGCCCCTTCTGAAATGTATACTCTCATCCATCCACACCAAATAGTAATATTATTCACCTATTCATCTGAAGCATCCCATGCTACCTAAGGATACACTGTGACCGTACTCATGCAAATCTCAATCTCACACAACACACCGCATATACCATGACATCATATGAAAGTATGACAATCTCATATCCACTCTGAGTCATAGTAAACTACATGCTCAACCAGTTAGAGACCTTCCATTTGATCTCATCAAGGAGAAAATCCCTATTCGCAACATGTTCCACATGCTAGTAGGAAATATACACCTCGATCCATGGTTGAAACCATTAATAACTCTCTGAATCCCATTTACACAAAACCCAATCATCAGGACTGAATCCTTCTAACTCAACCAAGCTACGCAAGTCCCTAAAACCCAAGGGTATTGCCACAAAATACCTGTAGAAACTCATTACCTCTTAAGCACCCAAAGAACTAATCATATCCCTTACCGTGTCGATCCAACCTACTACCAAGTTGTCCTATTTATCTGAGTTCCTTATTAGTTACCTTCAAATTGATACTTCTCCTTGCCATAATACCACAATCCTCAACCCAAACTCACCACACGAGACATAAGCATAAAACCACACTGCGCTAAGGCTTACAAGCCTCTAAATACTCTCTTAAATATCCCCAAAAGTACCACATTCAAAATACTTACCCTGAAGAGACTTCTTGTGAATCTAAAGCCATTACATTCAACTTCCTAATACTAATATGTAGAATCCATAATGATGTAGAAATGCCACAAGTTTTGACACCATCCAATGTAAACCTCATTTTCTAGCCAATTACAAATCCTGAAGATCCATAATTGTTACATATAAATCTAGAATCCATTAGAACCATTCTCGAGAGTCATCCACTCTACTCAGGTAACAATTAAGTGATCAAATGAACCAAACGACCTGTGTCCCATTAGTACAACAACACCTAAGGAAGTAACCCTTTTCTTCTAAGCCGCCGAGCGATTTCCTTCAACATACACATTACATCCCTTACAAACAACAACTAAATCATCCACTGTTTTTCATTTACCCATAAAGCATAACACAACCCTTATCCAAAATTTCCTTTACTTAAATCATCCTCGATCTCAACCTCTGTAAGCCATAACTAATTCACCAGTATACCTTAAACTGAAACCAATACAACATATAACCGTGCAATCAGCTGATCAATAGCAGACTCTCCCACTTGGCTCAAAGCTAGAGATCAAAACACACAAAACTCACGATTGCCATACTCTTTTACTGCCATAATGCCATAGTGAGATTCAACTAAATCCTTCATAAGCTCATGCAACACAAGCCCATCTAATACCTAAAATCATTTGTAAATCTCGTATTCATCCTCGTAATGGTCAAGCCAACTCTCATGAGCGATCCAAACTCAAACTGCAGCACATATAATTCACTAGTAAAAGAGGACTCTCCACAAAACAACATAGGGATCACACACCCTCATGACACCCCGCAAAAGATATCCCGCCTGCTTCTCCTCAAACTACCATCTCTTTATACCCTTCCACTATCATAAACATTACGCAATCACTTAATCTTCCTGAGTCTGAACTCATATAACAACATGAGATCTACTTCACTCTCCAACTAAACAACATGAAAAGGTCCTTCAACACACCCATAACCCGGGTTCAAATCAAGATTGAAATCAAGCACAAAATAGTTCTTTCTACACCTCACAAAGACCCTTCTCATCACATTCAAATCATATGAAACATCTCACAGTCGCATCATATTCATCACGTAGCCATCCAGCCATCAATTTTACTAATAGGGACACTATCGGACATATAAATCCAAAAGCACGTGCTCACACAATCAACACCTCAGCGCTCGAGCTATAGTCAAAACCTGGCCTTAAGTCCTACATACTGACCCACCACAAACACATAGAAATTACATTTTGCACCTCATCCAGAGAATCACAAGCCGTCGATGCACATCTGATACCGAGCTCTCATGTGCGCATACGAATGCGTGGAAGGAATTCAAAGAGTTACACTTCAAGCTGAATAAATATCGCACGATAAGAATTCAAGACTGTAAAGTTTCCTAAGGGTTCTATAACATCTCGAAGTTAAGTACAGACGTCTCCGCACCGATCCACAAGACTCTACTAAACCCACTCATGACTCGTGAGACTTATGTAACTTAGGCTCTAATACCAACTTGTCATGACCCAAAAATTAATCCTGTCGTGATGGCGCATATCGTGGTACTAGGCAAGACAAACCATTACCAAAACAATTTGACATTTTCATTTCAAAGATAGCTCCAAACCTATTCAATATAAAACCTTCATAAAGGAGTTCAAATCAAAACAAAGTGAGAAAGGAAAGCCCGACATTGGGGTGTCACTAGTCATGAGCATCTACTACAACCGTCTGACAATATCAAGACTAAAATAATCTGGAAATAACTGAATACAACTAAGGGAAGATAAAGAGGGAGCAGGGATGCGATCACTAGGCAACTACCTTGCTAACTCCGATCGATCTCCAACTGAATAATCAAAACCAGCTGTCGTGTCCAAAAATGCCTCGATCAGCACACAAAATGCAAGGAGTAACGTGAGTACGCCAATTTAGTAAGTAATAACAGTAAATAAATACTGAGAAGTAGTGAAGAGAAATAATGCAAGTAAAATTCATATCACAGAAACTCAGTAAAATATGACACGCTTTTAAAACCATAGTTTTAATCAAATCAGCTTGTTTAAAACTATTTCTAGTAAAATCTTTTAAAACATTCTTCAACAGTTTTCGAACAAAGGTTCAATGCAAAAGTGAGCATAATGATGAATTCATGAACATCCCATCGGGCAAATATCACTCGTATACGGCCCCGCAGGAAAACATCACTCGTATACATCCCCTCGTGCAAACATCACTCCTACACAGCCCCTCGGGCATAAATCACTCATATACAGCCCCTCGAGCAAAGCTCACCATCACTCATGCCTCCCAGTCACTCGGCACTCCGTACTCGCACTCGATAGGTACCTGTGCTCACTGGGGGTGTGCAGACTCCGGAGGGGCTCCTTCAGCCAAAGTGCTATAACAAGCCAATCATGGCATAAATCAATCAGGCCCTCGGCCTCACTCAGTCATGAATCACTAAAACATGTTGCGGCATGCAACCCAATCCCATAAATATCCTTACAAATCAGACCATCGGCCTCACTCAGTCATGAATCAGTAAAACATGATGTGGTGTGTAGTTCGATCCCAGAAATATCCTCACAAATCAAGCCCTCAGCCTCACTCAGTCATAACCTCTCCAGCCCCTAGGTCTCTCAGAAAAACAACTCAGCCCAAACAACATTTATATGATGCATCAAAACGGAGTAATAGAAACTGAGTTATGCAGTAAATAAGTATAAACATTACTGAGTATAGATTTTCCAATCGAAAAAAATGAGAGGATATCAACAAAAGACCTCTAAGGGTCCAAACAACACTAGCATAAGGCCAAAACATGGCATCCGACCTGCTTTATAGAAATTCTTTCTAAAACACGTAAGAAGCATGTATGTTTACCGTGAAAATGGTAATAATAATTAAATTTGTTGATGGGACTCTAAAAATACGTGATCTATTATTATTCTAGTTGTTTAAGCAGTTGATGCTAGATATGTGAGCTTAATGATGAAACACAAACTAAAGCGGGGTTATAATCAAACTGAGGGGCTTGCTATCCGAGCCTCGGGCTAATCGATGAATGGCCTCGAGGTCGATATCTGGGCTTAGGATCGAGATATAGGGGGTAATCGGGAAGGGACTAACAGTTAGAATATAATTAAAGGGGGCTCTTTATGGCCAATATCAAGCAATAAAGGAAGAACAAGTAAGAAAGAAATAAATGAAAGTGGTAGTCTCGAGCGAGTAAGTTAGAGACAGAGTTGTTATTTATATTGTGTAGAATGGTTGGAGCAACAACAACCCTTTACAAAGTGGTGAGGATCCCCTTTATATAGGAGGGGGAATACAACATAGTACAGAATGCATATAATTGTAAAGATACGGAGATGGGATGGCTAGACATGATACCATACTCTACTGGTGCTATCTGCACCAGTAGAGTATGGTATTCCCCATCCTCGGCATTGCCATTGGGTCGAGCGTAAATGAACATCGAGGGAGAGAACACAACTACAACCCCATAGCCTCGAGATCTCGATATGACTTCCCGAAGCCCCCTAATGACAAGAAATTGGACCCTCTGATTTTACTGTTTAGAGATAGTCTCCACGTTTCCTGGAATGAAGTAATAGGAAACGATTTTGAGCCATCGTTCCGAGGACATCATTGCCGTGACGTCAACCAATAAGAGCATTAAATTCCATGTTCTAGAAAACCGTGCAAGGGTCACCATCAAATGCGATAATCGAGGAAACCATGAACTGCCATTGGCTCGTCCTTTCGTTGCCCAAGCGGTTCCTATAAATACATCGACTGTTTGATAATCCTCATCTTCGTAACATCTTCAAATTTAAGAGTCTATACCCATCTTCTCTTACATCCTTCCATCTTGCTTTCTAAGAGGAAATTTCACCGTTGTAATTGCCAGAACTTATAGAACGGTCCCCCGGCGGTGTCATGCCCCAACCCCGGGAGGCGCAACCGGTACTCAATCGAGTGAACCGAATTGAGCAAGCCTTATCGAACACTTTCTACCCAACTCAATAAGATTAAGGGAACCTTACTTCCATTTATTTAGATAATAGGAAAAATTGTACGTTCGACATTATTAGTTCATTTTATATCACAACCTTAAACCATAGTTACGTTCCAAGATTACATACGGTTACAATCTGAGAAAACAAGAGTTTGGATTTACAACATAGTTCATAGACACATCCAACACCAAACCCACACAATCGTCTACGGAGCTTCTAAGGATACAAAATACAATAATGACAATGCCGACAACAAGGCCCTGACTATACCTCAAAATTGCATAACTATAACAAAAGATGTACGACGTAACCCCTTGAAGGAGAAAGGAGCTCACCAAGACTTTGAGAGGAGGATGCTCTGCTACACATGATCGGCACTATCCGCTATGGAGCCACCTACAATCATTAAAAAATGTAGCGCCCCCGGCAAAAGGGACATTAGTACTATGGAATAGTACTAGTATGTATAACTAAACACCATCCAATTAGAAAGAAAGACCATACAAGAGTAAAAATAAATCATAAGGACAACAAAGTTTCAAATAAGCACCACCTCAACAATATAAGAGGTTCACATAGTTTTAACATAATTTTTGAAATTTTAGATTGGGGCATTTCATATCGTTGCATCATCATCCACATTACCCTTAAGCTAAGCCGTCTTACCAAGACGTTACCGTTATCTCATTCTCACTTTCCAGTTTCAATTATCAATACATTACCACCATGTGTGTATAACATGGCGTCCGATCACGGCCCGATCGGCTAAGCCGTCTTACCAAGACATTACCCTTATTTCATTCTCACTTTTCAGTTTCAATTATCAATACATTACCACCATGTGTGTATAACATAGCATCCAATCACGGCCCGATCGGCTAAGCCGTCTTACCAAGAAGTTACTCTTTTCTCACTAATTGTCTCATTTTAATCTCTATTTCATATATAACAATTTATAGGCACATAGAAAAGCAATTTAAGTTATAAGGATAGAGAGGAATTCATCTAGTTCGGCATATTAATCACAATGTAACCTTGACTTAATATTTAGGCATTTAGCACATAGCTCGTGTTTTCCACACATCCTCAATTTACAAAGAATATCACATTAAACACATGGAGAAGTACCTTCCACATACATTTTCACAACATCGAATCATTTGTCATAGCAAATACTACATTAATCAAATTTCGGACTTACAGCATTTGCACGGGCACCATGGAGGCCCAATTCCTAAGAGGAGGGGGTTTTAGCCATACATACCTTAATAGAGCTTTCCTTAAATCCTTATAATAAATTCCGGAATTTCCTAGCAACCTCGATCTATTTTATGAAAATTACAAGTTGAACCAAAAATTAGAGGCATGAATAAGATTCTAGCTCATTTAACTAAATTATCAAGTATTAAGTGTGCATAGTGATTTTAGGACCCTTTTGTGAGAGATTTTCATCATCCTATACCACAATTGTTATCTTTTTGGTTCACAACCTCCCCATACCCCATTATCTTTTATGCATGCAAGGTTATCAGCCCTTATACCCATGAATCCACTTGCTAATCACTTATTTTAATGGAAATTTCGAAATTATAGATGAGGGTACAAGTTCTTACCTCTTAGGGTGAAGACCTAGCAATTTCACTTGACAATCTTCAAAGATTTGGGGCAAGAATTAAGTGGGGACTTGATGAAGATCACTCCCTCTCTCTTTAAAACTTTCTTTCTCTCTCTCTAAATGTAATGAAATGATAGAAAAATCATCTAACGGAGTGTTTCTAATGGTATAGAGTTGGGTTTTAAAAGTTAGAAAATAGGAGCCCCGACACGATTTGTGATCACATATGCGATAGCATAATGGACATGCAGCCCGCAAAATGGACCGCAAAAATGGTCCCAAAATCTGGACAAACTGTCTGGGTATGCGACAGAAATGCGTTCGGCATACCTGTTCTACGGTCACATAATGCACCGTAGAAACGCCCTTTACAAATATTCCAAGGGGATTATACGATGACTATGCGGCCTGCATATCGATTATACGATCGTATAATTGGCCGCATAGTTGATCTCAAGTTAATCATCACACTGACTGACTCTGCGGCGATAATGCAGTCCGCATACCTATTATACGACTGCATAATAGACCGCATAAATGCACTATTCTGGAAAACATAATTTCTTAACTTTTCAGTGCAAGGATCAATCCAAAGGGTCCAAAACGCGGCGAGTTTTATGAATTTCTAACACATGATCCCTACTTGGCACCATGAGATTCGGGTTTTTGAGTAGAAACTTTGACGGGGCCTTACAAGCAGAATGAAGCTACGTCTTCATCTCGATATTCTAAGGATAAAGTCAAAGCGGTGCCCACCTTGGAATAATGTACTCCTTCCAAGCTAGACATGTCAAAAGATTTTACCATCGATACAACTTCATCCATACCGGGTCGATGTGAACATGTGTCCCGATATATTAGTGTCGTGACCAACATCGAAATAGAGAAGACAGACTGCCGATGGGGCGAGGCAGTGAAGGTGGAAATTCCTAGCCCCAATGAATATAACGGACTACAAGGTCGGCTTCCTTTATGTGTATACCTACATGTTCACCTTGGGTCCCGCTGAGTCCTCCGAATCTTTTGAATCTTCTCCCCCTGGAAATAGATCCGGTTATCCTTGATTTTTGCGACAAATATCAAGTGACGCTCGGCCAGATCTACCCCGCTGTCTAGAGGATAGTATTGATACTTTGTTATTTCACCGAAGGGGTTGCGGGTGAGGATTTTACCCTTAACCATTTGATCAGGTTGTACAGACCTCGATTTTACTGAGGCTTGATCAGGCTCCATCATCGATCCAAAAAATCATTTTTCTCGAGCACTGACGAGGGGAAGGACCGAGGATGGATAAGCAGGTTTGTCCGGGTAAGGACTTTGGACATCATTCCGGCCCGGAGGATGCCTTTCCCGGAGAGATGGAACACACAGCATAAGCGATTCTCCCTTAACCATGTTTTGTAATTTTCTTCCCTTTCCCCAGAATGATGACTTCCTTGTCGCTTTGCGCAGCGGTTGCTTGGTTCCCTGAGGCGGTTTCGGACTTGCCGGGTTTAATTAAATGGTTGGACATCGCATTCCCATATCATGATCGGTCTTGGACCGACCTTTCCAAGGAACTATGGGTGGCCAAGAACTATGGTAGAGCTCATTTGCTACCTATGCCTTAGATTTGCGTTGCTGCATTTCTTCCTGCGCCCCTTGTGCTGACAAACTATGGTTGTCGTGTTTGTACAAGTCTTGGCAAAAATATGGAGATGAGGCCGCCCCCTAGCGGTGGGATAGAGGCTTCGGAGCCCAGCAAGGGCAAGAAGAGAAAAGGCAAGGCAGTTGTCGTCCTTCATTCGGCAAAGAAATCCAGGTCACTAGAGCATCGAGATGCTGCTGGGACTTCAACTTCAAGGGCGAGTACAGACATCAAGGATGAGGATGACGATGAATGCCAGTTAGAGCGGAGGACGAGGTCAAATGCGAGAGCCTCGTAGGCGCCTCGATCGGAGGTTGCTGAGTCTGGAATGACTGACTCAGGTCGGTCGCATAAATCGGAGACCCTTGAAGAGGGTATTATTGTGGCATTAGATTGCGCAACCAGATTTGATGCAGTTTCCATTGGGGGACCACTGCCATCGATCCTGAAGGGTCGGGGCCCTGAGCTTTTCCGGAGTAAGGGTTGCCTTTTGGAGAAGTCGGTGACATGAATGACTTCATTGCATGCTTTCAGGTTTCGTTAGGGGAACTGAGGGATGCTCGAGAAGCGGACATCTCCAAGGGGGAGGTTCTCTTGCCAACATCTTTTACGGTGTTAGTGATAGTGTCAGCCTTGACGTTCCTGGCACCGTCAGGGTGGCGGATAGATTCATGCGACAGGTGATAGCCATTTTTGATGCATTTTTGTTAATCTTGGGCATTGTTCTTCGTCTTTCTAACTTTTCTGCTATGCCGCAGTGGAAGGATATGTACGATCATGACTTTCTTCGGCTCCGCGAGGAGATTTCTCACCACAAAAATGAGTGCAAGAAATTTACCTTTATGTTGCGGGATTCGAAGGCTCGTTCTGCCCGGTGAGTGAAGGAACTAAGAGAGCTGTGAGGTGCTTTGGAGAGAGCGCTCTGGGAAAAGTCTGACCTTGCTGCGCAGGTATTTTGCCTTGCTTGAACTCGACATCTGCTCCCGTATTTCGACACAAATTGGTTTACCTTTCTTTTGTAGGTCGAGCGGAATGGTTCGCAGATTAGCCAACTAAACACGGAGATCTCCAGGTTGAGGAAGCAAAGTGAAGTAACAATTGAGGAGTTGGCGACATCCCATGGTCTTCTCGAGAATGATCGCAAGGAGGTTGATTCCTTGATCGTGGCCAAGTCGGAGGTTGAAGGAAATGCAGCTACTTATCTGGAGGACGCAGCCACAATGTATAAAATAGCTCATGACTTATCAGTAGCATCTGAGCAGAAGCTAGATCGAGCTATTAATTATGCTTTGGTGGAGGCGAGGAGAGAGACCCTGGAGGAGATCGGAGCCAGAGGCGTCCACCTGTCAGTTGATCTTGAGGAAGCCCGCGAATTGGACAGGGAACTGGCTCTTTTAATTTCCTCCTATAGGGGCAAAGATAGTAGTGACAAGGAGTAGTCCCCAAGTCGTTTCACATCCCCTCTTTTTCCCTTTGTATGCAGCCCCCCGGGGGATGAATTTTGTAATGATGTCTCTTGTGGATACGTTTTTGGCAATGTAAAAAAGAGAGATTTTCCCCCTTTCAGTTATTTTAGTTTCTTTTTTCTTTGTTCCTTTGCTTTTGATGATTGACTTTCTACTTTTGATGTTGGACCTTTGAAATATGTTCTTGGGAAAACTAGGACCCTCAAACTGGGCCATGCCCCAGGGTTAAATCGACAGCTTTTATCGGACCAGTGTTGGCGATATCGGGGAGCCCTCGAGGCCACGTAGTTCTACGATATAGCAACATTCACTCGATCAGGTAATGGGGGACCCCAGGGTGATTCTGCCAGTACGTTTCCCTAGGAGAGGGTTACATTAACACAACCAGAATTAATTGGCCTTTTGGGTAGGCGGGCGGTTGCTGATTTGCCCCTGTATATTCATTCATCTACCTTCCAATGGCGATTCTGCTGTTTTGATAGACTGTCTCTTCCATAGAGCCTGGCGTTTTGTGCTAGTTCTTCCGTTGCCCCAATTCAAAATTTTTGCTCAGATCCATATCTTTCTCCTCCTACTCTATCGTAGCCATGACTGCTACATTGCCACCGCCAATGCCTGGTGAGTGAGCCTTGGGGTGCCCTGCTTCAAGGAGAGCTGTCATTCCGGGGAGGCCTCCCAGTGTTTCGGGTCACCGAGAGCATGTGTCGAGGATCATCTCATCATTGGGAGAGGAAAACCTCGAAATGATCAGAAAAGGTTGCGGATGGGGAGAAGGCATGGTATTACAAGTACCTTCTCCCGAGGAGAGCGTCATGACATATGTTGAGGGGTTTTTGAGTGCATACACGCATATTTTTGCGCTGGGTTCCCCCGATCGGGTCGTGCTTGATTTCTATCGAAGACATCAGGTTACACTGGCGCTGTTACGACCAAAACACTCACGCAAGTGTACGCGATCGACAAGTAATATAGTAGTAAGTAAAGTATCGTTCCCACAAGAAATTATGACCAACTTATCGACTGATGTAGACTCAAACAATTATCAATTCAAGCTGAATTATCACAAAATATATAAAGAACCAATTTACAACTTACTTAATAATTGCACAATAATTCAACACAAAATTACTACACCAATTTCACAATATGTTTATAACAATTTGGATAAATATATTCCCGGGTCATGGACTTGCTAGAAATTATGCTACTATTTTAGCTTAAAATGGATTTATTGAATTATCCGGGTTATTGATTATAGGGTTAATAATATTCATAAGAATCTTTCGAGTTCTTATGCATCTATTCAAGTTAAACTAATACCTATATGTCTATGGTATTAATATTAGCAAGAATGCATTTACAACTCCTATTTTTCAACCAAGCAAGGCAACTAAGTATAGTTCTATCTTAATTGCGAATCTTTCACCCGATGCCCAGGATCCGGATCTTGCTCTATTTGATTCTATATGCAACCAAGATTTTCCTTTGTCAAGTTTAATTCAAGATTCGTAAATAATATTTCACTGTTAGCTACGCTGTAAAATAATTAGAAGCAGAATCAAATAAACAACCCATAATGATAAATTCAAGATCTTAAATCTAAGCTTCAAATAACATAATTATCTAACATCCATGACCCAAGAATACTAGAGTTTTTAGCTACTCATAATCATACAAAAATCAACAATGAAAGTTTTAAACATAATATTAACAAGCAAATAGAAGAAAGTTTAGAAGAACTCTTTCAATCCTTGCTCCAAGATGTTGTTCTTCTTCTCCTTTTTTAGCTCCAAGATGAAGCTCCTCCTTCTTCTATGGCTTTTTCTCCCTCAAAATCGGATCTCCTTCTCAATAATGGAGATTTACTTTATGTAGTTGAGTGGATCCTCCCAGATTTCCCATTTTGCCCCCAAATAATTGATTTCCCGGACTGGACTAGCGCGGGAGCGCATGACCAGCACATGACCCGCGCTAGTGGTGTTTCTTTCTGTCCAAGTCACTAAACTAGTGCGGGAGCGCATGACCAGCGCATGACCCGCGCTAGTGGGGTTTTCTCTTGTTCAGATGTTGCTGCTCAATTTTTCGTCATTTGACTCCATTTTTCACTTGATTACCATCATAAATCCTCATTTGTTTATTGAACTCCTGTGAGACATTAAAGTCATGATTAGAGCCAATTTTTACATTATTTGAACATTTACAATAGTAAACCATCCTTAAGTTGAGCTAAAACATAGGCTATATTAAACAATTTAGCCTATCAACACCCCACACTTAGCTTATTGCTAGTCCTCGAGCAATCCACTATATTCTTTTTAGAGAATTCTTCACTCAACCATTTCCCCTCACGCATTACACCTAGAACATTGTACATATATTACGCCTACCAGTGAACAATCCTAGCCTCAAAGTCAACTCTCAAGTGCCATGCAATATTTACACTTCCTCAAAGTACTCTACACAGAAATCAAGACTTGCTTCTCCGTCACGATTCATATGCCCTCACAATTACATCAACAAAAACTGAGTTCAATCCACCACATTCAATTCATATATTCACATATATCAAGGAAATCACTCACTCTCACAAAAGAGGTCACATGCATGCAATTGGTACCATAAGCTTGCCCTTAATGTAAATCTCTACTAATGTAGGCTAGCTCAATCCAAAATCAATTAGGACTTTTTCATGGTTGTAATGTGGGTTAAGGGACGGGTAGGATGTATTTAGGAATAGTGACTCAACCCCTAAGCACTTTAACACATCACACGAGCAATTTTCAGCATAAATTATTCAACCCACTTCTCCTTTATACACAATATCATCCCACAAATACGCCCTTCTTCTTTAAGCACTCTATTAATTCATTCCCACTAGCTAGAGCAAAACACAATGTAATTATCTCTCTTTTTTTTTTCTTGTCACTCAATTTCTGCTAGTGGTGTATTCGTGTACAACATAAGTGCACCTTTCATCCTTTTATTGGTTCCACTCAAAAGCCACCCCACACTTATTTCTTTCTTACTTCTTTTAGCGCTCTTCTCACAATTAAAGTGCTTTAAGAGGTACAAGGATCAAAACAATGTCAATTAAGAATAAAAGGGTATAGGCTTGTAATGCGGGTGCCAAACAAAAAGTCTGAAGGCTCAAAAGGGTTAACTAGGGACAAATTTTATTTTTAATAAGCAATTAAGCTCAAAAAGGTCAAAGAAAGCCTAACATCATTTTTCAAACCGAGCATCACCTCAAATTTTGCTTCAACTTACATACCGGGCAAGTTCTAGACACAAGTACAATACATGGACTACGCAAATACTCACCACACATGTCATCTGACTCATTCCAGATCAGCTCATCAAGACACTCCATTACGAGCATTCAATTCAGTACAAACATACAAATTAAGGCACTTTCAGTGAGATTCAACAATTAAGACTAAGCGTTTTACACTCTAGGGTCTAATGTGTTCAGGTGTGTCAACACTATGAGTTCTTTTCTATAGCTTGCATCCCTTTATTTAATATACAAATAAATAAAATGAAAATAGAAATTTAAAACTACATATGCCCGGTTCAAAATAAACCCTTGGAAAAGAACCGTGGTTTAAAGAAAAACCAAGGGGGATTTGTTATACTACCTAAAAATAAAAAAATAAAAACAAAAATCTTTTTGTTGTTTTCTATAAGCTAAGTCCCTCAAGAACTCCTATCTAAAAGAATCTGTCATCGGGCCGCGCCAATATAACTACTAAAAAAATGTTTAAGAACAGATAACAATTACTCCAACAATACTAAATCACCAAAACATTTAAAAACAAAAGTGAAATAGTCACGCAATCCAAAACATTATATATTGTACCACATCACCAAAACATTCCAACAATCCAAAACAATTGAAACAACCTAA
This sequence comes from Nicotiana sylvestris, assembly GCF_000393655.2. Lineage (NCBI taxonomy): Eukaryota > Viridiplantae > Streptophyta > Magnoliopsida > Solanales > Solanaceae > Nicotiana > Nicotiana sylvestris. The sequence goes on along the minus strand of NC_091059.1, from coordinate 130,420,743 downwards.
AAATCCATAATAATTACTACCATCCATTCATTTAAGAACAGTTAAACATATGTTTAAAGGAATCCTCCACCCCACACTTAAAGCGAGACATGTCCCCATGTCTTTCATTATAAATAAGAGATGAAGCAAAGATACTTACCCGAGGAGTCACTCCTGGTTGGAGACAGAACCTGAATCCACATTGCATGCCCGACCAATTGCACGAAGCCAACCCAAGAGCCCGCTTTCCATTTTCTTCTGCTGATCTTGCATTTCATCAACACCTCTCCCCAGAACTGTCACTGATGTTTTAATTTCAGTGATTTCCTGCTCCATGCGGTCTATCCTTTGTCCCCGACTAGCCCTAGATGGTCCTGCTGCATCAAAAGCTTGTGGTTGTGCAGGTGGTGCATATTCTCCCATCTCCACATCGTCAGCTCCTTCTTGTTGGTCCTCTCCTTCCTCATTGTCATTTTCATCAAAATCAGCAGCAACCAATTCAGCTGGATGTACAACTTCCTTACCTGTGGTGACCATTTTAGTCCTGAAAGGATTGACTTTAGCTAGTCGTCCATCTGCAGCAAGATTGTTTGGTACATTGGCTCGAAGGCACAGTAGGGTGACAAGAGATGGGTAATACAACCCGTAGCGTTGAATTCTAACCCTCTGGAACATTTCTTTATGTATCAACAATGGCACATCAAACCATGCCTTATTCATGAAACACCATATTAAGCAAGCTCGAGGGATGTTTACTTCAGTCAAATTCTTGGAAGGCAAGAGACGGCTGTTGATGAAGTACAACCAACATTTGGCCTCGAACTTCAGGGCATTAGCGTGGAACTTGTTCCCATATTTATACCATTGGATATCTGCATCTGGGCGACAAATTATGTCGGTAAACGTGGACCATGGTATTAGCTTGCTGTTAAATGCCTGGAACATATCCATGTAATCTTCCTCCACTGGGGGTAGCCTGTACACATCCCTAATTGTTTCTATAGATGCATTGACTTGTCGCTTTTGGACTGTAACATTGTAGTTATCATGTTCTGGAAGGTTGGCATAATATTCCCTCACTAGCATTACATTCACCGTGATTGGCTCCTCGAAGAATATGTCAAGCCCACGCCTCCTCAACTCGTTTGCTATGTTTGGACAATTAATAGCCAAAGCATTTGCATTCATTGCTTGTTCAGGCACTATTGTTTTCTCCTCATTTTTGTTAAATCTGTCTTGTGCCTTGGCTGACACAAACTTTTGACTGTTGAATGGCCTAGTATCAACTGATTTTCTGGGCCGTCCACCAACATTTGTTGTAGCTGGGCGTTTACGAGGGGCCATGGTACCTGCAAGTAGTTTAGAGTTAGCCCTATTCACTTGGGTAACCAAACCGGGCTACTTAGACTTCACCACATATTTGGTCACATCACTTCCTCCAAAGAGGCATTTTTTCAAACACATTGTGAGCATGTTGAGTTTCAAGCTTTTTCCAACCCTATGTCACAATGTATTCACCATCAACCAACCCAATTACTACTTTACACCACCATACTCCTAATTTTTCACTTCCTCAACCCAACCAAACATCAAACATATGTTTAAATCTTCTATAAATGCTACATTCTAATGTTAAATAAGAAAAAATTTAAGAAACTATCCTAAAAATATACAATCTTGACAACCACATAATAATGTTACATAATAAAACTAAACAAGGAAAAAATTGAAGACATTATACTAAATATATGCAAAGAAATAGAAAATCAAACAAAAAATAGAAAATTAAAACTATGTTCACCAAAAAAAACGAAATTAATCTGAAAATTAAAAAAAAAATCAACTAATAAGCATAAGATGAAGAATACATACCTTAGAGGAGATGGGGTATGGGTTGAATGAAGAGGTGGGGAGATTTGATGAAGAAGAAGAAGAAGAAAAAGATTAGGGTTTGTCAGGAGAGTTGGGAAGAAGGAGAATGGGGGTATTATTAAGTTAAAGAAGTAAAAAGAAATTTTAAAACGGAGTTACTAGCGCGGGTCGTGCGCTAGTTATGCGTTCCCGCGCTAGTCACTTTGTCCCGAGGCAGACTAAAACCTGATTAGCGCGGGCTATGCGCTAGTTATGCGCACCCGCGCTAATCACTGAAGGTCAGGGCAGACGGAAACCCGATTAGCATGGGTTATGCGTTGGTTATGTGCACCCGCGCTAATCACTGAATGTTTCTCTCTTCTTCTTTTTTTATCCTCTCAAGAAGGCCAAGTTATAAATTCTCATTTACAAACTATATTTACAATGCATTTGTGGGTTGCCTCCCACACAACGCCTGATTTAATGTCGCGGCACGACGCCATATTGCATTATATGTCAATTAAATCTACTGAGGTTTTCTGACGTTGAATGTCACCACCCCAATATTTTTAATTTATTGCCCATTTACCAAGAACGTGCATGTTGAATTAATGTTTTGCAATTCAACTGTTCCATGAGGAGTTACACTTACTACAACAAAAGGGCCTGCCCAACGGGACTTAAGCTTTCCAGGAAAAAGCTTTAGCCTTGAATTGAACAAGAGAACTTCTTGACCCGGCTCAAACTCACGATGCTGGATGTGTTTGTCGTGCCACTTCTTTGTCTTTTCTTTATATAACTTGGTATTTTCATAAGCATGCAACCGAAACTCATCAAGTTCATTGAGTTGTAGCAGTCTTTTTTCTCCAGCTAAGTCCATATTCATATTTAGCTTTTTGATTGCCCAATAAGCTTTATGTTCTATCTCAACAGGCAAATGACATGCTTTTCCATAAACCAACCTGTATGGAGAAGTACCTATTGGAGTCTTGTATGCAGTTCGGTAAGCCCACAATGCATCTTCTAACTTACCGGACCAATCTTTCCTATTTGCGCTCACAGTTTTCTCCAAAATCTGTTTTACCTCCCTGTTTGACACTTCAACTTGACCACTCGTTTGAGGGTGATATGCAGTAGCAACCTTGTGTCTTACACCATATTTTGCTAGAACATTTTTCAACAATTTGTTGCAAAAGTGTGTTCCTCCATCACTTATCAACACCCTTGGAGTTCCAAAGCGTGTGAAAATGTGTTTCTTCACAAAACTTACCACTACCTTCGCATCATTTGTAGGAAGAGCAATGGCCTCAACCCACTTAGACACATAATCCACTGCAACCAAAATATATCTGTGCCCATTAGAATACGGAAATGGTCCCATGAAATCTATTCCCCAGACATCAAACAGCTCTACTGCCAAAATATTTTGTAAAGCCATCTCGTGCTTCTTCGTGATCGTTCCAGTTCTTTGGCACCTGTCACAATTTTTAACAAAAGCATGTGCATCTTTAAATAATTTTGGCCAGTAAAAACCTAATTGCAAAACCTTTTGGGCAGTTCTGTCTCCACCATGATGACCTCCATAAAGAGAAGAATGACAGTCATGCAATATTGCATTCATCTCCTCCTCAGGGACACACCTTCTTACCAATTGATCTGCGCATTGCTTGTATAGAAAAGGCTCGTCCCACATGTAGAATCTCACATCATGTAAGAACCTTATTCTATGGTCAGTTGTGAATTCTGGTGGAGTCACCCCACTTGCAATGAAATTCAGATAATCAGCATACCATGGGGTTTCATCCGAAGTGATGGCCAGAAAATGTTCGTCAGGGAATGTTTCTTTGATTGATTCTCCTTCAGTGACATGGCCTCTATTTTCCAGCCTGGATAAATGATCTGCAACCTGATTCTCTGTTCCCTTTCAATCTCGAATCTCCAAATCAAATTCCTGCAAAATAAGAACCCATCGAATTAACCTTGGCTTGGCATCTTTCTTTGCAAATAAATACCTTATAGCTGAGTGATCTGTGTAAACTATCACTTTTGTCCCCACTAGATAGGATCTAAACTTATCAAATGCCCATACTACTGCGAGCAACTCTTTTTCAGTAACAGTGTAATTCATTTGAGATTGATTAAGAGTTCTACTCGCATAGTGAATGGAACAAAATATTTTCTCTTTCCGCTGCCCCAAAACAGCTCCAATGGATATATCACTTGCATCACACATCAATTCAAATGGAAGTTTCCAATCTGGAGAAATGATAATCGGTGCAGTAACTAATCTTCATTTCAGCTCATCAAATGCTTTCAGACAAGCATCATCAAACTTGAAAGATGTATCTTTCTCAAGAAGCCTGCACAAAGGAGATGAGATTTTTGAAAAATCCTTGATGAAACGACGGTAAAAACCCGCATGGCCTAAGAAACTGCGAATGCCTCTAACTGATGTTGGTGGAGGTAATTTTTCAATTACTTCCACCTTTGCTTTATCCACCTGCAATCCATTCTTGGACACTTTATGCCCTAAGCCTATGCCTTCTCGTACCATGAAATGGCATTTTTCCCAATTTAGTACCAAATTTGTTTCTTCACACCTAGCAAGGACCTTATTAAGATTCATTAAACATTCATCAAAAGAACATCCAAATACAGAAAAACCATCCATAAATACTTCCACAAATCTTTCAACCATATTAATGAAAATAGCCATCATACACCTTTGAAAAGTCACAGGTGCATTGCAAAGACCAAATGACATTATTTTAAATGCATATGTCTCATACGGACATGTAAATGTGGTCTTTTCTTGGTCTTCTGGGGCTATAACAATTTGATTATATCCCGAGTAGCCATCCAAAAAACAGTAGTATTCCTGCCCGGCTAATCTATCAAGCATTTGGTCAATAAAGGGAAGGGGAAAATGGTCTTTTCGGGTGGCATTATTCAATTTTCTATAGTCTATGCAAATCCTCCACCCAGTAACAGTTCTAATGGGAATCAAATCATTATTTTCATTTGTCACTACAGTCATTCCTCCTTTCTTTGGAATACATTGGACTGGACTTACCCATTTGCTATCAGATATTGGAAATACAATACCTGCATCAAGCCATTTAATCACTTCTTTTCTTACCACCTCTTTCATGTTTGGATTTAGGCGGCGTTGTTGTTCTATGCTTGGCTTGTGCCCTTCCTCCATGAGAATTTTATGCATGCAAAAAGCTGGACTAATACCTCTTATGTCAGACATTGTTCACCCAATTGCTCTTTTATAATCACGTAGTACTCTTAACAATTTCTCCTCCTGCAATTCAGACAAGTCAGCATAAATAATAACAGGTAACCTTTCAGAACTACCCAAATAAGCATAATGAAGGTGAGAAGGTAAAGGCTTTAATTCCAATTTGGGAGCTTCTTCAACTGAGGGCTTCAGAGGAGGACCATCTGGCCTGTTCAAAGGTTCAAAGGGATTAAAATCTTTTATATATTCACATGTTGCATTCAAAGTATGTTTCATCTCCTCAACCTCATCATTAATCTCCAAACTTTCAAACAACACAATTGCTTTTTCTAAAGAATCCTACAAATATACACTTGGGGTAATAAGTTGTTCATCAATCTCCATGACAAATATCATAGACAATTCTTCATACTGCCGAGGAAGTTGAATTGCTTTATATACATTAAAAACAGCTTCCTCGTTGTCAACTCTCATGATCATTTTTCCTTCTCTTACTTTAATTATAGCATCACCTGTAGCCAAGAGAGGTCTTCCCAATATAATAGGAACTTTTTCATCGGCCTGAAAATCCAAGATAATGAAATCAGCCGGGAAAATAAATTTCCCAATTTTCAGTAGCACATCTTCTATCACCCCTTCTGGGTAAGCTATGGACCTGTCTACTAGTTGCAACATCACAGTGGTGGGTTTTGGAGCCCCCAAACCCAATTGTTTGTACAAAGACAATGGCATCAAATTTATGCTTGCTCCCAAATCACAAAGTGCATGGCCTACATCAACATTGCCTATTCTCACAGGGATAGTAAAGCTGCCAGGGTCCTTAAGCTTTTGAGGAAGCTTATTTTGGACCCTTGAAGTGCACTCTTCAGTAAGTGCAACTGTTTCAAATTCAGTCAGTCTCCTCTTGTTAGCCACAATGTCTTTTATGTATTTGGCATATTTTGGAATATCACGAATCGCATCTACCAATGGAATATTCAATTGAATCTGACTCAACATAGAGAGAAATTTGGTAAACATACGATCGTCATTCTTTTTCTGCAATCTTTGTGGAAAAGGTGGTGGTGGCCTTGGAACATTCACAGGTGCTGAAATTGTATCATCTTTCCTTACTTCCTGTGTTGCTTTGGGAATCAATTCACCCTCAGGTACAGGCTTGTCTTTTCTCTTCTTTGGAACTTCTTCTAATTCCCTTCCACTTCTAAGTGTAATTGCACTAACTTGCGGATTTTTCTCTATCACTTGGAAGAGCACCTGCAGGCCTAGTATTTTGATTTGCAGCTAGTTGTCCCAATTGTCTTTCAAGATTTCTAAAGTCCGTTCTGAGTTGTTGATTGTCTTGCAACAATTTTTTCAACAAATCATTTGTACTTTCTTCTGCTTGTTGTGGTGGCCTTTGAGGTTGATTAAAATTTCCTTGGGGTCTAAATTGATTTTGATTCGGTTTGATTCCCACCCCAAGAGAAATTAGGATGATTCCTCCAATTTGGGTTGTAAGTGTTCCCATATTGGGCTTGTTGATTCATCGGACCTCTGTTTTGTTGCCCAACATAGTAAATAGATTTAGGATTCAAGTAACCCTACTTTCTATTTCATTGCTCTCCTTGGTTCTCCTTCACCTTGCCAATTATGATCATTAGCAGTAAAGTTATTCAGCAGAAGTTGTATTTCACTGTATGGTTTTTGCCATGCAACTACCTCCACAAGCTGAATCAAGATTCATTTTGGAAGTTTCGTCTAATCCATCAACAAAATTATGGCCCAATACTTCATCAGTTTGACAATGATGAGGACAATCCCGAAGTAGTTTCTTGTATCTTTCCCAAGCTTGGCGAAGAGTTTCACCATCCCGTTGTTGAAACCCAAGAATCTGACTCCGCAAAAACTTTGTCTTTTTGGTGGGAAAAACTTGATTAGGAATTTCTTTGCTAAATCATCCCAATTGTGGATTGAATTAGCTAGCTCTTTTTGCAACTATTCTCTAGCATCCCCCAATAATGAAAAGGGAAATAAGGTCAGCCTGACATAATCCTTGGAAACATTTGGATAATTGTAAGTGTTTGTTATTTCCAAAAAAAATTGAATGTGCCTTTGTGGGTCTTCATGAGATAGACCAACATATTGCCCAGTGGACTGTATCAGCTGCACCATGTACCGTTTAAGCTCAAAGTGACTGGTGATTTCAGGCTTCATAATGGCCTGAGTCATATTAGCAAGGTTTGGCCTTGCTGCTTCTATCACCGCATGTTCTTAATTACCTGGCATCACTGTTGGCTGTGGTTGAACTTGAATGTCCAACTCTCTTTCTATTCTGTTTCTAGCTTCCCACTCGTTCCTTGTTCTATGAATTGTTCGTTCAATTTCAGGATCAAAAGGGAAGAGGTTGTTTGTTCTTCTACTCCTCCGCATTCTAGAGAAGAGCCTGCGCAACACAAACTTGTTCTATTTGATTCTATATGCAACCAAGAATTTCCTTTTTCAAGTTTAATTCCAGATTCGTAAATAATATTTCACTGTTAGCTATGCAGTAAAATAATTAGAAGCAGAATCAAATAAACAACCCATAACAATAAATTTAATATCTTCAATCTAAGCTTCAAATAAAATAATTATCTAACATCCATTACCCAAGAATACTAGAGTTTTTAGCTACTCATAATCATACAAAAATCAACAATAAAGGTTTTAAACATAATATTAACAAGCAAATAGAAGAAAGTTTAGAAGAACTCTTTGAATCCTTGCTCCAAGATGTTGTTCTTCTTCTCCTTTTTTAGCTCCAAGATGAAGCTCCTCCTTCTTCTATGGCTTTTTCTCCCACAAAATCTGATCTCCTTCTCAATAATGGAGCTTTACTTTATGTAAGTTGAGTGGATCCTCCCAGATTTCCCATTTTGCCCCCAAATAATTGATTTCCCGGACTGGACTAGCACGAGAGCGCATGACTAGCGCATGACCCGTGCTAGTGGGGTTTCTTTCTGTCCAAATCACTGAACTAGCGTGGGAGCGCATGACCAGCGCATGACCGGCGCTAGTGGGGTTTTCTCTTGTTCAGATGTTGCTGCTCAATTTTTCGTCATTTGACTCCATTTTTCACTTGATTACCATCATAAATCCTCATTTGTTTATTGAACTCCTATGAGACATTAAAGTCATGATTAGAGACAATTTTTACATTATTTGAATATTTACAATAGTAAACCATCCTTAAGTTGAGCTAAAACATAGGCTATATAAAACAATTTAGCTGATTATCAGGCACACCCTCTCTCCTTCCTTTGGAAAATAGTATAGGCAGTGAGATATTTTACCAATAAGGTCGGGATAGAGTTTACCCTCAACTATCTGGTGAGGTTATATCGGCCACTGTGTTATAGGTGTTTGATTGCTATTCAACATCGATCCACACGAGCTCCTGTCGTTGGTAGCAAGGAGGACAAGGATCGTGAATGGATAAATTGGTTCGTTCAAATTCAAACGACCGATGTCATTCCTAGAGAATTTTTGCCGTTTCCTGAAAAATGGAACTTCAATCATAAGTGTCTCATCTGAACTATCATCGTTTTGACCGAAGGCAGGCTATGTAATTATATCTTTTCGTTCCATATTTGTAGCAACCCATTGGTCACCGAACAAGGTCCCCAATTAGCCGAGTGGTCTTGTAAGCTGGCAACCTGCTCGATTTATAATAGGCACTGATGGCGAGATCTGTCCAAAGGGAGATGGGAGGCAACGCATCATGGTAGGTATCTGGTGCTTTACTTCCTAAAAAATGGTGCTTTTCATGCCGGCTTATTAACTCAACTGGAGCAGGTATCGGAGATTTTTTCGGAATGAGGTCGTGTCTTCCGAAGGAGGAGGAGAGATTGCTGGCCTGGGGATCGAGGATTGATGACAAAAAATAGATGCTCCAAGGTGCGAAGCGATTCAGTCGATCGGTTACCTTCTGAAGGTGGTAAGCCATCGGATATTAGATCGTCCTTTGGCAAGGCTTTGCGGCTTAACTCATGGTAAGTCTTTCATAGGCCTTCGACAGGCTTAAATCTGAGTTGCTTCGTAGTGAGGCCCCATTGCTGGAGACTTTGGATAGGGAACAATCCCTTAATCTTCTTTGTGTGAAAAAGGAAAGTGAGCTGGTTTCCCTGCAACGCTAGGTGGATCGGAGTCGGAGCCATGAGTTCTGCCTAGAAAAATAAGTACGCTACATTTCATGCTGGCTTGCACTCCCCCTTTTTACTTCGGCATTTTTATGTTTTGATATTTCAGTTGGCGGACAAGGTGAAGGAGCGGGACAGCTCTAGGGCAAGGTTGGTCGAGTCAAACGAGAATTCAACGAGCTGCAGGTGCACGTTAGTGCCCATTTTACGTCCAAAGAGAGTGCTCTAACATGGTTTTAGCTCTTGAGGTGCAAAATTCAGACCGTTCACGTGAATGATACTGCTCGGGCGAATATGATTGCAAGACTCTGTCCGAGCTTTCGAAGGCAAAGACCGAGCTGGTGAATGTCCGGTCCGAGGTTGTGATGAGCAACACCAGGGCGGGACAAAAAGTAGCAGCCTATTTGAAGAGTGTTGTCATTGCCAAAGCTGAATTGAAGAGAGCCCTTAATTGTGCAAGCAGTAGCAAGGAGCACACGAGGTGCAAATCCCGAAGGGAAGTTCTTGAGGAGATTCACGCCAAGGGCTTTGATCTCTCGGAAGAGGTAAATCAAGCCAAAGGAGAGGAGTATGATTCCAAGTTCCTTCTGTCCAATGCTGAAGACGGCGAGGAAGGGGCCGCTGGGCCATAGTCACCGAGGGGACGTTTATTTCCTACCTCATTTTTGTGTACGTAGCTTTCTGTCACGACCCAAACCGATGGGCCGCGATGGGCACCCGATACCATACTCAACCGAGTACCAACATAATGTATCTTTCTTATTACATCATCATATACATGTGACATACGGGCCTAATAGGCCAACATCATCCTTTATAAAGTCAAAACGTAGGCCGACAAGGTCGTACAATCTTTTATGTACACGACATATGTCTACAAGCCTCTAAGAATACATAAATGCCATTAAAGGTCGGGACAGAGTCTCGCCATACCAAATAATACACTTCTAAATCATACTAACCAAACGAACAACTCCGAAGCAAATGGAGCGCACCAACATCTTCCGCTGAGCTGATAGCCTACTTGGAGGTCTCTCGACCTGTCTATCGGGACCAGTGGGCATGAAACGCAGTTTCCCTAGGCAAAAGGGATGTCAGCACGAATAATGTACCGAGTATGTAAGGCACTTAAGTAAGTACATCAGATACATGAAAGAAATTTAGAGTACATGACTCAACTTGCAAGTCTGAATAACTTTGTAAATTATAAATTACTTTTAGCGCCATGAATGTGCATATAAATGTCATGTCGTGCATAGGTACATGTTTCATAACCTCATCAGCCTCTGAGGGCATTCCATTATATCATACCGGCCATTGTGGGCGAAATCATCATCGTATACCAGCTGATCAGGTGGTGGTGCGTATATAACGCCATAACCTTTCCCATATCCCATGTACATATATATAAATACATATATACGCGTATATAACACCGTTTGAATACATACAAATATATGCATATATAACGCCATTTGGATACATACATATATACGCTTATATAACGTCGTTTGAATCATATTTCAGCCACTGTGGGCAACATCATCATCATATACTAGCTGATCAGGTGGTGGTGCGTATATGACGTCGTAACCTTTTCCCATATCCCATATACATATATATATATATATACATACATACGCGTATATAATGCCGTCTGAGTCATGGGTCATTGTACATGTATAAATGCATGAAATACATATGAATTACGATAACAAAATCTCTCGGTACGTCATAAGACCATTATACCTCTAATTAATATCATAAAATCATTTTACGTATGGAAATTCAAGAACATAGGCACTTCTAATACTTCTATGAATAGGGTCATATATGAAATTTGTGCATTTGCACGTTTTGTTCGTATCGTATGGATCATGCCAAAAGAAAGAAGGGATAGCCTTAACATACTTGTTTCTTGAAATATTTCAACGAATCTGCTTTTGCAAAATTCTTGAACAGAATTTATACTTGGATTTTGAAATCGGAACGAAACTTCCTTCTGCTTCTAGCATTTTTTGGTTTTAAGACCAAAAATATAATGAGATGTAATATAATTCTTAGCTTTGTTCATTCCAACGTTTAATGTCTTGTTGGAGTTGTTACTGTTCATAGCGTTTTTGAAATGGATTGATACCAAATTGTTGTATCATATTTCAAGGTTGTTCAGATTCCTACAATGTAGATAAGGTTGTATCATATTGAAGTCTTATCTTGATAATTAAACCTTATTTAATTCTTGGTGTAGACACTTATGTACCATTGTTATGAGTCATTCTCTTTGATTAGTGGCCTTGTGCCACATGGGTGGGGTGGATAGTTAATTAAATTTTATCCACTTATTAGTTAGTCGGGTAATGTCCTGTTACCCGGTAATTAACCAATTACCCAAAATTTTGAGAATTATCCCCACTTACTTAAAATATTACTCACTTCTCACATACCTTATACGCCTTACTATTATGGTCATGTGGTACCTTGTATGGTACTAGTCCATAAATACCAAGTATTTTAGCTTGAGCCGTATTTTATTCCAAAATACCAAATTTCAATGAAATTCATTCTCTTCAACTTTCTTCCCTTCTCAAGTTCACGAATTTATTCATCACTTACAATCCTTATAATCTCCAAATAATCTTTTTCTTGGACTGATGCCAATTACCTTACGACAAATTCAACGTACAATACTGCAGGGTGCAATATTGTCGTAACTTATTACTGCGAAGCGTAACATCACCGTAATATAATATTGCTGGGTAGAACACTGTCGTAACTTAATATTGTTGGACGTAACATCATTATAATATATTACTGCAGGGGGTAACATTGTCGTAATATAATACTGCGGGACGTAATATTGCGGGGTGTAACACTTTCATAGTATGTTGTAAATGGGGCTTGTATTTTACCACTTGTATGCAAAAGGGGGAACCCGCAATTTGTGTATTCTGTGTCTCTGTTTGTCAAGATCTCAACCAGGTCGATTCGACCTTTGAGCTAGTAGGAATCTTCGAACCCGTGGTGCGGACCTAAGGTTCGTTAGGCTGGCGACAGGTGCTCTTACCTTTTGCCCTTGGGAATATGCATTTTAACTATTTTGGGTTCAATCTCCGAGTCGGGTTTCGACTCGAGCACAATTGACCCTCAAGTTCTGTATTTACGTGGGCTGGCGACAATGGCTCCTACGCCATGGGTCGAAGCGACCTTTTATGTGTGTGGCCCAGAGGCTCATGAAGCTAGCGATGATGGCTATTACGCTTTGCTCTTAGGCATGAATTAGTCAAATATTTTGGATCCGGTCTCTGAATCGGGTTACGACTCGAGCTCATTTTGACCCTCAAGCTTTCAAATTTAAGCTGGTGAAAGTGGCTCTTACACTTTTGGTCGTTGCGACCGTTTAGAGTGTATGGCCCTGAGGCTCATTAGACTGGCGACAATGGCTATTACTCTTTACCCTTAGGCATATGTAGGCTTTGTTTTCCTATCGTTCTAGACATTTTGAATAATTTTGCTTGACCCGTTGTTGGTTCGGGAAAAACCTCGATTTCAAGTCATTTGCGGCGATGTTCGAGCACCTCGAAAGGTTTAGCTCGTAGACTGAGTAGCTCGAAGCCTTGTGATTTGGAGTTGACATGGTCGAAGCTCGTTTGCCTGTCAAGGGTAGCCTGTGTAACCGGTTCTTTTTGAAGTAGATTTGAAGCAATGACCTATGATTTCATAGCGATGGTCGGGCATCCCCGAATCGCGTTAATTCGGCTGGTACAACCATATGACCGTAGTCATTTGTGTTTGGCCGGAGGCATTTTTTATCCTCGAGTGCAGTAGTTTAGGCGTTTATATCGAGGGTATGCCCTTTCGAGAGTCTTACAAATTCAACATATAACCTAAACTTCGGGATTGAGTTTATGCATGTAGTAAGGTCTTACGAAGATTTCATGCCTTTTGAGGTGTTACAGTATTTTCATGCCTGTTGAGGTTTTATATTTTTTTCATACCTATTGAGGTCTTATAGTTTTTCCATGCTTGTTGAGGTCTTACAGTTTTTCCATGCATGTTGAGGTCTTAGAGTTTTTCCATATTGTTGAGGTCTTACTAGTGTAGTTGTTGATACTCGGTGCGAGTTTTTATTTGTGACTGAGTCTGCCCGTTTGAGGTTTAACGGCCCCGGGCTTGTTAATGAATGGCGATCGGTGATAGTCTTCGAGTCATCGAGTTTGTTTAGGCTCGGAGACCGTTACTCATGAGCTCGGAGTTGCCTCATTGAGGGTTTCTGATTATGGAGCTCTAACCTGAGGCCATGCGGGTGTCGAGTTGTTGACACTAGTCTCCGAGTATTTTGGAGCATTGTTGGCGGAGGAATCCTTACTTTGTTTACTAAGCCATACATTTTGACCTGAAATTGAAGATTTTGGACAAGAAAAAGTTTAAAAGGCAACTTGCGTTGTGTAATGAAACCAAAAAGAAAATAATCACTATTATTTTTGTCATGACCCAAACTGATGGGACGCGACGGGCACCCGGTACCTTACTCAACCGAATACCAACGTAAAGTATATTTCTTGTTAAATCATCATATACACGTGAGATACTAGCCTAATAGGCCAACATAATCATTTATAAACTCAAAACATAGGCCGACAAGGCTTTATAGTCTTTCATGTACACGACATATGTCTATAAAAGCCTCTAAGAATACATAAATATCATAAAGGTCGAGACAGAGTTATGTCATACCAAACAATATTTGTCTAATTCATACTAACCAAACAAGCAACTCTAAAGCAAATGGAGCGCACCAACATCTTCCACTTAGCTGATAGCCTACATGGAGGGCTCTCGACCTGTCTATCGGGACCTGCAGGCATAAAATGCAGTGTCCCCAGGAAAAAGGGACGTCAGTACGAATAATGTACTGAGTATGTAAGGCACACAAATAAATACATATGAGGCATGGAAGAAACATAGAGTACATGACTCAACCTACAAGTCTGAATAACTTTGTAAATCATAAATTAATTTTAGCGCCATGCATATGCGTATGAATGTCATGTTGTGCATAGGTACATGTTTCATAACATCATCCACCTTTGAGGGCATCCCATCATATCATATCGGTCACTGTGGGCAAAATCATCTTCGTATACCAACTGATCAGGTGGTGGTACGTATGCAACGCCATAACCTTCCCCATATCCCATATACAAATATATATACATATATACACGTCTATAATGTCGTTTGAATCATATTTCAGCCATTGTGGGCAACATTATTATCATATACCAGCAGGTGCATATATAACATCGTAACCTTTTTCAATATCCCATATACATATATTTACATATATATGCATATATAACGTCATCTGGTCATAGGTCGATGCAAATGCATGAAAAATACGTAATACAATATTTTAGAGCTTCAAAAGACCATTTTACCTTTGAGTAGTATCATAAAGTAAACTCTTTTCAACTTTTTTATTTTTTTTCTAAGACCCATGAACAGATGATAAAATATTATGACAGACGGAAATTCAAGAATATAGATGTCTCTAATACTTCTATGAATAGAGTCACTCATTGAATTTGTGCATTTGCACGTTTCGTTCGTATCGTATGGATCATGCCAAAAGAAAGAAGGGATAGCCTTAACATACCTGGATTAGGAACAACTCCGTATAATTATCCCGTCTGGAAACCTTCATGGATTGAACTTAGAATCCAAAAATCAGATTTAAGCTTCTGCGCTTTCGAACTTGTGGAATGAAATTGGCTTGATTTTTCTTAAATTTTTGGACGAGGCTTCTTATTATGTTCTTGAACGTTTGTCTTCTTAAAGACAAAGTGTCATTTTGAATTAAAACTATGGATCATAGTGGGCTTTTCCTTCTTTTGTCCAAAAGGAATCAAGCCTTGAAGTTTGATCAATTCTTTCCCTAAAGTGACTCATTCTAATGAGTTATGGAGGGACTTACATGTTACATACATATGACCAAGAGTCATATGTTGAATGATGGCACACTGCCACGTGGGGAGTAGGGGTGGGTCATTTATTAATTT
Source organism: Nicotiana sylvestris (assembly GCF_000393655.2). Taxonomy (NCBI): domain Eukaryota; kingdom Viridiplantae; phylum Streptophyta; class Magnoliopsida; order Solanales; family Solanaceae; genus Nicotiana; species Nicotiana sylvestris. Next base: position 130,405,450 of record NC_091059.1, on the reverse strand, counting down.
TTTTATCCACTTATTAGCTAACCGGGTAATGTCCCATTACCCGATAATTAACCAATTACCCGCATAATTTAAATCATTACTCAATCAAAGTCCCAAATATCATCCTTTATCTATCACATTTACACCCTTATTTTACTATTAGGGCAGCATTCCATCTCTTCTAAATGGTACTTATGAAGAGTAACTCCATTGAGTCCATTCAGGTTATACTGAGCTTACTATAGAGAAGCCATTAGCTCCCTTTTTTTCATAGGACTAATCCTGAGGACTAATCCATTATCGTTACCTTCTTACTGCCCTTTCATATCTGTATTTCTGTCCTCCTAAAACCTTGTTGCTTTACCATACTTTAGCTTGTGACTATACATATCTATTTATCCTACTCGTAATCTTCCTTCAACTCGCTTGAATTTCCTTGTGTTATACATCACGTGAGACATCACATCGTCTCTAACTCTTCTTTACTTTCTTAACTATACCTCTCGATACCTAGAAATCCTTGAGTAGAAGATATGCCACTAATGATGCTGCTATCATTCTTGGATATTGAATCCCAGTGCTTTTAATCTTTAACCTGAAGTATGGACCACTCTCATCTTTCTATACTTGAGTATCTCATACGTTGTTCACCTTTACCTTACATACTTTAAAATATCACCTTACATTCTTCTATCTTTCCTTCATAACCTTCCTCCCATGTAGGTATAAATCACATCCACCATTTGAAGCTTTATTATAATACTTGCACCTCTGGTGCCTATATAATCTGGTAGGAGCTTCATACTGACTTCTTATGAGGCTGGTACTTTTTCTAACTGGTTTTATCGTAGAGCCGTTATAGAATATAGTTGTTGTGCTATCTCTCTTGCACTACTTATATTAAGAGTGATTCTGCTATGTTCTCAGTCATGATTCCTATAACTTCTGGGTCCAATAATCACACTCCTGATTACTTTGTTGATGTCACTCTTTAGTTTCCTCTTCCCTCTGATCAGCCTTTATATAGGCTTATGCTATCTTTCGATCTGTGGTTCATAGTATTAGTTATCCTGTCTAGCCTTTTATGGGCTTGAGAAATATGCATGATACAATCTTCTAACAATTCAATCATTTGTCTATGCCCTTGGCTCAATTCTTCTTTTTAACTTATACCAGAGTCTTCTATGTCTGTATGATTGCCAACAAATATAATTCTCTAAAATCTTTAGTGTGTCCATAACGTACTAACTCTAGATCATTGATCAAATAATTCCTTTTGTTCCATCTCAGCTCTCTTAAAATGTATGCAATTACTTTTCATGGTCTTTCTGCCCCTTGTTGCGTGCATACTTAACTCATCCTAGTTCCCACACATGCTAGAATTTTTATGCAACTCATATAGTCTCAAATATTACCTTAGATCTTTCTCCCCGTTCATTAGCCATGGTAGGTACCACTTTTTTTTGGAGAGCATACAATTTTTTGTTGTAAGACTGTTTTTACATGACCCTTTCTTCATTAGGTTACTGTGCTTAGGTTTAAGCCTTCTTCCTCATTTCCTAAGCTAGTCCTTCACTGACTACTTACGGAGGATCCTCTGACTCTTGTAAAGATACGAGCGTATTATATCGTATACTTGACGAACCTTTTATTATCCTTCCTTGCCTATACTTATCCATAGTTACTTATCTCCACGCCCTTGTGCTTGTGGGGTTGCTTATGGACTGATATTTTGACCGTCTTCTTAGTAGCACTCTCTTTTATTTCCATAACACTCATATAGTACCTTTTTAACTTCTCCAAATCCAATATGAATATACTTCCATTTCTTGGTGTCGTTCTTACATAATTTTCTAGAATCATAGTTGTCACGACCCTAACCCCGAACCCGGTCGTGATGGCGCCTCTCATGAAGACAAGGCCAGCCCATTATACCCAATTCACTTTTTAAAACAGTTAAACAAATATAAAAGCAATCTAATCATGAATTAATGATAAAGAGTAGCGGATATACAACCCAACACAGCCCTAACCGGGGTGTCACAAGTCACGAGCATCTACTAGGGTATAAATACAACTGAAAGTCTGGAGTGTACAAATACAGTATACTGAAATGAAGAGAGAGATAAGCAGTTCTGCGAACGCCGGCAACTACCTTGCTAAACTCTGTGACTCTACCTCCTATCAGCCAAAACCCGCTACTGGGTGTATAAATACTTGAATCTGCACACAAGGTGTAGGGAGTAAAGTGAGTACTCCAACTCAGTGAATACCAAATGTAAATAAAGACTGAAGGCAATAAATCACGTAAAACATACCAAGATGCTGTATAGAAGCAGTTCAAAACTAGTAAGAAAGTAGTGAAGCTGAAAAAAATCTCTTAAAATATCTTAGCTCAGTTTAAACTTCTTTGAAAATAACTTTTTCAACGGTTACGCAAATGAATGCAAAATAGTTAGTACAGAGAAGCACAAAAATTTGCCCCTCCGGCACAAATACAATAGTTTAACAGGTAAAATGACAAGTAACTATGAAAGATAAACAAATAAAAGGTTCGCCCCTCTTGCACAATGTTAACAACTCCGCCCCTCGAGCAATATCTCAGAACAATACCAGCCCTTCGGGCAATCACATAGAACGATACCAACCCCTTGGGCAATCACATAGAACAATACCAGCCCCTCGAGCTATCACATAGAACAATATCAGCCTCTCAGGCTATATCTCACATCACAATGGGTACCCCTACTCACTAGGGGTGTACAGACTCCGGAAAGGGCCCCTTACGGCCCAAACGCAATAACAAGCCATCGTGGCATCACATCTAGGCCCTCAGCCTCATATCAATCAAGCCACCTCATGGCGTATATATGTATCTCAAGCCCTCGGCCTCATATCAGTACCAGTGTATCCTCACAACTAGGCCCTTGGCGTTACTCAGTCCGAAAATCATCACAAGCCCCTCGGGCATTAGTAAAATAGTATTTCTCAGCCCAAAACATCATTTATAATATCATTTAAGTCTCAAAATCTGAGTAAAAATGGCTGAGTAGTAAAATAGTGGAAAATAACATGACTGAGTTCAAGTAACAAACCAAAAAAGTGAGGAAATATCAAATAAAAGCCACAAAGGGTTCACATAGTTAGCACGAAGCTCAAATATGGCATTCAGCCCAATAAATGATGATAGCAAATAGTTTTAAATCAAATACGTGGTAAAACCATCAATCAAGACGGACCAAGTCACAATCCCCAATAGTGCACGACCCCACGCTCGTCATCATGTGTGTGCCTCACCTCAATATAGCACTATGATGTGCGATCCAGGGTTTCAAACCCTTAGAACACATTTACAATCATTACTCAGCTCTATCCGGTCTGAACTCTATCCTGCGATGCCTTTGCCTCTCGAATCGGCCTCTGGATGCTCCAAATCTAGCTGAATTTAGTACCAAACCATCAAAATATGCTAAGGGAATAAAGCCCACTCAAAAATAATCAAATGACCACAAAATTCCCGAAATTGGTCAAACCCGACCCCCAGGCCCACATCTCTGAATTTGAAAAAAATTGCAAAACTAGAATCCTTATACTCTCACGAGTCTAACCATACAAAAATTATCCAATTCTGATACCATTTGGTCCTTCAAATCATCATTTTACATTTTTGAATGATTTCACAATTTTCTTCCCAAATTCCATCCCAAATCACGAATTAAATGATGAATTCAATGATAGATTCATGTACTCTAGCCAAATCTGAGTTATAATCACTTACCCCGATGAATTTCTTGAAAAACCTTCAAACAATCGCCAAAATCTGAGCTCTATAGGTCAAAATGTTAAATAAAACCCAAAACCTCGTATTTATAGAATACCCCACGGATTTCCACCTCTGCAGACTGCACAAAACTAGTGCGGTCCGCACATAAACAACTGCAGCCGCACAGGTTTTCCTCTACAGTTACAGGCTTTAGTATTTTGGCCATACCTTTTGCTACAGATGTTTAAATGCCTTTTATAATATATTTCTGAAAACTACATTCAAAGATCTACAACATTTGTTTCTGAATCATCTCAAAATTCCTTTTAGATCAAAAGATATGTGCTTCCGAAGTAGGACTAGTGAAATATTCCCCACTGCGGCCGCACTGCTTTTTGTGCATTCCGCACAACACCTACCGCGGATGCACTTCATTTTGTGCGGTCCGCACAGCATATACCGCAGACGCACTTTATTTTGTGCGGACTGTGCAGATGGGTTCCGAGGCCTGCAACCCTTCTGGACCTGCTCAGCTATGATTTTCGGCATAAAACATCCCGGAACCTACCAGAACCTACCCCGAAACTCTCAAAACTTCAATCCAATTGTACCAACACATCCCATGACATCGTTCAAACTTGTTCAAGACTTTTGAATGCTCACAACAACATCAAATCACTAATTTAACATATGATTCAAGCCCAAGAACTCCAAGAACTCTTAAATTATGTTTTCGATCAAAAAGTCTATCAAATCTCGTCCGAATGACCTGAAATTTTGCACACACACCCCAAATGACACAATGAAGCTACTACAACTCTCGGAATTTCATTCCGACCTTTATATCAAAATCTCACCTATCAATCGGAAAACGCCGAAATCTCAATTTTGCCAATTCAAGCCTAAACCTTCCACGGACTTCTAACATGCATTCTGATCACGCTCCTAATTCCCAAATCACCTATCGGAGCTAATCAAACCATAAAAATTCCAATCCGAGATCAAATACAAACAAGTCAAATCTTGGTCAAACCTTTCAAATTTTAAGCTTTCAACTGGGACTATTCTTCCAAATTCATTTTTATTAACCTGAAACCTAACACCAACTATTTACATAAGTCATAATACACCACACGGGGTAAGTCATGCCTGAGAATTGGCAAGCAAAGTGCAAAAACTCAAAATGACTGGTCGGGTCATTACATCCTCCCCCACTTAAACGTACGTTCGTCCTCGAAAATGCCCAGAGTTGTTCCAAAAGCCAACCAATCGTTGAATAACCTTACCATGTATATACCCGGGGTGAGCCCACGTCACCCTATCTCATATAGGTCCGATAACACAATGAAATTGTATTTCCACATTCCAACCTAGCCCATAAGCCTTAGAACTACATTCCCACTTCTGAAATCATTCACAAGATCAGAATCTCACATTTATTTTTAGAATAAGCCTGAACAAGCTGTAATCACCCATACTTGCAATCACAGGTGCAATCACTTGATATACCACATAACTCAAACACTCGTAGTGATAACTTCTATTTACAGCAGATGCACACAACACCCGAATACCAATAGAAATTTTTTTATAAACTAAAGTCTCACCCCAACACTTTCATATACTACCAATGATCACTAAAACATGCAGTACGCCATAACCATTTACCAGATTAACCATTCAAGAAGCCACTTCTCCTTTGGCAAATACCACAGCAAATTTCTGAGCCGAAGCTCGATATTATCCTTCCAATATGCTGAAATCTAACCCGTTCGTATTCATTAATGATCCCAATGATCTCCTCGAATCCAATACACTACTCTGGTGACATGACACATCAGTACAGGCCCAAGACACCACTTGCATAATACGCGCACTAATAAGCAACAGTCCGAACATACCTCCAATCATGAAAATAACTCAAATTAAAGAGTTGTACCTCAACCTCACCAGTACCACAATAACACAAGGCTGAGAACCTATCTCGCATCGTAGGAATAGAACACACGAATCTAACCTGCAAGGTCATACCACATAACTTCGCTACAATGCGCGATCCTATCCAACACTGCTCTACATGAACCACCTCAAGTCACTATGCACGAAATCAACAACCACACACAATTTGATGTTTGGAACCAAAGCAAATCATCATACCCACGGTAGAGCAATTAACCTACACCATACAAACCCGAAAGGATATAACCCATATACCATTCATCGAGTAACACCCAATTTCTCTTCCCTCTCGACTTCCACTATGAAACCCTAATTCAACCTCACCCTAGGTGCCTATAACCAACAAATCACAACACCTCTCTCAGCAATACAATTCGGAGTCATCCAAGCTGACTCAAGTTAGAACACGCATCCACATTGGCCTACCAATGAACTCCTCATCAAGGAAATCTTGAGGTTGTTACTTCAACTCCTCTAACCCTTCCGGTGCCATACGATATGGTGTCCGTCATCAAATTAATACCAAAATCAATAGCATTGCCTTGCGGCATGACCGGCCACAAGAAACACATCCAGAAAGTCCCTCACCACCTGAACCTAATCAATGGTAGTCTCCTCTACACTGATATTTATCACGAAAGGCCACATAAGAAAGACAATTCTTCCCAGCCGTCTGCTGGGTCTTCGAAATATAAAACCACTTCAATAAGACATAATTCGTCGAACCTCGCCACTCAATCCGTGGAATTTCTGGCATAGCCAATAGTGCTGCCTTAGTGCAATAGTCCAAATTGACACAACACAAAGACAACCAGTATGAACCCAATATCACATCCAAAATCTAACATACCAAGCAACGAAAGATCCGCTCGGGTCACCAAACCACCAATAATCACTAAACAGTGTCGATACACAGGACTCACAATTACAATATAGCCTAAATGTGAGAACTTTCCTGACTCTAAGTCCATGTGGCATATGACTCAACACACCTGATCCCAATTTCGCCATCTGAATGCATACCGCACCTCAAATAACCAATCATTCCACGAAAGATACTCTAAAATTCCCTTGTGTCACCAAGCAAACTCGAATATCAGTAGTCGATCTATCAAGAAAGCGCCACAATTCTACTGAAGTACCATCAACCTAATCATATTGCCTTTTCTGAAACATATACCCTCGTCAAATCACTCCCATTTAGCAATACCATTTCCTTAATCATCTGGAGATCATCCCCATAATCATCTGAAGTTCATTTCTATAATCATCTGAAACTACCCGTGCTACCTAACTTAGATAAGAAGTCCGAATGAGGTATGCCTACTGGTTGTAATTATTCACAGAAGTAGATTCAGTTTATATTTATTACCCTAGGGCTTGCCTAAGTGTTTCGATGAGGTCCTATAGGCATGATATCTATTGAACTCTGAAGGTGATGAGCTAGTAAAACTTGGAATGAATTATTTAAAGTCCTATATGCCTACTTGTTAAACTGGTTAAGTGAGGGACTCAGATTACTAAAGAGAGACAGAATTTAAATGAATTGATTACAAGTTCTGCAAATGATGATATCCATTATTACTGATTTTAGATCTAACACTGAGTGAGGCGAATCAGATTTTTATTAGAAACTCCTATAGGCATGCTTTCTAGGCATTACTAATTTTAAACCTTTATAGACGGGGTACCTAAGTGCAGAACTGTTTGAAACCTATAGACATGGTATCTAAACTCAGAAGCGGTTTAAAACCTATAGACATGGTATCTAAATGCAGAAGCTGTTTAAATTCTATAGACATGGTATCTAAATGCAGAAGTTGTTTAAAACCTATAGACATGGTATCTAAATTCAGAAGCGGTTTAAAACCTATAGACATGGCATCTAATTGCAGAAGTTGTTTAAAACCTATAGACATGGTATCTAATGCAGTTGAATATGCAGAATTCAGAATGATCCTATAGGCATGGTTTCTATATGTGATTTGAATATGCAGAATTAGAACAACTTATAGGCATGGTTTCTATATGTAATTGAATATGCAGAATTAGAACAACCTATAGGCATGATTTCTACCATTTGCATGTATAGTTACCCACCCATTTTTACTAGCCAGCCCCAAAGTGTTTATTAGAACTTATTACAAACCAGAATAGTAAATTACATCAGAAAATACAAATAAGAGAACAATTAGAGGTAGCCTGATTCTGACTTCCTCACTGAGTTATGAGATAAGTCAACTCAAAGACCATTGATCCAAAGCCTTTCTCCAATTTGAGTGTGTCAGAGTTCCTTAAGAGCCTCAATGGGACTCCGGGTAGTGCTCACACCCAAATTTTATTATCAAAATGGGGATAAGTGCAGTGTAGAAGCGCCAACCCACAAGTATCCAAGTGCAGAGTGAGCGCAAGGGGTCCGAAGGAAAGGCTCACAATAGGGGGGCAGAACTTAAAGTCTAAGAGAGAGTGGAAGTGCAGAAACAGAACTTTAAGAACTAGGGAAGTAAAGAAAAGGGAAAAGGGTACTGGGAAATAGCTACAGAATTGATAACTTTGCACAAAAGGGGGTCGGGGATTTGGAACTGATTGTACAGAGACCATGCTTGGCAAGGGTAAGCTTTGGGCATGCACAACAATGGAGATGTTGGCATGCCTATAAGCCTACCAGAACATGCAACAACAAAGAATCATAGGGGTTAGGATCCTAGGGGGATCAAGCTTGAGTCATGGATAGTAATATTCAGTACTGTCATACCTTAAGAAACCATAGTATCAAACACATTGGGGTAGGGGTTTGAGGTTCATAACAGGATAGGCAAAAGGAAATTACAGCATGCTAAAGTAAGTATTGAACCATACATAAGCAGTAGACAAACAAGAAGGTAAAAGTATTAAGTAAACACATTGTTGTGATTGTTGAAAATCTTAATCAGAACATACCAGTTTCAAAGAGAAAAGTACAATAAAAGCAAGTGGCAAGACTTGAAAGCAGGCCACAACACAAGTAATAAGAGAGAATGCTTTTTGAAGGTGAGTGTGAGTTTAGAAAACAAAGAGTGTCTGTGTGTGTCTATATTAATGAGAAATCCATGTATTTATAGTTTGAAAATAGGCAGAAAACAAGGCAAGAAAATAATTATGGAACCGTGTACCAATTAAAATCAATCAATACAAGACTTCCTTTAATTAAGGAGTTAAAATCAAACGGTAACATGCAAGTGCTAAATAAGGAAAGAAATCACATAGGGCTGAATAAAACCAATATGGATGTATTTCTAGTATAGTACAAGTACACAGTAGGTAATAGAGGCTAGGTTCATCAGACTCTAATCAAGGAAAGGTCTGTAAGAATCTAATAAACAGGAAAATCAATACAACAAGGAAAGAATCAATTACAAGAGTGCATCAGAATTACACAAAGAGGTTTGAAATCAGTCCAATATTAAGGATTATTTTGAGAGGGAAATTTAGCATATAAAAGAGTGCATAACATTAGGGATGCGAGGCTGAACTCATGAAAAAGAGAAAAATCACATGATACTCACATAGGTTAATAGAGAAAAGCAAGAGTATCAGAAACATGCAAAAGGGTCCAGTAGAAAGACCTTTCTGAAAATACAATCGAGTTTCGATGATAGCAGAAGATCAAAATCACATGAAGCAACAGAAGTTGAAACAAAGATTTCGAAACTCAGTCGAGCAGTAAATGAAACAACTTTAGGACCTCGAATAGGTCCAAAGATATTAGGGTTTTGAAACCAAACAAGTTCGGAGGTAAGGAACAAGCAAATCACATAGCAAATAGTCTCAAAACTCGAATGAACCCCCAAATTTTAGGGTTTTCACCATCAATCGAGTATAGAGATGAAAGACAAGAGAATTAGACAAAAATATCAACAAATAAAATCAATAACCTTAAGAAAGAACCAAGACTTTTAACATAAATAAACACAGTAGAAGAACAACATAAGAAATACAGTAGAAGAATCAACATAAGAAACACAGTAGAAGAACAACATAAGAAACACGGTAGAAGAATCAACATAAGAAACACAGTAGAAGGTCAACATAAGAAACTCAATAGAACACGTTAAAAATTAGAAAAGCTTTGAATGACTTAACAGAACCCTAAATCGGAAAAAGGTAAAGGTTTTGAAGGTAAAGTTTTGAAAGAAATTTTGAGAAAACGTTTAAAAGCTTAGAGAAAATACAGATCTACAATGGATCTAAAAGAATCAGAGGAACCTCGAAGGTTAGGGTTTAGGAAGAACCCAGATGGTGAGAAAGGCTTGGAAAGTCATTGATCTAAGCATGAGAAGTCAAGATCGGGCTTGAATAGCCATGGCTGGCCGGAGCAAGGTCGGAGACATCCATAGAACTCGAATGAAACAAAGTTTGGGCCATGGTTCTTCAAATTCTAACCTTGAAACCATAGTAATCAGGCATGTAGGAGTCATAGGAGGCCGGTACAGGCCTTTAATGGCTTTGGAAGCCATGGATTCAGGCAAATTTTAGGGTGGAAACAGAGGGAGGCGGCTAGGGTTCGAGAGGAGCTTGAGAGAGAATTGGAAAAGGGGGGGATTCAAGTGCGGCTACAGGTGACAAATGACTAGGGTTATGGGTAATTGGGAATTAAAAAGGAAAGAGTTAACGGTGGTCGTTGATCATTTTAATCAACGGCCTGAATTGAAGGGGAATCCAGGGGTTATTTTAAAGGGTCGTGGGTCGGGTAGATTAGGATTTGGGCTGGGTAATTGGGTTTTGGAATTGGATCTAATTAGAGGTTCAAATCTGGCTAAAATTGAAATGCAAATGGGCTATCATTTAAATAACCATTTTCCCTTATTTATTTTATAAAAATAGTAAAATAATTTCTGAAAATAAATTAAAGGTACTAAATGATTAATAATGCATAATTATTAAATTAAAATACTGGAGTCGATTTTATAAATATAATTGCAATTAAATCTTGAAAGAGGCCAATATTGCAATTATATGCAATTTAGCTTTAAAAATACTAAATAAATTTGTAAAAATATGAAAACATTATGCTAACTATATTTTAATATAAATATGAGAATCCAATAAATGAATCACCCAAAATGATAATTTTGGGGATAATTACTAGGTTTTTCTTGATAAAATAGGGCAATAAATTGATTTAAAAATCTTTAAAAATTAAAAGAAAAATAATAAAACCTTGGGACATACTTATATATGCACATACATGCTATTTTAATAGTATTTTGCATATTAAAAATATACAGGGAAAAATTGGGTATCAACAGCTGCCCCTCTTTCCCGAGAAGGATGAAAGAGTTATCGGGTAATGATATGATGGACAATTTTGACAGAACAAAATGGTTCGAGGAGACTTAGGCCGTAATCTGGTTTCTGATATTCCTACATATCCCTGGTTTTATAGGAATCAGGCCGTATGTAGTTCGGGATATGTGGGTAGAATATGCCGATGGAGACTTTTCAAGAACGGACGCAATATTCAGGTTGGAGTGAATGGTTTGAAACCTGACAGGGCTGCGGGAACTGGAGCGGGATCGTTCCTGACGAGATGGACATTGCTCACTAGTTTTCTTGCAAGTAAGCGATACAAGCATATATTGTGCGTAAATTTAAACATGATGCAAATTCCCGTTGGACCATAAAAGTTGTCTTTGGACGGTTAGGATAACGTCCTTAGACCATTACGTTCTAGGCTATAAAGCGTATAATAAAGGATTCACAGTCCATGAAATGATGCTCTCGTGCTATGAGAATAATGCCTCTGAACTATGATGCCTTTGAATAATGATATGCAAAAGATAAAAGGGGTCCTCAGTCCATGAAATGGTGTTCTCGGGCTATGAGAATGGTGCTTCCGAACAATGATGCCTTCGGATAATTTGGCGATCTTTCAGCCCATGAGATATAGTGTTAGGCGATCTTTCAGCCTATGTAATATAGTAGGTGGTGATATTTCAACCAATGCAAATGTAAATAAGGTGGCGATCTTTCAGCCGTGCACATGTAAATAAGATGGCGATCTTTCAGTCGTGCAAGTGTAAATAAGGTGGCGATCTTTTAGCCGATGCGAATGTAAATAAGGTGGCAATCTTTCAGCCGATGCGAATGTAAATAAGGTGGCGATCTTTAAACCAATGCAAATGGAGGTAAATCTTAACCTCGGAAGGCAGAATAGTATCCTTATGCAATTTAGAATGCAGATGGAGACAGAGCTTAGTCTCGGAAAGCAGAATGGTAGCCTTATGCAATGTAAGAATGCAGATGGAGACAGAGATTAGTCTCGGAAGGCAGAATGGTAGCCTTATGCAATACAAGAAATGCAGATGGAGACAGTTTTAGTCTTTGAAGGCAGAATGGTAGCCTTTATGCAATGCAATAAATGCGGATGGAAGTAGAGCTTAACCTCGGAAGGCAGAATGGCAGCCTTATGCAATGCAAATATGCAGATGGAGGTAGAAGCTTAACCTCGGAAGGCAGAATGGTAGCCTTATGCAATGCAAAAATGCAGATAGAGGTAGAGCTTAACCTCAGAAGGCAGAATGGTAGCCTTATGCAAGAAGTAAAAAGGGCAAATGATAATAGAATTTTCTTAGCTGATAGCGAATTGCGATATTGCGATTGCGGGGATACTGTGTCTGCTGGGGACACTGCGTGCGGATAACAGCTGTGAGTAAGTGCAACGGTTCTGATAGTTGTATTTCTGAGTAATGTGAGTCTCATGAGTGTATAGTATATTTGATGATTTTGCAACTCAAGTGCCTGCATCTAAAGAAAAAACGTGAGTTTTGTAAAGGGGGGAGGTTAGTTCGTATCCCCGCTGGCTCTGCTTGACCTGCTCGGCTTTTATCTGGTGATACTTACGTATCATTGGGGTAGCTTTTCTAAACAAGGCAATTTTGGCAATAAACATGCATAATTTAGTAAAGGCATACATAAATACACAATTAAGAATAGTTTTCTTTAGATGAACCAATGACTGCGACGTGGTTCAAGATATTGCAACCCTTCTTGTTACGGAATTTTGAGGATCCTCCTAAAAATTCTACCCCAGTTTAATAGATTGATGCTTTCGAATGCTACTAGCGATGATTGGCTGAAAATAACATTGTGACCGAACCCATAGGGCTGCCTACGTATGATCTCTTAAACAGGAATCAGTTCAAGCGTAGTTCAAATTACATCATATGAGGAAAGCATAAATATTACACATAGTAATGCTTGACTGCATCTGAATTGATCGGTTTCGGCCAGACTTCTCCGTCCATTTCTGCGAGTATGAGGGCTCCTCCTATCAGAACCCGGTGAACCATGTATGCACCCTTCCAGTTGGGAAATAATTTCCCCTTGGCTTCATCTTGATGCGGAAAAATTTTCTTTAACACTAGCTGCCCCGGTGTGAACTGTCTCGGCTTGACCCTTTTGTTGAAGGCTCTGGACATTTTATTTTGATAAAGTTGACCATGGAAAACAGCATTCATTCTCTTTCCATCGATAAGAGCCAGCTGCTCGTAATGACTCTTCATCCACTCTGCATCGTCGAGCTCAGCTTCATATATGATCCTTGGGGAGGGAATTTCCACTTCGGCGGGAATGACTGCCTCTATACCATAAACCAGCATATAGGGGGTTTCCCAGGTTGATGTGCGGACTATGGTGCGATATCCCAGTAAAGCAAACGATAACTTCTCGTGCCACTATTTATGCTTCTCTATCATTTTCCTCAATATCTTCTTGATAGTCTTATTAGCGGCTTCTACTGCTCCATTCATCTGAGGTCTGTAGGCTTTAGAATTCTTGTGTCTGATCTTGAAGGTTTCACACATGGCTTTCATCAAGTCACTGTTGAGGTTGGAACCATTACTAGTAATGATTGACTCCAGAATCCTGAATCGACAAACGATGCGGTCGCGAAGAAAGTCTGCCACGACTTTCTTAGTTACTGCTCTGTAAGATGCTGCTTCGACCCATTTGGTGAAATAGTCGATTGCTACTAGGATAAACCTATGCCTGTTGGAAGCGACAGACTCCATTGGTCCAATAAAATCCATTCCCCAGACGGAGAACGGCCATGGCAAGCTTGTTGCATTAAGCTCATTCGGAGGTACCTTTATCATGTCTGCATGTATCTGGCAGCGGTGGCATCTACGGACAAACTGGATGCAGTCCATCTCCATAGTCATCCAAAACTAACTAGCTCGGAGTATCTTCTTTGCTAAGACAAAACCATTCATATGTGGACCGCAGGTCACAATATGAATTTCCTTTAGTAGCATGGATGCTTCCTTTGCGTCGACACACCTTAGTAACCCCAAATCAGGAGTCCTCCTATACAGGATCCTTCCTCTGTGAAAGAAATTGTTGGATAACCTCCGAAGGGTGCGTTTCTGAGTAGGATTTGCAAGTTCTAGGTGTTCTCCTTTCGTGATATATTCCTTGATATCATGAAACCAAGGTTTTCCGTCTGGTTCTTCCTCAACATGAGCACAATAAGCTGGCTGATCATGGATCTTTAACGGAATGGGATCAATGAAGTTCTTGTTTGGATGTTGTATCATGGATGATAGGGTAGCCAATGCATCGGCGAATTCATTCTGGACCCTGGGAACAGGTTGGAATTCTGTCTTTATGAACCTCTTTCTCAATTCTTGCACATAATGCAGATACGGGAGTATCTTGGAGTTCTTGGTTGCCATTCTTCTCGGACCTGATGTATAAGTAGGTACGAATCTCCGATCACTAGCAACTCTTGAATGTCCATGTCAATAGCCATTTTAAGCCCTAAGATGTAGGCTTCGTACTCAGACATATTGTTGATGCATGGAAACCTGAGTTTGGCGGACACCGGGCAATGCTGACTGGTTTCTAATACCATGACTGCTCCTATGACAACTCCTCTGAAATTTGCTGCTCCATCAAAAAATAATCTCCAACCACCATAGGATTCCGCAATGTCTTCTCCTATGAATGACACCTCTTTGTTAGGAAAATACGTTTTCAGGGGTTCGTATTCTCCATCTACGGGATTTTCAGCAAGGTGATCTGCCAACGCCTGACCCTTGATTGCTTTCTAAGTCACGTAGAGAATGTCGAACTCACTCAACAAGATTTGCCACTTGGCTAGCTTGCTAGTGGGCATGGGCTTCTAGAAGATGTACTTTAGAGGATCCATTCTTGATAAGAGATATGTAGTATAGGCACAGAAGTAGTGCCTCAACTTCTGAGCTACCCAAGTCAAAGCATAGTAGGTGTGCTCTAACAGATAATACCGGGCCTCGTACGAGGTGAACTTCTTACTGAGGTAATAAATGGCCTGCTCCTTCCTCCCCATTTCATAATGCTTCCCCAAAACACAACCGAATGCTCCATCCAATACTACAAGGTAGAGTAATAAAGGTCTACCTGGCTTAGGCGGAACTAAGACTGGTGGTGTTGATAGATATTCCTTGATTTTGTCAAAAGCTTTTTGGCAATCATCAGTCCATTTGGTAGCGGCGTCCTTCTTCAACATCTTAAAGATCGACTCACAAATAACTAATAGATTGTGCTATGAACCTTCTTGTTCTTTGGTAGTGGCAATTCTTGAATAGCTTTGACCTTTTATGGATCCAGTTCTATTCCTCGGTGACTCACAATAAACCCAAGTAGTTTTCCGGCAGGAACCCCAAATGCACACTTCGCGGGATTCAGTTTCAGGTTGTACCTCCGTAATCTGTTGAAGAACTTCCTCAAATCTTCCATGGGGTCAGTGGTTTTTTGGACTTGATAATAACATCATCTACGTACACCTCTATCTCCTTGTGTATCATATCATGGAAGATGGTAGTCATGGCCCTCATGTAGGTGGCCCCTGCATTCTTCAGGCTGAATGACATCATCTTGTAAAAGTACATTCCCCACGGTGTAATGAAAGCCATTTTCTCAGCATCTTCTTCATCCATCCAGAGCTGATGATACCTAGCAAAACAATCCACAAATGACTACAATTCATGCTTGGCGTAATTGTCAATCAGGATATGTATGTTTGGCAAGGGAAAGTCTTCTTTCAGACTAGCCCGATTGAGATATCGGTAGTCGACACAGACTCTGACCTTTCCGTCCTTCTTTTGTACTAGCACAATGTTGGCTAACCATGTTGAGTATTCTACTACCCTGAGAACCTTGGCTTTGACTTGCTTAGTGACTTTTTCCTTGATTTTCAGACTCATGTCAGGCCTAAACTTTTTGAGCTTTTGCTTTACCGGCGGACATGTTGGATTGGTTGGTAGTTTATGAGCCAAAACTGATGTACTCAGACCAGTCATGTCATCATACGACCAAGCGAATATGTCTTCATATTCCCTTAGAAATTCCGTGTATTCCTTCTTTTCTAGTGGCGATAAGTGGATACTAATTCTCGTTTCTTTGACGTTCTCTGCATCTCCAAGGTTAACAATCTCGGTCTCATCCAGGTTGGACTTAGGTCTGTTCTCAAAATTCTCAACTTCCTTAACAATCTCTTCTGGTATGTCATCTTCCTCTGAATCTATGTCCGTTTGTTGCATTGTCTCATTGCATGTCACAGTCATTGGTTCATCAAGATAAGTAATAGTAATGCTGTACAAGTAAAGTAATGAGAGAAAACAATAGTAATAAGTGTCGATTTATAAGAAAAGTCAAAATGCTTTGATAAATTGCATAATAATTGTTTTGAAAATTGGAGATCTTATTGCAGGAATTGAAAACATGCGAAAAATAAAAAATATTTTAGTAAATCAAAACAGTACTTGTTTTAGCCTTGCTACCCCGAGGCTCGTCGGACCTTGGTTGTCCTGATGGTCCAGTTATTGAGGCATGCTCCTCTGCTTACAACTTGTATGGAAGGGCCTTCCTTCCCCTCCTTCTCGAGAATGACACACCAGTCCATATCACTGTCTTTTAAGAACAAATTCTTCACCGCTGCCAATGCTTCCTCTTCTTCTGGCCCATAAATAATATCGGTCGGTTGGAAAGTCCGCTCCAAATGTGGTATTAGCTGCTCCAGCGGATAGTAAGGACCACGCCATGGTGGCGACCAGTTGTTGAATTCTTCCCAGGTGTACTCATATCCCAGACCAAAAGTGGTGCCATTTTTTTGAGTTTTATGGGCTTAGTGATTCCTTGGAGGTTCTTGCCAAGCCCCTTGCCAGGTTTGTACCCACACCAATTCAGTATACTCTCGATCTTGTTGTCCCACCATTTGTCTTTGTCAACAACATTCACTCGTTCAAGGTTATGGTAAGTCTCTCCCCCTAGCTTTTTTCTTCCTTTGATTGACGGAATGGTCTTGTGACTATATATAGGGTTGCTACCGTTGCCGTGAATGATCGACTCTTAATGATTCCATTCAAAGTTTATTGGCTGATGCAGTGTTGATGCTACGGCCCCAACGACATGGATCCATGGCCATCCCAACAGCTGATTATAAGATGCCGACACGTCTATCACTTGGAAATCAAAATCAAACCAAGTGGGTCCCATTTGCAAGCACAGACTAATCTCCCCAATAGTGGACCTCTGGGAGCCGTCGAAAGCCTTCACATTGATAGCTCCATCTTTTATCTCTTGCAGTACCTTGCCCAACTTCTTGAGTGTTACCAGTGGACAAATGTTGAGACTGGAACCTCCATCGATCAGGATTCTGGTGATAAAATAGTCCTCGCATTGCACGGTGATGTACAGTGCTTTGATGTGTCCCAAACCTTCAGGTGGTAGCTCGTCCTTATGAAATGTGATCTTATGACTTTCCAATACCTGTCTTACCGTGTTAGCCATTTCTCCGCCAGTGATGTTGCTTGGTACGTATGCTTCACTCAGCACCTTCAATAGAGCATTTTTGTGCACCTCGGAATATTGTAGCAAAGCAAGAATGGAGATTTGTGCCGGTGTTTTGTTCAACTGGTCGATGACCGAGTATTCCTTAGCCTGTATCTTTCTCCAAAGATTGTCTGGATCTGTCTCAATAATGGGTGGCCGGTTGGAGGCCTGCTTTGTTGACTCAAATAAGTGTTCCGGGGTATAAACCCTACCAGTTCTCATCATACCCGGTACGACAATAGTTTCCTTGGTCCTACCCTTGCCTTTTCTTCTTGCCTCGGCTGTATACTCCTATGGTATAGCCTTGGTATGGAATGGTGTCATGGTCGACATCGCCACTAGGATTGGCATGTTTATCTTTACTCCGAACGGAGCATGTGCCTTGGGTGGTAAGACTTCCACTTCAAACAGTGTAGGTGCATTTGCTGGAGACACGAATTCGACCTCAATTGGCACTGGTGTTTTTGCAGATGACGTTGCTTCAAACTCAAGTGGCATAGACATGTTTACCTCAGCGTCCCTAGAGGGCTGAATCTGGACTACGATAGGATTAAGAGTAACTATTGGCTTCTTTGGGTCATCACCTTCTACGATCAACTTGATTGATCCCTCGGGATCCCAATCATCCTCTATTTCAACCATGTTGATACATCTACCCTTATGGTTTGGTAGAGGGTTGTTGTGGACATTTGGAGCAGGTTCCTTTGCCATAATAATCTTGTTATCAATTAAAGTCTGGATCTTGTCTTTCAGAGAACGATATTCGTTGATGGTGTATCCCTTCATGCCGGAATGGTATGCACAAGATTTGTTTGGATTAATCCATTGAGAAGGGTTCTCAGGGGTTATGGTAGGGATAGGGTTGACATAACCAGCAGCTTTGAGTCTCTCATATAACTGGTCAATGGGTTCGGCAATGGCTGTGTACTATTTAGGAGGTCTGCGGTCAAAATTTGGTCGAGGTCTAGGGAAGTTTTGGTGTGTAGGGGGTGATTGATAGTAGGATGGTTGAGCATTGTAGGCTTGGTAAATAGGTGCGGGTTGGAAGTATCTGGGTGAAGTGGGTTGATATGTGGGAGCTGGAGGTGATTGATAAGTAGGTGGTGGAGTTTGGTAAGAGGGTGAGGGTGCTTGGTAATTTGGTGTACGCTGATATGTGAGTGGAGGCATCAGATATGTTTGGTATTTGATGGGATATTTGGTTCTCTGTGCAACCATTACGGACCCTACGTCCCTTTTCTTGGATGCACCACCAGACTGTAAGGCCTTGTTTGTAGCTTTCAAGGCCTCAAAGTTCGTGACCATACCGCTTTTGATTCCCTCTTCGATCCTCTCACCCAGCTTGATGATGTCAGAAAATTTATGGCTTTCAATCAACATTAGCCGCTCGTAATACTGTGGGTCCTGAGCCCGGATGAAGAATTTGTTCATCTGTTCTTCCTCTAAGGTAGGTCTGACTTTAGTAGCTTCGGATCTCCAGCGAGTAGCATACTCGCGGAATGTTTCTGTGGGCTTTTTCTTTAGGTTCTGAATGTAGAACACATCTGGCGCATTTTCTGTGTTGAGCCTGAATGTGTCCATGAAATGGACACCATACTCACCATGTTTGACCATTCTTCGGGTCTTGGCTAAAGTACCAAGACAGAGCATCTCCTTTCAGACTCCTCATGAAAAGCTTCATGCGGATCCTTTCGTCTTTCCCTACTCCAACTAGCTTGTCACAGTATGTCCTCAAATGGACCCTCGGATCACCTGTACTATCAAATATCTCGAACTTCGAAGGTTTGTACCCCTCCGACAGCTCAACATCTGGTTGTATGCAAAGATCTTCATAGTTTAAACCCTCAATTCCATTGCTTCCTTCGACGCCATGAATTCGGCTAGTCAGTTTCTTAAGTTCTTCAGCCAAGTTCCTGATGAGCGAGTCTTTATCATCAAACTTGGGCGTGCTTGAGATAGGTTGGGTGGAGTGTGGCATGGTCTCCACATAGATGAGGGTGTTATGATGGGTGTGAAAGTGGTCATTTGTGGAGTTCAATGGTTCTGGGACAAGCAGCAGAGTATTGTTGGAAGTATGGTAGGTGTTGTCGTGTTGGTGAGGAGCGGGATGGTTTTGTGGCTTTGGGATATTTTGTGGAGGTGTGGGGTTTTGAGCATTTGAGAAATTGACATCGGGAGTGGTGAGGGAAAATGACAGATTCGCCAGATTCTGAACCTGATCAAGTTCTTCTTGGAATTTCAGCAGCTTTTGTTCAGGCTCGGATGCACTTTCCTTAGGAACCAGAGTACCATGACCATGAGCGACCTCTACCCGTTCAGCTGAGCCTTTCTGGAGTTGTTCACATCTTTCATCTTTCCTTTGTTCTTCTTTGTGACAGGACTAAGAGGAGGAGTGGGTGGAGGGCCCCTAGATCTCGTGGAATAAGATGATGTTGCCTGAGTGCACGAACTAACCTTTGGGGAGGGGAATAAATAAACAAAAGTGAAAACAAAAAGGTAACCAGTTAGTGAGGATTATAAGAAAATGTTCCGATATTTAAACACATAGTGCAAGAGTGTAAATCGTGTCCTATTTTGGAGACCTCTTTGTGACAGAGGTAGGCCTAGTGACAAATTGTTTTGGAGAACTTAGAATGCTAAATGCCTCATTTTATTGATAAAAAGTAGACAAATCCCAAATCGACACTAAATAACAGGAAATAAAATATCACTAGTGGCCATTGGCCTTATTACATTCATAAAATGAAAAAGTAAATTTCTATCTACTTGATCCCAGAAGGACCTTCCCCAGACTCGACATATTTGGCTCCGTTGAACAGCTTTCCCAACTCACGAAGTCCAAGCAATAGGTGGGCTCTGGCTAGATGTCCACCCTCATTTCCCTCAGCATTCTGGCAATCCTCGATTCTTTTGAGAAATTTCCTTTCTAGCACTACTATGCCCCTCTCCAAGTACCCCAGTTGCTTGTTATCACTGACATCCATGTCTTTCCACTCCTCGATCAGCTTTTGGTTGGCTTCTTGTATCTCACAATGCTCGCTTTCACATTCCCGGATCCTCTTGCATAGTTGATTGTATTTGAACTGTGCCTCGGCCCTCTCATCTATGATCCTGTGGCCCCTAGCAAGTCCTGGCTGACCCACACCATCGTGATTAGATTATAACTAGCCTGAATAGTAGGGAGAGCAACCAGCATGGTATCTGTCTGGATCGATAGTATCTCTTCCCATGATGATCTTGCAATGCCACATATCCTGAGCTTGGCACTTATAAGGACTGTCATCAGCTTGGAAGTCAGCCCTGAAGTAACTCATCTTGTTGACCCTTGGTATAACCTGCTTTCTACCAGCCTGTCTCATAACTCAGAGAGGGACATAAGGTTCGGTTCCTATTAGACCGATTAATATTAGAAACGGCGCATCCTAGGATCGGGCGATGAACTCCTTAGTAGGGAACCATTAGAACATCCATTGTACCCGGTCCTCGGTAAGGTTATCAAATAACTCTACCCATCTTCTGGCATCTTCTAGCTGGGCATACATGTTGGGCATACAGTTCATTCGCTTCGGATGATGGAACGCGATATGATCGTCCCAGTCTCTTCGCTAAATTTCCTGTCGGTATTCACCCCTTTGGAGATGCTCTATGAGCCAGAGCTGAAGTAGCAAATTGCAGCCTTCGAAGTGTTTGGCTCCTCGTTGACACTTCTCCAAGGCTCGGTATATCTCCGCAATAATCATGGGCACAATGCTGAAAGGTTGCCCACCAATGCCCTCCATCAGAGTTTTAATTACCATAGCCATCCTGGTATGGATCCTTGCTTTCTTCATTGGAAACACTATCAACCCCAGGAAACAAAACATAAATACAAAGACCCTTCGATGAATATGCCCTAATGATGTGATCGCAAATTCACTAGGATAGGTACGGTAGGACTTGCTATGACCGTACCTCTCATACAAATAGTCGAAGGGGATATAAGATTCCTTCAGACATGTCTGTTCTGGATTCTTCTTCAGACCCATCATTTTGAGAAAACCCCTGCCCTTGTCAGGCATTAACAAACCCGGTGTTTGCCATGGTATACCGGCCAATCCTCTTATTTCTTCGAGCAAGGGTGTCATTTCAATATCCTTGAAGCGAAACACGGACCTCTCACAATCCCAGTATAAAGTGGCAGCTTCTATGATATTGTTGTCGGGTTGGATTTCCAGGAGAGAAGGTAGGTTTCCCAGCAAAAGGGTTAGGCCCTTACCCCCACCAGACTTGACTATTTAATATTAACAATTAGCATAAATGCATCTAGTTCTCCAAATAAATGCATAGAACATGATGATGTACATTTGGGTTTTAGAGAAACCTAGTGGACTTTGGACAAGGCTATCTTAAAGAGTCATTATGCGGACAACATAACTGACTCAGCTAGGTTTGACCATGATGCATGCACAGTTAAACAGAGTAAGGTTTCTATGGGGTTTTAGACTGGTACCCTTGAGCGGACAACTCAACGGGGAAAGGCACGGAACCGTCGACTACACCATTGATCGAATGGTTTACTACAAATATACCTTTTTCGGATTTAGGGGGTGATAATATCGGAAGAGCGGAACCACTCATTATAAGTGTTTCTATGGTATTTTGTTTGGCACGAGTGGAATATGATGTTGAGCATGATTATGCAACAATTAAAGCAGGTTGTCACGTATTTGCATGTTAGGAAAGCAGCAAATACAACAGTTTTTCATAATTTAAAGTTATACTAAAGGAAAGCAGTAAAGGAAATTAATAAAGAAAAGAAACAAAAAGACAACTTAGTTTTGCAATTGAAAAGGGAATTGAATGTTTAAAGAAATTAAACAAGCAGTTGCACATAAAGAGGTATGAATTCACAATAATAGTTTGAAATGGTAAAAGCCTAAATATCCCCAGTAGAGTCACCATGCTGTCGCGCCCCCCTTTTCTCGCGAAATCGGGTTTATGACATTTGGAAGGATAACTCGTTCCTTTTAGGAACTGGGTTTGAATTTGAAGGGTCGCCACATAATGATTAGGGTACATTAGGACACCAAAGAGTTTGATTTGAATAACCAGAGATAGGGTAAGGGATAGAAATTATTCCAAGGGGAAGGTGTTAAGTACCCATCAGAATCCACTAGTGTGGTTCCCGGCCAGACAATTATTGTGAATTTAGGTGCAATTAACATATAAGCAAATAAGGGTCAGATAAGAAGGGATTTCACATAATGGTTTGAAAGTGAACAAAGTTTTGAAAGAACAAGCTGATTTAAAAGAAAGAGTTGAAATGCTAAAAGAAAAGAAATAAAGAATAAAGAGAGGGGGTCCTAGGTTTATAAAAAATGTGGATCACCTCACACAATGTCCTATAATCACTCCTTAATGAGGGGCTACACGTGACATTATCGCATGGTGATCATATCCATATCTACCTTTCCCACCCCGTTAAGGTATTTAAAGTGCATATTGGTCTCGTTTACTTATTGCATGCTATTACCCATCCCAATCATATCAGTCCCGGAGGAATTTAGGATTACTAATCCTAAAAGGGAGGGATATTAGGCTTATTTGTAGTTTCAAAGGAAAAAACTCTAAGGCGCCATACAAAACACGTATTACAATTTGGGGAAAGCATATAACAAGCAAAGGCTCATATATACCTCCTTAAACAAAGAAGCACGTAATTAGCATGACTTACACATACTGTTTAGGTCTGATTTAAAAGGTATTAAAGACGAGTGATAGGAAACTGTTGAGACAGTTTCAGCTTATCACATAACACAGATAAGAAGTCCGAATCAAGCATGCCTGCTGGTTGTAATTATTCACAGAAGCTGATTCACTTTATATTTATTACCCTAGGGCTTGCCTAAGTGTTTCGACGGGGTCCTATAGGCATGATATCTATTGAACTCTGAAGGTGATAAGCTAGTAAAACTTGGAATGAATTATTTAAGTCCTATATGCCTACTTCTTAAACTAGTTAATTGAGGGACTCAGATTATTAAAGAGAGATAGTATTTGAACGAATTGATTACAAGTTCTGCAAATGATGATATCCATTATTACTGATTTTAGATCTAACACTGAGTGAGGCGAATCAGATTTTTTTTAGAAACTCCTATAGGCATGATTTCTAAGCGTTACTGATTTTAAACCTTTATAGACGGGGTACCTAAGTGCAAAACTGTTTGAAACCTATAGACATGGTATCTAAACTCAGAAGCGGTTTAAAACCTATAGATATGGTATCTAAATGCAGAAGCTATTTAAAACCTATAGACATTGTATCTAATGTAGTTGAATATGCAGAATTTAGAACGATCCTATAGGCATGGTTTCTATATGTGATTTGAATATGCAGAATTAGAACAACCGATAGGCATGGTTTCTATATCTAATTGAATATGCAGAATTAAAACAACCTATAGGCATGGTTTCTATGTGTAATTGAATATGCAGAATTAGAACAACCTATAGGCATGATTTCTACCATTTGTATATAGTTACCCACCCCTTATCACTAGCCAACCACCAAGTGTTTATTAGAACTTATTACAAACCGGAATAGTAAATTACATCAGAAAATACAAATAAGAGTACAACTAGAGGTAGCCTGATTCTAACTTCCTCACTGAGTTATGAGATAAGCCAACTCAAAGACCATTGATCCAAAGCATTTCTTAAATTTGAGTGTGTCAGAGTTCCCTAAGAGCCTCAATGGGACTCCGGGAAGTGCTCACACCCAAATTGTATTATCAAAATGGGGATAAGTGCAGTGTGGAAGGGCCATCCATCAAGTGTCCAAGTTTAGAGGGAGCTCAAGGGGTCCCAAGGCAAGTCTCACAAGAGGGGGCAGAACTTAAAGTCTAAGAGAGAGTGCAAGTGCAGAAACAGAACTTTAAGAACTAGGGAAGTAAAGAAAAGGGAAAAGGGTACTGGGAAATAGCTACAGAATTGATAACTTTGCACAAAAGGGGGTCAGGGATTGGGAACTGATTGCAGAGAGCCCATGCTTGGCAAGGGTAAGCTTTGGGCATGCACAACAATGGAGATGCTGGCATGCCTATAAGCCTACCAGAACATACAACAGCAAAGAATCATATGGGTTAGGATCCAAGGGGGATCAAGCTTGAGTCATGGATAGTAATATTCAGTACTGTCATGTCTCAAGAAACCATAGTATCAAACACATTGGGGTAGGGGTTTGAGGTTCATAACAGGACAGGAAGAACGAAATTACAGCATGCTAAAGTAAGTATTGAACCATACATAAGTAGTAGACAGATAAGAAGGTAAAAGTATTAAGTAAATACATTGTTGTGATTACTGAAAATCTTAATCAGAACATACCAGGTTCAAAGAGGAAAAGTACAATAAAAGCAAGTAGCAGGACTTGAAAGTAGGCCACAACACAAGTAACAAGAGAGAATGCTTTTTGAAGGTGAGTGTGAGTTCAGAAAACAAAGAGTGTCTGTGTGTGTCTGTATTAACGAGAAAGCCAGGTATTTATAGTTTGAAAATAGGCAGAAAACAAGGCAAGAAAATAATTATGGAACCGTGTACCAATTAAAATCAATCAGTATAAGACTTCCTTTAATTAAGGAGTTAAAATCAAACGGTAACATGCAAGTGCTAAATAAGGAAATAAATCACATAGGGCTGAATATGACCAATAAGGAAGTATTTCCAGCATAGTACAAGTACACAGTAGGTGATAGAGGCTAGGTTCATCAGACTCTAACAAGGAAAGGACTGTAAGAATCCAATAAACTGGGAAATCCGTACAATAAGGAAAAAATCAATTACAAGAGTGCAATCAGAATTACACAAAGAGGTTTGAAATCAGTCCACAATTAAGGTTTATTTTGAGAGGGAAATTTAGCATATAAAAGAGTGCATAACATTAGGCATGCGAGGCTGAATTCATGAAAAAGAGAATAATCACACGATAGTCACATAGGTTAATAGAGAAAAGGGAAAGTATCAGAAACATGCAAAAGGGTCCAGTAGAAAGACCTTTCTGAAAATACAGTCGAGTTTTAATGATAGCAGGAGATCAAAATCACATGAAGCAACAGAAGTTGAAACAAAGATTTCGAAACTCAATCGAGTAGTAGATGAAACAACTTCAGAAACTTGAATAAGTCCAAAGAGATTAGGTTTTTGAAACCAAACATGTTCAGAGATGAGGAACAAGCAAATCACATAGCAAATAGTCTCAAAACTCGAATGAACCCCCAAATTTTAGGGTTTTCACCATCAATCGATTATAGAGATGAAAGACAAGGGAATCAGGCAGAAATATCAACAAATAAAATCAGAAACCTTAAGAAAAAAACCAAGACTTTAACATAAAGAAACACAGTAGAAGAATAACATAAGAAACACATTAGAACACATTAAAAATCAGAAAAGCTTTAAAATGACTTAACTGAACCCTAAATCGGAAAAGGTAAAGGTTTTGAAGGTAAAGTTTTGAAAGAAACTTTGAGAAAACGTTTAAAAGCTCAAAGAAAACACATATCTACAACGGATCTAAAAGAATCATAGGAACCTCGAAGGTTAGGGTTTTGGAAGAACCCAGATGGTGAGAAAGGCTTGGAAAGTCATTGATCTAAGCAGGAGAAGTCAAGATCAGGCTTGAATAGCCATGGCTGGCCGGAGCAAGGTCGGAGACAGCCATAGAACTCGAATGAAACAAAGTCTGGGCCAAGCTTCTTCATGGTATGACCTTGAAACCACAGTAATCAGGCATATAGGAGTCATATGAGGCTGGTACAGGCCTTTAATGGCTTTGGATGCCATGGATTTAGGGGATTTTAGCGTGGAAACGGAGGGAGGCGGTTAGGGTTTGAGAGGAGCTTGAGAGAGAATTGGAAAAAGGGGGAATTCAAGGGTGGCTACAGGTGACAAATGACTAGGGTTAGGGGGTAATTGGGAATTAAAAAGGAAAGAGTTAACGGTGGCCGTTGATCATTTTGATCAACGACCTGGATTGAAAGGGAATCCGGGCGGGTTATTTTAAAGGGTCATGGGTCGGTAGATTAGGATTTGGGCTGTGTAATTGGGTCTAGTTAGAGGTTCAAATCTGGCTAAAATTGAAATGCAAATGGGCTATCATTTAAATAGCCATTTTCCCTCATTTATTTTATAAAAATAGTAAAATAATTTCTGGAAATAAACTAAGGTACTAAATGATTAATAATACATAATTATTAAACTAAAAATACTGCAATCGATTTTATAAATATAATTACAATTAAATCTTGAAAGAGGCCAATATTGCAATTATATTCAATTTATTTTAAAAATACTAAATAAATTTGTAAAAATGTGTAAAAATTATGCTAGCTATATTTTAATATAAATATGAGATATAATAAATGAATCACCCAAAATGATAATTTTGGGGATAATTACTGGGTTTTTCTTGATAAAATAGGGAAATAAATTGATTTAAGAATCTTTAAAAATTAAGAGAAAAATAATAAAACTTTGGGACATACTTATATATGCACATACATGTTATTTTCAGAGAATTTTGCATATTAAAAATATATTGGGAAAAATTGGGTATCAACAAAGGTGTGTGATGCATATGTAAGAGGAAAGTTAGTCATGTCCTCCTTCAAGCCCAAAAAGGAAGTAAGCACCTCAAAGCCACTTGATCTCCTCCATATGGGTCTGTGTAGACCTATGAGGGTGCCAAGTAGAGGAGGAAAGAAGTATATTTTTGTCATAGTTGAGGACTACTCCAGATTCACATGGACCTTGTTCCGTAGAACCACAGATGAAACTTTTCCAGTTTTTGCTGCCTTTGTGAAGCAGATTCTAGTAATATGAGCCATAATGTTGTGAGTATAAGATTTGATCATGGCACAAAATTCGATAATGCAAAATTCGACGAATTATGTGCTGAAAATGGTATAAGTCATAATTTTTTATCTCCCAAAACTCCCAAACAAAATGGTGATGTGGAGAGAAAAAATAATACTCTTGAAGACATGGAAAGGATTATACTGATTGACAGTGATGTTACAAAAGGTTTTTGGGCGGAGGTAATCAACACTGCTTGCTATTTGGTAAACAAGTACATGAACAAGTCTCTCTTAAACAAAACTCCGTATGAATTGCTGAACGGGAGGAAACCAAGGTAACTTACCTGAGAACGTTTGGCTGCAAATGTTTTATTCTCAATAATTGTAAGGAAACGCTGGAAAATTTGATGCCAAGAGTGATGAAGGAATCTTTATTGGATATTCCTCATAAGGAAAAGCATACAAGGTCTTTAACAAAAGGACTCAATATGTTGAAGAAAGCATACATGTGATCTTTGATGAATCACACCACTTATGTGGGAAAGATTCACATGATGAGATTGATCAAGATGGAGTGCAGTTAAAGGTTCCTGGAGAAGTTATTGATATGGAAAATGGAAAGGCTGACTTGATGAGTCAAGTCAAGGAATCCAACAAAGAAGATGCAGCAGAATCTCCTACTGATTCAGAAGAACCTGGTTCCTCCATCACAACAACTAAAGTAGAAAACAGAGTTGGTGATGTTGTGCAAGGAACTCCTGATGCCGAGCAGAGAAGTGGCACTCACCTTTCCATTGATGCTAACAATAGATCCCATTCAGAGGAACTTGGTCTTCTCATAATGAGATTCAGGTGTCTAACCGGAAGCACAAAAGTTCACATCCTCTCCAAAATATGATTATTACTCTTGATTCAGGGATTCAAACCATATCAAAGACAAGAAACTCACTTGCCTTCTCATCTTTACTTTTTCAACTTGAGCCCTAAAATATCAAAGAAACATTGAAAGATGCTGACTGGATTACTAGTATGCAAGATGAATTTCATTAATTTGAAAGGAACAATGTATGGTACCTGGTTCCTCGACCCTCGGACAGAACTGTTATAGGAACCGGGTGGGTGTTCAGAAACAAGCTTGATAAGTTTGGGAACACAAGAAGGAACAAGGTCAGGTTAGTAGTTCAAGGCTATAACCAAGAAAAATGTATTGACTTTGATGAGACTTTTGCCCTAGTTGCTCGAATGAAAACCATCAGAATTATCATTGCCTTTGCATCCTATCAGAATTCTCATTGCCTTTGCATCTTATATGGAATTCAAATTGTTCCAAATGAATGTCAAGAGTGCATTTCTGAACGGGTATTTAAAGGAAGAATTCTTTTTCAAGCAACCGCCTAATTTTTAGTGTCATGAGTATCCTGAACATGTATTCAAACTTGACAAGACACTATATGGGTTGAAACAGGCCCCTCGTGCATGGTGTGAAAAGTTGTCCAGGTTCCTTCTGGAAAATGGTTTTACAAGAGGAAAAATTGACAACACTCTATTTTTAAAGAAACGAGGGAGAAACCTACTCACTGTACAAGTTTATATTGACGACATCATCTTTGGTACAACAAATGATTCCTTGAGGAGTTTGCCAAGCTTTTGCGAAATGAGTTTAAAATGAGAATAATAGGGGAACTAAATTTTTTCTTAGGTTTGCAAGTTAATCAAACATCTAAGGGGATGATTATAAGTCAGCAAAAGTACATTGAACAGCTTCTGAAGAGATTCAAAATAGAAAGTTCAAAAACTATTGATACTCCTATTGCCACTGCCACTCGTCTGGACATGAATGAACCTGGTTCTCCTGTGAACGAAAACATGTACAGAGGTATCATTGGTTCACTCTTGTATCTCATAGCCAGCATACCTGATATTGTATTCAGTGTGGGATTATGTGCTAGATTGCAATCAAGTCCAAAGGAATCTCATCTGAAAGCTACCAAGAGGATTCTAAGGTATCTCAAAGGAACACAGGACCTTCTTCTCTACTATCCTTCGGGAGACAATTTTGACTTAATTGGGTATTTTGATGCTGATTATACTAGTTATCTAGTGGATAGAAAGAGCACATCTGGCATGGCACATTTTCTGGGGTCATATTTGATTTTATAGGGTACAAAGAAACAATACTATGTGGCTCTTTCAACTGCAGAAGCTGAATATATGGCAGCTGCCTCTTGTTCTGCTCAACTGCTGTGAATTAAGCAACAACTGGAGGATGTTAATGTATTTTTTGATTGTGTTCCATTACTGTGTAACAACACTAGTTCTCTCAACATGGCAAGGAACCTGCTTCAGCATAAGAGAACAAAGCACATTGATGTGTGACATCATTTTCTCATAAATAATGTTGAAAAAGGTCTTATATGCATAAAGTTCTAAAAATAGAGGACCAGGTAGCGGATATTTTCACCAAATCACTGAGTACAAAGTACTTTGAAAAGAATCGACTGCCATTGGGGTTGATAAAATCAAACTAAGCACCAAGTCCCTAAATGATTGGCTATGAAAGAATGACTAGGTAAATCTGCTAAAAAGTGTTTTCTTGCAATTTCTAACTCATCTCTATACCGTTACAAGTAAACACGTATGGAAACTACATAGCAAACAAGCAGCCAATAATGTTGCATCTTGGTAAAATGATGAGGCTCACATTTACAACTAAGTCAGGGAACCTGGTTCCCTTGACTCAGGTTAGTAGTTCCTTTTTTACTCTCATGCACATTTTAAATGGCTATAAAAGTGCTACGTTATTAAATTTTTCCGCCTCTCTCTCTCATCCCTTTAAAACTCAAATGTCAAACCCATTAGAAATTGACCCGTCTGCCGAGTAAGTTATACCCGTTTGTAACTAATCCCTTACCCCCTCTAAATAACCCCAAAAGATGTCTCTTCCAGAACTATCCACATCAAAGCCACAAAGTTTCCTTTGACTCTCAAAAACAAACCCTCTCTTTATCGTGTCTTTATTTCCAACCTCCACTATGTCTCAGAATCTAAAGATTTCAAACACTTCCAATGTCATCCCTAACTTTGCCTCACGAAGCACTGGAGCGTGAGTTTGAGTCCAAATCATTACCTAGTCAAATTCCTATACCAAACTAACAACCACATACTATTTCTTATCCAACCCCATCAAATTATGGTTCTCACCGTAGTCGTAAGACTCAAACCCCTAAAAGATTTATTGTTTCAACCTCTCCCTCTCCCTCGCCAAAAAAAAATGGAAGATGACAAAATATTAGAAGAAGAAGAGGGCCAAGAGGTCTCTAGTCAGCTTGTTGGGGAAACCTCTGAAGCACAACAGGTTATTATTGGCAGTGGTGAAGTATCAGAAGTGCCCGCTCTATGTTTTGATCTGAACATTGCCACTCCGATAGGTAATGTTACTCCTGCATCCTTTGATTCTATTCTAGGTGTAAATAAGAGAGAAATTATAGAGAATATGCTACTGATTGCTACTGAAGGAGGGTTTGTTGGAGAATATAAGTGTGGTGATGTGACCATTAGGTCTTAAGGGGAAAGTGAAGGGCATAAAGTTGAAGGTGGGGAACTGGTACCTTTTGAAAACTTGGCACCAGTCAGTACTACTGGGGAAACAACAGAGGGACCTGATCCATCTGTCCAAGAAGAGCACTCTGCTCCTACTTGGGATGAAACCCCACGCTCTTCAAAAGAGCCCTAGGTCAGTACTTATCCTGCTCCTTCTCTTCACTTTGATGCAATGCCATTGGACTTTATTATTTCTGAAGTGAGATCCCTGTCTGAAGAGGAAAATGAAACACTACAACATTTTAGGCCTCTAGCCACCCCTAAGAAGTGCGACCTAAGATTCTAATAAGTGTAGTATTTGGTTAAAGGCAACACTTTACGGCTTTAGGCAACGTTTTTGGGAGGGGGAGGGTGACCTAAAGTACCGTAACCTTTGACTATTTGATCGCACGAGTAAGTCCACATGATGTTTTTGGGTTAGTATGCATGTTTGGTTTGGAGCCCTGAGGGTTCGGGTGAGTTTCGGATAGGTTTCGAGATGTTTTGGACTTAAGAACATCTAATGTATTGCTGCTTTGCTATCCTAATATTTTGTTCTTTGCATTCGCGATGCAGCTCACACGAACGCAAAGTACAAGCTGGGTTGGGGAGGGATTTCTTCTACGTGAACGTGAGGCATTGGTCGTGAAAGCAGAGAACTGGGGGATTTTCTCTTTGGAAACACGATTGGCCATATGCGAACGCGTAGTGTAATGGTGGTGGGTTAGGAATCAATCCTTTCTTCTACGCGAATGCGTACAGCGGTCCGCGAACGCAAAGGCTAGAGGGGCTTACCCTTCGCGAACGCGTGGAGGATCTCGCGATCGTGTAAGCCTAAGGAAGGCTGCTCTTCGCGAACGCGACAGTGTTCATGAGAACGTGATGAACACTATCGGCCAACACTTAAAACAGCAGCAAAATGAGAATAAGCCATATTTTCATATCTCCTTCCCTAAAATCAGACCTTAGGCTATTTTTGAAGAGATGTATCAACACCAAATCATAGGTATATGTTCCTAAACTCATCTTCCTTCATTTTCCATCAACACCCATTAGATTTCTAGGCCTAAATCTTGTTCTTTAAGGGTAGAAATTGGGGATTTTTGGAGAATTGAGGATTTTACAAATTTGCAAATTTAAACCTCGATTTTGGGTCGGATTCCAAAGCTAATTCCATATTCGGGCTCGTGGGTAAATGGGTGTTCGGGTTTTGGTCCAAACTTCGAGTTTTGACCAAGCAGGCCCAAGGTCGATTTTTGACCTTTTGGGGAAAATGATAGAAAACCTATAATTAAGCATTGGAGTTAAACCTTTTAGCATTAATTGATGTTGTTAAGTTAATTATGGCTAGATACAAGTAAATTGGAGGTAAAATCTAAAGGGAAAGCGGTGCTTCAGGCTTGAGTTTGGCCGTGGAATTTGAGGTAAGTGTTTGGTCTAACCTTAGCTTGAGGGAGTAGGAGTTGTGGTATTATTTGCTATGTGTTAAGTGTTGAGTACGATGTATAGGTGTTGACGAGTATCTATACGTTGGTGTCAAGTATTCTCGTAAGTCTTATACTATGATTGTTGGGACTCTGTTAAATATTGTACATGCTTAATATGATGATTATCAATGTTGAACAAGGCTTATGAAAGTATTCTTGGTAATTGACCATCGTTGAGCATTGGCTCAAGTTGAGATTTTTGTTGTGAAGTGATTGTGGAAACGAGATGAGATATATTGTTGATTCCCTTGCCAAAATGCTATTGTTTATGATATTATTTCCCTTGCCGGGATATTATTGTTATACTATTGTTCCTTTGTCGGGATTCTATTGTGATTTTAGTGATTCCCTTGCCCGAATTACTTTGTGGTTGTTGCTTGGGTAAGGAAGAGTGTAAAGCACAAAGGGTGATGTCGTGCGTGATATTGTGAGTGTTAATGCACGAAGGGTGATGCCGTACTGATATTGTGAATATTAATGCATGAAGGGTGATGTCGTGCCATGAATTGAGAGTTAATGCACGAAGGATAATGCCATGCTATGATTATGTGAGGTAAAAGCATGAAGGGTGATGTCGTGCTGAATCTATTGATTCTTATGGTGAGAACAAGAGTAAAAACACGAAGGGTGATGCCGTGCACGTATTACTATTGTGAGCACATGATTTTTTCCCTATGTGAAATACTCCCACAGATTAAAGAAATAAATTTTTTCCAATTATTTGAAATTTTATAGTATATTTGAAGGAAATTGTGTTAATTATTTGCATTTTTCTGTGCATGTTTATTTTTATTAAAATAATGTAAAAGTACAAAAATGCCATGCATTACATTTAGAGTTGGTTTCCATGTTTTTAGGATTAATTAGCTAATTATTTGTTCCATCAAAAATGAAATTACAAAAAATGGTCTGTTGTTGCATTTTTAGATTTAATTTTAGAATAGTAGTTTTTCTCTTTGATTTAGGAATAAGGAATTTTTATAATTTTTATGAAATTGATTATTTTTACAACCTAGATTAATTTAGGATTTTATTTTAGGGTTTTAATTGAAAAAAAAGAGGAAAGAAAAAGAAAAACAAAAAAAGAACAGAAAATAAATGGGGCTAATTGCAAAAAGGGCTGTCTTAATTGAGCCAAGTCATGGTGAAGCCCAAATTTCCCCTTTACCCATTCCAACCCCCCTGCCCAACAAGCCACCCAGTCCAGCCCACCCCACTACACCAAACGACCCCGTTTTGTGATGGCTCATCCGAATTACTTCCCCCAGTCCAATTTCCCTCATTATGTCTTCACCCCAAACCCTAGCTAACCTCGCCTCCTCTGAAATCCTTCACCTCTTTCAACTACCAGCCGGTGGTGCATGTCACACCTCCTTTTTACCGTGCCCGCGGGGCGCGTGGGGAGTTTTCTCCAATTAAAGAACAGTCGAAACGGGATTTGTTTGTTTGTTTCAGAGTCGCCACTAGGAATTTTAAAGCGTCCCAAGTCACTGGTTTTAATCCCTGAATCGAGGAGAATATGACTCTATTTAATAGTCTGCGCACCAGAAATCCGGATAAGGAATTCTGTTAACCCGGGAGAAGGTGTTAGGCATTCCCGAGTTCCGTGGTTCTAGCACAGTCGCTCAATTGTTATATTTGGCTTGATTATTTTGATTTGTTAAATACATTTTTATTGCATGATTTTATTGTTACCGCTTCTATTTAGATTTAAAGACCCTTCTTTGAATCGAATCACGCGTACGTATATTCGTGTTATAAATTATATTTTTAAAACATGCGGAGTTGTGTCACGCGCACGTGTACACAATGATATTGATAATATAATTATTATTTTTTCGAATTTTTTTTATTATTATAAAAATAGACTTAAGTTCGAAATTGTGCTTAAATAAAATTAAGAACGTATGTCGCTCTTGTATGATTAAATAGTGAACTGCACATCTCGGGTTATATGAAATTAATATTGATGATCTCCGAAGAACCCCTTTTTATTAAAAATTTGCTCGAAGTTGCGCGAACGCATAATCCGAATCGCCTTTAGAAGTATAATCAAGTCACGCGAACGCATCCTTAATTATGCAAATATTCTTGACAGTAATATAAATTCTCTACAAATGTTTATTGCATCCATCTATTTTTAAATGTAAGAGTCATGAGAAATCACTATTTGAGATGCCTCTAAATTCCTTGAAAAGAATTCACAATTCATTAAGTGTTGACCGCAAATTATATTTTTACGTGTGAATTATATTCCTCAAAAACCATGAGTTTAAAGAGTAAAATAAAAATAAAATAAAAATAAACAACGTGTGATTAATACTACCATTTTTATGGTAAATACAATATTTATCTACCCAAAAAGCGAATTGCGTATAAAACTTAGGAAAACAATTGATTTAATAAATGAAGTAATATTTTTTGAAGAATTTTCATTGTTATATTTGGAGCAAACGCTATTTACACATTTTTTGACTTAAAATGTTACAATCTATAAATCCCATCCTTCTTTTACACCACTTGTTTTTAGTCCGAGGTTATAATTGTTTGGTTAATTTTGCTTACGAAGATTGGGTTTGAGATAAATAAACCAATTCTTATATTCTGCCTATGCGAATATTTGCAAACACTAACTCTATATTTTGTAAAAAATCATTGACATTATTTCATATATTAAAAGAAATGAGTTGATCGCGTTCCTAAAATAACTAAGCCATTTGTTATTAAGAAAGAGAACTAATCTACCAATTGATTTAATACTATATTAACCAACTAAAACAAAACTGAAACTTAAACTAATAAAATTTAAATGAGTAGAAGACATCCTTATAATTCCAAACTTCATTTACTTGCCATGTTGAAGCTCTTCACAACATGAGTTTAAAAGATATGTACCTGATATTGGAAGCAAAAGAAAATGAAGATGAAAATCAGCAACAGTAATAACAGTGTAACAGCAACAACTGCCCAGCAACAGTAACAACCCAGTAACAGACCGGTGGAGTAGTAATCCCAAAAAAACAAAAGCTTCCAGCTTTGATGAAACAACAATTAATTCTAATTTCAAACAACAAAAGAAAGCAGAATGTTTTTTCTTAGGTTTTTTTTTATTTGAAAGCTTAAATATTTTTCGGAATTTTCTATCTCTTAAATGTTCAGCCCTTTTCTCTCTCTTATTTTCAGATTTGTTTCTCTCTCTCGTATCTATGTATTTTTCTCTATCTCTCTCTATTTCTGTTTAACTGATCACCCCCCTAAATCAGTCCCCATTCCCCTCTATCTTATAGAGGTCTGTCCAGCTCTCTTAAATGCTGCCTGGACCCTTTCTCTTTTTTTAAATAATCAGAAAAGTTCCATTAAAACTACTTTTGAATACTTTAAATCCTATTGAGTGCTTTTTATCCTGTTTTTCAGCAGCCCATTATCCCTTGTTCCCCATTAGTATCTTAAATTATAACCATTAACTTCCACTTTCAGCACATTGCTATTAACATATTATCCTCATTGTTCTATCCCAGAAATGTCCCTGACCTACTGTTTTATACTGGTATTACTGCCTTAAATTCAGCATCTTAACAATACAGATTTTAAAATCTGTATAAGCCTGATTATTAATCTGATTTACAACAGCTACAAACCAATCCTAAAGTTTGGACTGAATCCTGACTAAGAATGTAACCCCCTAACACAATTATATCCAATCAACATTTGTAAACTTGAATTCAAACTTGACATTACAACAATATTACACTGAGTTCAGCATAATAATTCAAACTGATCTTCAAATTGAACTAAGATCAAACATACACAGGAGCATTGTCAATATACTGACAATGCCCTGTTCAGAAAACAACATATACAACATACATTTGAATTCACTGATTCACAAACAAACATGATTTAATTGACGAGTATTAATCAGTTGACTATTTACAACATTTGTCCATAATCAGTCTAAAATAATAGAAGCAGACTGTTTCAGTCAGCATTTTCAGAAATGAAAATTCGTAATATAACTAATCGACGAACTTAATCGAGTCGATTACACACATTGTAATTAGTCACAACCAACAGAAACAATTCACATTCGGATCAAGTAGATAGGTAGGAGACAGAAATGACAGAATTAATCAAAACAAAATATGAAAAATTAACAAGTTATTAAACAAACGAAAATACATACAGAATACACAAACAGAAATAGAAAAGTACCTCTGAATTTTAATCAGACTCGAACTCAACTCGGCTTCGGATTTTGTTTGAAATCAAACAGACCTTAGTCGAAGTATTTTCCACTGAAAATACTTCGACTAAGGTCGATTAAACCTCAATCTTTACTCAATCTGAACAGAATCCAAAAGTTTGGTATTTTTAGGGTTCTTGAAAGTTCGATTTGGGATTTAACCATTTCTGGTCAGATTCGAGGAGAACCAAATATGATACAAGGGTGAGGGTAGCCTAGGGGTCATTTGGTGTCAGCTTAAAACGGATCTGAGTTTGTTCTTGTTTGGTCCGAATCTTCAAAAGAAGATTCGAGAAGCTCGGAACTGATTCGAGCCAAACAAACAATAGATCCATACTCAGGGTGGCTAGGGGAAGCTATGGTGTCGATTTGGGGCTGTTAGGTTTAGATTTAAACTCGGCTCGAATCTTCAAATGAAGATTCGAGAACCTTCAAGCGGATTCGAGCCAAGTGGCTAGCATAACTGGATAGAGGATGTTCAGGGGGTTCTAGGTTGTTAAGGTAGTGACCGGCGGCGTTGATGCCGCCGGGTTTCAGGCGGTGGGATCCTAGGGCGGCTAGGGTTAGGAGTGGGGGTTTGGGGGACGATGATGAACAGTGTAGGAGGGGGGTGTTTAGTTTGGGGCCGGGGTAGGGGCCTGGGACTTATATAGGGGTGGGGTGGATTGATATTGTCCGTTGGATTAGATAGAATGAAGGGCCAGGATCAATTCATTAAACCAAACGATGTCGTTTGGTTTAATGCCAGGGTCGGCTGAGTCGGGTCACTGGAAAGGGTTACGGGTTACGGGTAAAGTTCGTGGGATCTCAGCCGTTGGTTGGCTTTGATCCAACGATCCCTTATACACCACAATCAAACGATGTCGTTTTGACTCGTTTGATTTGGACCGGATGCCTGGGTTGTTTGGATTGGGCTGGGGGGGGGTAAATGTTTTGGGCCTGGATTTTAATCCAGGTCCGATTTTGTATATATATATATATATATATATATATATTTTTCATTTTTTTTTAATTTAAATTTTTAATATTAACTATAAAATAATTTTAACTTCACAAAAAATATATTAATTACTCTATAACAATTATTTAACACATAGACAAAACATCAATCACACAGTGGAATATTTAAAATAGAACAATTGCATATTTTTTGTGATTTTATTTAAATTATCTTTTAAATGCATAATTAAATCCTATATGCATGCAATATGTATTTTATTTTATTTTTTCATTTTATTATGATAATGTAAACACTTACGGACATAACACAAGTATTTAACACCACGCAAATTCAAAAATTACACAGTAAAAGAAATTTATTTTATCTTTTGATTTATTTTGGAGTAGTTTTTCGTAAGGCAAAAATCACGTGCTCACAGCTGCCCCTCTTTGTGCGGAAACTCGAAGAGTTTTCGTGCAAAGATAAAGTGAGCGGATACGAGCGATTTTTGCCCGTTCGAATACTCCGTGGGAAGCATTTTTAGAAAGATTTGACCGAACCTCTGCTTCAAAGGTTTCCTACATATCCTTGGCTATAAAGGAATCAAGTCAATGTAGTTCGGGAATTTTGGGTAGCTGGGACTACCGTGGGACTGTGATGTTACTGCTGCTTCGTGCTGTTTTTACTGCTTGCTGACCTCCTTATTACACCTTACTTTAAAGGAAATACAAAAAGCTAAACTAGACTATGGTACATGAATTATAAAAATCTTATCTAGATCATGCCCTTGCGTTTCTTGTTGTCTTGATATCTTGGTGACTCTTGGGCATTTGGCTTATTCCGTATTCCTTTTGGAACTCTTGTTGTTTCTTGCTGGGGATTTTGTTGGACTCCTCTGCTTTATTGATTCTAAGTGTGCTCCTTTATCATATGAGCGGGCTTTTGATTTCATCACTTCAATTGTATTCCCTCGTTCCCCAGGTGGGTGCCTTGGCTGCTTCTTTTCATTCTTCATCCTCATTCTCCAGGTGGACGCCTGACTTCTTTTTAACTTCTTCATCCTCGTTCTCCAGGTGGATGCCTGACTTTTTTTTTTAATTCTTCATCCTCATTCTCTAGGTGGACGCCTGACTTCTTTTTAACTTCTTCATCCTCATTCTCCAGGTGGACGCCTGACTTCTTTAATTCTCATCCTCATTCTCCAGGTGGACGCCTGACTTCTTTAATTCACATCCTCATTCTCCAGGTGGACGCCTGACTTCTTCAATTCCCATCCTCATTCTCCAGGTGGACGCCTGACTTCTCTTTTTCTCATCCTCATTCTCCAGGTGGACGCCTGACTTCTTCAATTCTCATCCTCATTCTCCAGGTGGACGCCTGACTTTTTTTTTAATTCTCATCCTCATTCTCCAGGTGGACGCCTGACTTCTTTTTAACTTCTTCATCCTCGTTCTCCAGGTGGACGCCTGACTTTTTTTTTTTTAATTCTTCATCCTCATTCTCTAGGTGGACGCCTGACTTCTTTTTAACTTCTTCATCCTCATTCTCCAGGTGGACGCCTGACTTCTTTAATTCTCATCCTCATTCTCCTAATGGACGCCTGACTTCTCTTTTTCTCATCGTCATTCTCCAGGTGGACGCCTGACTTCTTCAATTCTCATCCTCATTCTCCAGGTGGACGCCTGACTTCTCTTTTTCTTCATCCTCATTCTCCAGGTGGACGCCTGACTTCTCTAATTCTTATCCTCATTCTCCAGGTGGACGCCTGACTTCTTCTTTTCTTTGTCCTCATTCTCCAGGTGGACGCCTGACTTCTTTAATTCTCATCCTCATTCTCCAGGTGGACGCCTGACTTCTTTAATTCTCATCCTCATTCTCCAGGTGGACGCCTGACTTCTTCAAATCTCATCCTCATTCTCCAGGTGGACGCCTGACTTCTCTTTTTCTCATCCTCATTCTCCAGGTGGACGCCTGACTTCTTCAATTCTCATCCTCATTCTCCAGGTGGACGCCTGACTTCTCTTTTTCTTCATCCTCATTCTCCAAGTGGACGCCTGACTTCTTCTTTTCTTATCCTCATTCTCCAGGTGGACGCCTGACTTCTTTAATTTTCATCCTCATTCTCCAGGTGGACGCCTGATTTCTTTAATTCTCATCCTCATTCTCCAGGTGGACGCCTGACTTCTTCGATTTTCATCCTCATTCTCCAGGTGGACGCCTGACTTCTTTAATTCTCATCCTCATTCTCCAGGTGGACACCTGACTTCTTCAATTCTCATCCTCATTCTCCAGGTGTACGCCTGACTTCTCTTTTTCTCATCCTCATTCTCCAGGTGGACGCCTGACTTCTTCAATTCTCATCCTCATTCTCCAGGTGGACGCCTGACTTCTCTTTTTCTTCATCCTCATTCTCCAGGTGGACGCCTGACTTCTCTAATTCTTATCCTCATTCTCCAGGTGGACGCCTGACTTCTTCTTTTCTTATCCTTATTCTCCAGGTGGACGCCTGACTTCTTTGATTTTCATCCTCATTCTCCAGGTGGACGCCTGATTTCTTTAATTCTCATCCTCATTCTCCAGGTGGACGCCTGACTTCTTCGATTTTCATCCTCATTCTCCAGGTGGACGCCTGATTTCTTCAATTCTCATCCTCATTCTCCAGGTGGACGTCTGACTTCTTCAATTTCTATCCTCATTCTCCAGGTGGACGCCTGACTTTCTTCTTTTCTTATCCTCATTCTCCAGGTGGACGCCTGACTTCTTTGATTTTCATCCTCATTCTCCAGGTGGACGCCTGATTTCTTTAATTCTCATCCTCATTCTCCAGGTGGACGCCTGACTTCTTCGATTTTCATCCTCATTCTCCAGGTGGACGCCTGATTTCTTCAATTCTCATCCTCATTCTCCAGGTGGACGCCTGACTTCTTCGATTTTCATCCTCATTCTCCAGGTGGACGCCTGATTTCTTCAATTCTTATCCTCATTCTCCAGGTGGACGCCTGACTTCTTCTTTTCTTTACCAGGTATTTCCTGACACAAATGTTGTATTTTCCCCTGTTTTAAATCAAAGAAAACTTTGTTAGTTTAAAGCAGGGTGGTTGACTGGGGTATTCTTGCCGATGGTGATGCTTCTCTTCGTTTCTCTTTATTGCCTTGGAATGGTTGAAAAGACTGTTTTGTCCTTGTAATTGATCCTTGACTATAGGATTCCCCTCTGTATGTTTTCCTTCAAACCCTTTTAACTGTAATCATATGTTCCTTCTGACTTTGCTGATCCACTTTTGATTTCACCTTTTTTTTACACCCATATCCTTTATCTCCCACCTTTCGTGGTTGTATTTTGTAACCTTGAATCTTGGTACTATACCTTGACATTCCTTCTTATTTGTTTGGAAATAAACTTATATCAAAGCTTTTAGAAAAGTAAGATTATTAGTGACGAAATACGCTGATTTCGACAATTATAGAATGAAAATAAAAATCCAAGTTTTGGATGACTGTTGGAAAAGGAATAAAGGACTTATCTGATTGGAATTACCGGCACCAATGATCAGGGTATGCATTTTGGATTAATCAACCCAGTCTTTTAATCAATCTCCTTTTAATTGTCTCATTTTGGTTTTCCCCAAAATTTCCGTAATCCAACTTCATTTTTCATTTCACAGACTTGTTGGACTTGCAATATCTCAAAGAGTTTTCACCGATAAACCTTCCTCATTTGTTTATTTCTCACTTCCTTTTCGCCTTAGGGTGCCTATGAAGGTTTTCACCAATAAGACTCTCTCATTTTACTTTTCTCTCAACTTCCGTCGCCTTATGGTGCCCGTGTGGGTTTTCACCTATAAGACTCTCTCATTTTTACTTTCTTTTCTTGTTTGTATCAGAGTGTTATGAACCATCTTCATTTGCTTGACTCAACATTTTTCTAAGATTGGTCGAAAGGTCTTTCTGGTATGGGGTTAGAAATGGAAAAGGTATTAAAAGCTAAACAGTTTTGGTATGTGTTTAGAATTACAACTCTTGGAATCTTTTTCTTTAATACAATTCTTGCCCCAGTTTCTTGATTGGGGTCACCTGATGTTTCTTTTTGTGCACATCATGTATATTGTGCACCCTATGACCGAGCCGTGAGGCGCCTACGTATCCTTCTTTGAGGAATCAGGTCAAACGTAGTTCACTAAATAATAGTG
Organism: Nicotiana sylvestris; assembly: GCF_000393655.2. Taxonomy (NCBI): domain Eukaryota; kingdom Viridiplantae; phylum Streptophyta; class Magnoliopsida; order Solanales; family Solanaceae; genus Nicotiana; species Nicotiana sylvestris. The sequence goes on along the minus strand of NC_091059.1, from coordinate 130,363,621 downwards.
ATTTTTTTTATTACTTATTTCATACTTGATTTTTTATTGATTCCAAGAGAGGGTAGGAAAGAAACCAGTATGGCTCAAAGGGGAAGCAAATGGTATAGTGTTTGGATAGCAGAATAAATTGTCTTTGTCATTCCAATCTTCGAAATAATGCTAAATACAAACACTCAAAAAGTTATGCATAATATCTCTTTATCGCATCAGAATTGATCGCCATATCTATGCATTTGCCTTCAATGTCTGTTAAGCGTAGTGCACCATTTGATAATACTCTGGTCACAATGAATGGTCCTTGCCAATTCGGGGCAAATTTGCCTTTTGCTTCAACCTGATGTGGAAGAATACGTTTCAGCACATGCTGACCAACTTCAAACTTCCGAGGACGCACCTTTTGTTGTATGCTCTTTCTATTCTTCTTTGATATAATTGACCATGGCATACTGCGGTCAATCGTTTTTCATCAATCAAGTTTAACTGTTCCAGACGGGTTTTGACCCATTCATCATCATCAATCTTTGCTTCGGCGATGATCCGAAGGGAAGGAATCTCAACTTCTGCAGGAATTACTGCTTCAGTGCCATATACCAACAAATAAGGAGTTGCTCCTACTGAAGTGCGAACAGTAGTGCGGTATCCCAATAATGCAAATGGTAATTTTTCATGCCATTGTTTTGAACCTTCTATCATTTTCCGAAGTATCTTCTTTATGTTTTTGTTGGCTGCTTCTACTGCTCCATTCGCCTTGGGCCGATATGGGGTAGAGTTACGATGTGTAATCTTAAACTGTTGACATACTTCCTTCATTAAGTTGCTGTTAAGATTAGCACCGTTATCTGTGATGATCACCTTCGGGATTCCGAATCGACATATGATATTTGAATGGACAAAATCGACCACAGCTTTCTTGGTCACTGATTTGAATGTCTTGGCCTCAACCCATTTGGTAAAATAATCGATAGCTACCAGAATGAACCTGTGCCCATTGGATGCTGCCGGCTCAATTGGTCCAATCACATCCATGCCCCAGGCAACGAAGGGCCATGCTGCCGACATTGTGTGCAACTCGGATGGTGGAGAATGAATCAAATCTCCGTGTATTTGGCATAGATAACACTTGCGCACAAAACTGATACAATCTCGCTCCATGGTAAGATAATAGTAACCGGCTAGGAGGATTTTCTTTGCCAACACATATCCACTCATGTGGGGTCCGCAAACTCCTGAATGTACTTCAGACATGGCAGCTGCAGCTTGTCTGGCATCTATGCATCTCAATAATCCAAGATCTGGTGTTCTTTTATACAAAACTCCTCCGCTTAAGAAGAATCCATTTGCCAATCGCCTAATGGTCCTCTTTTGATCTCCTGTGGCTTGTGCGGGATATATCCCCATCCTGATATACTCCTTGATATCGTGGAACCATGGTTCACCATCAAATTCTTCTTCAACCATATTGCAATAAGCGTGCTGATCGTGGACTTGAATATGTATTGGATCTACATAAGCTTTGTCCGGATGGTGCAACATTGATGCTAGGGTAGCCAATGCATCGGCAACCTCATTATGGATTCTTGGAATATGTTGGAATTCCACTGATTGAAACCGCTGACAAAGATCATGTAGACATTGTCGGTATGGGATGAGCTTCAAGTCTCGGGTTTCCCATTCTCCTTGAATTTGATGTACCAAAAGATCCGAATCTCCCATGACTAAGATTTCTCGGATACCCATGTCTGCAGCTAGCCTTAACCCCAAAATGCAAGCTTCATATTCAGCCATATTATTGGTGCAATAAAATCGCAATTGAGCCGTAACAGGATAGTGATGCCCTGTTTCAGAAATGATTACAGCTCCTATTCCGACTCCTTTCATGTTGGCGGCTCCATCAAAGAAAAGTTTCCAGCCAGGTTTTTCAATTTGTTCCACCTCGTCGATATGCATTGTTTCTTCATCAGGAAAATAAGTCTTCAACGGCTCATATTCCTCATCGACCGGGTTTTCGGCTAAATGATCGGCCAGTGCTTGAGCCTTCATTGCAGTTCGAGTCACATAGATGATGTCGAATTCCGTGAGCAATATCTGCCACTTTGCAAGTCTTCCCGTTGGCATAGGCTTTTGAAAAATGTATTTCAATGGATCCAACCGAGAAATGAGGTAAGTAGTGTAGGATGACAAATAGTGTTTCAATTTTTGAGCTACCCATGTTAGGGCGCAACATGTCTTTTCCAGATGAGTATACTTAACCTCATAAGCTGTGAACTTCTTGCTAAGGTAGTAGATGGCCTGTTCTTTTCTGCCAGTGAGGTCATGTTGCCCCAATACGCAACCAAATGAATTTTCCAAAACCGTTAAGTAAAGAATCAAAGGTCTTCCTGGCTCTGGCGGGACCAACACGGGTGGGTTCGACAAGTACCCTTTTATTTTATCGAACGCTTCTTGACACTCATCGGTCCATTTGATCGCAGCATCCTTTTTTAACAATTTGAAAATTGGCTCACAGGTTGTTGTGAGCTGAGCAATAAACCTGCTGATGTAATTTAACCTTCCCAACAAACTCATTACTTCAGTTTTGTTCCTGGGAGGTGGCAATTCTTGGATGGCTTTAATTTTTGATGGGTCTAGCTCGATGCCTCGTCGACTGACTATGAATCCCAGCAACTTTCCGGATGGAACTCCAAATGCGCATTTGGCAGGGTTAAGCTTGAGGTTGTACCTGCGAAGTCTTAAGAAGAACTTCCTCAAATCCCCAACGTGGTCGGCCTGATGCTTTGATTTTATGATCACATCGTCCACGTATACCTCAATTTCCTTGTGTATCATATCATGAAACACTGTGGTCATTGCTCTCATATAGGTTGCTCCGGCGTTCTTTAAACCGAATGGCATTACCCGGTAGCAATAAGTTCCCCATGGTGTGATGAATGCCGTCTTTTCTGCATCTTCTTCATCCATTAGAATTTGATGATACCCGGCATAACAATCCACGAAAGACCCTATATCATGCTTGGCACAATTGTCGATCAAAATATGGATATTGGGTAATGGGAAATTATCCTTTGGACTTGCTTTGTTGAGATTGCGATAGTCGACACATACTCTAATTTTGCCGTCTTTCTTTGGCACAGGAACGACATTAGCTAACCAAACAGGATATCGAGTGACTCGAATGACCTTTGCTTCCAATTGTTTGGTGATTTCTTCCTTAATTCTCACACTCATATCAGGCTTGAATTTTCTCAGCCTCTGCTTGACAGGAGGCACCGTTGGATCGGTGGGCAATTTGTGGACCACTAAATCAGTGCTCAAGCCCGGCATGTCGTCATACGACCATGCAAAAACATCTTTGAATTCTATGAGTGCTTTAATTAACTCTTCTCGGATCTTTGGTTCGAGATGGACACTTATTTTAGTTTCCCGGACATTACTCGTGTCCCCTATATTGACGTCCTCGGTATCACTCAAGTTAGGTTTGATTTTTTCCTCAAAGTGAATTAACTCTTTACTAATCTCTTCAAAAACCTCATCTTCATCATATTCTGATTCATAATCACAATATATTTCTTGAATTATTACTTCGGAACCAGATTGATTTTTAAGACTGGGCTGAGGATTCCTCATGCATGCCATATCACTAGAGCCAGCGTAAAAGGAACTGTATAGGAAAGAAGAAAAAGAAAAGAAAACTATCAGGAATGATAATAAAAAGGAAACTGCTTTTTATTGGATGATGAAAGATAACAAGGTTTTGCACACTTCAAACCAACTGTAAGATAAACTTTGGGATTACAACCTTGAAATAACCCAAACAAACTGAAAGAAAATCAAAATAAACTACCAAGACTCCTTTTGAATTGGGAGAGGAGTGGCTTTCCAATTATTGAGCTTTGTTTCCGGTCCAACGAATTGAACTTCTGCGTTGCTACACCCTTCTCCGCTTTCCAACATATTCACATCACTAAACAATTTCTCGAACCTTTCAATTAATTCCTTCTCAGGATTGACCCGGGATTTAGGAATTGTTGTTATCGGGCGATTTTTAGCGCCGGTCTTGACAAAAGACTTTGACAGATGTGGGACTGGTTTTGGAAGAACCCATGCTTGGTGTTTCAGCTTCCTAGCCCTTATCACGTCATTGGCAGTGGGTATGAACCCCAAACCGAATGTTCCCCAGTTCTCGGGGAGAGATACTGGTTGTATAATTCCTTGCAAAGATAAACCCAGACCTTTGCCGGGTATAAAGCCATTCTTTAACATTTCATAAGCTACCATGACTGATGCAGAGGATATCTTTGGATTTGGAAGGTATTTCCCCTCTGGAATTTTCTCTATCGACACTGTGTCGGTCACTTGGTATACCCATGGTCCCTGGTCATTTTCTGTTCCCTCGACCGGTACAATGGTACTGCTGTGAGCATTTAAACTTTCTTCTCCATACACGACTACTTATTGATGATCCCATTCAAACTTGACAGCCTGATGTAGTGTTGACGGGACTGCTTTAGCAGCATGGATCCATGGTCGACCCAACAACAAGTTGTAAGAACCAGTTATGTCCAACACTTGGAATTCCATTGTGAATTCAACTGGCCCTATTGTTAGTTCCAACATTATGTCGCCAAATGAATCTCTGCTTCCACCGTCAAACCCCCGTACGCAGATACTATTCTTCTGGATCCTCTCCTCTTTAATTTTTAATTTGTTTAAAGTGGAGAGAGGGCATATGTTTGCACTTGACCCATTGTCAACCAATACCCGGGTTACTATGGAGTTTTCACATTTCACGGTGAGGTAAAGAGCTCTGTTGTGCTCGGTACCTTCCACAGGTAATTCATCATCAGCAAATGTAATTCTGTTTGTCTCAAAGATTCTGTTGGCTATTTTTCCCAAATGATTTACAGAGATCTTTTCAGGAACATGAGCTTCATTCAGGATTTTCATCAACGCCAAACGGTGTTCCTCTGAATGGATCAGTAATGACAACAGTGAAATTTGAGCGGGGGTCTTCTTTAATTGATCCACAATAGAATAATCATGGAGTTTCATTTTTCTTAAAAACTCCTCCGCCTCTTCTTCCGTCACAGCTCTCTTTGTTGGCATTGGATTGTTTTTAGTTTTTCTCAGCTCTTCGGGAGTAAAACATCTTCCCGAACGAGTCAAGCCTTGCACCTCACACACTTCTTCCTTGATTTCTTTGCCTTTATACATTACAGTCACCCGTTCATAGCTCCATGGGATGGCTTTGTTGTTGATGATCGGTAGCTGGATTACAGGTGCAATAATACCCGATCTGTACGGGCTCCTTCCACGAATACAATGGGTTTGTTAGTAACCCCTGGTACTATCACTTTCGGCCTTTCTTGTTTTGCAGCAACTTTGCTCGATGATCCCTCATCGACTATCATAGATGGTTCATCAACATTTTTGTTCTGCTTAGACACCGGCTTCTCCTCTATTAACTGCTTATCTGGCTTGGTTTCATGAGACTTCATCATCATGACAGTTTGTGACGGCTTTTTTGTCTTCCCATCAGCTTGTATGATTTCTATCATATTAGCCTCTTGATGGGTTGGCATTGGATTTCTATTGATATTTGGGGCTTCGGGGGTTTGAACCTCGATTTTATTAGTATAAATCAGCTCTTGTATTGCATTTTTCAAATGCCAACATTTCTCCGTATCATGTCCTGGTGCACCGGAGCAATATTCACAGCTAATGGTGTAATCCAGATTCTTTGGAGGAGGATTGGGTAGCTTGGATTGTATTGGTCTCAACATGTCTAGCTGTCTCAGCCTGTGGAACAGACTAGTGTAAAACTCTCCCAATGGAGTGTAAGTTTTCTTTTTCTGTTCCCTTTCTCCCCTGAATGCTGGCCTAGGCCTGAAACTTGGTCCGGGATAGGCTCGTGGGTAAGTATTTGGTGTGATGGGAGCATGCCAATTGGTGTGAACAGGTGGCTGATTGTATGTTTGAGCATGGTTAATGGAAAAATGAGGCTCTGAAGGGTGATAGTAGTGTTGGGATGAATCATGGTGGTAAGCTGATGGGCGAGGTCGTTGTTGATTATAGTAAAGCGGTGACCCTCTGGGTCCCGGCCAAATTCCTGAATCAACCATCGCTGCTTCCTCCCTCTTCTTTCTTCCAATTCCTCCTACCCCGCCTTGAATAGCTTGAGTAGTTGCCTTAATTGCTGAATAGCTCATGATTTTATTTGTCTTGAGGCCTTCTTCCACCATACCTCCCATCTTCACTACTTCGTTGAATGATTTCCCAACCGCTGAAACCAAGTGGGCATAGTAAGTTGGTTCCAAGGCTTGGAGGAAGTAGTCTACCATTTCGCTCTCCTTCATAGGAGGATCCACTCTTGCTGCCTGTTCTCTCCACCGAAAACCATACTCTCTGAAACTTTCATTGTGTTTCTTCTCAAATTTGGTCAAAGATAATCGATCTGGGATGATTTCCAGATTGTATTGGAAATGGTATGCGAATGCCTGTGCCAGGTCATCCCAGGTGTACCATCTTCCATGGTCCTGGCGTGTATACCACTCCAAAGCTGATCCGCTTAGACTTTGACTGAAGTAAGCCATCAATAATTCATCCTTTCCCCCAGCTCCTCGCATCTTGCTACAGAAACCCCTTAAGTGAGCTACTGGGTCGCCGTGCCTGCTGTATAGGTCAAATTTGGGCATCTTGAAGCCAACTGGCAATTGTACATTGGGGAATAAGCATAAATCTTTGTATGCTACACTGACTTGCCCGCCTAATCCTCGCATGTCTCTGAACGATTGCTCTAGACTCTTGACCTTCCTGAACATCTCTTCTTGTTCAACATTTTTAGTTGGCTTGTCAATTTCGGTTGGGAGATCAAAACGAGGAGCAGTTGAATTAATTTCGGAGGCTTTGAGGGTGGGCTCCGGGGGTAATATTGGTTGTCTTGGGCCTGGAATGTAGGCTCACTAGGAGATTTGTGGAATGTAGCAAGGGGAGGTGCTACGAAAACAGGAGTCATAGGTGGAGGAAAATATGGAACGGGTTTCGGAGGTGGAGACTGCGGTGTCTGAGAGGTGGTGCCTCGGTAGTGCTGGTAAATGGGGAAGTTTGGGGACAATTCAGTGGTGATATTATCCTGAGTTTGGGTCATTGATGGAGCAGGGTTATTTGGGTAAGATGGGGGTAACTGTCCTGTAGACCAGGCTTGGTACATCTCAGCCATTTGCTGCTTGAGCTTAAACATCTCTTCTTTCATTTTCCCGACATCCATCTCCTCTATCTCCATACCTGTGTCAACATCTGGGATAGACATACTTTCGGGTATTGGTCCTTTTGATCTTGTGTGATAGTGATAATATGCCAGTATACTCTTTAGAGAAACTAACTGCTTGAATTCTGAAAATGAACAAACTTGTTAGTTTTGAGAGTTTAACACATATATAATCACACGTTGAGATGCAATGCTCCTAGACAAATAATCCCTTTCTATTATGCATTTGCTCGGCTGCTTGTGTCGTCCCAGCTTTCTTGAATTTTTTTATTGTTATTCACTTTTATTTATTATATATATCTTTTATCGTGGTGGTCGAATCTTAGAGATTGCCTACGTATCATGCCCCCACATGAATCAGACCATGCGTAGTTTGGACCAAAGGCAATCACTTTTATTCATTACACAAAGATGGAATTACATTTGAAAATTTTAAGAAAATGGCTTGAAAACACACACACTTAAATCAAAATAAAAGATACAATTCTTAACATCTCACAACGTGCCCCACTTTCCACTTTTGTTGTCAAATATTGGATTATCTGCTCAATGTGGGGCTTGACCCGGATGGCCTCCCAGCGTTCGATACATCCTTTCCAACTCCATTTCTAGATGACGAGCAAAAGTGGGCGCATGCTCTGTAAACCTTTCATAATCCATTCCTTGGCAGTTTACATAACTTTGAGATGTGAAGACTGCCAGGTCGTGGATTTGTGCCCTGAAACCTTGGAGACGTTGGTCTTGGTCTTGCAATTGCTGCTGACGAGTGGTGGCTATATCTCTGACACGGTTCTCACGATCTAGAGCTGATTCTAACAGAGCTCGGAGTCTGGCCTGCTCTAATCTTGCTTGCGCTCTTTCCCTGTCGAGGTCTGCTTGTTGGTGTTTTCTGTTGCATCTTCTTGCCTCTTCTAGTTGTGCACGAAGCTGGTCTTCTGATTGCATCCAATAGTCCTTTTCCTTCTTGAATTGTGCCTTGTCTTTTTCGGATTGCCTATCCTGGCGTTCCTTGTTAGATCTGGCTTCTTCGTTTAATTGTTGGATCCTTTCTTTTGCCTTGCTCAATGCCCTTTCGTTTTCCGCAAGAATGGAATCATAATCTTGCATTCTTTCAAAGAGATTGGCGATGGTTTTTTGATCCTTCCAGCTCCTCTTTGGCGTTTCAGAAACTCTTTTCATTTTTTGGAATCGAGCATGAAGATTTTCATTCTCACAAGCTAGACTCTTCTTCTCGCCTTCGGCTTCTTGTGCTTGTAAATCTTTTTCCAAACTGAGGCTTCTCAGATTTTCTTTTAGGGCATGGATAGTTGCTTTGTACCCTTTTTCCTTTTCTCCCCAGATCAACCGTTCTTGGATTTTATCATTGAAGTTTTGAACATGGGGTCTTTTTGTTGGCCTTCTTAGTTCAGGCTCTGGTACATCATCTACGCGAGACCGTTTTTCAAACCACCTTGCATATCCAGGATTTATCTCACCCTTTGTAGCGTCTGGGACTTGAGTATCACTTTTCAAGTATCGGCACCCATTCCACATCTGCTGAAGTAGAGCCTCGGGAATAGTGGCTTCTGGGTGTAATTCGATTACTTGCACACTCAAATCTTCATCATCAGGAACTATTTGATATCTCCCTAATTGCCTTAGGACTCTCAGTGGTGCATACGGCTGAATGCTTCTCAATCCCAATAGTAGTAGATAACTATTTGAGGCTGACATGTGTATTACTTCCCTCATCGGGAGCCATCCCAGAGTCCATTCAATTTGATTTGCCGTTAAAGCCTTTAGATGAGATACCCATGCTTCTATCCCTTCTGGAACCTGATAATTTTTTGTTCTTTCCTCATAGCTTTCGATGCAATTATCATTGTTTGACCCATACTGTATGATCTTGGGCTGTTGTTGGAGATGCTCCATCACCCACATTTGCAACAAAATTTTGCATCCTTCGAAGACTTTTGCTCCTGATTTGCATAAAGTCAAAGCCCGATAAATGTCTGATAGAATGATGGGGACAAAGGTGTGATTTTCTTTGGTGGTGAGGATTTGCACAATTTTTGCGGTGCGAATATCAATTGTTCGCTCTTTATTTGGGAAGACCATGACTCCTAGAAAAGCCACCATGAAAGCAAATCGACGGTGCATCTGCCAAGTGTCTTTGTTTTGCTTATTAGTAAGGCCTTTCTCATGAATTTCGAACCCATCTGACTTTCCGAACCTTGAATACAAAAAGTTGAAGGAACAACATCCATTGATGACATTGCTTTTCCTGATTTGACTGCTGATGTTCAGAAGACCGAAGAATCGATGTACCGAAGGAGCCTTTGTGAATATCAAGCTTTGATTTCTTAAACTTCCGTCAAAACCAGCATATCCAGCTATCTCCTCTAATGTAGGAGTAAGCTCGAAGTCAGAGAAACGAAAAACATTGTGAGCAGGGTCCCAAAAAGTTACTAACGCCGCAATCAGATCATCACGGGGTTTAACTTTCATAATGTCCGTGAGATTTCCCAAATGCTTGACGACCCATTTTTGACCGTCTTCGCCTAAATCATACCACCACATTTGAAGCTGACATAGAAATTCTTCCGTACTTGTGGATGAGGGGCTTTGTGTGGTGCTCATTTTGTATCTGAAATTTAATTTTGATAAAGTGAAAATTCATTTTTGAAAATTTATACTAAAAAAAAATCATTTTCGAATTTTGTTTTTATTTATTTATTAAATACCTTTATTTCAAAATTTAAAACTATTTTTTTTTCGAAATTTTTAAAACAACCCATTTTATTCCTTTCTTCTTACCATGATTTTATTTAAGCTGGTCAACAAGCATGTTCGAGGCAAATGAATGCACAAGTAACAAGTAGGATGCATCATGATGGTCTTTTTATTTTGGGTTCACCTGTCCTAGACAGACCCAACCCCTGTGTTGAGTCTCCAAGGCCAAATGTGTATGATGCAAATAGACGTTCCTACTAGGGATCCGGTACATGGCTGAGTTATTCTAAGTGTAAAACCTTAGGTTGATTGTTCTAAACCTGGCTTACCCAAACGGACAGTTTGAGCCGAAGCGGGGGCAACGTACCGGGAGCACGAAAGTCTGCCCGGCCTAGTTACTTGTCCCAACTCCGTCTTATTTGGTATGACTTTAACAGAAAGGTGGGTCACGCGCACGTGTACACCATAAATTCAGAAGACTCAGAAAGAAGGGGGTTTCGTAGCAGTTGTATATATTCACAATTCAAATAATATTAAAGCGGTAAAAAAAACATTTAGCATATTAGCATGTAAATAGTTGAAAATCATAAAGCCAATTAACACAGATATTTTAAGCTCGAATTCTTTAAACCCTGAACCAGCGGTTCTGGGTTACAACTAAAATTCCCCAGCAGAGTCGCCAGAGCTGTCACACCTCCTTTTTACCGCGCCCGCGGGGCGCGTGGGGAGTTTTCTCCAATTAAAGGACAGTCGAAACGGGATTTGTTTGTTTGTTTCAGAGTCGCCACTTGGAATTTTAAGGCGTCCCAAGTCACCGGTTTTAATCCCTGAATCGAGGAGAATATGACTCTGTCTATTTAACAGTCTGCGCACCAGAAATCCGGATAAGGAATTCTGTTAACCCGGGAGAAGGTGTTAGGCATTCCCGAGTTCCGTGGTTCTAGCACGGTCGCTCAACTGTTATATTTGGCTTGATTATTTTGATTTGTTAAATACATTTTTATTGCATGATTTTATTGTTACCGCTTCTATTTAGATTTAAAGACCCTTCTTTGAATCGAATCACGCGTACGTATATTCGTGTTATAAATTATATTTTTAAAACATGCGGAGTTGTGTCACGCGCACGTGTACACAATGATATTGATAATATAATTATTATTTTTTCGATTTTTTTTTTATTATTATAAAAATAGACTTAAGTTCGAAATTGTGCTTAAATAAAATTAAGAACGTCTGTCGCTCTTGTATGATTAAATAGTGAACTGCACATCTCGGGTTATATGAAATTAATATTGATGATCTCCGAAGAACCCCTTTTTATTAAAAATTTGCTCGAAGTTGCGCGAACGCATAATCCGAATCGCCTTTAGAAGTATAATCAAGTCACGCGAACGCATCCTTAATTATGCAAATATTCTTGACAGTAATATAAATTCTCTACAAATGTTTATTGCATCCATCTATTTTTAAATGTAAGAGTCATGAGAAATCACTATTTGAGATGCCTCTAAATTCCTTGAAAAGAATTCACAATTCATTAAGTGTTGACCGCAAATTATATTTTTACGTGTGAATTATATTCCTCAAAAACCATGAGTTTAAAGAGTAAAATAAAAATAAAATAAAAATAAACAACGTGTGATTAATACTACCATTTTTATGGTAAATACAATATTTATCTACCCAAAAAGCGAATTGCGTATAAAACTTAGGAAAACAATTGATTTAATAAATGAAGTAATATTTTTTGAAGAATTTTCATTGTTATATTTGGAGCAAACGCTATTTACACATTTTTTGACTTAAAATGTTACAATCTATAAATCTCATCCTTCTTTTACACCACTTGTTTTTAGTCCGAGGTTATAATTGTTTGGTTAATTTTGCTTACGAAGATTGGGTTTGAGATAAATAAACCAATTCTTATATTCTGCCTATGCGAATATTTGCAAACACTAACTCTATATTTTGTAAAAAATCATTGACATTATTTCATATATTAAAAGAAATGAGTTGATCGCGTTCCTAAAATAACTAAGCCATTTGTTATTAAGAAAGAGAACTAATCTACCAATTGATTTAATACTATATTAACCAACTAAAACAAAACTGAAACTTAAACTAATAAAATTTAAATGAGTAAAAGACATCCTTATAATTCCAAACTTCATTTACTTGCCATGTTGAAGCTCTTCACAACATGAGTTTAAAAGATATGTACCTGATATTGGAAGCAAAAGAAAATAAAGATGAAAATCAGCAACAGTAATAACAGTGTAACAGCAACAACTGCCCAGCAACAGTAACAACCCAGTAACTGACCGGTGGAGTAGTAATCCCAAAAAAACAAAAGCTTCCAGCTTTGATGAAACAACAATTAATTCTAATTTCAAACAACAAAAGAAAGCAGAATGTTTTTTCTTAGGTTTTTTTTTATTTGAAAGCTTAAATATTTTTCGGAATTTTCTATCTCTTAAATGTTCAGCCCTTTTCTCTCTCTTATTTTCAGATTTGTTTCTCTCTCTCGTATCTGTGTATTTTTCTCTATCTCTCTCTATTTCTGTTTAACTGATCACCCCCCTAAATCAGTCCCCATTCCCCTCTATCTTATAGAGGTCTGTCCAGCTCTCTTAAATGCTGCCTGGACCCTTTCTCTTTTTTTAAATAATCAGAAAAGTTCCATTAAAACTACTTTTGAATACTTTAAATCCTATTGAGTGCTTTTTATCCTGTTTTTCAGCAGCCCATTATCCCTTGTTCCCCATTAGTATCTTAAATTATAACCATTAACTTCCACTTTCAGCACATTGCTATTAACATATTATCCTCATTGTTCTATCCCAGAAATGTCCCTGACCTACTGTTTTATACTGGTATTACTGCCTTAAATTCAGCATCTTAACAATACAGATTTTAAAATCTGTATAAGCCTGATTATTAATCTGATTTACAACAGCTACAAACCAATCCTAAAGTTTGGACTGAATCCTGACTAAGAATGTAACCCCCTAACACAATTATATCCAATCAACATTTGTAAACTTGAATTCAAACTTGACATTACAACAATATTACACTGAGTTCAGCATAATAATTCAAACTGATCTTCAAATTGAACTAAGATCAAACATACACAGGAGCATTGTCAATATACTGACAATGCCCTGTTCAGAAAACAACATATACAGCATACATTTGAATTCACTGATTCACAAACAAACATGATTTAATTGACGAGTATTAATCAGTTGACTATTTACAACATTTGTCCATAATCAGTCTAAAACAATAGAAGCAGACTGTTTCAGTCAGCATTTTCAGAAATGAAAATTCGTAATATAACTAATCGACGAACTTAATCGAGTCGATTACACACATTGTAATTAGTCACAACCAACAGAAACAATTCACATTCGGATCAAGTAGATAGGTAGGAGACAGAAATGACAGAATTAATCAAAACAAAATATGAAAAATTAACAAGTTATTAAACAAACGAAAATACATACAGAATACACAAACAGAAATAGAAAAGTACCTCTGAATTTTAATCAGACTCGAACTCAACTCGGCTTCGGATTTTGTTTGAAATCAAACAGACCTTAGTCGAAGTATTTTCCACTGAAAATACTTCGACTAAGGTCGATTAAACCTCAATCTTTACTCAATCTGAACAGAATCCAAAAGTTTGGTATTTTTAGGGTTCTTGAAAGTTCGATTTGGGATTTAACCATTTCTGGTCAGATTCGAGGAGAACCAAATATGATACAAGGGTGAGGGTAGCCTAGGGGTCATTTGGTGTCAGCTTAAAACGGATCTGAGTTTGTTCTTGTTTGGTCCGAATCTTCAAAAGAAGATTCGAGAAGCTCGGAACTGATTCGAGCCAAACAAACAATAGATCCATACTCAGGGTGGCTAGGGGAAGTTATGGTGTCGATTTGGGGCTGTTAGGTTTAGATTTAAACTCGGCTCGAATCTTCAAATGAAGATTCGAGAACCTTCAAGCAGATTCGAGCCAAGTGGCTAGCATAACTGGATAGAGGATGTTCAGGGGGTTCTAGGTTGTTAAGGTAGTGACCGGCGGCGTTGATGCCGCCGGGTTTCAGGCGGTGGGATCCTAGGGCGGCTAGGGTTAGGAGTGGGGGTTTGGGGGACGATGATGAACAGTGTAGGAGGGGGGTGTTTAGTTTGGGGCCGGGGTAGGGGACTGGGACTTATATAGGGGTGGGGTGGATTGATATTGTCCGTTGGATTAGATAGAATGAAGGGCCAGGATCAATTCATTAAACCAAACGATGTCGTTTGGTTTAATGCCAGGGTCGGCTGAGTCGGGTCACTGGAACGGGTTACGGGTTACGGGTAAAGTTCGTGGGATCTCAGCCGTTGGTTGGCTTTGATCCAACGATCCCTGATACACCACAATCAAACGATGTCGTTTTGACTCGTTTGATTTGGACCGGATGCCTGGGTTGTTTGGATTGGGCTGTGGGGGGGGTAAATGTTTTGGGCCTGGATTTTAATCCAGGTCCGATTTTGTATATATACATATATTTTTCATTTTTTTTTAATTTAAATTTTTAATATTAACTATAAAATAATTTTAACTTCACAAAAAATATATTAATTACTCTATAACAATTATTTAACACATAGACAAAACATCAATCACACAGTGGAATATTTAAAATAGAACGATTGCATATTTTTTTTGATTTTATTTAAATTATCTTTTAAATGCATAATTAAATCCTATATGCATGCAATATGTATTTTATTTTATTTTTTCATTTTATTATGACAATGTAAACACTTACGGACATAACACAAGTATTTAACACCACGCAAATTCAAAAATTACACAGTAAAAGAAATTTATTTTATCTTTTGATTTATTTTGGAGTAGTTTTTCGTAAGGCAAAAATCACGTGCTCACAGTGCAAACCCCAATCGACCCCCAAGTATCCTATAGTCATCAGGCTTCCCCAAACTCAAAACCCCTAACAATTTCCCCAAGCAACCTTTGAAATTCATCGAATCTTGGATCCAGATTTGATCTAATTTTAGAGTTAGGATATTTTTTGAAGTTTCTGCTCGTCGTGGCTCGAAACTTGTCCTGATAGATTATTCTTGACTAGAGTATTCATTAGGGTCAGCTTCAAGCTTCGTCGAAACGTCTCAATCCTGGCCATGTCTTCCACCTTTGCTTCTCTTGGTCATCTATGTTGATACTCTCCGGGTTTTGGTCAGTCGTTCATCTCTATTTTCATTTTGTTTTCATCTCTTCTGTTCATTCTTTTTCCTTTTTTCTTTCCTGCTCAATTTATTTATTTTTGCACGATAGGTTAGAGCATTTAACAAGCAAGCTTCTTTCATTTTTTGTTTAAATTAGTTAACTATTAAAATATTTTTAGCATATTCTAGTTCATGGTCAGTTACAACTTGCATCGATTAATTCAAGTTCGTTTGCTTATTGAATCAGCTAGTCTTAAGGTTTTATTTTTGTTAAATCCATTAGATTTTGATGCTTAGGTCTCTTTTGGGCTTTTGGTTCATTCCTGTTTGGGCAGGAGAAGCCCATTGTTTTGGTTTGGGTCTTGGGTCAGTTTTGAGGAGTAAATACAAGGGTGTCAAGGGGTGTTTTGGGTATTTGAGTATTGGAGAATATTTTCTGTTATGGGAGAAGCTTCTAGAAGATAAGGGTAGGATTGCATGTTAAGATATAAGGAAGATCTTAGATATTTTTAAGGGGTTAAGAGGTAAAATAACTAAGTAAAACAAGGAGTAAAAGGGAGAATTAAAAAAAGAGGAAAGCCTGATAATGCTGCCTTACACACATTGATATAGATTTTGAGGGTTGAAACACACTAGAGAAAGGGGACTTCGAATTACTTTCTGATTTTTCTCTTAGAACTTCAAGGATGGTCATGAGGATTCTTGGGTTTTCAAGTTGAAAATAGCTGGTTTTGAAGTTGTTCTTTGTTCGATTCTCACTACTGTTCTATTGTTGATCTCCTGCTATTATTCATTTGGCTGACATCTAAATTTTCTTTTTCTTCTATTGTTGTATTCAAGTATCATCATTGAGCCCTGAAATGACAATTGAAGTTTTGATATGTTTGGCTTAAGATGGACCTTCAGATCTTCTTGTTTTTGATAACTGTTATTTGTTGGGTGTTGTAACTATTTGCTTCAATTTAGACTAAGGGTTCTACTTTTCTAGTATGTTTCTCGAGGTTTAAATCAGTACCAATGTGTCAGCTTTAATTTGTTGGGACTGTGATGAAAACTGTGGATTGCATATTATATGTATGTATATTACCAATTGAGTCATTTTGAGTCTGACACTATTAGATTAATTATATGTTTAAGCTTAGAGTAGTATATGAATGAGCTCAAGGATTGAGCCTTTATTGGTTTGATCTAGTGATAGGCAGCATGCATCTCCATTTTTATTGTTTTTCTTTTATATATCTTGTCTTTAAGGCTGTTTCGAGTATGCTTTTCACTGTGTCTGCATCTCATTTCTTTCATTACTTTAATTCTCATTTCTTGACGTCTGATTTTTCTATGTATAGGTTAAAGTCAGGTGATGAACCCTTTTGTAAGTCATGTTAGAGTTTGTTTAGTTCTGGGCCGACCCTCAACCCAGCGCTGGGCTCACTTGGAAGCCCAGGAAATGACTATATAATGTCACTAGCCCATTTCTTGGGTTGTTTGCTGTGAGAGTCAGGTTGAGTAGCATGGTTGTTATGATCTATCTCTCTTCTTTTAAATTCTGAAGTCTAAGTTCAAGCATTTTCAAAAGTTTGGTCAATGGTGAATTATCCAAATCATGATTATTCTTTAGAATTTCCATTATGGTTGAAACGTTTATTGGGTTGATCATAACGCCTCAGTAAACAGTTTAGGTTTAACGTTGTGTCATTCCTGGCCTAGTAACAAATTGGGAAGGCTGTAGAATAAAGTGTTCATCATGTGTCTTTTTTAGAGCTTGGGCAAAATGACGTTATGGGCCTCATGGGTTGCATGTTGAGTGGCCCTCCTCAGAAGTGGACATGCCTATTAATGGACTAAATAAGGCTGTTTGGTCCAGTCCAGGTTTTGCCTACTCCAAGCCCGTTTGCAACTCCTTCTGGTTCTATCTCTAGGGCCTAATTTTCCATTTCATTTCAGCAATCTAGTCACCTGAATCCTTTTAGCTCAAGGACTTGTCCGCTGGTTTTTTTTATAACCAATTGCCCAATGTGTTATCTTATGCATACTCGTTTTAGATTAAATTTTCCCACCCCTAATAATTATATTAAGTTCAAACCTTTTGTAAGTAAAAATATAGTTAGATTTTTTAAAATGAAATTAAGTGTGGTTTTCTCTAAAATAGATTGAGGTGTGCCGTCTTGATTAAAATCACACATGGCCCTCACTAACATTATAATTTAGATACTAAAAATGAATTTCGTAGTTTGCTTTAGGCGCGTTAATTAAATAATTATTATGGCTACGGGTACGGTTCCCGTGATGTAGCTGTGATTTGTAATTATTAAAACCCGGGTGTACATTTCATGTGACCCGATTCTAATTTCCCACAAGGTTAAATAGAACGTGTCGTGAACCACGAGTGCGTTTCATATAGCGTGGCTTACGATGTGTTTTAAATAACTTTGAAATAATTCCTTAAATAATTACTCGCCCGTGAAAAATTTGGTGTCCAAATATCCCGAAACTCTGTCAAATTGTTTTGAAAAAAAAAAGGAAAAGCTATTTCAAAATGTTTATGTTTTCTGTTGCTTCAAAATTCACCGAACCACGCAAGTTTGATTCTCACGGATGTGGGATACGTAGGCAACCTTCATCGGGTCAAACTCCATTTTGCAAAAATAACCCAAAAATATAAAGTGTTGTTATTTTGTTATAAATAAAATTAGATAATGCCGTTCTTGTCTAAAATAGCCAAAGTTCCCCAAAAGGGCACCGGAAGGCTGCTTTTGCAAAAATAGCCACTTATGGTCCTCTTTTAAATTTTTGGCTGATTAGCAAACACAACCCTAAAATCTTCTTTCCTGTGGTGCTGAAGGGCCGTATTTTGCAAAGGTGTTTTTGTTTTAATTTTTGAAAATTGATAATTTTCTCTTGAGTCAAAATAAATCATGCTCTTTTAATCGAACACTTTAAATAAATGTGCAGGATGAGCACTATTGAAAATGAACCTTTCACAGTCCTCGAGGAAACCCCGTTAGAACTCCATATGTGGTGGAATGATTTGGGAAAAGTCAGCAGAGATAATGTGATAAAAGTTTTGGGCGGTCTTGTTGGTCTTCTTAAGATTAAACCGAGGACGGATATAATTGAGTCTTTGATACCCTGTTGGGACCTAGCGCATAATGTGTTCCATTTTGCTGATTTTGAGCTAACCCCTATGCTTGAGGAAATAGCGGGCTACGCTTGTTTTAGTGGGAATCTCATAAATCAATACCCAGTGGCACCTAAAATGGTGACTCCTCATAAGTTTTTGGATCTTCTAAGCATCAGTTGGGAAGTTAAAGACGGAAATTTGGCTGAGGGATTCTGCACATTCTACTTCTTGTACCGACGTTATGGGGATCCCCACGGTTTTGAGACTCCAGATACCGGTCTAACTCATTCAGGGAACAAAGGTAAATGGGAAGCTCGGCGGGGACTGACTTTTATAATGGCATTCTTGGGCATTTTAATTTGCTCAAGAAACGATGGAAACATAGAGTTGGGGCTTGTGGGAGCAGCCGACTTCATGAATAAAAAGGCTAATGGCACCATTGTATCGATGATCCTAGCGGAGATTTATCGAGCTCTAACTATTTGCTGAGAAGGAGGAAATTTTTTGAGGGATGTAATATGCTTCTACAACTCTGGATGGAGGAACACCTTTGCCACCGTCCGGGGTACATGAACTGTGGTATAACCAGTCTTAAATGCATTGAAGAACATGAAAACCAGGTGGAGGGCCATGAGTTTCCAGGAGGTACGGAAGCATGGTTCGCACATTTGAGCTCCCTGACTGCAAGCAAAATTGAGTAGACATTCGGGTGGCTCCTGGTCAGTGAAGTCATTTACATGTCGGTCGAAGTATGTTTTCTTCTATTAATGGGTCTCCAGAGTATTCAGCCTTATGCCCACATAGGGTTCTACGCCTGCTAGGCAGGTACCAGACTATCCCACATGATGAGGATTTGAGTCGACAGGTCATTGAACTACCAAAAGCTGCTTTCTCGGAAGAAAAGGTGCGTCGAATTTGGCATCAATGTAGGTTCCTAGAGCCAAAGACTCAGGTACGAGATCTGTCAAAGGCGAGTTGGAGACTAGTTACACAACTTGGTATGATAAAAGGTCTCAAGTCCATCAAGAACCCTAACGACCCGCCAAAAGGCCCCATGACCAACAATTCACTGATGGGGCACATGAGCAATGCGATTGGTTGGCAAAAAAGACAAGCTACAAAGCCACAATAAGCAAATTCGAGAGGCAAATCCGAGATTTTAAATTTGACAAAAGCGTACAGGTCGCTGCTGATGAAGGGGAGAAGAAGAAATTGGCCCAAAAAAACAAGGCCCTTCGAGCCTAGATCCAAAAAATGAAGATAGCTGCTGAGAATTAGGAAAGGAGTCGAAAGGATGAAAGACTCATAAATGGTCTTAAGAGGAAAATAGCTAAGTATGAGGATGATTTGGAAAAATCTGAGGGTAATCTGGCGAGAGCCCGGGCACAGTTAGCAAAGAACGCAAAGGGACGAGCAGATTTTGTCATGCAATTAAATAGGAAATATGAGGGAGAAGCCACCAACTTGAAGAAAAAACTAACTACCCTCGAGAACGAGATGACAAAACAAATAAAGAGCTTCAAATCAAATAGAGAACACTGCTACGCCCCGATGTTGCAGCTAGGGAAAGACCTGCAACAACTTCAAAAGCAAATCATACAGCCGAACAAGTTTTGGAGGCTAGATCTCAGTAGATCGGATGGTTGCTACAAGAGAAGGGTATTATCAGAGAAAGGGTTAGGAGGATGCGGATTGCATTGTGATGAAGTGCAACGAATGTGAAGACATGAAAATTTGCTACCAACTTTTCAATTGCACAAAACAAATTTGGCTAGCACATCAAAGTGGCATAAGTCAGGGAAAAGTGGTATGCACATTGAGTTGGTAACAATGAACATGCTTTGGGATTCATGTGAAATGCAAGGGTTCGATAAATGTCAATTCATAAGCAAAATGCAATAGATAGAGGATATTGGGATCGAATGGAGCAGAGGTGTTTTATGTGATAAGGGTTGAAAGAAAATGGGTAGTTGATAACAGTCAAGGTCGTCCAAGTTGAAATCAAAGTTATCTTGGCAAGTGTAGAAGCAGACGCCCCCAAGGTCAAGGCCACAAACTAGCTACCTCATTTAAACTCACAAGTTTTCTTTGTTTGAAATAGGAACAAAGCAGTGCAAGCAAGTGGATTCAATAACAAGAAAAAAAAGAAAAGAAAAAGAAAAAAAGAAGAAGAGAAGAATCTGCAAAGGGAAGTTTCTCAAATCTTTTCCCTTATCTGTCTTGCCAGTATGCTTAAAATGTTGCTATTGCTCTTCACATTTTTCCTCCTACGTTAAAAAGTCCTAGTATGATGAATTCCTCCCAATAGAAATCTTAGTGTGGTGATTTTTTCTCCTAAGATAGAAAACCTAGTCTGATGAATTTTCTCCTAGGATAGAAATCTTAGTTTGATGAATCTTTCTCCTAAGATAACAAAAAAGGGACCTAGTCTGATGAATTTTCTCCTAGGATAAAATCTTAGTCTGATGAATCTTTCTCCTACAATAAAAAGCCCTAGTCTGATGAATCTTTCTCCTAGAATATCAATCTTAGTCTGATGAATCTTTCTCCTAAGATAAGAAATCATAGTCTGATGAATTTTTCTCCTAAGATAAAAAACCTAGTTTGATGAATTTTCTCCTAGGATCGACGTCGTAGTCTGATGAATATTTCTCCTAAGATAATAATAAAAGAATAAATACCTAGTCTGATGAATTTTCTTCTAGGATAGAAATCTTAGTCTGATGAATCTTTCTCCTAAGATAACAGATAGAAGACTTAGTCTGATGAATTTTCTCCTAGGATCAAAATCTAAGTCTGATGAATCTTTCTCCTAAGATAAGAGACCTAGTCTGATGAATTTTCTCCTAGGATCGAAATCTTAGTCTGATGAATTTCTCTCCTAAGATAGAAGACCTAGTTTGATGAATTTTTCTCCTAGGATAGTTTTTTAGTTTTCTTAAAGCTATTAATCTTTAGTTTTTTTTTTAAATCAAGGGTCCCGCCTGGAGAATAGGGTCAGCTTTTACTTTAGTCAAGCTTAGTTTATAGTTTTCCGCAAGCTCAATCTTAAATCTAGGAGACACACTTCCTAGTCTGGGTCATTCAGGTTCTATTCTTAGCAGACGCACTTGCTAGTCAAATATTCTTGGTTTGATTTACAGGAAATGTGCATCACAGTCAAGTCTTTAGTTTTACTCTTATCATTGCATCAATAGCATAGGTGATTTACAGTTTTGCTAACAAGTCACAAATCTTCCTAGTGCAAACTGGGGCAGAAAATTTTGTTTGTTTAGTTGTTTTGATTGCAGACACCCACTTGGAGAATGAGGGAATTCGTTTCGGAATTATTTCAAAGTTTTGGCGCCACCTGGAGAACAAGGGAACATAGTTTGATTTTTGGCAATCAGGCGCCTACCTGGAGAACAAGGGAATACAGTTCAAGTTTTGGCAACCAGGTGCCCACCTGGAGAACAAGGGAATGCAGTTCAAATTTTTGCAATCAGGCGCCTACCTGGAGAACAAGGGAATACAGTTCAAGTTTTGGCAATCAGGTGCACCTGGAGAAAAAGGAAATACAGATCAAGTTTTAGCAATCAGGCGCCCACCTGGAGAACAAGGAAAGTCATTTCAGAATTCAATTCAAGTTAGAAGTAGCAGAAGTACGCGACAAGAATGCGAGTCAACAATCTGAGATGATCAACAGAAGTTAGTCACAATCCAGAATATAAAAAAAGAAAAAAAAAAGCAAGAAGTGAATCCAAATGCAGAAGTAGATGAAAGATGTGAGCCGCTCAAGACATGATTGAAGTCACAAGCATGGTGTGTCCGGTTTTTATCCGAAAAGCTTAAGAAGAATGATCTAGCACCTGCAACTAGCAAGTGTCAAGGTTCAAATCTAAAGTCTACATAAAGAACCATTCAAGACTCAAGATCAAGTTTCAGAAGACTTATAAATAGGAACCTTGTAACTCATAGTTGACAGGCTTAGTTAGTCTTTTTCATTTTTTTGATCCCGTGACGCTGTCTAACTGTTACTCTAGTATATGAAGTCTCTATTTAAGTACTAAAAAAACTGATTGTATATGAATACTGAAGACGGTTGTAATGATAATGCCCTGGAAGAACTGGGATCACCAAATAGCTGGTACGAGAATCCTAATGCTTGGAATCATCAACCTATAATTCATTGCATGCATTGTGAGATGCAAGCCCCGGGCAAAAGGGACGTCAGTACATTTGAATTGTACTGGTATGTAAAGCAACTGAAAGAATTATAAATGCTGAAACGGAAACTAAGCTGATAATTGAGAATTTATAATTGATAACTGAAATGATAACTATTCAAACATAAACTGAAATGATAACTAATAACTGATAACTGGTAATTGAACTGATAACTTATAACTAAACTGATAATTGGTAATTGAACTGATAACTGATAACTGAGCTAATAACTGGTAACTGAAATGATAGCTGATAACTGAACGGTAACTAATAATTGAACTGAAAGGAAGTAAGGATATGAATACTCCCTCTTCTGAATGATGAACAACCTGTTTATCTGAATATTAAATTGCGGCCTCAGGCCCAATATATATATATATATGTGCACAAGCTGCGGCCTCGGGCTCAAGTATACGTATACATAACTGCGACCTCAGGTCCAAAATGCATAAAGCATAAACTGCGGCCTTAGGCCCAAAGATGCATAAAGCGTAAACTGTGGCCTCAGGACCAAAGATACATAAAGCATTAGTTGCGACCTCAGGCCCAAATATAGGTATTCAACATTCAGGGATTTAAAATCAGGAACTGAGAATCATACTGCAATACATAATAGTGAAATACTGAATGACCCTGAGTTATATGATACTGGAATACTAGATCACACTAAGTTACATTATACTGGAATACTGAATCATACTGAGTTACATAATACTGGAATACTAAATCATACTGAGTTACATAATACTGGAATACTCAATAGGTCTAGAATGAGACATGTATTCTTGAACTGGTTATGAACACTGAAACTTCAACTGTTTATGACATGCTGAGTAAGCTATACTAAGACTTAGGGACATCAATCCCAAGTCTATATTGAATACGAACTGAGCTTACAACGTTCAGAATGAAAGTCATGAACAAGTTATGAAGCTAGAGAATAGAAGTTCTACAACTATTCAAGGAACTAGGCTTAACTATATTTCTGAGGCAATTGATACGTCGTAAAAGAAACATAGTGTAGGGAGAATCATTAACATTCCCAAACATAGAGAGTTAGCCTCACATACCTTAACTTCTTGCTCTTGAGCATAATACAACATTCACCAACTCTTTCAACTTTAGTTTATATCAATACAAGTCAAAGGGATCCCATATTAGCAATAATTCTCATGTTTTGGTTACTTAGGCATTTTCTAAAACAATTGGTGAAAATAAAGCTTCCTAGCTATTATTAATGGTGTATCTACACCCAATAACCCATTCTCTTACTTCTAAATAAATTCTAAAGTCTCAAATGGTTATAATCAACATCATTCTTTATAACCCATAACGTAATCAACACCCATAACCAATAATAACCAATCAACAACCCAAATCTATCACTATTCATACTTTTCTATCAAACCCATCAACTTATATCTCATGAACTGGATTCTATAATCATTAATTTAATGATAGAATCACTTAGAGGGTGAAGATATTACCTTTTTGACGTTCAATCTCCTTGAATTCGAGTCCTAGGGTTTCTTCTCTCAACAATGGTGTCCCAAATCGAATATCTAATGATATGGAGGGTTTGACAATGTTAATAAGATGTTGGGCAATTAAAATTAACTTAGAATCACCATTAGAACTTACCTTGGATGGTGGAGGGACCCTTGAGGAGTTAGGTTTTTGAGAATTTTCCTTTGTAGAGCAAGTTTTTATGTTTTGGGGCTGTGGGGGACGAAATAGGGCTAAAACAATGACTTCCCAAGTCATCCACCGCGTTCTGGTTGGCGCGGCTGTGGTCCCGACCGCGGTAAGTCGCTTGAACACTACCTCGCCACCGCGGTCGCGGTAAAACGCGGCAGGACTGCGGTGGTTGCATACCATTTTGTAAAACGGGTATAACCTTTTGCACAAAGCTCCGTTTGGGCTCCATAATATATCGTTGGAAAGCTATTTCAAAGATATACAGCTTTTATGCTTTGAGGTTTTCTATATCACTTACACATTTTCACAAAAATCTTCTGGAAGACAGACCTTCTGCAAACTTAATCGATTTTGCCAAATCTTATGCACCTCACTTTCCATCTTGATTTTGAAACAACTATTTTCACCTATAATCATATCGATGAGACTTCACATGTTCAAAATATATCCTTACTACTCCTTTAACTTATTCATACCTAAGCCAAATTTTTTACGGGGTGTTACATTATCTCCCTCTTGGGATCATTCATCCTCGAATGATTGTCCTGACTGTAACTTCTGCTAACTCCTGATCTTTAACAGGTCTGGTGCAACCATGAACTTTCATCAACACTTGCATACTAAACATAATGAATACATGATTACTGAACTGTTGAGATACTGAACCGAACTGCATTGACTGAATTTGATCTGCCATGAATATGTGAATACTGAACTAACATGGATATCTGAATATTGAACTGGCACGAATATTGGAGAATTGAACTAACATCAATATCAAAGTACTAAGCTGGCATGAATATCTAAGTATTGGACTGACATGAGTAGCTGAGTATTGAACGGACTTGAATATCTGAGTATTGAACTGACATGAGTATCTGAGTACTGAACTGCCATGAGTATCTGAGTACTGAACTGACATGAGTATTTGAGTGCTGGAAACTTGAATGTTATAACATTACACGCGAAATACTGGTTATTCCACCACTAATTCTGCTGGTATCTCCAACTCATATGCTAATTGACCGATCCTTTGCAAGATTCTATATGGCCCAATATAGTAGGGATTATGCTTTCCCTTCTTCTCAAATTTCATAATGCCTTTCATAGGCGAAACTTTCAAAAACACCCAATCATCAACTTGAAACTCTAGGTCTCTATGCCGCGCGCTCGAATAGGACATTTTGGCGGCTCTGAGTTTTCTTCAAATGCTCTTGAATCAACTTAACATTCTCTATAGTCTGATAGACCAAATAAGTTCCTAACAACTCCACTTCTCCAACTTCGAACCAACCAATTGGTGATCTACACCTTCCCCCACACATAGCTTCGTACGGTGCCTTCTTGATACTAGAATGGTAGGTTATTATTAGCAAGGCCAATAAGAGGTATGTGATCATCCCAATTACTTTTAACATCAAGGAAACATCCTCAATTGTTTGAAGAATGAGCTCTGCCTGGCCATCTTTTTTAGGATGAAAAACGTGTGCCTAATCATTTCTGAAAGAACTTCTAAAAGTTCATTTTAAACTGAGCACCATAGTCTCAAACGACGGACCATGGAGTCCCATGTAATTAGACGATTTCCTAAATGTATAACTTGGTATAATCTTCTGTTGAATTTGTAGTCTTTACTGGCAAGAAATGTGCTGACTTGGTAAGTTGATATACAATCATCCAATCAAATCATGCTTTTAAAATGAGAAACATAATCCCGTTTATAAATTTTATATTTACCATCTCCACACAAAATATGTGTATTCTATGATAGAACACTAGGCTTTCTGCTGCTCGACTTTCACTTGCTAACAATTCAGACAATTGGCCGCAAGTCTGCGATGTTATTTTTCATGTAGTTCATCCAATCAATATCCTTGGTCATGATGCATATTTGGGGGACCTAGATGGAAATAATACCAGTAATTATAGGCTTCTAACATGATCTTCCCTTTTTAATTCCATCTATGTTTGGAACACACAATCTTGGTGCCTCAGAGTGCCATCATCTCCCCTTATTCGAAAGTCATCATCTTATACTTGTGAATCTCCTCTTTCAGCTTCAACAAGTAGGGATCATCAAACTATTTCTCCTTCACTTCACCTACTAAGGGGGAACAAGTCATATTCTAGACAACAACTCTGTCATCTTTTAGAGTCCGAAGTCGAACTCCTATCTTGGCTGGTGAATCTCTTTTACTAGAGTTCTCTTATCTACCTCAATCATTAGTTATACTTCCCACACTTTATCTTCTTAAGAACTTCCTGAAAACACTTATAGAATTGTTGTGAGCTAAGTCTTTAACTAGTACTCCGAAGACTAGAGTCTCGTGCAATGGCACTACCCTCGTGATACATAACTGGGCATGATTCTATAGCTTTCTGTGATCATTTTATCATCAATAATTAAACTCGGTGATCATTCTACTCACTTTGTTTTTCTTACACTTCCTAGACATAATCTGTGTGGTAATTATACAGTTTTCCCTCATTATCGAACTGATTTTCTTTTTCATATCCCATGCTACTATTCGAGTTTTAGATCTCCAACTGGACTTATTGAAAATTTTCACATCACCCCTTAGACCACAGGTCTTATACTTGTGGATCCTTCTCTTTTTGCTGGGATCCAAATAACTTTCCTTATTCTCTGTAATTCTGTGCACTCTACATCAATGACGACTCATCTTCCAACTTACTTCTGAGAAATCTTTCTTACTAGGAAAAACTAAATTATTCACTTAATGGAAAGCTAATGTATTCACAGCTATACAATCTTAATAATTTAACTCTGCTCACACTGTCAATCCTGGAGAAACCACATTACGATAATTCCTAAAGGCTATTCTTCTATAGTTTGTGCTCTCACTGCTAGCTAATATTTTTTTCCCCACTGCCACTGTACTTCGAGTTTAACTTAAACTCTTTGGGTTCTAATACATGCGTTCGGTATTTCAAACTGCCATCCATCACTAGAGATAACCTGGCTAAGTGAATCAAATTGTACCTCTACTAGCTCTGGTGAAATTGCTAATTTATTGTATCTACTCAACACTTACTTAATATCTTTTTTTCTAACCACCTGTTAGCATCATCTTTTCTTCCCCTGCTTTGAATAACTAAAATGAAGAATAAGATTACTCATAACTTCCCTCATCATCTGACCATATTCTTTTGCCATGCACTATCATTCTTTTTGAACTATGCACATGGATCGCACTTAGGGAAAGTTCGTCTGTCTTAAAAAATTGGAATATCTAACCCCAAACTTTCTATACACTTCAAAATCATATCATATTATAAACCTCCAACCTAAACACATAGTCACATCAAGGGGAACTGTCATATCCTTTATCTCACAATAATAGCCACGTCGTATATAAATTCACTAACATGGTACTTTCTAGTTCTGATTTGAATACATATGAACAACTTAAAATCATTCCCTGAAATTTACTATTGGATGCTCTTGGTTCTCATTTCATACATCATACCTTCTAGTCATTTGCATGAATTGTACGAAATCACATCTTTGGTAATAACAAACGTTTCTGACACCTAGGTATTTTGCCCTTAGGCTCTTTTTTGCAGCTATCATCATCCAACTTCTGGCTCCATTTCCAAGAATTAAAAGAAATTGTTCTCTGAGGTAAAACACATACGAATACACCACCATGCACAAATTTATCCTTCAAAGTATACCAGCATCTGATAAATCACTTCTTGCACCATCTTGTGAGTCTTGGTCTTAATTCAGACCTAAAGTATGCAAAGGTTTCGCTATAATCACTATTACTTATATTTTCTTTGAGAACCCATATGCATCATTGTATACTCACAAGTCACCAGAAATTTCGATATACTAAAAATCGGATATTTGGTAAACATATAATTGAATACTGGAGTACTGAATAACAATAACTTGCTAACTGAGAAATTACTGAAAGACAGTATAACTGGTAACTAAGGTAAACTGATAACCGTAATACACGATAACTGTTTTTGTACTTTCTGATAAGGTTATGCTTTAATTTGTACTACTATCCATTGCATCCCACTTTTAACATCCTCTCAAGTCTCGTATTTACCAACCTGTACTCCATAATTATACCTCAATGGGCAATTATCCTCTCTAGGACTTAGGTTTCTCCTGCGCGTCGCTTGGGCATCCAATACATTTGGAATTCAATAGGAAGAAAAGGTTACCTATTGCTCTAAGATTCATGGCACGATCTAGAGTCGAAAGAAATGAGACAATCCTGGTTGTCTTGGTAGTTAACCATTTGTATGAGTGGCCGGCACACTCATATAAAGGAAACTCCACTGGACACGGCTTTATAGACTCCCTAGGACTCTTGAACCTAGGGCTCTGATACCAAGCTTTGTCACGCCCCGAACCTTGGCCTAGACGTAATACGGCACTCGGTGCCTGACTACATGTGACTAAGCAAACCAATTGGTTGGCTGAATCAACATGTGGTATCATAACATATTGAATACGAAAGATAAACTAACACATGTTGATATACTGAAAGTCTGGATGATATAAATCAAAGTGCGGAAATACTAAAACAATTCTGAAACATATTTGTAGCCAACATAGCTTAATATGAAACGCCCGTGACTTTGTCTAACAGTTACTCTAGTCTATGAAGCCTCTATTTGAGTACTGAAAACACTGACTGTATGTGAATACTGAAGACTGTAGTAATGATAATGCCTCAGAAGAACTGAGATCACCAAATAGCTGGTATGAGAATTCTAGGGCTTGGAATCATTAACCTATAATTCATTGCCTGCATTGTGAGATGCAGGCCCCGGGAAAAAGGGATGTCAATACATTTGAATTGTAATGGTATGTAAAGCAACTGAAAGAAAGAATTATAAATGCTGAAACTGAAACTAAGCTGATAATTGAGAATTTATAATTGATAACTGAACTGATAACTATTCAAACTGAAACTAAAATGATAACTGATAACTGAACTGATAACTGGTAATTGAACTGATAACTGATAACTGAACTGATAATTGGTAATTGAACTGATAATTGAACTAATAACTGGTAACTGATATGACAGCTGATAATTGAACGGTAACTAATAATTGAACTAAAAGGAAGTAAGGATATGAATACTCCGTCTTCTGATTGATGAACAACCTGTGTATCTGAATATTAAACTGCGTCCCCAGGCCTAATATATATATGTGCACAAGCTGCGGCCTCGGTCCCAAGTATACATATACATAACTGTGACCTCAGGCCCAAAGATGCATAAAGCATAAACTGCGGCCTCAAGCCCAAAGATGCATAAAGCATTAGCCGCGGCCTCAGGCCCAAATATAGGTGTTCAACATTCAGGGATTTAAAATCAGGAACTGAGAATCATACTGCAATACATAATAGTGAAATACTGAATCACGCTGAGTTTATGATACTGGAATACTAGATCACACTGAGTTATATTATACTGGAATACTGAATCATACTAAGTTACATAATACTGGAATACTAAATCATACTGAGTTACATAATACTGGAATACTAAATAGGACTAGAATGAGACATGTACTCTTGAACTGGTTATGAACACTGAAACTTCAACTGTTTATGACATGCTAAGTAAGCTATACTAAGACTTAGGGACATCAAGCCCAAGTCTATATTGAATACGAACTGAGCTCACAACGTTCAGAATGAAAGTCATGAACACGTTATGAAGCTAGAGAATGGAAGTTGTACAACTGTTCAAGGAACTAGGCTTAACTATATTTCTGAGGCAATTGATACGTCGTAAAAGAAACGTAGTGTAGGGAGAATCATTAACATTCCCAAACATAGAGAGTTATCCTCACATGCCTTATCTTCCTGCTCTTGAGCGTAATACAACATTTTCCAACTCTTTCAACTTTAATTTATATCAATACAAGTCAAAGGGATTCCATATTAGCAATAATTCTCATGTTTTGGTTACCTAGGCATTTTCTCAAATACTTGGTGAGAATAAAGCTTCATAGCCCTTATTAATGGTGTCTCTACACCCAATAACAAATTCTCTTACTTCTAGATAAATTTTAAAGTCTCAAATGGTTATAATCAACATCATTATTTATCACCCATAACGTAATCAACACCCATAACCAATAATAACCAATCAACAACCCAAACCTATCACCGTTCATGCTTTTCTATTAAACCCATCAACTCATATCTCATGAACTAGAGTCTATAATCATTAATTCAATGATAGAATCCATTAGAGGGTGAAGATTTTACCTTTTTGACGTTCAATCTCCTTGAATTCGAGTTCTAAGGTTTCTTCTCTCAACAATGGTGTCCCAAATCAAATATCTAATGATATGGAGGGTTTACCCATGTTAATAAGATGTTGGGAAATTAAAATTAACTTAGAATCACCATTAGAACTTACCTTGGATGGTGAAGGGACCCTTGAGGAGTTAGGTTTTTGAGAGTTTTCCTTTGTAGAGCAAGTGTTTATGTTTTGGGGCTGTGGGGGACGAAATAGGGCTAAAAACGACTTCCCAAGTCATCCACAGCGTCCAGGTTGGCGCGGTCGCGGTCCCGACCGCAGTAAATTGCTGGAACACTGCCTCTCCACCGCGTTCACGGTAAAATGCGGCAGGACAGCGGTGGTTGCATATCATTCTATAAAACGGGCATAACCTTTTGCACAGAGCTCCGTTTGGGCTCCGTAATATATCGTTGGAAAGCTATTTCAAATACCTACAATTATTATGCTTTGAGTGTTTCTAGATTCCTTACACAGTTTCACTAAAACCTGTTGGAAGATAGACCTTCTGCAAACTTAGTCGATTTTGCCAAATCTTATGCACCTCACTTTCCATATTGATTTTGAAACAACTATTTTCACCCATAATCATCCCGATGGGACTTCACGTGTTCAAAATATATCCTTACTACTCCTTTAACTCATTCATACCTAAGCCGAATTTTTTACGGGGTGTTACACATGCGATGCCATGATACGTAGGCAATCCCCATAGGATTCGATCATAACCATAAAATGAAAAAAAAAGAGAGAAAAAGGGACAGGGAATAAAAAATAAAGAAAATCGAGGGGAAAGAAGTAATGTCAAAACAAGAGAGAAAATGAGTGCAAAATGAAAGGGAGGCTAACAAGTGGAAAAAGGGCAATAGTGATTAAAGAGGGTTTGCAGTGAAAAGAGAAAGGGGAGAGAAGAGAAAGCGCAAAATGCGAAGAGGTAGTTAAAAGTCGGGATGATGCAGGCATCTGTTCAAATGCACAATAGAAGCTTTACTTGTCTAGGTGCATTGCATCCCAAATGTGCGGTTGTTTATCTGTTAAATCTTTAATACTGACAAGTTCGTTGTTGTCATTGAGTACAGGAAGGTGGTTAGTTTGTGTGGCATTTTGGCAACTCACCCATACAATACCAGGTCCAAAGACAAGTTGATCATGACTGGCCAAGAATTGGATGCAAGCATTATTGATCCACCGAGGGAGGTGGAGGAAACAGAATCTGGTCTGAAAGAGGAGTTGCATAAGTTGAAACACCAAATGGCAGAGATGTACCATGCGTAGATGAAAGGGCGTCCCCCACCATCATACCCTGCCAACCCTGCTTTCATCCCACCGCTAGCTCAGTCCCAAGAACCTCCCACTATAGAGTCATCCCTACAACATGCACCAAACTTCACCCCATACCACCACTACCATGGAACCACCTCCCAAACCATACAGCTCTACCAGCCAAAACAACCCCATACCCTCCTCCACTAGCTACCCCTGTTTTTGTAGCACCTTCACCAGCTACACTCCATCGATCTTCTAGTGAGCCATTATTCCAGACCCAAGATAATCAGTACTACCCCCCTGAGCCTACTTTGAAGGACCCGGATCATTACTCATACACTCCTAGTTTTGATCTCCCTATCGAGACTGAGAAACCACCTAAAATCTAGAACAAGAGGAGATGTTTAGGAAGGTGAGAAGACTAGAACAATCGCTTTAGGAGGTCAAGTAAGTGTAGCCTACAAGGATCTGTGTTTGTTCCCTGACGTACAGCTACTTGTTGGGTTCACAATGCCCAAATTTGATTTGTATGACGGGCACGGAGATCCCGTAGCTCACTTAAGGGGATTCTGCAGTAAAATGAGAGTAGCCTGGGAAAGATAAGATGTTAATGGTATACTTTAGCCAGAGTCTGAGTGGCATGGCATTGGAGTGCTACACTCGTTACGATCACAGCAGATGGTATACCTGGGATGATTTGGCCCAAGCATTTACTCGTCATTTCCAATACAATATCGAGATTGTTCCAAATCATTTGTCTTTGACTAAGATTGAGAAGAAGCCTAGTGAAAGTTTAAGGGAATATGGATTCTTCTGGAAAGAACATGTATCAAGGGTTAACCCTCCAATGGAGGAGAATGAAATGGTGGAATACTTTCTTCAGGCCTTGGAGCCTACTTACTTTGGTCATCTGATTTTGACCATAGGTAAGTCTTTCAATGATGTAGTAAAAATGGGAGGAATGGTAGAGGAAGGGCTTAAATCAAGCAAGATCATGAGCTACTCCGCAATCAAAGCAACTACGCAGGCAATCCAGAATGGCACCGGAGGCGTGCTTGGGAAAAAGAGGAAAGAGGATGTCGCTATGGTCATTTCAGGATCATGGAACGGATCAGGGGATTCTCCTACCCACTATACCCAACCTCGACCCCAGCTTCAAGCCTATACCCCAACTTCATATAGTCCACCCAGCACTACTTCCCACCACCAGAGCCTCAATACTCAGTCAGGCCACCCCAATATCATCTCCATCATGCACAGTCATATGCTCAACCCTCTCCCCACCCGCAATGGCATGAACCAACTCTACAAAACCCTTACACACCACCACAAACATACCGAAACCCCACTAGTCCAAATTTTTAAGCCAAGCCAGAATTCAGGAATGAAAGGGTACAGTGGAAAAAAACCTTCACCCCGCTTGGGGAATCTTATACCAGCTTATTTCAAAGATTGAGGCAGTTGGATGTTCTGAGGCCAATTGAGTCAAAACTACCAAACCCCCCTCCAAAGAACCTAGATTATTCTCTCAGGTGTGCATATTGTTCTGATACTCCGGGGCACGACACAGAAAAATGTTGGCATCTGAAGAACGCCATCCAAAAGCTTATTGATATGAACTAGATCGTATTCCAGAGCCTAGAAACACCCAATATCAACCAGAACCCATTGTCGGCCCATGCTAAAACGCACATGATTGAGATAGTGCACAAAGATGGAAAGCCCAAGAAGCCTTCACAATCTATCATGATGATCCAGTCTAGTGAAAGCAAGTCGGTCAAGTACCCAATTGTCACAAAAGCAACCTCTCTGATAGTTGAAGGATCGACGGACAAATTGAGTATGCCAAATGATAAGCCAGTTATGGTAGTTGAAAAGAGGTTCTCAAGTGATGTTATAGCATAACAAGAAAAGCCAAAGGTGATTATGCCAGGGTCACAAGTAAACTAGTCATAATTGTGGAAGGTGCTCGCACAGACCCTATCATTATCAAACTTGTGACTCAACTGCCGGTAGCTGACACCAAGATTGTCCCATGGAACTATGAGCGAGTGACAGTGACCTATAAGGGGAAGGAAGTGAAAGAAGAAGTTAACGAGGCCCAGGGATTAACTCGTTCGGGGAGATGCTTTACCCCGGAAGAGTTAAGGAAAGCTGCAACACTCAGAGACAATCTAGTTCTAGTGAAGAAATCGGTCACTGAAGAAGAAGCATAGGAGTTTTTGAGAAAAATGAAGGTACAAGATTACTCCATCATAGAACAGTTGAGAAAGACTCCTGCTCAGATTTCCCTGTTATCGTTATTGATCCATTCAGATGAATATTGCCAGGCCCTGATGAAGATTCTGAATGAAGCTCATGTCCCCGACAAAATCACTGTGAACCATCTGGAGAAGATTTCCAATAACATATTTGAGTCTAATTGGATCACATTCTCGGATGATGATTTGCCTCTGGAGGGTACAGAACACAATCGAGCCCTCTATCTCATAGTGAAATGTGAAGAGTCTGTGGTTACCAGGGTGTTAGTTGACAATGGTTCCAGTGCAAACATCTGCACTCTCTCTACTCTAATCAAGTTGAAAGTTGATGATGAGAGGATTCACAATAACAACATATGCATTCGAGGTTTTGACGGGGGAGGAAAAGACTCTGTTGGCGACATCATGCTCGAGTTGACAATAGGACCAGTTGAATTCACCATAGAGTTCTAGGTACTGGATGTGGCTATTTCTTACAATTTGTTGTTGGGTTGGCCTTGGATACATATTTCCAAGGCGGTTCCATCCTCTTTATTTCAGATGGTGAAGTTCGAATGGGATAGACAAGAAATCGTCGTGCATGGCGATGAGAATTTATGTGCTTTCAATGATACCTCCATCCCGTTTATTGAAGCGGAAGAGGATAAAAGGTCATAGGTCTATTAAGTGTCTGAGAATGTGTCAGTTGAGAAGGTTCCGGAAGGGGAATACATCTCAGTTCCAAAGTTAGCGTCTGCAATCATCATGGTAGCAACCGAGATGTTGAAAATTGGTTTTATGTCGGGCAAGGGTCTAGGTGCATCTCTGCAAGGTATCGTGCAGCCAATGTCCTTGCATGAAAATTTGGGCACATTTGGTCTAGGGTTCAAGCCTACAGGGGATGATGTAAAGAAGGCCCGAAAGCTGAAAAAGAAGGCATGGTCGCTCCCTAAGCTAGTCCCACGTCTCTCCAGGTCTTTCATCAAGGCAGGGGTGGTGAAGCGTCCCGAGACAATAGTTCCAAGGCATGTGGTTGATTTTGATGAGGAATTGGTTAAAAGGTTCCATATTCTATTTGATGAAGTAAACATGGTAGAAACCGAGGAAGGTTCCAGCAAGGCGAATGTGCAGTTTGTTGGGCCAAAAGTGAAGATTAACAATTGGGATGTCACTCCTCCCAGAAGGAGTTTTGGTAGTCTGCTTTGTTTTCCTTTCAGTTTATCTGGATTATTCTAGGGTTGTAATTCATATTTTATTTTCTGTCTATTTTTTTGTATAAACCCTTCTATCCTTTATTTTATTAAAATGCAATTTCCCTTTTCCATTACTCCTGCTAGCATTATTTTCTTTTCTTTTTTTTGTATAGTTTTTTTTATGATGATTTCAATGACATGACATGTATGAGGAATCTTCAGCCCAGTCTTAAAAGCCAATCTAACTCTAAAATAATAATCCAAGAACTAGAGTGTGATGACGAAATAGAATATGATGAAGATGAAGCATTTGAAGAAATTAGTAAAGAGCTAAGTCACTTTGAAGAGAACCCAAGCCTAATTTGAATGAAACTGAATCCATCAATTTGGGGGATCCGACTAATATCAGGGAAACCAAGATAAGTGTACACTTGGATCCATAAATCAGGGAGGAAATAATCAAAGCACTGTTTGAATATAAAGACATTTTTGCATGGTCATACGATGACATGCCGGGTCTAAGCACTGACTTGGTGGTTCACAAATTGCCCATTGACCCGGCATTCCCTCCCGTTAAGTAGAAGTTGAGAAAGTTCAAAACTGACATGAGTGTGAAGATCAAGGAGGAAATCACAAAGCAGTTGAACGCAAAGGTCATTCGAGTCACGCGATGCCCCACTTGGTTAGTTGATGTTGTGCCAGTGCCAAAGAAGGATGGTAAGACCAAGGTGTGCGTTGATTACTGTGATCTCAACAAAGCAAGCCCAAATGACAATTTTTCATTGCCAGATATACATATTTTGATTGACAACCTTGCCAACCATGAGATCGGCTCTTTTGTGGATTGCTATGCGGGATACCACCAGATCTTGATGGACGAGGAGGATACAGAAAAGACATCATTCATCACACCATTGAGGACTTATTGATACTAAGTAATGCCATTTGGTTTGAAAAATGTTGGGGAAACTTACATGAGGGCAATGACTACTGTATTCCATGACATGATACACAAGGATATTAAGGTTTATGTAGATGACATGATCGTAAAGTCAAAGCAACAGGCCGGCCATGTCGGAGATTTGAGGAAGTTTTTCCATAGGCTCTGCAGGTACAATCTTAAGCTCAACCTTGCCAAGTATGCATTTGGTGTTCCATCCGGAAAACTTTTGGGATTCATAGTTAGTCATCGAGGCATTGAGCTGGACCCGTCAAAGATTAAGGTTATCCAATAATTGCCACCTCCAAGGAACAAGATTGAGGTGATGAGTCTGATCGGGCGATTGAACTACATCAACAAGTTTATTGCTCAACTGACGACAACTTGTGAGCCTATCTTTAAGTTTCTGAAGAAGGATGTTGCGATAAAATGGACCGATAAGTGCTATGAGGCATTTGATAAGATCAAGGGGTACTTGTCAAACCAACATGTGTTGGTCCCGCTGGAACCTAGGAGGCCTTTAATTCTTTATTTGACAATCCTAGGCAATTTGTTCGGTTGCGTACTGGGTCAACATGACATCACGGGCAGAAAGGAGCAAGACATCTATTATCTCAGTAAGAAGTTCACTCATATGAGGTTAAGTATACTCCCCTTGAAAGGACATGTTGTGCCCTGACTTGGGTGGCACAAAAGTTGAAGCATTATCTATCGTCCTACACTACTTACCTCTTTTCTCGTTTGGACCCTCTAAAGTATATTTTTCAGAAGCCTATGCCCACAGGAAAACTTGTAAAATGGCAGATTTTGCTCACAGAGTTTGACATTATTTATGTGACTCGGACCGCGATGAAAGCCTAAATATTGGCCGATCATTTGGCCGAGAATCCGGTGGATGAGGAGTATGAACCGTTAACAATGTATTTTCCCGATGAAGAGGTGATGCATATTGACGTAGTGGATCAGGATGAAAAAATAGGTTGGAAACTTTTCTTTGATACAGTCGCTAACATGAAAGGTGTTGGAATAGGGGCCGTGCTTATTTCTGAAACAGGACATCGCTACTATTACGGCCCAACTTCATTTCTATTGTAATAACAACATGGCTGAGTACGCGACATGCATTTTCGCATTGAGGTTGGCTATAGATATGGGAGTTCAGGAAGTCTTGGTCTTGGGAGACTCAGTATTTAAAGCTCATACTGTATCGACAATATTTGCATAATCTTTGTCATTGGTTTCGATCAATAGAATTCAGGTACATTCCAAGGATCCATAATGAGGTTGTCGATGCTTTGGCTACCTTGGCGTAAATGTTGCACCATCCAGACAAAGCTTATGTCGACCCTCTGCATATTCAAGTTCGTGATCAGCATGCCTACTGTAATATGGTTGAGGAAGAACTTGATGGTGAACCATGGTTCCATGATATCAGGGAGTACATCAGGATGGGGGTATATCCGATACAAGCCACATAAGATCAAAAGAGAACAATTCAACGTTTGACTAGTGGATTTTTCTTGAGCGGGGAAATTTTGTACAAAAGAACTCCAGATCTTGGGCAGTTGAGGTGCATCGATGCTAAGCAATCCACGACTATCATGACCAAGCTACATTCTGGAGTTTGCGGGCCGCATATGAGCGGGTATGTTTTGGCAAAGAAGATTCTTCGAGAGGGGTATTATTGGATCAAAATAGAATGAGACTGTATCAGCTTTGTGCGCAAGTGTCATCAATGCCACGTACACGGAGACTTGATTCATTCTCCGCCATCCGAGTTTCATACAATGTCTGCACCATGGACCTTTGTCTCTTGGGGCATGGATGTCATCAGACTAATTAATCCCGTGGCATCAAACGGGCACAGGTTCATTCTGGTGTCCATCGATTATTTCACTAAGTGGGTTGAATCTAAGACTTTAAACTTTGTGACTAAGAAGGCAGTGGTCGATTTTGTTCATTAAAATATCATTTGTTGGCTCGGAATCCCAAATGTGATCATCACAAATAATGATGCTAATCTTAACAGTCATCTGATGAAAGAAGTATGTCGACAGTTTAAGATTATGCATCAAAATTCCACCCCATACCTCCCCAAGGCGAATGGAGCAGTCGAGGCAGCCAACAAGAATATAAAGAAGATAATTCGGAAAATGGTGCAAGGTTCTAGGCAATGGCATGAAAAGTTGCCCTTTGCTTTGCTGGGATATCGCACTACTGTTCGCACTTCAGTAGGTGCAACTTCTTTTTTGATGGTATATGGTACTGAAGAAGTAATACCCGCGGAAGTTGAAATTCCACCCCTTCGGATTGTTGTTGAAGCTGAAATTGATGATGATGAGTGGGTCAAAACCTTGGAAAAATTAAGTCTGATTGATGAGAAAAAACTGGCAGCAGTGTGTCATGGCCAGTTGTACCAAAAGAGAATGTCAAGAGCGTATAACAATAAGGTGCGTCGCCAGAAATTTGAAGTGGGTTAGCAAGTATTGAAACATATTCTTCCACATCAGGCTGAAGCGAAAGGCAAGTTCGCCCCAAATTGGCAGGGGTCGTTCATTGTAACAAGAGTGTTGTCCAATTGTGCTTTATATTTAACAGATATAGAAGGTAAATGTGTATATATGGCTATCAATTCTGATATAGTCAAAAGATATTATGTATGATGTCTTTGGTTTGTATAATTGTTGTTTGTACTTGGCATGTTTGAAGATTGGAATGACGAAGGCATTTATTCTGCTACCTAAATACTTTATCCTTTATTACACCTTTGACCCTTATTTATTTTCTTTCATACCCCTCTTTTGGAATCGGTAGCAAAATTCAGAAACACGGACACAAAAGGTGAATAAAGAAGAAAAGGAGGAAAATATAAGACAAAAAGAGAAAGAAAAGAATGAAAAAGAGTGAGAAAAAAGAAAAAAAGAAAAGAAAAAGAGAGAAAGAAAGAAAAAAGAGAAAAGTAACAACAACAAAGAAATTCCTATGACATGAACTACGTTCAACCTGATTCCTTTTAACGATACATAGGAAGCCTCACAGTTTGGTCCCAACAAAATAAAAATTCAAAATCCCCCAGGCAAAGAAACTGGGGCAGCAGTTGTGGTTCTGTAAAAGATCTGATTCCAAAAGTTGTAATTGTGAACCCATTCAAGTTGTTTTGAGCCTTTATCCTTTCTTTCGAACCCTATCCAAAAGCCTACATTACTGTCCGAAAAAAGACCTTCTGACCAATATTTGAGAATGCCAAGTCAAACGAGATAGAGGTACGATTCGCATCACGGGCAACACTCCATTCTACACAAGGAAAATGAACAAATGAGAGAGTCTTATTGGTGAAAACCCTCGCGGACACCGTGGGGCGATGGAAAGATAAGAGAAACTAAAATGAGAGAGTCTTATTGGTGAAAAACTTCATAGGCACCGTAAGGCGACGGTGAGTTGAGAGATGAACAAATGAGAGAGGTTTGTTGGTGAAAACCCTTTAGGGCACCGCAAGCCGAACAAGGTCAGTGACTTGGTGAAGAGATTGGGTTATGGAGATCCTGAGGCATAAAGTATGACAACTGAGAGTTGTTTGGTCGAACATGTTAGGCTGATTAATCCAAAATGCATGTCATGATCATTGGTGTCAGCTGGCCTCACTCAGATAA
Source organism: Nicotiana sylvestris (assembly GCF_000393655.2). Lineage (NCBI taxonomy): Eukaryota > Viridiplantae > Streptophyta > Magnoliopsida > Solanales > Solanaceae > Nicotiana > Nicotiana sylvestris. The sequence continues at coordinate 130,323,800 of NC_091059.1, read as the reverse complement.
GTTACTTTTCCTTTTCTCCCTCAAACAATCATCTTGTTTCAAGTTTTCTTCTTTATTTCTTTACCCTCGAAGTCATTGCATTTCGTTTCTTTTGGGTTTATTTCTCTATGGATTTTCCAATGTCAGTCTTGTTTAAGCAAGTAAAAAAGGATTTCAAAGTTTACTACCAACTTTCAAATTGCACAAAGCAAAGTGCGGCCAAAGTATACCAGAAATAGCATGATGCAAAGTAAAATAAGGGGTTAATGAAAATTCAAGCGGTCGAGTGGTTTGTAAATTTTGTGGAAGATACAGAGTTCAAATTGGAAGGACAGAAATGTAAAATAGCGGGTTAAGGGCAGGTCACTCAGGTCATTCAGGTTCCTGTTGGTTGAAATTCAGTCAGAAAGTTAAACATCTCTTGGCTAGTTCAAGGCAGCCAGTCAAAGCAAAGCACGGCAGTGAAAGAGCCACTTTCAGCAAGAATGCCGCAAACTAACCACCACATTTTCAAACTGATAAAATTTGCTTTGATTAAAACAGGGGCAGGAAATTTCGTTTATTCCGGAGGAATCCTCTGTGGGGAAAGCATGCACCAGACAGGTTCCGCCGTAAATATTCAGGACCCTCCTAGATAATGGGATTTAGTTTAAAATTTTCAGGACCCACCTGGATAATGGGATTTAGTCTTAAAAGTTCTCAGGACCCTCCTGGATAATGGGACTTAGTAAATTCCAAGACCTTCATAGATAACAAGATTCAGCATAAGCTCTACCTTTAGGAAATATATGTTGACTTTAAAGCTTTCACTTGTAAGATAAGATTCAATTTGAAATTGTCAGGACCCTCCTGGATAATGGGATTTTAGTTTTAAATTCTTAGAGATTTTGGGTAACATGATTCGGTTAACACTCACATATGTGCCCAGATACAAAACTAGGGCAGAAAAGTTTCTTTGTTTGTCTATTTTGTGGTAATCAGGCACCCACCTGGAGAACAAAAGAATACAATTCACGTTTTGGTAATCAGGAAACCACTTGGAGAACAAGAGAATACAGTTTAAGTTTTTGCAATCAGGCACCCACCTGGAGAACAAGGGAATACAATTCAAGTTTTTGGTAATCATGTGCCCACCTGGAGAACAAGGGAATACAATTCGAGTATTGGTAATCAGGAACCCACCTGGAGAACAAGGGAATACAGTTCAAGTTTTGGAAATAAGGCCCCCACCTGGAGAATAAGGGAATACAATTCAAGTTTTGGTAACCAGGCGCCCACCTGGAGAACAAAGGAATACAGTTCTAGTTTTGGCAATCAGGCACCCACTTGGAGAACAAGGGAATACCGTTCAAGTTTTTGGCAATTAGGCATACACCTGGAGAACAAGGTAATATAGTTCAAGTTTTGGCAATCAGGCGCCCACCTGGAGAATAAGGGAATACCGTTCAAGTTTTTGGCAATCACGCGCCCACCTGGAGAACAAGGGAATGATGTTCAAGTGTCGGAAATCAGGCATCCACCTGGAAAACAAGGGAACTTATCTCAGAATTCAATTGGCGTTAGAAATAATAGAAATTCACCTCGAGAGTACAGGTCGACAGTTCAAGATGCAGAACAGAACTGTAGAAGCAGCAAGATCAAGTTTGAAGATGGTAGATAGGATTCTTGTAATTTATAGATCATAGTTTAGCCTAGCATCTTTTTCTTTTGTCTCGGTGTAATAAGGAGTTCAGCGAGCAATAGCAGCAACAACAACAGTGAAATCACAGCTTCCCGGTAGTCCCAATTACCAAAATTTCCCAAACTATACTGACCTAATTTCTTTATAGCCAAGGATATGTGGGCAACCTCGGAAGCAAGGTGCAGTCAAATCTTTCAAAAATGCTTCCCACGGAGTATTCAAACGGGCAAAAATCGCTCGTATCCGCTCACGTTATCTTTGCACGAAAACTCTACGTGTTTCCGAGCAAAGAGGGGTAGTTGTGAGCACGTGATTTTTGACCTATGTGAAATACTCCTACAAATTAAAGATATAAATTTTTTCCAATTATTTACAATTTTATAGGATATTTGAAGGAAATCGTGTTAATTGTTTGCATTTTTCTGTGCATGTTTATTTTTATTAAAATCATGAAAAAGTACAAAAAATGCCTTGCATTGCATTTAGAGTTGGTTTCCATGTTTTTAGGATTAATTAGCTAAATATTTGTTCCATTAAAAATGAAATTACAAAAATGGTCCGTTGTTGCATTTTTTGCTTTAATTTTAGAATATTAGTTTTTCTCTTTGATTTAGGATTAAGGAATTTTTATAATTTTTATGAAATTGATTATTTTTACAACCTAGATTAATTTAGGATCTTATTTTAGGTTTTTAATTGAAAAAAAAAAGGAAAGAAAAACAAAAACAAAAAAAGAATAGAAAATAAATGGGGCTAATTGCAAAAGGGTTGTCTTAATTAGGCAAAGTCATGGTGAAGCCCAAATTTCCCTTTACCCATTCCAACACCCCAGCCCAACAAGCCACTCAGTCCAGCCCATCCCACTACGCCAAACGACCCCGTTTTGTGATGGCTCATCACAACCGTTGGATTTTGATAATCCAACGCCTCGGAACTGGTTGCCTAATTATTATACATATGTCCGAATTAGTTCCCCCCAGTCCAATTTCCCTCATTCCGTCTTCACCCCAAATCGTAGCAAACCTCGCCACCTTTGAAATCCTTCACCTCTTTCAACCACCAGCCGGCGGCGCAAACCCCAATCAACCCCAAGTTCATATCCTATAGTCATCAGGCTTCCCCAAAGACTCTTATTATTGAATTTCCATTGTTTGCACGTAATAGCTCATTCTCTATTTATTTTTTTTATGCTCAATCTTTCTGTTTTCCTTTTTCAGTCTAAAAGGAAAGCGAAGTGACTATCATCGGATAGTCACGAGCGCTTAGAGGTATGAAGTTAAGCGAATCTTACTATCTGAAGGAGCTTAGCTTCTTAAAGGACTCTTAATAAAGAAAGCCCCCAAATAGCGTTTGGAATTCGCCGAATCTTGGATCTAGATTTGATCTAATTTCGGAGTTAGGATTTCTTTTGAATTTTCTGCTCGTCGTGGCTCGAAACTTGCCCTGATAGATTATTCTTGACTAGAGTGTTCGTTAGGGTCAGTTTCAAGCTTCGTCGAAGCATCTCAAGCATGTCCATGTCTTCCACCTTTGATTCTCTTGGTCATCTATGCTGATACTCTTCGGGTTTTGGTTAGTCGTTCATCTCTTTTTTTCATTTTGTTTTCGTCTCCTCTGTTCATTCTTTTTCCTTCTTTCTTTCCTGCTCAATTAATTTCCGATTGCACGATAGGTTAGAGCATTTAACAAGCATGCTGTTTTCATTTTTTGTTTAAATTAGTTAATTATTAAAATATTTTTAGCATATTCTAGTTCATGGTCAGTTACAGCTTGCATCGATTAATTCAAGTTCGTTTGCTTATTGAATCAGCTAGTCTTAAGGTTTTATTTTTGTTAAATCCATTAAATTTTGATGCTTAGGTCTCTTTTGGGCTTTTGATTCGTTCCAGTTTGGGTAGGAGAAGCCCATTGTTTTGGTTTGGGTCTTGGGTTAGTTTTGAGGGGTAAATACAAGGGTGTCAAGGGGTGTTTTGGGTATGTGAGGATTGGAGAATATTTTCTGTTATGGGAGAAGCTTCTAGAGGATAAGGGCAGGCTTGCATGTTAAGAGATAAGGAAGAGCAGATATTTTTAAGGGGTTAAGGGGTAAAATAACTAAGTAAAACAAGGGATAAAAGGTTGAATTAAAAAAAGAGGAAAGCTTGATAATGCTGCTCTAAGGTTTTCCTATAAGACTATATTTTTATCATTTTATAGGGCAGAGAGGAGAGCATAAAAGATGTAGCAAAATGGCTAAAACATTTTCTTCTAAAAATACAGATTTCAAAGCATCAATATATGCACAAATGTTTCTGAAAATACAGACATTGATATAGATTTTGAGGGTTGAAACACACTAGAAAAAGGGGACTTCGAATTACTTTCTGATTTTCCTCTTAGAACTTCAAGGGTGGTTGTCACACCTCCTTTTTGCGCGCCCGCCCCGAAGGGTTAAGATGCGCGGGGAGTTTTTCCAATTTAAGTGACAAATATTCGAAATGGAATTATTTATTTAATTCAGAGTCGCCACTTGGGAAAAGTTTGGCTTTTGGTGTCCCAAGTCACCGGTTTATCTTGAATCCCAAATCGAGGAAAATATTCGACTTTTCCAAATGAAGTCTGCGAACCAGAAATTCTAAGTAAGGAATTCTGTTGACCCGAGGGAAGGTGTTAGGCACCCTCGAATCCCGTGGTTCTAGCACGGTCGCTTAAATTGTTATAATGGCTAAATATCTAATTTAAATACATGTTATGACTTGCGTGCTTTCATTAAGTTTAAACCGCTTTTATCATTATCATTTATTTTTATAGAATTGCAACGTCGTGAAAATGCATCTCGAACCACGTCACAATCAATGCGCCCGTGATCGTCAACACATTTGACTTCGTTGAGATTTGGATTTGGGTCACAATCAATGTGCACCCTAATTTAAGAATATGATTTAATTAAGTCGCGCCTAAAGAATCTAACGCGTTATCGTCTTCGGGGAGGGCAGTGGAATTCACTAAAATAGCCCGTCCCAAATTCTAAGTATTTATTATGACCAATTTTTGAGGGCCCCGCAATTTGCCTTTTGATTTGGCGAGGCTCGTCTCATTATTTTAGAAGGGTATCCTACAAGAACTACATTTTTGCTGCATTTATCTTTTAAGGGAAGGATGATGCCGAATTTTGCTGGTTTAGACAAATACGGACTGAATCCTTATTATGTTTGCCGAACCTAAACTTGTTTGATTACTTGATTGATTGTTCATGAGGTGAGAGCTACGGCATGCTTTGTCTTCAACAAGTGAATATGCTTATTAATTCGCTAAGTGAGATTGCAAACAAACTAACAACATATGTTGAGTTATGTTTTAACGACCTCCAAGTTCTATTCTTAACACTCTAACCTATTCGAAATTGATAAAGAAATCGGCTGTTTTATTAGGAAAAATTACTACTAATTGAACTCAAAAATGATTATCAGTTTTTCTCAACAATCATTACATTATTTCGAAATAAAAATCTGTAATGAAACCCAGTATCGAACCTGTATTGGAACGAATGAACTGACAAGAGAACTGGCATTCATAGCCATACTCTTAGTGTGACTGTATGATAGTTTGTTTGGGGATACATTTATCCCGGACCCAGTACCACAGTTTTGTCAATGCAGTGGTCTAGGTAAAATGCATACAAGTGTTACCATGACTCCATGCTATACAGTCATACTAAATCAAACAAGTGTTATACTGAGCTGAATGTATACTAAACCAAAACATGTTGTCTATGTCATCTGTCATTACTGTTGAGCCATGCTATCTAACAGTTCAATCTTAAACAGAATGTATGCTAGTTTATACAGAATAGTTCGCAGTAAAAATGCAGGCCCAACTAACATTCGAACTATCCTTTTACACCAATGCTATAACATAAACTGGTATTCACTTCTTTATTTCTGCTTCAACTTCACACTTTCAATACTACAAGGTTCAAAGATTGTGTACCTGGGAATATTTGCAATTGAGGAAAGAGGGCAATTAGTAGAGTAACAATGAACAAACGCAGCAGCAGTAGCAACACCAACAGTAGCAGCAGGGCAGTATAGCAACAGCAACAAGAAACAGTAGAGTAGCAACTACAACTTTCAAACAATTGGAGTGGGATCAACCTCAACTAAACTAGACTTTCGAGTAGAACAAACAGTGAACAAACAGACTCAGTTTTGTGAGAGACTCAGTATTGCACAGAATAGATCCGGATTTAGTCGAAGTCAGAAAACCAAAGGAAAAGGAGCAATTTCTGGTTTTTGTTTATCTGAGTTATCAGACAGATTCTTTCCAGTCTCTCGATTCAACAGTAGCAGTTTCTGGTTTAATATCTCTTTTTCAAAGAATTCCTCACAACCTGTGTATTTTCCTTTTTCTTCCCCTATCCAGCTGTCCTCTATCTCTCTGTATCTATCAATGTCTCTCTGTGTATTATCCCCTTTGTGTTATATCCAAAAAAATCCCTCCCCTTCAACTGATGGCCCTCCCCCTATCTCTTAATGTGCTTCCCTTTTATAAGCCTAAAATCATCCTTTTACAGCCTGTTAAATTAATCAGATACCCCTCTCATGTGCCCATTACTTTTCAGTTTCCACTCAGCTATTTAAGTATTAATCCCATGACATTCCCTTGGCAGGCTTTAACTTTTCATTTTATTATCTAAAAGCAAGTATGGGCAGTAAAATATATCTGACAGCATATACTGTCAGATTGTTTAAAACTTAAAAGCTCCTTAATGCAGAAAAACAGGCTGTGCACAAGGCACATGAGGTGCACCAATGCACATGCTGTGCACGAGTGCACATGCCTTCCAATTCAGGATTTAAACATAAACAATCCCTTTTTACATTGACTGGTCCAAATCAACAGCTATAGGTAAACGAAAACTGGTTCTGAATTGATTTCAACAAATGTTCAACAGAAGCAAATCGATTTACTATGCTCAGACAGTTGAAATTAATTGACGACACATGTCGACTCGACTATATTAGTATTAACATACACAATCGTAGCCAAAAATCAGACATTTAAACGGTATTGATACATGGTTCGCATTATACTGACTAAGCAGGAATACACTCGAGGAGTCAACTAGTCAGTCCAAACTCGAAAATCAGCTACTTGCACAAACAAATACATAATGCCTTATCAGAATAGGAGGGGGGAATTTAGACAAACAAACAGAGGTTCAGGCGAAGTAGTTGAAGCACAGTTGATAGAGGTCAAAGACATAAACAGCAAACGAACAGACCCTTACAACAATCAAACAAACCAAAACAACTAAGAAAAGAAAGAAAACTCACCTTATACCGCAAAAAGATCAAAACCTTAACTCGGACTTGGTCAAGCCTTTCTTAAGGCTGAACGGACTTTAAACGAAGTGTTTCTCAGACGAGAAACACTTGGATTAAAGTCCATTAGACCTTAACCTCTTCGGTTCGAACACAGGGAAAACTAGAGTTCAAAAACTTAGATCTGGGATTCGTGTTTCCCTGGTTAGATTCGGACCAAACCAAGTATGGTTTGGTCACGAGGAGGGTCCGGGGAGTGTCTGGTATGAAACTGGGGTTGGTTGGGTTAGATCGAGTTTTGACTCGAATCTTCAAATGAAGATTCGAGGACCTGGGGGGTGATTCGAACCAAGGGGTTGGTAGATTTGGGTTCAGGATGGCATGGGGGTTCTATGGTGTTCAGGGCTAGGCCACCGGCGTTCATGCCGCCGGTCTTCATGGTGAAGAGTACAGGGGCGGCTCTAGGGTTTGTGGGTTTGGGTGAAGACGACGAGGCTGGGGTATTGGATAGGGGGGGTAGGGTAAGGATCTAGGCTTATATAGTTAGTGGGTGGGTTGATCTCAACCGTTAGATCAATCTAGATCTACGGTTTGGATCTGAGGGTCTTAAGTGAAACGGTGTCGTTTCAGGTGTTGAGGGTTGGGGTCGGTCCGGGTGAGACGGGTCGGGTTTATTGGTGGGTTATGGGGATTGATCTTGGCCGTTGATCACTCTGAGATCAACGGCCCAGATCAGGCACGACTCAAACGACGTCGTTTGGACGTCCTGGGCATCAGGTGACCTGGGCCGGGCAGGCCTGGGTCTTGGGCTGTTTGTTTGGGCCAATTTTGTTAAAATTGGCCCAAGTCCGAAAGGGAAGGGGTCTTTTCTTTCTTTTTTTTTTATTTCTTTTTCTTATTTATTTTAAAACAAAACTAAGCCAAAAATCAAATTAAAATTAAATACACACTCAAATACAATTATTTGCACACATACTAAAATATTTCAAAACAGGTAAGGTCAAACCAAATAAAATCACGGACGAAAATGCCTAATCACGATTTTCTATTTAACGACCGGATTACGGTTTGAATTATGCAGGACACATATTTTTTGAATTTTATTTTAATAAAGTAAATAAATAAAAATGGGCCAAAGTCATAAATAAATCAACAAAGTGCCGCACAGAAATCCGAAATTGTACAGCAGGGCCAATTATATTTGTTTTTATTTCTTTTTGGAGCGATTGTCGTGTGAAACAAAAATCACGTGCTCACAGTGGTCATGAGGATTCATGGGTTTTCAAGCTAAAAATAGCTGGTGTTGAAGTTGTTCTTTGTTCGATTCTCACTACTGTTCTATTGCTGATCTCCTGCTATTGTTCATTCGATTGACTTCAGAATTTTGTTCTTCTTCTATTATTGTATCCAGGTATCATCAGTGAGCCCTGAAATGACAATTGAAGTTTTGATATGTTTGGCTCAAGATGGACCTTCAGATCTTCTCGTTTTTGATAACTGTTATTTATTGGGTGTTGTAACTATTTGCTTCAATTTAGACTAAAGGTTCTATTTTTCTAGTATGTTTCTCGAGGTTTAAATTAGTAACAATGTGTTAGCTGTAATTTGTTGGGACTGTGGTGGAAATTATGGATTGCATATTATATGTATGTGTATTACCAATTGAGTCACTTTGAGTCTAACACTATTAGATTAATTATATGTTTAAGCTTAGGGTATTATATTAATAAGCTCAAGGATTGAGCCTTTGTTGGTTTGATATTATAATAGGCAATAGGCATCTCTATTTTTACTGTTTTTCTTTTATATATCTTGTCTTTTAGGTTGTTTTGAGTATACTTTTCACTGTGTCTGCATCTCATTTCTTTCATTAGTTTAATTCTCATTTCTGAACGTCTGATTTTTCTATGTATTAATTAAAGTCAGGTAATGAACCCTTTTGTTAGTCATGTTAGAGTTTGTTTAGTTTTGAGATGACTCTCAACCCAGTGTTGGGCTCACTTGGAAACCCAGGAAATGACTATATAATGTCATTAGCCCATTTCTTAGGCTGTTTGCTTTGAGAGTCAGGTTGAATAGCATGGTTGTTATGATCTATCTCTCTTCTTTTAAATTCTGAAGTCTAAGTTCAAGCATTTTCAAAAGTTTTGTCAATGGTGAATTATCCAAATCATGATTATTCTTTAGAATTGCCATTATGGTTGAAACGTTTATTGGGTTGATCATAACGCCTCAGTAAACAGTTTATGTTTCACGTTGTGTCATTCCTGACCTAGTAACAAATTGGGAAGGCTGTAGAATAAAGTGTTCATCATGTGTGATTTTTAGAACTTGTGCAAAATGACATTATGAGCCTCATGGGTTGCATGTTGAGTGGCCCTCCTCAGAAGTGGACAGACCTATTAATGGACTAAATAAGGCTGCTTGGTCCAGTTCAGGTTTCGCCTGCTCCAGGCCCATTTCCAACTCCTTCTGGTTCTATCTCTAGGGCCCAGTTTTCCATTTCATTTCAGCAATCTGGTCACCGAATCCTTTTATCTCAAGGACTTGTCCACTGGTTTTTTATATAACCAATTGCGCAATGTGTTATCTCATGCATACTCGTATTAGATTAACATTTCCTAGCCCTAATAGTTATATTATGTTCAAACCATTTGTAAGTAAAAACATAGTTAGATTTTTTTAAATGAAATTAAGTGTGGTTTTCTCTAAAATAGATTGAGGTGTGCCGTCTTGATTAAAATCGCACATGGCCCTCGCAAATATTATAATTTAGATACTAAAAATGAATTTCCTAGTTTATTTTAGGTGCGTTAATTAAATAATTATCATGTCTACGGGTACGGTTCCCGTGACGTAGTTGTAATTTGTAATTATTAAAACCCGGGTGTACATTTCATGTGACCCGATTCTAATTTTTCACATGGTTAAATAGAATGTATCATGAACCACGGGTGCATTTCATGAAGCATGGCTTACGATGTGTTTTAAATAACTTTGAAATAATTCCTTAAATAATTAAAAGCGGCTTATAGAGTTAAAAATACACAATAGGTTTCAAAGCGTATAAAATTAGATAATTAGGCCAATAATAATAGTTGAGCAACCGTTCTAAAACCACGAAACTCAGGAATGCCTGACACATTCTCCCGGGTTAACAGAATTCCTTACCCGGATTTCTGTGTTCGCAGACCATAAATAAGCGTCAACTTTCCTCAATTCGAGATTTCAACCGGTGACTTAGGACACCATAAATTATCCCAAGTGGAAAATATGACTTTAATATAAATAAATCTCGTTTCGATTGTCACTTAAATAGGAAAAACTCCCTTATACCCTTTTTGGGGGTAGAAAAATGAGGTGTGACAACTATTTTCCTTATTCTTGTTGATAATTGAATTATGGTGTTCTTTATGTTTTTCTACTGGAACTCTGTTGGTACGTGATCTTCCCTACATCATGTTCCTCTTCCCATCTTTAACTGCTAGTTTCTGTTATTATTATTCGTTGTATGTGATTTAACTGCACAGGTTTATTTGGCAGTCTTGTCCTAGCCTCGTCACTACTTTGCCGAGGTTAGGCTCGACACTTACTAGCACATGGGGTCGGTTGTGCTTATACAACACTCTAAACTGTGTGCAGATCCCAGTACTGGAGCATTTGGACCATAGTGAGGTTGCTGCCTTCAGTCCAGCGGAGACCCGAGGTAGTCCTGCAGACGTCTGCAGGCCTTAGCGCCCCTGTCTATCCTATTTCTTTCTGTTTTTATTTACTTCAGAAACAGACATGTATTTTCTTTGTTCACACCCTATTTGTAGTATTCCTAGATGGTCCGTGACATTGTGACATCAGTTCTAGGCGGAGTTGTATTTTGGATTTTGTACTAGTATTTAGTTAAATTGTTTTTTTTTAGTTAAATTGTTGAATTTCGTCTTCCGCACTTTTTATTCTGTTGTTGCTCATATGTTAACTTGTGAAATTGTTAAAAGATAAGGAAAAAGGATAATAAAATTGTTAGGCCCCGCAATATTACGTCAATAATACGTCCCGCAATATTGTATTACATCAATATTATGCTTTGCAGTAATATGTTACGATGGTATTATCCTTTATAGTAATATATTACGATTGATGTTACATCCTGCAATATTAAGTTACGATAGTGTTGTACCCGACAGTATTACATTATGGTGATATTACGTTTCGCAGTAATAAGTTACGACAATGTTTCACCCTTAGTATTTTACGTTTAATTTGTCATAAAGTAATTGACATCAGTCCATGGAAAAGATTATTTGGGGATTATAAAGATTATGCTATTTCACAAGTGATTAGTAAATTCCTGAAGGTAAGAGGGTAAGTAATATGAAAGAAAATTAATTTTGTCGAAGTTTGGCATGTTGGGATAAAATATGGCTCGAGTTAAAATACCCAGTATTTATGGACTAGTTTCATACAAGGTACTACATGGCCATGATAGTAAGGTGTATAAGGTATGTAGAAAGTGAGTAATATTTTAAGTAATTTGGGAAATTTTTTTAATTATGCGGGTAATTGATTAATTACCGGGTAACAGGACATTACCCAGTTAACTACTAAGTGGATAAATTTTTTATTAAACTAAAACCCCCCAACGTGGCAAAAAGCCACAAGGCTTAGAAGTGAGTAAGCAATAACTTTGCCAAATGGCTAAAATATAGCAACCAAGTCATACTTAGACTTGATAAGATTTATAAAAATCTTATCTATAACATTAATAAGAAGTCTTGTAAAGACTTCAAAGAATCAATCTGCCTTTGGGCTTAAAAAAGAACCAAAGACATTCATAAATCCAAGAGCAAGAAACGGCAATTTCAATTGGTATGTCTTGCAAACTTTTGACCTCAAACATGCAGCAGATCATCATTAATGGCACTTTAATAAAGGTTTGGATTGTTACTGGAGATAAGTAAGAAACGTACATTATTTCCAAATTCAAATATTCAAGGAACATACGTGATTCTTAGCAATGAAATTCTTTGCAACGAAATTCTTGCAAACAATTCCAATGACAATTGTTAGAACCGTAGCAACGTAAAATTTTGCGGTTCAAAAGGAGTACGGTGCATTCTTTTCCAAGAGTATTATACGGGGTTTTCCCTACTCTAGGTATGTTAAGGCTATACCTTCTTTCTTTTGGCACGATCCAGATTATACTAAAGAAATGAGCAAATACACAGTTTCTATAAATTACTCTATTCATAGAAATAGTAGGGGTGTCTATATTTTTCATTCCCTATGAGAATTATTATTATTTTCTGTTCATGGGTCTCAGAATAATGCGCAGTTGAAAAATTTTATTCGGAAGGAATATCGAGATTATTATGTATTTTCCATGCATTTCACTCATTTATACATGTGCATTGACCCATGACCAGATGGCGTTATATACGCATATATATGTAATATGTATATGAAATATGGAAAAAGGTTATGGCGTTATATACGCACCATCACCTGATCAGCCAGTATATGATGATGATGTTGCCCACAGTGGCTGAAATATGATTCAAATGGCGTTATATACGCATATATATATATATATATATATATATGTACTATATATATATATATATATATATATATATATATATGATATAAACGGCATTATATACGTGTATGTATATATGTATATGGGATATGTGAAAGGTTATGGAGTTATATACGCACCACCATCTGATCAGTTGGTATACGATGATAATTTTTCCCGCAATGGCCGATATGATATGATGGGATACCCTCACAGGCTGATGATATCATGAAACATGCACCTATACACGATATGACATTCATACGCATACGCATGACGCTAAAAGTAATTTATGATTTACAAAGTTATTCAGACTTACAGGTTGAGTCATGTACTCTATATGTCTTCCATGTCTCTTATGTATTTATTTATGTGCCTTACATACTCAGTACATTATTCGTATTGACGTCCCTTTTACCTGGGGACGCTGTGTTTCATGCCCGCAGGTCCCTATAGACGGGGCGAGAGCCCTCCATGTAGGCTATCAGCTCAGCGGAAGATGTTGGTGCCCTCCATTTGCCTCGGAGTTGCTTGTTTGGTTAGTATGAGTTAGACGTATATTGTTTGGTATGGCGGGACTCTTTCTCGGCCTTTATGATATTTATATATTCTTAGAGGCTTGTAAACATATGTCATGTACGTGAAAGATTGTACGGCCTTGTCGGCCTATGTTTTGAGTTTATAAATATTTATGTTGGCCTATTAGGACTGTATTTCACGTGTATATGATGATGTAATAATAAAGATACGTTACGTTGGTATTCGGTTGAGTAAGGTACTGGGTGCCCGTCACGGCCCATCGGTTTGGGTTATGACAAAAGTGTTATCAGAGTAGTTCTGTCCTAGGGACTCTACAAAGCCGTGTCTAGTAGAGTCTTGTTTATGGGTGTGTCGTACACCGCATTTATAAGCAGGGGGCTACAGGGAATTTAGGACTGTCACTCTTTCTTCTTACTCTAGATTGTGTGGTAGAGCTCACTTGTAAGAATTCGAGCCCCGAACTTCTATTCGTAATAAGACGATGCCTATATTCAGAAAGACGATCGATAAGAGATACAGCTGTGGGATTATTGAATTAGAGGAACTCGATTTTGCATCTTGTTTATGATAAGTAAATGTGAAATCTTTAGCAAATCATAGGTGTATTGAAAGGTGTAAGCCTTTTGGAAAGGATCTTGAGGCAAGAATACATATCCACCTTAATGGTGAAAGACAATGAGAGATTTAGAAGGTAAATACAAGTGTCAACAAGTAAAATACGTAAGATGAAGAAAAGTACGAGGCACCCAGTTAATGAAGGTTAACGGTGTTTATAATTCAGGTAGAGGAATATAAGCTTTTTGAGTTATATTCAATGGTAACAGAGATATGTATAATTGGTCGTACCCATCTCAGTTATGCCCTATGGGGGCTAACAGGCGTAGTTTAAGAAAAGGACGAGTTATCAGGATCCAGCTAGGGATATAGTAACCCAAAATAGTGGATGGATTGGTAGAGTTAGTTCACGTATCCGAAGGATAGTGCAAATGTGGTAATGGATCTCCCTGTGAGACACCTCGATGGTGCACCCTAAAATAGTACAGCTAGATATGAGTACTACAAAGACATGCACTATAAGCCTTGATGGGATAAATATTACCTTAGTGTGGCTCGCATCCCTAGTAAATCAAGAACGTTAAGCAACTTGAAGAGCCACTGGATGGACCAAAGGAAATCTAAAAGCGAAAGAATATCGTATTGAAGTTTCCACAAGAAAAGGGATATGTAGAAATATTAGTAGAGTAATGAGAAGAGAGATAAGGAAGCATTATGAATAAGGTGTGATACATGGATGAAAACGGTAGAGTGTTATAGAACCTATAATCAAATGAAGGAAGAGATGAAAGGTGATAGGCCTTAAGACAACAAAATAGTATAGGCCATAAGGTTATATCCTCATTTCGAGAAATAAGTTCGTGACTCCAACGCGACTACAAACGGGGAGAGTTAATCCCCAGAGTAACAGAAATTAGTATGGACTGGTAAACAAGATAAACTAAACATGAATTAGGGATTGAGTGACTGATGATAGTCGCCATCATAAGAATTTCAAATTTTGTTCCGCCAATAATAGAATGGATGACAAAAGAAGATTCATGAGAAATTCCGAGAATGGTCATTCAGAAAGACGCTTCCCTACAACAAGCAAAGTGAGAAAAGTTCATCTTAAGGGACTGTATATGCCAGTTATACTAAGTGTCACCCTCGCGAGTAAGGAAATTTGTTATCCTTGGTACAGAAGGATTACTGCATGGCGAGTAAGGGTCATGGATGATGTGAAAGGATGCCAAAGATGAAAAGGTGAAACATCTATAGACAGGTCATCGTAGCTCCAGCTTTTAGTACTCCCCTAAAGGGGGGAATATAGAATGATAAAGGAAGAATGCGATAAAAATGAGAAAGGGATGAGATTGAATTTATCCAAATCCTACATGTATGCTATGATTCCATAATGTTGCGTAAGCATGATGTTAGAAAAAGGAAGTAAGGTTTCTTGCCCGGAAGGTTATTGATAAATAAAGAGCTAGTGCAAGAGGTAAGTCAGACAACGGAAATGACCTTAGAGAGTTTATGCCGAATATGTATATGACAATGGGTCGATGAGTAGTTAGTAGTTGATTCAGGAAGAGCCTAGTCATGGCTAGACAAGAAGTTACAGACAAATCAGCAGATCATGCAAGGTAAATACAGTAAACCCCAACATGGAGATTTCATCCTCGTAGTAATGTTGTTATAATACTCGAGATATATTCAGATAGGATTCAGGGTAGTTAAAGGTACCGTATGAATGTTACGGAAATAAAAGAGAGTGTCACTGGGGAGACAATCAAAATATAAGTTCAGAAGCAACCCTATAAGCGCAAGGGCATGGAGGTAAGCAACTACAGATAATTATAGGCAAGGAAAGGCATCAAAAGGTCCATAATAAGCTCATAACTTTACAGGAATCAAGGGTTCTCCCTAAGTACTATAACGAAATACTAGTTGAGGAAATAAGGAAAAAGACTTCAACCTAAACACAACGACCTAAAGAGGAAAGGGTCGTGTAACAACAGTCTCACAATAACATTGTAAGCACTCCAAAGGAAAGTGGCCCCTACCGTGGATAATGACCGGGAAGAAAAATTAAAAGTAATATTCGAAGGTCATATGAGTTGCACGAAAACTCTAGCATGCGTGGGAACTAAGATAAGCTAAGTATGCATGCAACAAGGGGGCAGAAAGACCAGGAAAAGTAATAGCTTACGTTGAAAGAAAGCTTAGATGGAACAAAAGAATTAAGCCTGGGACATGGACAAAGGATTGAATTGTTAAAATATTGTATCGTAGATATTCCATCACTCCCATGAAATGCTAAGGTAATAATTGATACTATGAGCCATAGATCGGAAGATAGCATAAGCCTACGTAAAGGCTGATCAGAAGCAATAGGAAACTAAAGAGTGACATCAACTAAGTAATCAGGAGTATGATTATTGGACCTAGAAGTTATAGGAATCATGATTGAGAACATAGCAGAATCACTCTTAATATTAGAGGTGCAAGAGAGATAGCAAAACAACTATATTCTATAACAGTTCTATGATAAAGCAAGTTAGAAGAAGTACCAACCTCATAAGAAGTCAGTACGAAGCTCCTACCAGATTACATATGCACCAGAGGTCTAAGAATTATAATAGAGCTTCAAGTTATGGACGTGAATTATACCCATGTGGAGGGAAGGTCATGAAAGAGATAGAAGATACGATGCAAAATTCTAAGGTAAGTAAGGTAAAGGCAAACAACATACGAGATACTCAAAGGCAGAAGATTGTAAATAATCCATACTTCGGATAGAAGCCTATAAGCGCGAGGATTCAATATCCAGCAATGATAGCAGCGGTATTAGTAGCATATCTTCCAGCGTATGGTCTAGGTATCGAAAAGCCTGATTATGAGAGTAAAGGATAGTTAGAGACGATGTGATGTCTCGCTTGATGTTCCAGAACAACATAAGGAAATCTATAGTGCAAACAAGTTAAAGGAAGGCATCGGATAGAATAAATAGATATGTATAGATCCCAAGCTAAAGTATAGTAAAGCGATAATGTTTTGACGAAACATGAGTAAGGATGAGGAAAGGCAAGTGAAAAGGTGACGAGAACGGATAAGTCCTCGGGATTGAAACCCATGAAAACAATAAAGATAATGGTTTCTCTAAATTATAGAAAATTCATTATAGCCTGAATGAACTCAAAGGAGTCTAAGGTTAATAACATTCAGAAGAGATGGAATACTGCCCTATTAATAGAATGAGGGTGTAATTATTATAGAAAAAAAACGACGTTTGGGCCTTCGATTGAGTAATGATCTAACGAATAAGAGAAAGGGATCTCATGAATTGGACATGATTAGTTAAATCACATTGGGATGCCGTGAGATATGATTATGAAAGCAGGGTATCACTCCAAGTGGATCAATCTAATCATTTCAGATGTTCCCCGATAAAACGTGAATCCTAGAAGCAATATTACATAAAAGGTTAAGTTATCAGGGGTGGATTATGGATCAAAATTAAGGTGAATCAACAATAGATGGATAAAAGTTATAAAGTATGAAAAGAGATTAAGCCATCATTCCTAAGATGAACAGTAATGTGGAAGCATTAGAGGACATAGATTTATACGTATGGGATAAGCAATAAAAGTAACCTGGGATTTGGTAGCAGACCTCAGTAACGAGAAATCGAGGTAAGAGTTATGGTATAGTATTACCTATGTAGATGCAGTAAATTCATATGAATGGATAGCCACATCTATAAAATAAAATATAGCAATATTCGTAAGTTCGATAAAAAGCGAAGAACTTCAGGATTGGTTAAAAAAACTGGAGGAAAAAGGAAAGGAGAGTAGCATAAGCACACTTACAAGATAAGTAGAAGTTGCATGATGGGAGGTAGCAACAGTTATGAGATTGGAAGGGATTTGATCACAAATTATGGCGTGGGAAAGAGGCCTAAAGGGGGGCAATACCCTGGCCTTTGGACTTATTCATAGAACAGTTGCCTAGATTGCAAGAGGACTACTAAAGTATTCGCAAGAGCTATGGGATATGAGAACGATAAGAGCATAAGTCAACATTCGAGGACGAATGTTCCAAAGGGGGGAATGATGTTACGCCCTGCAATATTACGTCAATATTACGACCCACGGTATTATATTACGGCAATGTTATGCTCTGCAGTAATATGTTACAATGGTATTATCCTCTGCAGTAATATATTATGATTGATGTTACATCCTGCAATATAAAGTTACGACAGTGTTGTACCCGATAGTATTACATTATGGTGATATTACGTTTCGCAATAATACGTTACGACGATGTTTCACCCTGCAGTATTTTACGTTAAATTTATCGCAAGGTAATTGACACCAGTCCAAGGAAAAGATTATTTGGAGATTATAAGGATTATGCTATTTCACAAGTGATTAGTAAATTCGTGAAGGTAAGAGGGTAAGTAATATCGAAGAAAACGAATTTTGCCGAAGTTTGGCATGTTGGGGTAAAATATTACTCGAGCTAAAATACCCAATATTTATGGACTAGTGCCATACAAGATACTACATGGACATGATAGTAAGGTGTATAAGGTATGTGGAAAATGAATAATATTTTAAGTAATTTGGGGCAATTTTTAAATTATGCGGATAATTAATTAATTACCGGGTAACAGGACATTACCCAGTTAACTAATTAGTGGATAAATTTTTTATTAAACTAACCCCCCAATGTGGCAAAAAGCCACAAGGCTTAGAAGTGACTAAGAAATAACGTTGCCAAATGGCTAAAATATAGCAACCAAGTCAAACTTAGACTTGATAAGATTTATAAAAATCTTATCTATAACATTAATAAGAAGTCTTGTAAAGACTTCAAAAAATCAATCTGCCTTTGAGCTTAAAAAAGAACCAAAGACATTCATAAATCCAAGAGCAAGAAACGGCAATTTCAATTGGTATGTCTTGCAAATTTTTGACCTCAAACATGCAGCAGATCATCATTAATGGCATTTCAATAAAGGTTTGGATTGTTACTGGAGATAAGCAAGAAACGTACATTATTTCCAAATTCATATAATCAAGGAACAGACGTGATTCTTACCAATGAAATTCTTGCAAACAATTCCAACGACAATTGTTAGAACCGTAGCAACATAAAATTTTGCGGTTCTAAAGGATTACGGTGCAATCTTTTCCAAGTGTATTATTCGGAGTTTTCCCTACTCCAGGTATGCTAAGGCTATACTTTCTTTCTTTTGGCATGATCCAGATTATACTGAAGAAACGAGCAAATACACAGTTTCTATAAATTACTCTATTCATAGAAATAGTAGGGGTGTCTATATTTTTGATTCCCCATGAGAATTATTATTATTTTCTGTTCATGGGTCTCAGAATAATACGCAGTTGAAAAAGTTTATCCGGAAGGAATATCGAGATTATTATGTATTTTTCATGCATTTCACTCATTTATAAATATGCATTGACCCATGACCAAATGGCGTTATACGCGTATATATGTAAATATATGTATATGGGATATGGAAAAAGGTTACGGCGTTATATATGCACCACCACCTGATCAGCTGGTATATGATGATGATGTTGCCCACAGTGGCTGAAATATGATTCAAACGGCATTATATATACATATATATGTAAATATGATATAAACGACGTTATATACGTGTATATATGTATATGGGATATTGGAAAGGTTATGGCGTTATATACACATCACCACCTGATCAGCTGGTATACGATGATGATTTTGCCCGCAGTAGCCGATATGATATGATGGGATGCCCTCAGAGGCTGATGATTTTATGAAACATGTACCTATGCACGACATGACATTCATACGCATGACGCTAAAAGTAATTTATGATTTACAAAGTTATTCAGACTTACAGGTTGAGTCATGTACTCTATATGTCTTCCATGTCTCTAATGTATTTATTTATGTGCCTTACATACTCAGTACATTATTCATACTGATGTCCCTTTTACTTGGGGACGCTACTTTTCATGCCCGCAGGTCCCGATAGACAGGTCGAGAGCCCTCCATATAGGCTATCAGCTCAGCGAAAGATGTTGGTGCACTCCATTTGCTTCGGAGTTGCTTGTTTGGTTAGTATGAGTTAGACGTATATTGTTTGGTATGGTGGAACTCTGTTTCGACCTTTATGATATTTATGTATTCTTAGAGGCTTGTAGACATATGTCGTGTACGTGAAAGATTGTACGGTCTTGTCGGCCTATGTTTTGAGTTTATAGATGATTATGTTGTCTTATTAGGCCCGTATGTCACGTGTATATGATGATGTAATAAGAAATATACATTATATTGGTATTCGGTTGAGTAAGGTATCGGGTGCCCATCGCGGCCCATCGGTTTGGGTCGTGACAAAAATCTGTAACTGTCGGCTTGCCTAGCTTTCACTAGTAGGCGCCATCATGACTCTCGAGGGTGGGAAATAAGTTGGTATCAGAGCTCTAGGTTTCTTAGGTCTCAGTATTCACGGACAAGCTTAGTAGAATCTGAGGGATCGGTACGGAGATGTCTGTGTTTATCCCGCAAAGGATATAGAGTTAGGAAAAACTTCACATCTATTCTTTCCTATTGTGCAACTTGATTTCTCAATGCTAATTGAACTTCCACTCTGTTCTTTCGAGATGATGAGAACATGTACCGTTTTATCAGTTGACCAGCAGCCTGATCCCCCAGTAGCAGCTCCTACGAGGGGTAGGGGCCGAGGCCGTGCTAGGGCCGGAGGTAGAGGCAGCGCTCAGCCCAGAGCTCGAGCAGTAGCACTAGGTGGAGCCTCAGGTCAAGTTTGATGATGAGGTTCCAGCCCAGTCAGTTCCAACAGGACTAGCTTAGGTCCTAGAGGGGTTCATCGCCACCCAGTACTCCAGGATGCTCTGGTCCGTCTAGTGGGCCTTATGGAGAGTGCCACTCAAGAAGGTATATTCCCTGTAGCACTAGATATCTCTCATGCTGGAGGAGGAGCCCAAACTCCTGCTACTCGCACTTCGGAGCAGATGGCTCTCCAATTTTAGACTCCAGCAGCTCAGCTAGTAGGGGTAGTTCAGCCGGGTGTTGTGGTACAGACCAGTGATGGGTCAGCTATGTCTGCTGATGTTTTGTGGAAGTTTGATAAGTTCACCAAGCATTTTACTACCACTTATAGCGGTACATCTTCTGAGAATCCCCAGGATTATTTGGACAGCTGTCATGAGGTTCTTCGGAATATAGGGATAGTGGAAACAATGTGGTCGACTTTGCTGCTTTTCGTTTATCATGATCTGCCAAGGCTTGGTGGAGGGATTATGGTTTGGCTAGACCAATTGGGTCACTGGTTTTGACTTGGGATCAGTTCTCTTAGCTATTTCTGGAAAAGTTTCTTCCTATCACTCAGAGGGAGAACTATTGGAGGCAGATTGAGCGTCTCTAGTAGGGTTGTATGACTGTCACTCAGTACGAGACTAGATTAATTGACTTGGCCCGTCATACTCTTCTTATACTTCCTACCGAGAGAGAGAGAGAGTGAGAAGGTTCATTTAGGGACTCGTTCAGCCTATTCGATTGTAGATGGATAAGGAGACTGGGAGCGAGATTTCTTTTCAGGATGCTGCCAATGTGGCCAGGAGAGTTGAGATAGTTCTATCACAGGAGAGTGGTCAGGGGTATTACAAAAGGACCTGTCATTCTGGCAGGTTCAGTGGTGCCTCATCTGGAGGTAGGGATTCTTTTGGTAGGGGCCATCCTTCCAGGCAGTTTCATTCAGCACTATAGACTTCTCATGATGCTCCAGATGGTCGTGGTTCTCATATGCAGTATTTTGATCAGCTTCCCTATAGTGCATCGCCGTCTTCTATCAGTGCACCTCCGCTCCAGAGTTTTCAGGGCCGGCAGTCCCATCAGCTGAGGTCTTGTTATACTTATGGCAACATGAGGCATATTGCTAGATTTTGCCCTCGAGCACCGAGCAGCTCTCAACATCAGGGTTCTCGTGCTATGGTTCATGCATCGAGTATTCCACCGTCTGCTCAACAAGCTAGAGGTGGAGGTAGATGTACTAGAGGTGGAGGTAGAGTTATTAGAGGTGGAGGTGAGGCCGCTAAAGGTGAAGGCCAGCCAGCAGGAGGCCATCCCAGGGATATAGTTCAGAGTGGTAGGGCCCAGCCCCGATGTTATGCTCTTCCAGCCAGGACTGAGATCGAGGCCTCCAATGAAGTTATTACAGGTACTGTTCTGGTTTGTAGTAGAGATTCTTTAGTTCTGTTTGATCCAGGGTCTATATACTCCTATGTGTCATCCTATTTTTCCCCGTATTTGGTCATGACTAGTGATTCTTTGTGTGCTCCTGTATATGTGTCTACACCTGTGGGTGATTCTATTATGGTGGATCGTGTCCATCATTCATGTATAGTGGTGATTGGGGGTCTTAAGACCCGAGTAGATCTGTTACTGTTGGATATGGTTGATTTTGATGTCATATTAGGGATGGACTGGTTATCACCTTACCATACTATCTTGGACTGTCATGCCAAGACCATACCTTAACCTTGCCAGGTTTACCTCATTTAGAGTGAAGAGGTACTCCTGGTCATTTCACCTGTAAGGTTATCTCATATATGAAGGCTCGGGGTATGGTTGATAAGGGATGTTTGGACTATTTGGCGTATGTTCGTGATTCTAGTACCGAGGTTCCTTCTATGGACTATGTGCCTGTTGTTCGTGAGTTTCCTGAGGTATTTACTTCAGACCTGCCGGGGATGCCACCTGATAGATATTAACTTTAGCATTGATTTGGCTCCGGGCACTCAGCCCATTTCTATTCTGCCATATCGTGTGGCCCCGCCAAAGTTGAAAGAATTGAAGGAGAAGCTGCAAGGCTTGCTTGATAAGGACTTTATTAGACCTAGTGTCTCGCCCTGGGGTGCGACGGTGTTTTTTGTGAATAAGAATGATGGGTCGATGAGGATGTGTATAGATTATCGACAGTTGAACAAGGTCATAGTCAAGAACTAGTATCCATTACCGAGGATTGGTGATTTATTTGACCAGCTTCAGGGTGCCAAAGTGTTTTCGAAGATTGATTTGAGATCTGGCTACCATCAGTTGAGGATTAGGGCATCCGATGTCCCTAAGACAGCTTTTCACACTCGATACAGGCATTATGAGTTCTTGGTGATTTCATTTAGGTTGACGAATGCCCCAACAACTTTTATGGACTTTATGAACCGAGTGTTCAAGCCTTTCTTAGATTCCTTTGTGATTCTCTTCATTGATGATATTTTGATCTATTCCCGCGGCCAGGAGGAGCACGAGCAACATCTTCGAGTCGTTCTTTAGACTCTGAGAGATAGTCAGTTGTATGCAAAGTCTTCAAAGTATGAGTTTTGGATAGGTTCAGTGGCCTTCTTGGGTCACGTTGTATCAGCAGAGGGCATTCAGGTGGATCAAAAGAAGATTGAGGTAGTCAAGGACTGGCCTAGACCCGCATCAGCTATGGAGATCCGGAGTTTCTTGGGTTTGGTGGGTTATTACTGTCAGTTTGTGGAGGGGTTCTCATCTATACAGCCCTGATGACCAGGTTGATCCAGAAGGGTGCCCGGTTCAGGTGGTCAGGCGAGTGTGAGGCGAGCTTTCAGAAGCTCAAGACAGCTTTGACTACGACACCGATATTGGTTTTGCCCACAGGTTCAGGGCCATATACAATGTATTGTTATGCATCTCGTATTGGACTTGGTGAGGTGTTGATGCAGGATGGTAAGGTCATTGCTTATGCTTCACGACAATTGAAGATTCATGAGAACAATTATCCAGTTCATGATTTGGAATTAGCAACCATTGTTCACGCACTAAAAATTTGGAGGCACTATTTATACGGCGTGTCATGTGAGGTGTTCATAGATCACAAGAGTCTGCAGCACTTGTTCAAGCAGAAGGAGCTAAATTTGAGGCAGAGAAGGTGGTTGGAGCTATTGAAACACTATGACATCACCATCTTATATCATCCGGGGAAGGCAAATGTAATGGATGATGCTTTCAGTAAAAAGTCAGTCAGCATGGGCAGTCTTGCATATATTCCAGTTAGTGAGAGACCGCTTTCTTTGGATGTTCAGGCTTTAGCCAATCAGTTCGTGAGGTTGGATGTTTCTGAGCCTAGTCGTGTGTTAGCTTGTACAGTTAGTCGTTCTTCATTATTTGAGCGTATCAGAGATCGGCAGTATGATGATCCTCATTTGTGTGTCCTTAGGGACATAGTGCAGCACGATGATGCCAAGCAGGTTACAGTAGGAGATGATGGAGTTTTGAGGATGTAGAGTCAAGTTTGTGTGCCAAATGTGGATGGACTTCGAGAGTATTCTAGAGGAGGCCCATAGTTCCTGGTACTCTATTCATCGGGGTGCCGCTAAGATATATTAGGACTTGCGGCAGCACTACTGGTGGAGGAGGATGAAGAAGAATATTGTTGCATATGTGGATCAGTATTTGAATTGTCAGTAGGTAAAGTACGAGCATCAAAAACCTGGTGGTTTGTTTCAGAGGACTGAGATTCCTTAGTGGAAGTGGGAGCGTATCACTATGGACTTCATTGTTGGACTCCCATGGACTCATAGGAAGTTCGATATAGTGTGGGTTATTGTGGATAGGCTGACTAAGTCAGCTTATTTCATCCATGTGGCAGTTTCCTATTCTTCGGAGCGATTGGCTGAGATCTATATTCGGGAGATTGTTCGTCTTCATGGTGTGCCCATGTCTATCATTTCTGACCAAGGTACGTAGTTTACCTCACATTTCTGGAGGGCAATTTAGCGTGAGTTGGGTATATGGGTCACATTGAGCACAACATTTCATCCTTAGACGAATGGACAATCCGAGCGTACTATTCAGATTTTGGAGGATATGCTCCGAGCATGTGTTATGTACTTTGAAGGTTCTTGGGATCAGTTCTTGCTATTAGTAGAGTTTTCCTACAACAACAGTTATCAGTCGAGCATTGAGATGGCTCCCTATAAGGCATTATACGGCAGGCAGTATCGGTCGCCAGTTAGATGGTTTGAGGCGAGAGAGGCTCGGTTGTTGGGTACAGACTTAGTACAGGATGCCTTAGAAAAGGTTAAGACTATACCAGATAGGCTTCGTACATCTCAGTCCAGGAAGAAGAGTTATGCCGATTGCAAGGTTCGTGACGTGGCATTCACGGTCGAAGAGCGAGTGTTGCTTCGGGCGTCACCCATGAAGGGCATGATGAGATTTGGAAAGAAGGGCAAGCTAAGACCTAGGTTCATCGGTGCTTTTGAGATTCTTGATCGAGTGGGAGAGGTGGCTTACAGACTTGCTTTGCCGCTGAATTTATTAGTTGTGCATCCAGTGTTTCATGTGTCCATACTCGGAAGTATCACGACGATCCATCCCATGTATTAAACTTCCGCACCGTCCAGTTGGACAAGGACTTGTCCTATGAGGAGGAACCGGTAGCTATTCTAGAACGGCAGGTTCGTTAGTTGAGATCGAAGAGTTTTTCTTCGGTTCGTGTTTAGTGGGGAGGTCAGCCTATCAAGGCACCTACCTGGGAGTCCGAGTACGATATGCGAAGCCATTATACCCATCTTTTTCCCGACTTAGGTACTCTTCTTATGTTCGTTCGAGGACGAACGACTGTTTTAGATGTGGAGAATGTGATGACCCTAAAGGTCATCACTTGTTTTAAAAATCAATCTATGTTTCGAAGCCTTAAAACCCTCATTTTGTCTCACCTCAATTTGCGTGCATAGTCCAGACTTATATCCAGAAAGCCTATATGTGAAAATTGGAGAAAAATGCTAATTTTACCTTTGAAATTAAATTTAATTGACTTCGATCAATATTTTGGGTAAACGGATCCGGACCCATGATTTGACGGTCTCGGAAGGTCCGTAGAAAAATATGGGACTTGGGAGTATGCCCAGAATTGAATTTTGAGGTCTCTAGCCCGATAAATAAATTTTTGAAAGAAATTGTCTAACTAAAAATATAAGAGTTTTTGAAAATTTATCGATGTTTGAAGTTGATGGTATCGGACCCGTATTTTTGTTCTGAAGCCCGATACATGTTTAATATGATATTTACGTTGTTCTTGTGAAATTTTGTAAGAAACGAAATTCATATGACGTGATTCGGACCCTCGGTTGTGAAAATAGAAACTTTAAAAATTCTTGAGATTTTCATTGATTTTTTATGCTAAAATCGTTGTTAAAGATGTTATTTTGGAGATTTGATCGCATGATTAAGTCCATATGATGTTTTTGGGTTAGTATGCATGTTTGTTTTGGAGCCCCGAGGCTCGGGTGAGTTTCGGGATGTTTTGGACTTAAGAACTTCTGTTGTATTGTTGCTTCTGGTGTCCTAATATTTTGTTCTTCGCGTTCACGATGCAGCTCACGCGAAGTACAAGCTGGGATGGGGAGGGATTTCTTCTACGTGAACGCGAGGCCTTGTTCGCGAACGCGGAGCATTGGGGGGTTTGCTATTCACGAACGCGACTGGCCACATGCGAAAGCGTAGTGTAATAGAGGTGGGCGGGGAATGGATCCTTTACTCTACACGAACGCGTACAGCAGTTCGCGAGCGTGAAGGCCAGGTCTTACTTTTCATAAACGCGGAGGATCTTGCGATTGCGTAAGCCTAAAGAAGGCTGCTCTTCACGAACACGATGAACACTGTCACCCCGCACTTAAAACAGTAGCAAAACAGGAATAAGCCATATTTTCATATCTCCTTCCCTAAAATCAGACCTTAGGCGATTTTTGAAGAGAAGTTTCAACACCAAATCATAGGTATATGTTCCTAAACTCATCTTCTTCATTTTCCATCAACACCCATTAGATTTCTAGAGTCTAAATCTTGTTCTTTAAGGATAGAAATTGGGGAATTTTGGAGAATTAGGGATTTTACATATTTGGGAATTTAGACCTCGATTTGGGGTCGGATTTTGAAACTAATTGCATATTCAGACTCGTGGGTAAATAGGTGTTAGGGTTTTGGTCCGAACTTTGAGTTTGACCAAGCAGGCCAAGGGTCTATTTTTGACTTTTTGGGGAAAATGATAGAAAATCTATAATTAAGCATTGGAGTTGAATTCTTTAGCATTTATTGATGTTGTTAAGTTAATTATGGCAAGATACAAGTAAATTAGAGGCAAAATCTAAAGGGAAAGTGGTGCTTGAGGCTTGAGTTTGGCCGTGGAATTTGAGGTAAATGTTTGGTCTAACCTTAGCTTGAGGGTATAGGTGTTGTGGTCTTATTTTCTATGTGTTAAGTGTTGAGTATGACGTATAGGTATGGTGACGAGTATCTATACGTTGGTGTCAAGCATGCTCGTGAGTCTTATACTATGATTGTTGTGACTCCGTTATGTATTGTCCATGCTTAATATGATGATTATCAATGTTGAACAAGGCTTATAAAAGCATTCTTGGTAATTGACCATTGTTGAGCATTGGCTCAAGTTGAGATTTATGTTGTGAAGTGATTGTGGAAACGAGATAAGATATATTGTTGATTTTCTTGCCGGGATATTATTGTTTATGATATTGTTTCCCTTGACGGGTTATTATTGTTATACTATTGTTCCCTTGTCGGGATTCTACTGTGATTTTATTGATTCCCTTGCTCGAATTGCTCTGTGGTTGTTGCTTGGGTAAGGAAGAATGTAAAGCACGAAGGATGATGTCGTACGTGATATTATGAGTGTTAATGCATGAAGGGTGATGTCGTGCCATGAATTGAAAGTTAATGCACGAAGGATAATGTCGTGCTATGATTATGTAAGGTAAAAGCACGAAGGGTGATGCCGTGCCGAATCTATTGATTCTTATGGTGAGAACGAGAGTAAAAGCATGAAGGGTAATGTCGTGCACGTGTTACTGTTTTCCTTATTCTTGCTGATGATTGAATTATGGTGTTCTTTATGTTTTTGTACTGGAACTCTGTTGGTACTTGATATTCCCCGTAGCATGTTTCCCCTTCTCATCTTTAACTGTTAGTTTCTGTTATTATTATTCATTGTATATGATTTAACTGCACAGGTTTATTTGGTAGTCTTGTCCTAGCCTTGTCATTACTTCGCCGAGGTTAGGCTCGATATTTACCAGCACATGGAGTCGGTTGTGCTGATACTACACTCTATACAATGTGTAGATCTTGGTAATGGAGCATTTGACCATAGTGAGGTTGCTGCCTTTAGTCCAGCGGAGACCCGAGGTAGTCTTGTAGACGTCCGAGGGCCTTGGTGCCCCCTTCTATCCTATTTCTTTCTGTTCTTATTTACTTCTAAGACAGACATGTATTTTCTTTGTTCAGACCCTATTTGTAGTATTCGTAGATGGTCCGTGATATTGTGACACCAGTTCTGGGTGAAGTTGTATTTTGCATTTCGTACTAGTATTTAGTTAAATTGTTGAACTTCATCATCCACACTTTTTATTCTGTTGTTGCTCATATGTTAACTTGTGAAATTTTTAAAAGATAAGCAAAAAGGATAATAAAATTTATAATTGTCGGTTTGCCTAGCTTTCACTAGTAGGCGCCATCACGACTTTTGTGGATGGGAAATCCGGATCGTGACATAAGGCTACATATTTGAAGCGTGATCTTTGTCACCTTATAGACCACCATTTTAAAGCGTTGCTTCTAAAGCAACATTTATCATTAACAATGCCAGATTGATAATTCCTATGGCCACACTTTCCAAGCGTGGCAATTTTTTCTACATTATGAAGTAACTTTTTAAATATTTATATTAGCCACAATTCTGTGGTTAAAAAATTATATTTGTTTATATTAAATTCTGTTCACATTTATTTCAAGTATATATACTATGATCTCAAGCATTAAATTAGATAATAAGAAAAGACTAAATAATTCAAATGAATATACTTGAAATAAACTTCAACAAAGAAACATAATTTGTGTACTATCCATAGTAATAACGCACTGGTTCAAGAAATTCACTAGCAAAGAGCTCTACAAAATCGAATGTATTCATATTTATAGTATCAATAAAAATAAACATCACAATTGTTCAAAAGGTCTTCACCATTCACTTTAATAGATCAAATTAATTTGTGGCCACCAATTCCAATTGCATCACCCGCATTTTTCTACACATTCAAAATGAAATTAAAAATTAGAAAGAAACATTTGTATAGTATGCACTAATTATATCTTACTAAGAACTAACGAGGTTTATTTTCACTACTATAGCATAACTAAGTCAAGCACAAAAAAGATGTACAAGTGAAAGAGAAGCAAAAATGTAAATTAACATACAATTTACCTATCTCCTTCTATAATCGCAACAATCACTTAATTTAATAACAAGGGTAAAGGGCCATAATTTATCCCTCTACTTTTATATATTGTCTACAATTAACCTTCATTAAATTATCCGGTCAAATTTGCCCTTACCGTTATACTATTCGGTGAAGTTTACCCTTACTACTAGCAAACTTTTAAAAATTATCCTAGGTCCTAACAAAAACCCATAATCTCCCAAATTTCTTTTATGTAACGCATTTCTTCTTCTCCTTTATCCACTATCACTAAAGAAGATAGATAAAATTTTATACTAAATGTGACATCTCAGCATGCTTCTCTAAGTCTTGTTTGTAACGGGAGGTACAGAGAATACAACCACTAATATTATATTTCTGAATTTAGGTCATTATGCATTTCGGTGTATTCTCGGAGAAGTAACCATTCCCTCTTTCATATGATTACAATACATTTATACCAATTCCTGTACTTTCCGTTCTCCATCTTATTCATGTTCAATCAACTAATTGCTCAAGATCAATTCACTTAAGTACAACTCAATAAATAGCTTTTAATTTTAAGGACAGCTCAAGAAAACTGCAATAAACTTAGAACTTGACACCATTTCCACCTATTATTGATGAGGAAGGCAGTTAGTAGCTTTACGTGGCTAGAAAGTTATTTTTACTTTCTAAAAAATTTCACCAAGAACAACTTACTCGACAAATACTTTATTTTAGTATAAATTACTATAAACTAAAACTGAGTCAAACATGCCTCAGTTGATTCACAGCTTGACTGTGCACCATCGCGATCCAATTAGAAGGCTTACATCTTCCAGTTCAACATTATAACCCGTATAATCATATCACATCTGCTAGTTCAACATTATGACCCCTAGAGTCTTAATCATGGCAATAAATTCAGTTTCCTATCATACCCTTTTAGAAAGCATGATTTTGAAAGTTAAAATTGAAGTAGTTTTGGAATTATGAAATATAAATACCTTTTCAAGACTCGAAGCATGAGTTGAGCCAGAAGAATGTGGTAGATTTTGGCCTCTTATAGCTCGTGCACTACATTCATCAACCGATGAAGGAATATTAGATCCAACACATCCTTGTATATCATGAAAATCCAGTCCAGGGCTGTTTTGCACCAATTGACTAAAAAAAATTGGATTTCTTCTCTCATCATTTCCTTCATTTCTTGCTTCAGAGAAGTTATTGTATTGGCATGCTTTTGTTTAAGCTTGGTGATTTCTTCATCTTTTTTTAGAGATCTTGTCGTCACCGATCTACCATAGCATCTAACCCGACCAGGCTGTTGTTGCTTTTGCCAATGAAATGGATCTGCCTCGATTCGATCAATAATGAGATTCTTGGCTAGAGAAAGGTTCTGTGACATGGACGCCCAGCCCCCAATTGGTTTAGTTAGGAAATTTTTTATATGAGTATGCCCCTATCCCGTAAGCCTTCTATCGTTGCAAGCCCAGACATCCGGTTACCTTTGCGGATCTCTGCCGCCTGCTTTTGCGCTATTGTTAGTTACGACGTCTCTCTTTCCAAATAAAGCCCTAAATGCATCATCTGCTGTTTCTCTAGAACTTTGACGATTCTGAAGTTCAGACTGTCCCAAAAAATATTACTACACATTACTTACAAGTCAAGATAGACCGAACACTAAAAAATTGTTAAGTTATACTAGGAAATCTAATTTCGTAACGAAATTCTGTTCGTCCAGTTGCTTTTCTAACAATTCACTATTTTATTTCAACTCTTGACCTTAAGAGAAATGGATAACAAGAACAATTAAAAAAGTTTAACAGACATCAAAATTTAGCCAAGAATATCAACAGAACTTTGTATCAGAACTGATTTTTGTAAGTTGCCTTCCCGCTCTTTGTATCAGTCGAAAATTGAAGGCACTTGGTCTTGTCAATATGTAGTTACATTGTCCATTGGTCCATGACTCACTTTTTTTCCCCCATTCCTGCAGCTAAAGAATGGACCCACCTGTATGCAAGCGGTGCCTGAAACGGCACGACTAAGTGATTTTGAAAAGAAAAAGAAAAGAGATGGGGACTGTATTTTACCCACTGTCTAATCAGGGGACTTAATGGGACTTTCAGCTTCAGATTACAATCTCAGTGAAAGATCTCTCTTTTACTTTCCTGCCTAAAAGATAGTGACGTTTACTTGAGATAAACTTTTCTATTATGACAAAGGTGAGCTGAAGTAGAGGCAGAACCATTTGTTTATGGTTAGTAGAGGCAGAGTCATTGTTTTATGTCATCTTAAATATATATGTTACGTATCTTGTTAGCAGAACAACTAATCTATAATATTTTCCCTACCCTTGAAATTGTATAATCAAATAATGCACCTTTTTATTCCAAGTTGAAGAAAGTTTTTTACTATGAGAACAGAAATGGTTCTGAAATAAAACAATTATTATACGAGAGACAAGTTAATAGAAAGTACCATTTTAACTTTTCAGTTTTTGTAACCTTGTATTTTTTTTACAGATATATGGTGTTTAATTAATAAAGCTGAAACTTTACGAGAAACACGAGAGAAAATATAATAACAAAATCTTAACTTGCAGCATGACTTATTATTGCAACTTCAGTATCCGTATGAACTTTCTTCCTTTTCTTTGTACAAATTGTAATAAACATTTCAGACTTTGATGGTTCCCCTTTGTTCTCTTTGGTTGCGCGCTACAAATTACATCAAAGAAAATAAAGAAAAACGTCACTATATTCCAACAAAGTACAGAAAGAAATGGAAGATAGATTACAAAGTGTCGACTAAATATTACCAACGCCACCCACACTCTTGCAAAATTAATAGGTCCCATTCGATGCCTCCTCTTTTGTTTTTTCCTGTTTTCAGAATTTAGTTGGCACATAACCTAACAACAAAATAAGTATATTAATTAATAAATCAAAAAGGAAAAAAAGATATAAGGCAACAATAGGTAGAAAATGTAGAAATGCACGATTTAATCTTACCTGAACATCTTCATCATCCCAATACTTAATCAATTGACGGAATTGAACTTCATGTATCTCATTGGGACGATTTTGTAGAATTTTTTCAACAGTAGCATTTTTATTAAAATATTTCTTCTTAATATTTCTCTTGTGTCGCTTTCAAGCATCACGAAGACTAGTCATTATCCACTTCTCTCTTTGTGCTATGTCACGACCCTAAATCCAGACCCGGTCGTGATGGCGCCTCTCGTGAAGACAAGGTCAACCGACACTTTCCAACTTTTCCAATCATTAACAACTTAGCATTTAGAGACAGTCTAAACATGAATAAATAATTCAAAGTAGCAAATAATATCATAAATACGCGGAAGAACAACCCAACACAGCCCGATACTGGGGTATCACTAGTCATGAGCATCTATAAATCTTAATACAAGTCTGAAAAGTCTACAAACTATTACAAATGTCTGATAAGAGATAGAAATGATAAAGAGGGAGAAACACGGGACTACGGACGTCAAGCAGCTACCTCATGGACTCTGATATTTGTCGGGAGCTCTCAACTCGCACTGGCAGGATCCGCAACGCCTGAATCTGCACACAGGGTGCAGGGAGTAAAGTGAGTACTCCAACTCAATGAGTAATAAATGTAAATACAGACTGAAAGCAAGAAATCATGTAAGGCACAAAGCATTCTATAATGAAGTAGTAAAACCATTTAAAAATAGTAAATCAGTGAAAGATAGGTAAAATTCTTTAACTCAAACGTAGTTTCATGAAAAGCCTTTTTCAATAATTAAGCAGGTACTTGATAGTCAATTATGAAAAGTAAACACATAAAGGTTTGCCCCTCGGGCACAATATCAACAGAATCCACCCCTAGGGCAACATCTCAGAACAGTACCAGCCCCTCGGGCTCAATTTCATAACAGTACCAGACACTCGGGCTCAAATCTCAGATCACAATACCAGCCCCTCAGGCTCAATCTCACATCACAATGGGTACCCGCACTCACTGGGGGTGTGCATACTTCTGGAGGGGCCCCTTACGGCCCAAGCGCAATATCAAGCCACCTCGTGGCATCATCACTAGGCTCTCGGTCTCATATCAATCAAGCCACCTTGTGACGTACATATCTCAGGCTCTCGGCCTCATAATCAGTATCAAGTGTTTCCTCACAACATAGGCCCTCGGTCTCATATCAATCAAGCCACCTTGTGACGTACATATCTCAGGCCCTCGGCCTCATAATCAGTATCAAGTGTTTCCTCACAACATAGGCCCTCGGCCTTACTCAGTCAAAAATCCTCACAATCTACTCGGGCAGTAGTAAAACATGTTTCTCAGCCCAAAATATCCTTTAAAAGATCATGTAAGTGTTAAAACAGATTAAACATGGATGAGTACGAAAATAGTGAAATATAACATGACTGAGTTCAAGTAAAAAGTCAAGACAGTGATGAAATACCAGTAAAAAATCTCGAAGGGTTCAAATAATTGACACAAGGTCCAAATATGGCATTCAACCCAAAATAATGATGATAGCAAATAGTTTTCAATCAAATACGCGGTAAAATCATCAATCGGGATGGATTAAGTCACAATCCCCAATAGTGCATGACCCCACGTTTGTCATCAAGTGTATGTCTCACCTTAATATAGCACTATGATGTACAAATTCGGGGTTACAAACCCTCAGAACATCATTTACAATCATTTCTCACCTCGAACCAGTCAAATCTCTAACTCGCGACGCCTTTGCCCCTCGAATCGGCCTCCACGCACGTCAAATCTATCCAAAATCAGAACGAGAACATCAAAATATGCTAAGAGAATGAAGCCCAAATGAAAATAATCAAATTACACCGAAAATCCCGAAATTACCAAACCCCTACCCCCGGGCCCACGTCTCGGAATTCGATAATTTTTACATCAATAGATTCCTATTCCTTATCTCCCCACGAGTTCATACATATCAAAAGCTCTAAAATCTGATATCAAATGGCCCTTCAAATCCTCAATCAAAAGTCTAAATTTCCAAGCCCTAGTTCTTCAATTTTTGGCTTAATTTCCATGATTTACCAGGTGGAATTCACATTAGAATCGAGTTTTAAGTCCAAGAATCTTACCTCCAAGTGATTACCCTTGAATCCCTCTTCAATCCCCTTCAAAAAGCTCCAAAAACGACCAACAATGGAAGAACATAATCTCACATTCGCAGACAAGACGACCTTTTAAACTTTCTGCCCAGGCCTAAATTCCTTCTTCGCGAACGCGGTCAAAGCCTTGCGTTCGCGAAGCACAAAATTTTTGCTTTTGATCAAAAACCCAACCACCACGTCCGAATGACCTGAAATTTTGCACACACATCCAAAATGATACAACGGAACTACTGCAACTCTCGAAGTTCCATTCTGAACCCTATATCAAAATTTCGCCTATCAATCAGAAATCGCCAAAATATCAACTTCGCCAATTCAAGCCTAAATATACTCCGAACCTCCAAAACTCATTTCGATCGCGCTCCTAAGTCCCAAATCACCTCCCGAAGCTAACCGAACCATTGGAATTCACATCCGAGCCTTCTAATACATAAGCCAATGTCCGATTTACTTTTCCAACTTAAGCTTCCTTAAAAGAGACTAAGTGTCTCAAACCTTACCAAAATCATTCCGGATTCGATCCGACCATCCCGATATCACATAACACGGATAAACAAAGCATAAAAAAACAAAAATAGGGAAAACGAAGTGGTAACCCATGAAACGACTGGTCGGGTCGTCACATGCTAGAATTAAGAACTTGGACTATGCAATATATATATATATATATATATATATATATATATAGCCCTCGAACTCTTTTCTTCTTTGATGTCTCTAGATTGATATAACAAGCAAGGCATAAGAAAAAAATTACAATATATAAAAAAATTACAAAGTTTAAGACATACCACCAGCAGCACAATCGATGTTCATATCCTCATCTCTAGTAAACTCATCGTCACCAACTTCATCTTGTATAACAATATTATCCAATTCTATTTCACGCTCATCTATTGGATGAATATCAGGGAGTTTTTCACCACCAACGTGTATCCCATACTTTTGTAGAAATTGATTAAGACTCGTTGACGGTACAACCGAGTTTTTCTTTACCTTTTTGCAATTTTGTAGCTCCTAAATGTCAAGTTGTCTCTATCTTTCACCTTGTGTTCTTCCAATCATATGTGAAGTATTAGGATAATTCCTTGAAGATGATGGGAGCATGGATGTGTGCACAGGTAATTTACTCATTCCTTGCTTTTGAATGGGCTCCTCCAATTGAATTAACCCCTGTTTACTTTGTCCTTTTATTGCTATGTTATGTGAAGTATTCAGATCATTCCCTTGAAGGCGATTGGATCATTGATCTGTACATAGGCAATTTACTGCTTCCTAACTTTTGAACTGACTCATCGGATTTTGTTAACCTTTGTCTTCTTCGTCCTTCTGTTGTTGCATGCATATGATTCTTTCTTTTAACTCCAAGTGTTGACTGCTCTTTCACAGCTTTATCCTTGTAATTACTTGCAAGTTTTCTCTCTTTATCTGAAATGTTTTGGCAAATTCGGCACTTGATCGGTATTGAAAATTAAAACCTATATTGTTATTGGACTCTGAGCTTTGTTTGGATTCGAAACCTTTTTCTTTAGAGTTGCTTCTTGATTCATCCTTTAAACAAAGAAAAAAAATTTATTTTAGCCCAACAACTAGTAGTATACATAACACTATGCAGAAAATAGAAATTTAAGACCAAGCTATCATGAAAATATACAAAGTTAAGAAACAGTGTTTCAAGTAGAACATGCTTAGGAAAAGAACCCATATTTTCTTTTCTTGCTCAACCAAGAAAATACCTTCTTCAATAACAAATCGAACTCTATAGCCTTAAACTAAAAAACTATCAGAAAAGTACTTTTCCAAATAGTTTTAGCAAAATTCAAGATTGACCCAATTCTTGAAACTTCTTCAAACAATATGACCAAAAAAAAAACGCTTTTCTCAAGTAATTACAACCTTCTAGTTTTTGTGATTGTCAAAAAAAAAGTCTAATTTTCTTGTTCGATATTGCAGGCTATCTCAATGTCACAAAAACCATAAATATTTAAGATTTGAAAAGATGAAGAAATAAAAGCTTAGAATATATATATATATATATATGTGTGTGTGTGTGTGTGTAGAGACACATAAATACACATAACATAGATCTGAGAAATGCATATATTCTTTTCACTTAGCCAATTGAAATATGGCACTCACTAAACCAGAGGGACACAAGATGAAATAAAATGGCAATATAATGACATTTAAACATGACTAATAATGATGGTATAATCTTTAAATAATTACTACTTAAACTTTAAAGAATAGACAAAAAGATAAACTTGTTGTAGCATATAGTCTTTGAATAGTTACTAGTTGACATCTAGCTCTAAGGATATTAACTACAATAAATCTTGAGCGTCGACTATAAAATATCCATAGAACAAGACTTTGAAATCAAGAAATTATCAGTTACAAAAACAATTTGGTATGCTTCCTAAAATAAATAGAGTTACAGAGATACCTGTGCAGTATCTAGTTGCTTCCTCAAAATTTGTTAGTCAATAATTTTCTTTAGTTGGATGAGCGCTACCTTATAACAATAGAAAAATATGTATACTTCAATATATTTTTCAATACTTCCGTAATACGATAAATGACAAATTCAGAACTATAATTCTACTTACTCATTTTCACTTCCTTGGATATTTAGTGCAAAACTAGAGGACTTAAACCTCTTTCCATATATTGATGCAATATGGTTCCTCATGTTACGAAAATAAATCGAGGCACACTTAATAGTGACCAAATGCTTTAGAAACCAAAAGGGACACTCTATAATTATATGAGCAAGATACATATACGCACAAGGAAGAAACCATCAACCACAAAAATTCAATATTAGAACTTGACAAAAGAGACAAGAAAATAAGCAAATATCATCAATTTAAATCTAAAGCAGTAGTCTTTAATGTGTCTCTAGTTGTTAAGCAAGAAATGACTTAGCTATTTTCTATTTTAATTAGAACCAAGCTCATAATATATCCTAAAAATCAAACTCGGCCTTTGATTTAAACTCATCCTCTAATTTAAACTCGTCCTCCGATTCAAACTCATCTTCTGATTTAATTTTAAGTTGTACAAGAAATTCTTCTGGAGGCACATCAATAATGGTTGCTCGTAAATCATTCTTTACTAAGACAACTTCACCATTATCATACATCATAAATGGTCACTTATGCTAAACAAATCTCTCGGAATAGTTGTGATGAGGCCATCACTTGTTTTAAAAGTGAATTCTACGTTTCGAGGCCTTAAAAACATCTTTCGGCATCACCTCGATTTGCATGCGCAGTTCGGGCGTGTAGCCGAAAAGCCATTTTGGGAAAATCTGTGAAAAATGATGAATTTTAACTATAAAATGAATTAATTTAATTTCGGTCAATGAATTAATTTAATTTCGGTCAATATTAATTTAAATTCGTAGTTGTTGATGTTATTTTAGTGATTTGAATGTACGAGCGAGTGCGTATGATGTTTTTAGGTTGGTGTGCATGTTTGATTTGGAGCTCCGAGGGCTCGAGTGAGTTTTGGATAGGCCACGAGGTGAATTTTTGGACTTGAGGATTGCAGACTTTCACCTATTTCTGTGCAGGCCTGCAGGCTTCGCATGACTCGCAAATGCTATATCGCAAATGCGAGGGGCTTGGTCGCAATTGTGAAAGCAGCCCATGCCAGCCTATCTTCGCAATTGCGATCCCCCACCTTAAAGCCAGTCGTCGCAATTGCGAAGCACCCTTCGCATTTCCCATATCGCAAATGTGAGAACCCCCCTTTGCAATTCCCAACATAGCAGAGATTGTGAACCCCTGTTCGCATTTCCCATACCTGCGACCTACAACTTTTATAGTTAGCCGAAATCAACTATTTTCACCTCTTTTCAAAACACAAACTCCCTAGGGCGATTTTTCAAGAATAAATCTTCTTCCAAATCGATTGTATGTCAATTTTAACTCGTATCCTTCAATCATTAACATCTTTTAACATGATTTCAACTCAAAATCAATGATTTTCATGGGGAAAATTGGGTGTTTTGAGTAGAACCTAGGTTTTTTCAAAAATTGGGGATTGGGACCTTGATTTGAGGTCTGATTTCAAAATAAATTATATATTTGGGTTCGTGGGGGAATGGGTAATTGGGTTTTGGTTCGAACCTCGGGTTTTGACCATGTGGGCCCGGGGGCAATTTTTGATTTTTTGGGTAAAACTTTGGAAAACTCATTTTCATGCATTTGGATTGATTCATTTAGCGTTTATTGATGTAATTAAGTAACTTGTGGCTAGATACGAGCGAATTGGTGGTGTAATCAATGGGTAAAGCGATAGTTGAGACGTGAATTGTGTTCGTGGCATCGAGGTAAGTGTTTGGTCTAACCTTAGTTTGAGGGATTAGGAGTTGTGTCCTATTTGCTATTTGCTTCTTTTTGAGTACGACTTATAGGCATGGTGATGAGTATCTATACGTTGGTGTCGAGCATGACCATGAGTCTTAAATTGTGATTTATTGTGTTCTTGAATAATACTACGGATGCTTAAGTTGATGATTCTCTGTATTGAGCAAGGATTATGGTTATTCTCGTGGAAGTTACTTATGACTGAGTATTGGGTTAGCTGAGGTAGTTAGGTGTTGGAACAAGTTTGGTTATAGCTATTTCTCCCTTGCCGGGACGTAGTTACTCATACTGTCGATTCCCTTGCCGGGATAGCGTTGTTCTTTATTGATCCCTTGCCAGGACTCTTTTTATGATTGTTGTTGATTGTATATGTAGATCGGGTTGCACACCGCAACAATATTATATGTGGATAGGGTTGCACGCCGCAACAATATTATATGTGGATCGGGTTGCACGCTGCAACAATATTATATGTGGATCGGGTTGCAGGCCGCAACAATGATATATTGGGATCGGGTTGCACACCGCAACAATGTTGTTATATATTGGGATCGGGTTGCACGCTGCAACAGTGTTGTTATATAATGGGATCGGGTTGCATGCTGTAACAGTGTTATTATATATTGCGATCGGGTTGCGTGCCACAACAATTGCTGATACAAAGTGTTGATAGATTGGATACAAGTTTCTTATTTTTTTGCCGTGAATTCTAACTTGTCCTTATGCCGTTACTCTTGATTTACTGTTGATATTGATACACCCCCGCAGCATGTACCCCCTCCCATCTTTACTTGTTTATTCTTATTTTATTTTTCCGTTGTATATTATATAATACTGCACAGGTTCATTTGGTAGTCTAGTCCTAGCCTCGTCACTACTTCACCGAGGTTAGGCTAGACACTTACCGGAACATGAGGCCGGTTGTGCTGATACTACACTCTGCACTATGTGCAGATCCCGAAGTAGCTCTTAGACCATAGCATTTGGGTGGCTAGCTTCAGTCCATGCGGAGATCCAAGATAGACCTACAGGCGTCCGCAGGCCCTGACTACTCCTCTATACTTTATTTCCTGTTTCATTCCTTTGATTTTGAAACAATGTATCTTTATTTCAGACTTTGTATTTAGCACTCTTAGATCATCTGTGGTACTGTGACACTAGTTCTTGGTGATTAAGGCTTAAAGAGTTTTATTAGATTCATATTTCAGATATTTTACTACATTTCTTCCGCTTAATGAAATTTCCGCTATTTTCACATTATTGCTTTATAAATGCTAAAAAGGTATAAAAAGGGATAAAGCTAATCTATTCAATAATTGGCTTGCCTAGCTCATACTAGCAGGCGCCATCACGACTCCCGAAGGTGGGAATTCCTAGTCGTGACAAGTTGGTATCATAGCTCTAGTTTACATGGGTCTCGCAGTTCATAGACAAGCTTACTAGAGTCTGAGGGATCGGTACGGAGACGTCTGTATTTATCCCCCAGAGGCTTGAAAGTTAGGTAAAACTTCACATTTATTCCTTCCTGTCGTGCGATGTGGTTTCTCAATGCTAATTTAATTTCTACTCTGTTCTTTCGCAGATGGCGAGAACACGCACTTCCTCATCCACTGAACAACAGCCCAAGCCCCTAGTAGCAGCTCCCACGAGGGGCAGAGGGCGAGGCTGAGGCCGTGTTAGTGGCCGAGGTAGGGTAGAGCTCAGACCAGAGCAGCAGCACCAGCGGCGGAGCCTCAAGTTGACTTTCCTGGTGAGGTTCTGGACCCAGCAGTTCCGATGGGCCCAGCTTAGGTCCCAGAGGGGTTTACTGCTACCCCTGTACTCTAGTATGCTCTGGTCTACCTAGTGGGCCTTATGGAGAGTGTCACCCGAGCAGGATTACATCCTGTAGCACCAGCCGTCTCTTAGGATGGAGGAGGAGCCCAGACTCTTGCTACTCACACTCCGGAGCAGGTAGCTCCCCAGTTTCAGACTCTAGCAGCTCAGCCAGTTGGAGCAATTCAGCCGGGTGTGGTAGCTCAGACTGGTGATGGAGCAGCTATGTCTGCCGATGCTTTGTGGAGATTGGATAGGTTTACCAAGCTCTTCACTACTACTTTTAGTGGTGCATCTTCTGAGGATCCCCACGATTATCTAGACAGATGTTATGAGGCTCTCAGGAACATGGGGAAAGTTGAGACTAATGGGGCCGATTTTGCTACTTTTTGCTTGTATGGATCCGCCAAGACTTGGTGGAGAGACTATTGTTTGGCTAGACCAGCCGGATCACCAGCCTTGACTTGGGAGCAGTTTACTCAGCTATTTCTGGAGAAGTTTCTCCCCATCACTTAGAGAGAGGCCTATTAGAGGCAATTTGAGCGTCTCCAGCAAGGTTCTATGACTGTTACCTAGTATGAGACCAGATTCATCGACTTGGCTCGTCATGCTCTTATCATACTTCCCACCAAGAGAGAGAGGGTGAGGAGGTTCATTGATGTTCATCTGATTCGTCTTCAAATGGCTAGGGAGACTAGGAGTGGGATATCTTTCCAGGCGGCAGCCAATGTGGCCCGGAGAGTTGAGATAGTTCTATCGCAGGGAGGTAGTCATGGGTCGGACAAGATGCCTCGACATTCATGAAAATTCAGTGGTACCTCATCAGGAGGTAGAGATTTGTATAGTAGGGGCCATCCTCCTAGGCCTTTTCAGTCAGCACTTCAGGTTTTTCATGGTGCCTCAGGTGGTCGTGGTCCTTAGATGCAGTATTCTGATCACAGCCCTAAAGTGCACCACCAGCTCCTATCAGTGCACCGCCGCACCAGAATTTTCGGGGTGGTAATTCAGGTCGCCAGGGTCAGTCTCACTTTTCTCAGCCACAACATTTAGGTAGATGTTTTGAGTGTGGTAAGTATGGTTATATCAGGAGGGCTTGTCCGAGATTGGTGGGTACTCAGTCGTAGTAGCAGGGTTCCCTTGCTATGGTTCAGGTACCAAGTGTTCCACAGCCCGCCCAGCTAGCTAGAGGTGGGGGTAGAGGTTCTAGAGGTGGAGGTAGAGGTGTTAGAGGTGGAGCTCAGACCGCTAAAGGTGAATGTCAGCCAGTAGCAGGCCGTCTTAGAGATGTAGTCCAGGGTGGTGGGGCCCAACCTTGATGTTATGCTCTTCCAGCCAGGCTTGAGGCTGAGGCTTCCAATGCAGTTATCACAGGTACTGTTCTGGTTTGTGGCAGAGATGCTTCAGTTTTATTTGATCCAGGTTCTACATACTCCTATGTGTCATCTTATTTTGCACCGTATTTGGTCATGCCTAGTGATTCTTTGAGTGCTCCTATTTATGTATCTACACTAATGGGTGTATCTTATGTGGTAGATTGTGTCCATCGCTCTTGTATAGTTGTGATTGGGGGTCTTGAGACTCGGGTAGATTTATTGCTTCTCAACATGATTGATTTTGATGTCCTATTACGGATAAACTGGTTATCACCTTACCACACTATAGTGGATTGTCATGCCAAGACTGTGACCTTAGACTTACCGAGTTTACCTCGTTTAGAGTGGAGAGGGACTACTGGTCATTCTACCCGTAGTGTTATCTCTTATATAAAGGCTAGGTGTATGGTCGAGAAAGGGTGTTTGGCCTATTTGGCCTATGTCCGTGATTCTAGTGCTGAGGTTCCTTCTATTGATTCTATGTCCGTTGTTCGTGAGTTTCCTGAGGTATTCCCTTCAGACTTTCCGGGTATGCCATCCGATAGGGATATTGACTTTTGCATTGATTTAGCTCTGGGCTCCCAGCCCATTTCTATTCCGCCATATCGTATGGCGCCGCCTGAGTTGAAAGAGTTGAAGGGGCAGTTGCAAGACTTGCTTGAAAAGGGCTTCATTAGACCTAGTGTTTTGCCTTGGGGTGCACCGGTTTTGTTTGGTAAGAAGAAGGATGGACCGATGAGAATGTGTATTGATTACCAGCAGTTGAACAATGTTACAATCAAGAATAAGTATCCGTTGCCGAGGATTGATGATTTTTTTTATCAGCTTCAGGGTGCCAAGGTATTTTCGAAGACTGACTTGAGATCTGGCTACCATCAGTTAAGGATTAGGGCATCTGATGTTCCCAAGACAGCTTTCCGCACTTGGTACGGGTATTATGAGTTCTTGGTGATGTCATTCGGGTTGACAAATGCCCCAGTAGCTTTTATGGATTTGATGAACCGAATGTTCAGGCCTTACTAGTATTCGTTCGTGATAGCCTTCATTGATGATATTTTGATATATTCCCGCAGCCGGGAGGAGCACAAGCAGTATTTTAGAGTGGTTCTTTAGACTTTGAGGGATAGCCAGTTGTATGCTAAGTTTTCGAAGAATGAGTTTTGGTTGAGTTCAGTTGCATTTATGGGTCACGTTGTATCGGTAAAGGGTATTCAGGTTGATCCGAAGAAGATTGAGGTAGTCAAGAACTGGCTTAGACCAGCATCAGCTATGAAGATTCGGAGTTTCTTGGGATTGGCAAGCTACTACCATTGGTTCGTAGAGGGGTTTTCATCTATCGTAGCCCCGATGACCAGCTTGACCCAGAAGGGTGCCCAGTTCAGATGGTCGAACGAGTGTGAGGCGAGCTTTCAGAAGCTCAAGACAGCTCTGACTATGGCACCGATGTTGGTTTTGCCCACAGGTTCAGGGCCTTATACGGTTTATTGTGATGCATCTCGTATTGGACTTGACATAGTGTTGATGCAGGATGGTAAGGTCATTGTTTATGCCTCACGACAATTGAAGATTCATGAGAAGAACTATCCAGTTTATGATTTGGGGTTAGCAGCCATAGTTCACGCGTTGAAGATTTGGAGGCATTATCTGTATGGTGTGGTATGTGAGGTGTTAACGGATCACAAGAGTCTACAATATTTTTTCAAGCAAAAAGAGTTGAATTTGAGGCAGAGAAGGTGGTTGGAGTTGTTAAAGTACTATGATATCACTATCTTATATCATCCGGGAAAGGCCAATGTGATGGTCGATGCTTTGAGTAGAAAGTCAATCAGTATGGGCAGTCTTGCTTATATTCCATTCGGTGAGAGACCTTTTGCCTTGGATGTTCAGGCTTTGGCCAATTAGTTCGTGAGGTTGGATGTTTCTGAGCCCAATCGTGTGTTAGCTTGCACAGTCGCTCGTTCTTCCTTATTGGAGCGTATCTCTAATCGATAGTACGATGATCCCCATTTGTGTGTCCTTAGAGGCACGATGCAACACGGAGGTTCCAAGCATGTTACCTTAGGTGATGATAGAGTTTTAAGATTGTAGGGTCGAGTTTGTGTGCCTAATGTGGATGGACTCTAAGAGTTGATTTTAAAGGAGGCCCATAGCTCCCGG
Organism: Nicotiana sylvestris; assembly: GCF_000393655.2. Taxonomy (NCBI): domain Eukaryota; kingdom Viridiplantae; phylum Streptophyta; class Magnoliopsida; order Solanales; family Solanaceae; genus Nicotiana; species Nicotiana sylvestris. The sequence goes on along the minus strand of NC_091059.1, from coordinate 130,279,994 downwards.
TACTCTATTCATCCGGGCGCTGGAAAGATGTATCAAGATTTGCGGCAGCATTATTGGTGGCGGAGAATGAAGAAGGATATTGTTGCATATGTGGCTCAGTGTTTGAATTGTCAGCAGGTTAAGTATGAGCATTAGAGTCCCGGTGGTTTTCTCCAGAAGATTGGGATTCCTGAGCAGAAGATTAAGGAAGTTCAACGCAGTGTGGGTTATTATTGATAGGCTGACCAAGTCAGCATATTTCATTCCTGTGGCAGTCTCCTATTCTTCCGAGAGGTTAGCTGAGATCTATGTCCGGGAGATTGTTCAACTTCATGGTGTGCCCGAGTCTATCACTTCGGACCTAGGTACGCAGTTTACCTCGCATTTTTGGAGAACAGTTCAGCGAGAGTTGGGCACACGGGTTAAGTTGAGCACATCATTTCATCCTTAGACGGACGGGCAGTCCGAGCGGACTATTCAGATTTTGGAGAATATGCTCAAAGATTATGTCATTGACTTTGGAGGCTCATGGGATCAGTTCTCTCCTTTAGCAGAGTTTGCCTACAACAACAACTACCAGTCGTGTATTTAGATGGATCCTTATGAGGCTTTATATGGTAGGCGGTGTTGATCTCTGGTTGGATGGTTTGAGCCGGGAGAGGCTCGGTTGTTGGGTAGGTTCTAGTTTAGGATGCCTTGGACAAGGTCAGGATCATTCAGGATAGGCTTCCTACAGCTTAGTCAAGGCAAAAGAGTTATGCCAACCATAAGGTTCGAGATTTGGCATTCATGGTCGGTGAGCGGGTATTGCTTCGAGTGTCGCATATGAAGGGCGTGATGAGATTTGGGAAAAAGGGCAAGCTTAGCCCTAGGTTCATTGGCCCGTTTGAGATTCTTGATCGAGTAGGAGAGGTGGCTTATAGACTTGCGTTGCCCCTGAGCTTATCAGCTGTGCATCCAGTGTTTCATGTGTCCATGCTTCGGAAATGTAACGACGATCCATCCCACGTGTTAGATTTCAACACTGTCCAGTTCGACAAGGACTTGTCTTATGAGGAGGAGCCGGTAGCTATTCTAGACCGACCGGTTCATCAGTTGAGATCGAAGAGTTTCCCTTCTATTCGTGTTTAGTGGAGAGGTCATCCCACTGAGGCATCGACCTGGGAGTTCGATTCCGATATGCGGATCTGTTACCCCCATTTTTTCCCTGACTCAGGTACTTCCTTCTTCTGCCCGTTCGAGGATGAACGATTGTTTTAGAGGTGCAGGATGTGATGACCCAAAAGGCCACCAACTTGTTTTAAATGTGAATCCTACATTTTGAGGCCTTAAAAACCTCTTTCGGCATCACCTCAGTTTGCATGCGCAATCCAGGCGCGTAGCCGGAAAGCCATTTTTGTGAAAATCTATGAAAATGACGAATTTTTAATATAAAATGAATTAATTTGACTTCGGTCAATATTTTGGGTAAACAGACCCAGACCTGTGATTTGATGGTCCCGGAGGGTCCGTAGGAAAATATAGGACTTGGGCATATGCCCGGAATCGAATTCCGAGGTCCCAAGCTCGAGAAATGAATTTTTGAAAGAAATTATTTTCTGAAATTATTTATGAGATTTGAAAATGAATTGTGATTAGAACTTGATGGTATCGGGCCCATATTTTGGTTCTGGCACCCTGTATAGGTCTTATATGTGGTTTAAGATAAGTCTGTGAAGTTTGGTAAGAAACGGACTTGAAACGACGTGAATCAGACCATTTTTGAGAAAATTGGAAATTTGAAGTTCTTAAGGAAATTTCATGATTTTGATGTTAAATTCATAGTTTTTGATGTTATTTTAGTGATTTGAATGTACGAGCGAGTCCGTATGATGTTTTTAGGTTGGTGTGCATGTTTGGTTTGGAGACCTGAGGGCTCGGGTGAGTTTTGGATAGGCCACGGGTGAATTTTTGGACTTGAGGATTGCAGACTTTCAGTTATTTTTGTGCAGGCCTGCATGCTTCGCATTTGTGAAGCCTGACTCGCAAATGTGATATTGCAAATGCGAGGGGCTTGGTCGCAGTTGCGAAAGCAGCCCAGGCCAGCCTATCTTCGCAATTGCGAGGATTTTGATCCCTAATGCAATCCCCCACCTTAAAGCCAGTCGTCGCAACTGCGACACACCCTTAGCATTTTGCATCTCACAAATGCGAGAACCCCCTTCGCAATTCCCAACATAGCAGAGGTCGGGGTTCACAATTGTGAACCCCTGTTCGCATTTCCTATACCTGCGACCTGCAACTTTTATACTTAGTCGAAAATAGATAATTTTTCACCTCTTTTCAAAACACAAACTCCCTAGGGCAATTTTTCAAGAACAACTCTTCTTTCAAATCGATTGTAAGTCAATTTATACTCGTTTCCTTCAATAATTAACATCTTTTAACATGATTTAAACTCAAAATCAATGATTTTCATGGGGAAATTGGTGTTTTGGGTAGAACCTAGATTTTTTCAAAAATTGGGGATTGGGACCTCGATTTGAGGTTCGATTTCAAAACAAATTATATATTTGGCTTCGTGGGGAATGAGTAATCGGGTTTTGATTTGAACCTCGGGTTTTGACCATGTCGGCCCGGGGGCGATTTTTGACTTTTTGGGAAAACCTTTGGAAAACTCATTTTCATGCATTGGGGTTATTCATTTAGCGTTTATTGATGTAATTAAGTAACTTGTGGCTAGATATAAGTGAATTGGTGGTGGAATCAAGGGGTAAAGGGATAGTTGAGACGTGAATTGTATTCGTGGCATCGAGGTAAGTGTTTGGTCTAACCATAGCTTGAGGGATTAGGAGTTGTGTCCTATTTGCTACTTACTTCTTGTTGAGTACGATGTATAGGCATGGTGACAAGTATCTATACGTTGGTAGCGAGCATGACCGTGAGTCTTATATTGTGATTTATTGTGTTCTTGAATAATACTACGGATGCTTAAGTTGATGATTCTCTGTATTGAGCAAGGATTATGGTTATTATTGTGGAAGTTACTTATGACTGAGTATTGGGGTTAGCTGAGGTAGTTAGGTGTTGGAACAAGTTTGGTTATAGTTGTTTCTCCCTTGCCGGGATGTAGTTACTCATACTGTTGATTCCCTTATCGGGATAGCATAGTTCTTTATTGATCCCTTGCCGGGACTCTTGTTATGATTGTTGTTGATTATATATGTGGATCGGGTTGCACGCCGCAACAATATTATATGTGGATCGGGTTGTACTGCACAACAATATTATATGTGGATCTAGTTGCACGCCGCAACAATATTATATGTGGATCAGGTTGCACGCCGCAACAATGATATATTGGGATCGGGTTGCATGCCGCTACAGTGTTGTTATATATTGGGATCGGGTTGCACGCTGCAACAGTGTTGTTATATAATGGAATCGGATTGTACGCCGCAACAGTATTATTATATATTGGGATCGGGTTGCGCGCCACAATAATTGCTGATACAAAGTGTTGATAAATTGGATACAAGTTTCTTATTCTTTTGTTGTGAATTCTAAGTTGTCCTTATGCCATTACTCTTGATATACTGTTGATATTGATACACCCCCGCAACATGTAACCCCTCCCATATTTATTTGTTTATTCCTGTTTTATTTTTTCGTTGTATATTATATAACTGCACAGGTTCATTTGGTAGTCTGGTCCTAGCCTCGTCACTACTTCGCCGGGGTTAGACTAGACACTTACCAGCACATGAGGTTGGTTGTGCTGATACTACACTCTGCACTATGTGCAGATCCCGGAGCAACTCTTGGACCATAACATTTGGGTGGCTAGCTTCAGTCCACGCGGAGATCCAAGGTAGACCAGCAGGCATCCGCAGGCCCTGGCGTCTCCTTTATCCTTTATTTCCTGTTTCATTCCTTTGATTTGGAAACAATGCATCTTTATTTTAGACTTTGTATTTAGCACTCTTAGATCGTTTGTGGTACTGTGACACCAGTTCTGGGTGATTAAGGCTTAAAGAGTTGTATTAGATTTATATTTTTGATATTTTACTACATTTTTCCGCTTAATGAAATTTCCGCCGTTTTTCACATTATTGCTTTATAAATGCTAAAAAGGTATAAAATGGATAAAGGTAATCTATTCAATAATTGGCTTGCCTAGCTCATACTAGTATGCACCATCACGACTCCCAAGGGTGGGAATTCCGGGTCGTGATAATAATTTTCATAGTATAGTGTTTATCTTGATGATATGGATCTTGTACATAGAAGCATTGGTGTGCTTGAGATGCTAGAATAAAAGGCTTTTCCTGATAGCATTTCTTGTTGAAGTAGACATAAGTAAGGCCATAAATATCTTCTTCATCCTCATACCAGCCACACTTAAACAAGACAACCTTAAAATAGCCATAATAATCTAACTCAACTATATCAACTATTCTTCTATAATAAGTCAAATTTGCATCAACCAGATTTTTATCCTTTGCGCTTGCGAATCCTGTTGTTAGGGAAACTAGTGTAACACCACTATTTTGCACTTTACGCCTTGCATCACGCTGCCTTGTATTGAATATATATCCATTAATGATATATCCAGAATATCTTTTAGCAACTGAATTAGGTCCTACGGATAACTGTTTTATCAAATCAGGAACATCCTCATACGACACACGAGTTTCAAACCATTGAGAGAAGTTCTGACTATGATTCTTGGCCTTGCTCTATCTAGATCCTCGTTTTTTATTATTAACCTCCACCTCATGCTCTTAGAACAAGAATTTTTATTTGTTAGAAAAAATAAAAAAAATAATTTAAGAATTATGCATAAATGAAAATACTACAAGTGAATAAAGTTACCTAATATATTCTTGAACTTCATCACAATTGTTCAATATGTATGCATGCGCCTGACCTAGTGACCTGCCATCTAAAACAATTGGATTACTCTTTATGGCTCCTAAAGGACAACCTTTGTTAGGGAACAAATTGAAATGTTGTGCATCAGAACCACATTCATCATTATTTCGGGTTCTTCTATTAAATCTGGTTTGCACACCCCCGTGTAAGTATCTAGAGTATAGAGTTAAACACTATTCAATCAAATATGCCTCAGTAATAGATCCCTCTGGAAGATTTTTGTTGCGAACATATAATTTTAATGTACACATATACCTTTCAGGAGGATATATCTATCGATTCTGAACTGGACCTCTTAATCTTACCTCGTTCGCCAAATGAATAGGCAAATGAATCATTATAAAAAAAAAGTTGGAGGAAAAATTCGTTCAAACTGATTCAATGTTTCTCTAATCTTTATCTCCATACAATCTAGCTCTTCCAGTGTGATAACATTTTGACATAGACGGTGGAAGAAGGAACTTAGACGAATTAAAGGAATAGCAACAAGATCAGGAAGTATGTTTTTATTAGTATTGTCAACAAATAATGTAACATAAAATGAGCATCATGGGTGTTATAACCAGATAATTGTTTTTTGTCTAGTTGCACACACCTAGATATGTTGGAAGCACTACCATTTGGTAGCTTTTCTATCTTTACAACACCACAAAAAATTAATTTCTCTCCATTAGCCATTGAGAAGCACACTTTTGCATACCTTATTCTTTTTCCATTCTTTGTATCTTTTGGTTGAAGGTTCTTTCTAATGCCCATCTGTTTTAGATCATAACGAGCATTTGCATGATCTTTTGTCTTGCCAGAAATATCTAGAAGAGTTCCAATTATGTTATCAACAATATTTTTCTCTATGTGCATTGCGTCAAGATTGTGATGTAATGAATTGTGCTGCCAATGAAGTAACTTGAAAAAGATTGACTTTTTTTTCCATGGTCCATCATTTGTTCTCTTCCGCTTATTCTCAAACATATTGTTAAAATTCTGTAAGCTATTAAGCACATCGGTTCCATTTAATAAAGGAGGAGGAGGCCTAAATTATGTTTTCCCATTGAAAGTCCTTTTGTTAGATCTCCATGGATGATCCATGGGTAGAAAAACACGATGATCCATATAGAAAATTTTTCGACTATGTTTAAGATAGAGAGAGTTAGTGCTATAATTACAACAAGGGCAAGCCAACTTTTCTTTAGTACTCCAACCATATAACATAGCATATGCAGGGAAGTCATTGATTGTCCATAAAAGAGCTGCTCGCAATTGAAAGGTTTGATTTCTTGAATCATCATATGTTTCCACCCCGGACTCCCACAACACATCCAACTCTTCTATCAGTGGTTATAAATAAATATTGATGTTATTGCCAGGTGATCGCGACCTAGGTATAAGCAAAGAAAGCAAACAATATTCTGGCTTCACACACATCCAAGGAGGAAAATTATACACCATTAAAATAACATGCCATATGCTATGATATATGCTCATGATACGAAATGGATTGAACCCATCACTTGCCAAGCTAAGTCTCAAATTGCGAGAATCTCTTGCAAAATCTGGATGAAAGTTATTAAAGTCTTTCCATGCTTGGCCATCAGCAGGATGCCTTAACTTTCCATCTTTAGAACGCTCCTCGTTATGCCACCTCAATGTATCCGCTTTCTTTGAGCACATGAATAGCCTTTTGAGTCTAGGAATTAATGGAAAGTGTCTCAAAAATTTTGCTGGAATACGATGAGCCTTTTTAGAAGGCTCAATCTTGCTATCTATTTCAGGATATTTAATACTTCTAGAGCTCTACTGTAACGACCCGGTCGGTCGTTTCATGTGTTACCGCTCCGTTTCTCCAATTTCTGCTTCTTATTATTTTGTTCAGTTGTATTACATGTTATCGGGTTGATTGACTCGAGTTCGGAGAGGTTATGGTAAGGTTTGAGATACTTAGTCTCTTTTGAGTAGGCTTGAGTTGGAAAAGTCAACCGGATGTTGACTGTGACGACCCGGCCGGTCGTCTTAAGAATTAATGCCCCGATCCCCTATTAATTTCTTTTCACCGGTTTATTGTTTTTTTTATTTGTCGGGATGTTCGGTTTTTGAGTTTCGGAGAGTTTTGGGACACTTAGTCCCTAAATGAGAGCTTAAGTGTTGGAAAGTTGACTGTAGTTGGAACAGTGTGAAGACGACCTTAAAATGGAATTTTGATGATTCTGTTAGCTCTGTTGGGTGATTTTGGGTTTAGGAGCATGTTCGGATTGTGTTTTGGAGGTCTGTAGCTAATTTAGGCTTGAAATGCCGGAAGTCGAATTTTTGAAGTTTTCGGTTCGATAGTGATATTTTGATCCGAGGGTCGGAATGGGATTCCAAAAGTTGGAGTAGCTCCATAGTGTTTAATGTGACGTGTGTGCAAAATTTCAGGTCATTCGGACGAGGTATGATAGAGTTTTTAGAATTCTTAGGCTTGAATCCGATGAAACATAGGTGGTTTGATGTTGTTTTGAGCATTACGAAAGTTGGAACAAGTTTGAATGATGTTTTAGGATTTGTTGGCTGGGTTGGTTGAGGTCCCGGGGGCCTTGGGTGTGTTTCTGATGCTCAACGGACCATTTTTGGACTTGGAGAAGGATCAGATTTTTGCTGGTATTTATTGTAGACTTTTCTTCATCGCGATCGCATGGGGAGGATCGAGATAGTGAAGGCTTAGGCGATCCAGAGGGAATTTTGCTCTTCGCATTCGTGTGAAGAGGAATGCGAACGCGTAGCTTTGGGGCAGTGCTGAATCGCGAACACGTGGACTAGGCCGTGTTCGCGTAGAAGAAATAAGGCGGCTATGGTTAAATGTTTCTCTACGCGGTTGCATAAAGCCAACCGCGTTCGCGTAAGTATAAGAGAGCTAAGCGTCGTGTTTGCGGATGAGGTTCAGCGTTCACGTAGAGTAAATCTAAGGCGCGTGGTTGTTGTTCTTCGCGATCGCGACTGGTGTTCCGCGATCGCAATTAAGGAATTGCCTGGGCAGATTTTTAAAACCCAAAATCGAGGGTTTAAGCCATAATTCATATTTTGGACTTAGGAGCTTGGGAGATTTCGATTTTTGAAGAGATTTCCACCTGGGCAATTTGGGTAAGTAATTCAACTCGGTTTAGACTAATTTCTATGAATCTACACTTAAATCGATCCTTTAATTTCGAAATTATGGTGGAAATTGGGGAAAAGTTCTTAGACCAAGAAATTGAGTTTTGATTGGGGATTTGACATTGGATTGAGATAATTTTAATATGGTTAGACTCGTGAGAGCGTGAGGATTCCAAAAATATAAATTTTACCCGATTCCGAGACGTGGGCCCAAGGGGCGTTTTGGTTATTTTACCTAATTTCGCGTATTAGCTTAGACTTTAATTGTAGAATCAGTTACTTGAAGTGTTATTTATATTATGAAATTGAATTGAATAGATTTAGGCCATTTGGAGTCGAATACTCGTGGCAAGAACGTGGTCTCGGGTCGATTTTGAGGTGGTTTGTGGTAAGTGGATTGTCTAACCTTGTGTGGGGGACCTTCCCCTTAGGATTTAGTATATTTGATATTTGAAATGCCTTGTACGTGAGGTGACGAGTGTGTACTTGAGCTAATTGTTGAAAATCCGGTTTTCTTTAAGTAATTTCAATTGTGTTCCTTTTCCTATTTCATTTTACTTGCGCTTTTAAACCTGCTGTTAGTTAGAGAAGCATGTCTAATTGACTTAATTGCTTTATTTGCTTTAATTGACTTATTTGTATTACGTGAAGCATGCTAGGTTATAATTGCCCGTGTTACCTTGTTATGAAGTTGAGATTATTTAAGTATTCCTTGTGCCATTGTTATGTGTTTTACTTTGGGACTACGGGACGACATCCTAGGAGATCCCCTGTATGAGTTTACAATTTGAGTTGAAGTGCGGGATACCGAGAGATCCCCAACACGTATATTGAGGATACCAAGAGATCCTCGAGCTACCAAGAGATACCTAGCATATGTTGAGGATACCGAGAGATCCTCGGGATAACAACAAATCCCTATCATACATTGAGTATACCAAGAGATCCTCGGAATACCAAGAGATCCCTATCATACATTGAGCATACCAAGAGATCCTTGGGATACCAAGAGATCCCTAGCATATATTGAGGATCCCGAGAGATCCTCATGATACCAGGAGATCCCTATCATACATTGAGGATACCAAGAGATCCTCGGAATACCAAGAGATCCATAGCATACATTGAGGATACCGAGAGATCCTCGCGATACCAATAGATCCCAAATATATATTGAGGGTACTAAGAGATCCTCGGGATACTGAGAGATCCCTGGTTATTTCCTTGTGATTGTTTTGCCTCTGTTTCAGTTATTGAATTCCTTGTTTTCCTATATTAAATTCGTATTGTTAGTTTTCAACTATACTGCTTATCTTATATTGTCATACCTTATATTTTTATTTTACCTCAGTAGGGCCCTGACCTTCCTTGTCACTACCCGATCGAGGTTAGGCTTGGCACTTACTGAGTACCGCTGTGGTGTACTCATGCCCCTTCTACGCATGTTTTTCATGTGCAGATCTAGGTACTGCGACTCAATTCTATCACCTTTGAGGCGAGGCGACTGCTCTTACGACTTCAAGGTTTATCTGCCGCATCCGCAGACCGAGGAGTCCCTTTCTATTCTAGCTTTTAAGCATTTGCCCTTCTATATTTCTTTTCCTTGTTAGATATTCTGGGGTTAGAGTACTGTGTAGTGATCCATAGCTTGTGATTCATGGGTTTCCGGGTCTTAGAAGTTCGTATTAGTTTGAGAGTTAACTATTGTGTATGCCGAGCGGCAATTTTAAACACTGTTTTATCGTTCTTTATTCTATTTTAATTTGTTTCATTCCGCAATTTGGTTACCTTCCACAATTTAGGCTTACCTAGTCATAGAGGACTAGGTGTCGTCACAATGGTTCACGGAGGGCGAACCGAGGTTGTGACATTAACTTATGTGAACAATGGCTTGGATATGAATTATAATGGTTTGGATAGCTTCAGGAGATGATTTGGGACTTAGGTGTGTGATCGGAACATGTTTTGGAGGTCCGTAGTAGATTTAGGCTTGAATTAGCGAAAATGGAATTTTGGAGTTTTCCGGTTGATATTAGAGATTTTGATATAGGGGTCGAAATGGAATTCTTGGAGTTGAAGTAAGTTCATTGTGTCATTTGGGATATGTGTGCAAAATTTCAGGTCATTGGGATGTGGTTTGATAGACTTTTTGATCAAAAGCGGAATTCGGAAGATTTTGGAACCTTAGGCTTGAATCCGATGTGATTCGATATTGTTTGAGGCGTCTTGAAGATTAGTATAAGTTTGGATATTAGTATGTGACTTGTTTCTGCTTTTGGTTGAGGTCCCGGGGGCTTCGGGGTGATTTCGGATGGTTGATGGAATGTTAGGAATTTGAAGTTGCAGCTGAAGTTTATGGCTGTTGTCATAACCATATATGCGGTTGGAAGGCCGTAGGTGCGACTCACGCAAATACGGAATCAAGCTGCAGAAGCGGCCAAGAGGTGAGACGTGAGGAGCCGCAGAATCGGATGTCTAGACGCATCTGCAATGGCGTAGGTGCGAGTGAGCAACCGCAGGTGCGGTCCCAGGCCTTTAAGTGAGAACCGCAGATGCGGTGAGCTAGACCGTAGAAGAGGGACCACAGAAGCGGGAAATGGACCGCAGGTGCGGAATCCCTGGGTCAGAAAGTATATAAGGTTTCCTTCGCGAATGTTTGCTAAGTTCTCCATTTTTTAAGACGGGAAGTGAGCTAGGGCAGTGAATTTCAAGGGAAATCAGAGATTATCAGTCATGTAAGCTACCTAAGTTTCAATACTTGAGTTTATGATAATTTTTCCATTGTTTAATCATGGTATTAGTGAAAATTAAGGAAGAAAATTGAGGGATTAGGGCTTGATATTGGAGAGCTTTGAGTGGGGATTTGAGGGGCCATCTGAGGTCCGATTTCGATGCTTTTGGTATGAATAGACTCGTGGGAGGATAAGGATTCTATTGACGTGATTTTTATGGAATTTCAAGATGTGGGCCTGGGGGTCGGGTTTGGCCAATTTCGGGAATTGTGTTGTAATTTGATTATTTTCACATGGGCTTCGTTCCCTTAGCATATTGTAAAGTTATGATTTTGATTTTGGGTATATTCGGCGCGAGTTGAGGCCAAGGCGAGAGGCAAAGGCGTCGCGGAGTAGTATTTCATCCGGTTTGAGGTAAGTAACCATTGTACATCTAGACTGAGGGTACAAAACCCCAGTATTTCGTATTGTTTTGATAAATGAGGTGATGCACATGCTAGGTGACGAGCGTATGGGCGGGCACCGGTAGGGATTATGAATTGGTCCGTCCCGTAGCGACTATCAAGCCGCATATTTGATTTGAAATCTTATAATATCACATATTTTAGAGATTCATACTATATTATGGGTTGTATGCCATGTTTGGGGCCTTGTGCCGACCTGTTGAGACCCTTAGGGGCATTTTTACTATTTTTCCTCTCTATCTATTTGAAAGCCTATCCTCAATCATGTTTAACCTGTTTATTGTTTAAACCTGGTTTTTGTCACTGTACTTCTTAAAATGTGAAAACTGTTTGGGCTGAGTTTCCCTGATTTCCACTATTTGCCCAAGTGGTTGTGAGGGTAATGACTGAGAGAGGTTGAGGACCCAATCGTGAGGATTATATATATATATATATATATATATATATATTGTGGATCGAGTTGCATGCCGCAACAATATTATATGTATATATTATGGATCGGGCTGCACGCCCCAACGATGATTATATGGATCGGGTTGTACGCCGCAGTGGTATATATTTTGGATCGGGCTACGCGCTGCAGTGATATGATGCTTGGGCTGTATGAGCCCCTTCGGAGTCTGTACACCCCCAATGAGCGTAGCCGACTATAAACTATGGATCGCGTTGCACACCACAACGGTTATTATGATTTTTTTAATATTATGACATATTATTGAGCCGGAGTGCTAAGTGTGAGTACTGTGTGACGAGAGGTGAGTCACAAGTGACTGAGAGGCTTGCCCGAAAGGCTATATTTATGAGTGATACCTTGCCCGAGGGGCCCATTTTTATGACAGTTTTGCTGATTTCACTCTTCTTTTATAATGAGCCTCTGTTGGAAAACTGCTAAATAAATGATTTCAAAGTATTTCAATTGAAAACTGATGTTTTACGAAGTAACTGGCCTTTAAACTGTTGAGTTGACTAGATATTCTGTTGTATACTCTTATATGTGATTTTTAACTACTCGTCACTGCACTCAGACCTTATTTACTTTAGTTACTTACTGAGTTGGCATACTCACTTTACTCCTTGCACCTTGTGTGCAGATCCAGGTGCTCGAGCGGCAGAGTGAGGGTCCCTAGAATTTTTGGAGCTTACCAGAGATTGCAAGGTATCTACACAGCGTCCGCATCCCTACTTTCCTCCTTCCTATCCTTGTTTTCTGCATTTTTAGACTTGTTATGTAATAGACAGTCGGACTAGTTGTATTTAGAGGATCTAAACTTGTGACACCAGATGATTGGGCTGTGTTTGGTTTGTTGTTATATTGTCTTTTCGCACATTTCAGTGATTTAGATATTTCTTATGCAAATTTGAAACTTAATCAGTATTAGAAAAATGGTTTACTAAAAGGAATTTACTGTGGTTAATGGTTTGGGTTGGCTTGCCTAGTATTGTGATAGACGCCATCACGACTGTGGTATTGGGGTCGTGACAAATTGGTATTAGAGCTAGGTTACATAGGTCTCGTGAGTCATGAGCCGGTTTAGTAGAGTCTCGCGGATCGGTATGGAGACGTCTGTATTTATCCTTGGAAGGCTGCAGAACCTTTAGGAAAAACTTCATATTCTTGAAATTCTTGTCGTGGGAATCTGTTGATCCAAGTACTAAACTTATGTTATTCTATTCTCTCACAGATGGTGAGGACACGTGCTACCGGTCAGGATAGGCGACCACCAATACCGCCAGTCGGGGCCACTAGAGGCCGTGGTAGGGGTAGGGGTGTAGCCCACACAGCAGCTAGGGCAGCACATGCAGATCCACCAGCCGCCCTAGTTTAGGATCAGGTCTGTCACGACCCAAACCGATCGGCCACGACGGACACCCGGTACCTTACTCAACCGAATAACAACGTAACGTAGCTTTCTTATTACATCATCATATACATGTGACACACGAGCCTAATAGGCCAACATAATTATTTATAAACTCAAAACATAGGCCGACAAGGCCGTACAATCTTTCACGTACACGACATATGTCTACAAACCTTTAAGAATACATAAATATCATAAAGGTCAAGAAAGAGTCCCGCCATACCAAACAATATATGTCTAACTCATACTAACCAAACAAGCAACTCCGAAGCAAATGGAGTGCACCAACATCTTCCGCTGAGCTGATAGCCTACATGGAGGGCTCTCGACCTGTCTATCGAAACCTGCGAGTATGCAATGTAGTGTCCCTAGGCAAAAGGAATGTCAGTACGAATAATGTACTGAGTATGTAAGGCACATAAATAAATACATAAGAGACATGGAAGACATATAGAGTACATGACTCAACCTGTAAGTCTGAATAGCTTTGTAAATCATAAATTACTTTTAGTGTCATACGTATACGTATGAATGTCATGTCGTGCATAGGTACATGTTTCATAACATCATCAGCCTCTGAGGGCATCCCATCATATCATATCGGCCACTGTGGGCAAAATCATCATCGTATACCAGCTGATCAGGTGGTGGTGCGTATATAACACCACAACCTTTCCCATATCCCATATACATATATACGTGTATATAACACCATTTGAATCATATTTACATATATACGCGTATATAACACCATTTGAATTATATTTCAGCCACTATTTGCAATATCATCATCATATACCAGCTGATCAAGTGGTGGTGCGTATATAACGCCATAACCTTTCCCATATCCCATATACATATATATATATACATACATACATACATATATATGTGTATGTAATGCCGTATGAGTTATGGGTCAATGTACATGTATAAATGCATGAAATGCATATGAAATACGATAATAAAATCTCTCGGAATGTCATAAGACCATTATACCTCTGATTAATATCATAAAATTATTTTACGTATTTTCTGAGACCCATGAACAGACGATGGAATAATACGACATATGGAGATTCAAGAACATAGGCACTTCTAATACTTCTATAAATAGAGTCATTTATGGAATTTATGCATTTGCATGTTTCGTTCGTATCGTATGGATCATGCCAAAAGAATAGAAGGGATAGCCTTAACATACCTATTCTTAGTTATACTTCATCTTTCATTAGTCTGTCATTAACTTCATTGTGAGCACTTCATAACCAAAGTGCAAAATCACGTGCTTTCTTGAATGGATTAGATATACTTGAACTCATGTCATTAATAATAGTCATATATTCTTCAAAGAGTGAGATTCATAATATCCTTACCATTAGACCAAAACCTTGCATTCCAATAGGTTTCTAAACTTGAAGTCAGGAATTGGTACTTTAACACCAACCCAATTGACACATTCTCTAGTAACTTCCAAATAGAAACTCACACAAACTACTCCAAGATCAAAACTTTCCATAAATAAGAGACATTTAAGCATCTTCCTAGCAACTCAAACACAAAAATTAACCACCCATGCTAAGATTTTTGCATGGCTGCACCAAATACTTGGCCTAAAATATGTATATCCCAGTTTCTTCATGAACCTTATATTCCAAACGTCATATTTTTGATAAAAGGATTTGGTCTCATAGATTTGCTTTTTGATTCCTCTTGGCAGTGTGTTAAAGAACAAATATATAGAGCTAGTATATTTGACGCCAACTAATTTTTTTGTAATCATCCTATTGAACTACTCTAAGATCCTTAATATGCCACCTATAAGAAATCACTAATGAGTCATCTAAAATTAAAAGGAGGCTACCACGTGGGGTGGGGTGGGAAATATTAATAATTATCCACTTATTAGGTATTTAGGTAATGTCCCGTTACCCGGTAATTAACCAATTACCCGCAAAATTAAGAACTTTCTCAAATTACTTAAAATATTACTCACTTTTCACATACCTTATACACCTTTCTATCATGACCATGTAGTACCTTGTATGGCACTAGTCCATAAATATCGGATATTTTAGCTCGGGCCGTATTTTATCCCAACATGCCAAACTTCAACGAAATTCATTTCTTAGACTTGCTCCCTCTTTTCACCTTCATGAATTTACTAATTACTTGTGAAATATCATAATCTTTATAATCCCCAAATAATCTTTTTCTTGGACTGATGTCAATTATCTTACGACAAATTTAACATAAAATACTGCAGGGTGCAACATCATTGTAACTTATTATTGCGAAGCGTAATATCACCGTAATATAATACTACGGGACGTAATATTGACGTAATATTGCAGGGTGTAACATCATTCCCCCCTTTGGAACATTCGTCCTCGAATGTTGACTGATGCTCTTATCATTTTCATAACTTATTGCTCTTGTGAATAAATACAAAGTCTAGGTTATTCCCTCCTTTAGTCTTTTTGCTCATATCATGACCTATGGTTGAAATCTTCCTAATCTTGCAACTTTTGTTACCTCCTGTCATGCAGCTTGTATGGCCCTGGTTTTGTAGGTGCACTTATGCGATTCATCTTTCCGTTTTCCTTTTATATTTTAGTCAATATCTAGGCCTTACTTTGTATATACAAGGCTTATTAGGATGCCTCTCTGGGCCTCTATAGGTATCCTGAAGTCCTTTGCTCAAACTTTGTAGAACTTACGAATATCTCTATATCTTATCACATAGGTCGTTTAGCCATCCGTATGAATTTACTGCCATAACTCTTACTTTAATTTATCGCTGCTGAGGTCTGATACCAAATCCCAGCTTACTCTCGTTTCTTATTCCATATGTATAAATTTAAGTCCTTTAATGCTTCCTCATTACTGCTCATCTTTAGAGTGACGACCTAATCTCATCTCATACTTTGTGACTTTTGTTCATCCATTGTTGATTCACTTCAATATTGATCTACAATATACCACTCATAACTTGAAACTTCTTATGTAATACCTAACTTTCAATAACTTAGAGAAACTATTACCTCTCTTGTTTTTATGGACTAAATCCCGAGGACTTATCCATGCTCGTCACTTTTTCACTTGCCTTTCCTCATCCTCACTCATGTTTCCTTAAAACTTTGTCGCTCTACCATACTTTAGCTTTCGACTTATACATATCCATTTATACTACTCACAACTTTCCTTCAACTTGCTTGTACCATAGATTTCCTTATGTTATTCTGGCACATCAAGCGAGATATCACATCGTATCCAACTTTTCTCTACTCTCTTAACTAGATCTCTCAGTATTTAGAAACCATAGGTTGGAAGACATGTTGCCGACAATACCGCTATCACTCCTGGTTATTGGATCCCCGTACTTATAGCCTTCTATCCGAAGTATGGATTATTCAAGATCTTCTACCTTTGAGTATCTCGCACGTTGTTCACCTTTACCTTACTTTCCTTAAAATCTCGCATCGTATCTTCTATCTTTTTTTTGACCTCCCTTCCACCTAGGTGTAATTCACGTCCATAACTTGAAACTCTATTGTAATACTCGCACCTCTGGTATATACACAATCCAGTGGGAGCTTCGTACTAACTTCTTATGAGGCTGGTACTTCTTCTAACTGGCTTCCTTGTAGAGCCATTATAGATTATGGTCGTTGTGTTATTTCTCTTGAACGAATGATATTAAGAGTGATTCTGTCATATTCTCAAGCACAACTTCTATAATTTTCCTAGGTCCAATAATCATACTCATGATTTACTTAGACGATGTAATCCTTTAGTTTCCTCTTCCTTCTGATCAGCCTTTACGTAGGCTTGAGCTATCTTCCGATCTGTGGCTCATGGTATCAGTTATTACCTTAGCATTTCATAGGCATTATGGAATATCCATGATATAATCTTTTGACAATTCAATCCTTTGTCTATGCCCTGGGCTCAATTCTTTCTTTTAACTTATACCAGAGTCTTCTATGGTTGTATGATTGTCAACAAATATGCTGCCTGGATAATGTTCCAAAATCTTGAGTGTATCCATAGCGTACTAACTCTGGATCATTGATCAAATAATTCTTTCGTTCCGTCTTAGCTTTCTTTCAACGTAAGCTAATATTTTCCTTGTCTTTCTGCCCCCTTGTTGCGTCCATACTTAGCTTATCTTAGTGCCCACACTTGCAAGAGTTTTCATACAACTCATATGATCTCGAATATTACTTTTAATTCTTACTTCTCGTTCATTAGCCAAGGTAGGTGCCACTTTCCTTTGGAGTGCTTACAATGTTATTGTGAGACTGTTTTTACACGACCCTTTCCTTTTTAGGTCGTTGTGGTTAGGTTGAAGTCTTTTTCCTTATTTCCTCAGCTACTCTTTCATTATAGTACTTAGAGAGAACCCTTGAATCCTGTAAAGTTGTGAGCTTATTATGGACCTTTTGATGTCTTTGCTTGCCTATAATTATCCGTAGTTGCTTCTGAACTGATATTTTGACTGTCTCCCCAGTGACACTCTCTTTTATTCCCGTAACATTCATATGGTACCTTTAACTACCCTGAATCCTATCTGAATATATCTCAAGTACTATAACAACATTACTGTGAGGATGAAATCTCCATGTTGGGGTTTACTACATTTACCTTGCATGATCTACTGATTTGTCTGTAACTTCTTGTCTAGCCATGACTAGGCTCTTCCTGAATCAACTTCTAACTACTCATCGACCAAGTCTTATATACATATTCGACGGAAACTCTCTAAGGTCATTTTCGTTGTCTAACTTACCTCTTGCACTAGCTCCTTATTTATCAATAACCTTCCGGGCAAGAAACCTTACTTCCTTTTTCTAACATCATGCTTACGCAACATTATGGAATCATAGCATAGTTGTAGGATTCGGATAAGTGCAATCTCATCCCTTTCTCATTTTTATCACATTCTTCCTTATCATTCCATATTCCCCCCTTTAGGGGAGTACTAAGAGTTGGAGCTACGACGACCTGCCTATAGATGTTTCACCTTTTCATCTTTGGCATCCTTTCACATCATCCATGACCCTTACTCACCATGCAATAATCCTTCTGTACCAAGGATAACAAATTTCCTTACTTGCGAGGGTGACACTTAGTATAACTGGCATATACAGTCCCTTAAGCTGAACATTTCTCACATTGCTTGCTGTAGGGAAGCGTCTTTCTGAATGACCATTCTCGGAATTTCTCATGAATTTTGTTTTGTCGTCCATTCTATTATTAGCGGAACAAAATCTGAAATTCTTATGATGGTGACTATCATCAGTCACTCAGTCCCTAATTCATGTTTAGTTTATCTTGTTCACCAATCCATACTTTCTCTATTACTCTGGGGTCTAACTTTTCCACTTGGTAATCATGCTAGAGTTGCGAATTTATTTCTTGAAATGAGGACATGATTGTATGGCCTATACTCTTTTGTTGTCCTAAGGCCTGTCACTTCTCGTTTCTTCTTTCACTTGACTATAGATTTTGTAATATTATCATCTTTTGATATACCGTTGTCATCCATATATCAAATCTTACTCATAATGCTTCATTAACTCTTTCTTATTTCCCGCTAACATTTATGCCTATCACTTTATTCTGCAAACTTGAACAAGACATTTTTTTGCTCTTAGCTTCCCTTTGCTCTATCCAATGTCTCTTCAAGTTGCTTAACGTTCTTGCTTTACTAGGGACGCGAGCCATACTAAGGTAATATTTATCCCTTCAAGGCTTATAGTGCATGTCTTTATAGTACTCATATCTATCTGCACTATTTCAGAGTGCACCATCTGGTGTCTCATAAAGAGATCTATTAGCATATTTGCAATATCGTTCGGAAATGTCAACTGACGAAAACAATTCACCCATCATATCTTCTTATACTACTTCTGTTAATCCCCATAGGGCATATCTGGAATGGGTGTGACTCATTGTATATACCTCTGTTACTATTGAATATAACTCACAAAGCTTATGTTCCTCTGCCTCAATTATAATTGTCGTTAGCCTTCATTAATTGGGTTCCTCGTACCCTTCTTCATCTTGCTTCCTTTACTTGTTAAAACCTGTATTTATCTTCTTAATCTCTTTTTTTTTTACCATAAAGATGGATAGAAATTCTTGCCTTAAGGCTTCTTATCAGGAAGCTTGCACCTTTTAGTACACTCATGATCTACTAAAGACCTCACATTTACTTATCGTAGGCATTATACAAAAATTCAATTCCTCTGACTCAGCTCTTCCACAACTATCTCTCTTTCCAATCCTTCTTTCCGGATGTAAGTATTGTCTTATTACGAATAATAAAAAAAGAATTTCGGAATTTGAATTCTTATAAGTGAGCTCTACCACACGATATAGAGTAAGAAGAAAGAGTGACAATCCTAAATGTCCTGTAGCCTCCTGCTTATATGTGTGGTGCATGACACACCCATAAACAAGACTCTACTAGACATGGCTTGTAGACTCCCTAGGACGGAACTGCTCTGATACCACTTTTGTCATGACCCAAACCGATGGGCCGCGACGGGTACCCGGTACCTTACTCAACCGAATACCAACGTAATGTATCTTTCTTATTACATCATCATATACACGTGACATACGGGCCTAATAGGCCAACATAATCATTTATAAACTCAAAACATAGGCCGACAAGGTCGTACAATCTTTCACGTACACGACATATGTCTACAAGCCTCTAAGAATACATAAATATCATAAAGGTCGAGACAGGGTCCAGCAATACCAAACAATATACGCCTAACTCATACTAACCAAACAAGCAACTCCGAAACAAATGGAGCACACCAACATCTTCCGCTAAGCTGATAGCCTACACGGAGGGCTCTCGACCTGTCTAACGGAACCTGCGGGCATGAAACGCAACGTCCCTAGGCAAAAGGAACGTCAGTACGAATAATGTACTGAGTATGTAAGGCACATAAATAAATACATAAGAGACATGGAAGACATATAGAGTACATGACTCAACCTGTAAGTCTGAATAGCTTTGTAAATCATAAATTACTTTTAGCATCATGCGTATGCGCATGAATGTCATGTCGTGCATAGGTACATGTTTCATAACATTATTAGCCTCTGAGGGCATTCCATCATATCATATCGGCCACTGCGGGCAAAATCATCATTGTATACCAGCTGATCAGGTGGTGGTGCGTATATAACACCATAACCTTTCCCATATCCCATATACATATATACGCGTATATAATGTCGTTTGAATCATATTTACATATATACGCGTATATAACACCGTTTGAATTATATTTCAGCCACGGTCGACAACATCATCATCATATACCAGCTGATCAGGTGGTGGTGCGTATATAACGCCGTAAACTTTCCCATGTACCATATACATATATATACATACATATATACGTGTATATAACACCGTATGATTCATGGGTCAATGTACATGTATAAATGCATGAAATGCATATGAAATACGATAATAAAATCTCTCGGCATGTCATAAGACCATTATACCTCTGATTAATATCATAAAATTATTTTATGTATTTTCTGAGACCCATGAACAGACGATGGAATAATAAGACATATGGAGATTCAAGAACATAAGCACTTCTAATACTTCTATGAATAGAGTCATTTATGGAATTTATGCATTTGCACGTTTTGTTCGTATCGTATGGATCATGCCAAAAAAATAGAAGGGATAGCCTTAACATACCTGTTCTTAGTGATACTTCATCTTTCATTAGTCTGTCATTAACTTCGTTGTGAGGACTCCATAACCAAAGTGCAAAATCACATGCTTTCTTGAATGGATTAGATATACTTGAACTCATGTCATTAATAATAGTCATATATTCTTCAAAGAGTGAGATTCATAATATCCTTACCATTAGACCAAAACCTTGCATTCCAGTAGGTTTCTAAACTTGAAGTCAAGAATTGGTACTTTAACACCAACCCAATTGACACATTCTCTAGTAACTTCCAAATAGAAACTCACACAAACTACTCCAAGATCAAAACTTTCCATAAATAAGAGACATTTAAGCATCTTCCAAGCAACTCAAACACAAAAATTAACCACCCCTGCTAAGATTTTTGCATGGCTGCACCATATACTTGTCCTAAAATATGTATATCCCAGTTTCTTCATGAACCTTATATTCCAAACATCATATTTTTGAGAAAAGGATTTGGTCTCATAGATTTGCTTTTTGATTCCTCTTGGCAGTGTGTTAAACAAAAAATATATATAGCTAGTATATTTGACGCCAACTATTTTTTTTTGTAATCATCCTATTTAACTACTCCAAGATCCTTAATATTCCACCTATAAGAAATGACTAATGAGTCATCTAAAATTAAAAGGAGGCTGCCACGTGGGGTGGGGTGGGAAATATTAATAATTATCCAGTTATTAGGTATTTAGGTAATGTCCCGTTACCCGGTAATTAACCAATTACCCGCAAAATTAAGAACTTTCTCAAATTACTTAAAATATTACTCACTTTTCACATACCTTATACACCTTTCTATCATGGCCATGTAGTACCTTGTATGACACTAGTCTATAAATATCGGGTATTTTAGCTCGGGCCGTATTTTATCCCAAAATGACAAACTTCAACGAAATTCATTTCTTAAACTTGCTCCCTCTTTTCACCTTTATGAATTTACTAATTACTTGTGAAATAGCATAATCTTTATAATCCCCAAATAATCTTTTTCTTGGACTGATGTCAATTACCTTACGATAAATTTAACACAAAATACTACAGGGTGCAACATCGTCGTAACTTATTACTGTGAAGCGTAATATTACCATAATGTAATATTACAGGACGTAATATTGCGGGGTGTAACAAGGTCCCAGTTGCGGACGCTCCAGCGGCACCGACTCAAGCACCAACTATGCCTATCATGATTCCAGGCCTTTAGGAGGCTCTAGCTCAGATTCTATCAGTGTGCACTGGTTTGGTTCAGGCAGTCTCAGTTACTATGGCCGCATCTACTTCTCAAGCCGGGGGAGGCACTCAGACTCCCGTTGCTCGCACACCTGAGCAGGTTGTGCGGGGACTTCAGACATCGAGGGCACCTCCATCTTAGCCAGTTGCACCAGCTCAAGAGTATGTGGTACCAGTTATACTAGATGATGAGCAGCATTAATTGGAGAGGTTTGGTAGACTTTAGCCTCCGACTTTCAGTGGTACCGAGGGCGAGGATGCCTAGAGTTTCTTGGACAAGTGTCAGAGGATTCTTCGTACATCGGGTATTTTGGAGACCATTGGTGTAGCATTTACTACTTTTTAGTTTTCTGGAGCTGCCTTTACTTGGTGGGAGGCTTGTGAGAGGCGTAGGATTGTTGGTGCAATGCCCCTTACCTAGCAGTAGTTCTCCATTCTCTTTCTGGAGAAGTATGTGCCACAGTATCGTAGAGAGGAGATGCACATGTAATTCGACCAGTTGCGTCAGGGGGATATAACTGTGACATAATATGAGATGCGGTTCTCTGAGTTAGCTCGTCATGCGGTCTGGTCCCACAGATCAAGAGAGGATCAGGAGGTTCGTTGATGGCCTCACATATCAGCTTTAGATTCTCATGACTAGGGAGAGGGTGTCAGGTGCTACTTTTGAGGAGGTTGTTCACATCGCCAGCGAGATTTAGTCAGTTCGTCGCCAGGAGCAAGAGGAGAGGGAGGCCAAGAGGCCTCGTGGATCTGGTAGCTTTGGTAGTGCTCCTGCGTGAGGTCAGTTTCAGCATGGCAGAGGCCGTCCATTCAGGTAGGCTCAGTTAGCTCACCCGAGTTATCATGGGCCATCATCGGGTCATGGTTCTCACAGTTCTCATCAGGGCCATTCCTCACTCAGTGCCCTTCTAGCCCAGAGCTCATCTCGTGCTCCATCAGTTCAAGGCTCTTCTATGCCAGGTGCATCTACTAGTCATTTAGGTGCTAGGGGTTCCCTTCAGTCCCCGTCTCCAGCACTGGGGAGTTGGTATGAGTGTGGAGAGTTTGGATATATGAGGAGGCAGTGTCCTCGTCTTGTTGAGGGTCCGTCTCAATAGAGGGGTCAGCCCTCAACTTCAACCCCTGTCACTTCACCACCCGCTCAAGTAGCTAGGGGTGGGGGTCAGTCAGCTAGGGGTCGCCCTAGAAGGGGAGGTCGATCCGGTAGTGGTCAAGCTCATTTCTATGCACTCCTAGGTAGACCCGATGTTGTGATTACAGGTATTGTCTCAGTCTGCCGCAAAGATGCCTCTGTGTTATTTGATCCCGATTCCACTTTTTCATATTTGTCATCATATTTTGCTCATTATTTGGATACTCCCCATGAGTCTCTTGTTTCATTTGTTCATGTATCTATTCAGTGGGCGATAGTATTGTTGTAGACCGTGTGTACCGGTCGTGTGTGATGACTATTGGGGGTTGGAGACCCGAGTGTATCTTTTGTTGTTATGTATGGTGGATTTCAATGTTATATTGGTCATGGATTGGCTCTCTCCGTGTCGTGCTATATTGGACTGTCACGCTAAGACCGTGACGTTGGCTATGCCGGGTGTGCCACAGATTGAGTGGCGAGGTTCTACCGATTTTGTCCCCAGTAGGGTGATTTCATTTTTGAAAGCCCAGCGGATAGTTGGGAAGGGTTGTCTTTCATACTTAGCCTTTGTGAGGGATGTCGGTGCAGAGGCTCCTAGTATTGATTCCATTCCTATTGTGAGGGATTTTCCCAATGTGTTTCCTACAGACATGACGGGTATGCCACCAGACTGGGATATTGATTTTGGTATTGATCTGGTGCCGGACACTCAGCCAATTTCTATTCCACTGTATCGTATGACATCAGCAGAGTTGAAGGAGTTAAAGGAGTAGCTTCAAGAACTCCTTGATAAGGGGTTTATTTGTCCTAGTGTGTCGCCTTGGGGTGCACCTATTCTATTTGTGAAGAAGAAGAATGGCACGATGAGTATGTGCATTTATTACAGGCAGTTGAACAAAGTTACAATTAAGAACAAGTATCCCCTGCCTCGCATTGATGATTTTTTTGACCAGCTTCAAGGAGCGATGGTGTTCTCCAAGATTGATCTCCATTCAGGTTATCACCAATTGATGATCAGGGACTCGGATATTCTTAAGACAACTGTCAGGACCCGATATGGTCGTTATGAGTTCCTGGTGATATCTTTTGGGCTGACTAATGCCCCAGCAACGTTCATGCATTTGATGAAAAGTGTGTTTCAGCCTTATCTCAACTCATTTGTCATAGTTTTCATTGATGATATTCTGGTGTATTCACATAGTAAGGAGGAGCACGCAGAGCATTTGAGAGTTGCGTTGCAGAGATTGAGGGAGGAGAAGCTTTACGCAAAATTCTCCAAGTGTGAGTTTTAGCTCAGTTTAGTGGCTTTCTTAGGGAACGTGGTGTCTAGCGAGGGTATTCATGTTGATCAAAAGAAGATAGAGGCGGTTCAGAGTTGGCCCAGACCGCTCTCAGCTATAAGGATTCATAGTTTTCTTGGTTTGGTGGGTTATTACCGCTGATTTGTTCAGGGATTTTCATCTATTGCATCGCCCTTGGCCAAGTTGACTCAGAACGGTGCTTTATTCAAGTGGTCAGATGAGTGTGAGGAGAGCTTTCAGAAGCTCAAGGCTGCCTTGACCACAACTCCATTATTAATGTTGCCATCAGCTTCAGATTTTTATACCGTGTATTGTGATGCTTCGAGAGTTGGTATTGGGTGTGTGTTGATGCAGGAGTGTAGAGTTATTGCCTATGCTTCTTGTCAGTTGAAGCTCCATGAGAAGAACTACCCTGTTCATGATTTGGAATTGGCCGCCATTGTTCACGCACTGAAGATTTGGAGGCATTATTGGTATGGTGTGTCTTGTGAGGTGTTTACTGATCATCGTAGCCTCCAGCACTTGTTCAAGCAGAAGGATCTCAATTTGAGGAAACAGAGATGGTTGGAGCTGCTAAAGGATTATGATATTACTATCTTGTATCATCTAGGGAAGGCCAATGTGGCGGCCGACGCTTTGAGCTGGAAGGCGATGAGTATGGGGAGTTTGGTATATATTCTAGTTGGGGAGAGACCTTTTGCAGTTGATGTTCAGGCCTTAGCCAATCGGTTTGTGAGGTTGGATATTTCGTAGCCTAGTCGGGTATTGGCTTGTGTGATTTCTTGGTTTTCCTTATTTGATCGCATTAGAGGGCACCGGTATAACGATCCTCATTTGCTTATCCTAAAGGACAAAGTTCAGCACGATGATGCCAGAGATGTGACCATTGGTGATGATGGAGTATTGCGGATGCAAGGCCGGATATGTGTGCCTTATATGGATGGGCTTCAGGAGTTGATTCTAAAGGAGGCCCATAGCTCGCAGTATTCCATTCATCCAGGTGCCGCGAAAATGTATCAGGATCTGAGACAACATTATGGGTGGAGGAGAATGAAGAAAGACATTGTGGGATTTGTGGCTCGGTGTCTCAATTGTCAGTAGGTGAAATATGAGCATCAGAGACCGGGTGGCTTACTTCAGCGGACGGATATTCCAGAGTGGAAGTGGGAGCGGATCGCCATGGACTTTGTAGTTGGGCTCCCATAGACTTTGAAGAAGTTCGATGCTATTTGGGTGATTGCGGATCGGCTGACCAAGTCCGCACACTTCATTCCTATGTGTACTACCTATTCTTCAGAGTGGTTGGCAGAGATCTATATCCGGGAGATTGTTCGCTTGCATGGTGTTTGAGTTTCCATCATTTCAGATCAGTTTACTTTACAGTTTTGGAGGTCTGTGCAGCGAGAGTTGGGTACTCAGGTTGAGTTGAGTACATCTTTTCACCTTCAAACGGATGGGCAGCCTGAACACACTATTCAAATATTAGAGGACATGTTGCACGCTTGTGTCATTGATTTTGGAGGGTCATGGGATCAGTTTCTACCACTTGCAGAGTTTGCTTATAATAACAGCTACCAGTCGAGTATTCAGATGGCTCCATATGAGGCTTTGTATGGAAGGCGGTGTAGATCTCCAATTGGTTGGTTATAGCCGGGTGAGGCTAGGTTGTTAGGTACAGACTTGGCGCAAGATGCTTTAGACAAGGTGAAGGTGATTTAGGAGAGGCTTAGTACAGCGCGGTTGAGACAAAAGATTTATGCTGACAGGAAGGTTCGGGATGTGTCCTACATGGTTGGTGAGAAGGTTCTATTGAAGGTTTCACCCATGAAGGGTGTTATGAGATTTGGGAAGAAGAATTGAGTCCTCGGTTCATTGGGCCTTTTGATGTGTTTTGGAGGATTGGGGAGGTGGCTTATGAGCTTGCTTTACCACCTAGCTTGTCGAGTGTGCATCCGGTATTTCATGTTTCTGTGCTCCGAAAGTATATTGGTGATTCGTCTCATGTTTTGGATTTTAGCACAGTTCAGTTAGATGATGATTTGACTTATGATGTCGAGCCAATAACTATTTTGGAGCGTCAGGTTCGAAAGTTGAGGTCAAAGGATATAGCTTCAGTAAAAGTGCAGTGGAGAGGTCGGCCCGTGGAGGAGGCTACCTGGGTGACCGAGCGGGAGATGCGGAGCAAATATATTATTGTTTTCTTCAACTGTATTAGATGTTATCGGGTTGATTGACTCGGGTTCGGAGAGGTTTTGTTAAGGTTTGAGACACTTAGTCTCTTTTAAGTAGGCTTGAGTTGGAAAAGTCAATCGGATGTTGACTTATGTGAAAAAGGGCTCAGATGTGAATTTCGATGGTTCCAATAGCTTTAGGAGATGATTTAGGACTTAGGAGTGTGATCGGAATGCATTATGGAGGTCCGTAGTAGATTTAGGCTTGAATTGGCGAAAATGGAATTTTGGCATTTTCCGGTTGATAGGTGAGATTTTGATATAGGGGTCGAAATGGAATTTCGGGAGTTGCAGTAGGTCGGTTGTTTCTTTTGGGATGTGTGTGCAAAATTTCAGATCATTCGGATATGGTTTGATAGACTTTTTTATAAAAAGTAGAATTCGGAAGATTTTGGAACCTTAGGCTTGAATCCGATGTGATTTGGTTGATTGGATGTCGTTTGATGAGTCTTGAAGATTGGTATAAGTTTGGATATTGCTATGTGACTTGTTTGTGCTTTTGGTTGAGGTACCGGGGGTCTCGGGGTGATTTTGGATGGTTGACGGAAAGTTAGGAATTTGGAGTTGCAGCTGAAGTTTATGGCTGTTGTCATAACTGCATCTGCAGTTAGGAGGCCGTAGGTGCGACTCCCGCATATGTGGAATCAAGCCGCAGAAGAGGCCAAGAGGTGAGACGTGAGGAGCCTCATAATCGGATGCCTGGGCGCATCTGCGATGGCGCAGGTGCGAGGGAGCGACCGCAGGTGCGGTCCCAAGCCTTTAAGTAAGAACCGCAGAAGCCGGAAAAGGACTGCAGGTGCAAAATCCCCGGGTCAGAAAGTATATAAGGTTTCCTTTGCGAAATTTTGCTATGTTTTCCATTTTTGAAGATGGGAAGTGAGCTAGGGCAGTGAATTTGAAGGGGAAATCGGAGATTATCAGTCAAGTAAGCTACCTAAGCTTCAATAATTGAGTTTATGATCATTTTTCCATTGTTTAATCATGGTATTGGTGGTAATTAAGGAAGAAAATTGAGGGATTAGGTCTTGATATTGGAGAGCTTTGAGTGGGGATTTGAGGGGCCATTTGAGGTCCGATTTCGATACTTTTAATATGAATAGAATCGTGGGAGGATAATGATTCTATTGACATGATTTTAATAGAATTTCGAGAGGTGGGCTCGGGGGTCGGGTTTGGCAAATTTCGTGAATTGTGTTGTAATTTGATTGTTTTCGTACGGGCTTCGTTCCCTTAGAATATTCTAATATTCTAATTCTAATTTTGCGTAGATTCAGCACGAGTTGAGGCTGAGGCGAGAGACAAACGCGTCGCGGAGTAGTATTTCATTCAGTTTGAGCTAAGTAACCATTGTAAATCTGGAACTGAGGGTACAAAACCCCGGTATTTCGTATTGTTTTGATAAATAAGGTGACGCACATGCTAGGTGACGAGCATGTGGGAGGGCACCGATAGGGATTGTGACTTGGTCCGTCCTGTAGCGACTATCAAGCCGCATATTTGATTTGAAATCTTATGATATCACGTATTTTAGAGATTGGTACTATATTATGGGTTGTATGCCATGTTTGGGGCCTTGTGCCGACCTGTTGAGACCCTTAGGGGGCATTTTTACTATTTTTCCTCAATCTATCTATTTGAAAAAATATCCTCAGTCATGTTTTACCTGTTTATTGTTTAAACCAGGTTTTTATCACTCTACTTCTTAAAGTGTGAAAATTGTTTGGGCTGAGTTTCCCTGATTTTCACTGTTATGCCCGAGTGGCTGTGAGGTTAATTATTGAGAGAGATTGAGGACCCAATCGTGAGGATTATATATATATTATGGATCGGGCTGCACGCTGTAGCAATATTATATGTATATATTATGGATCGGGTTGCATGCCGCAGCGATGCTTATATGGATCGGGCTGCAAGACGCAGTGGTATATATTTTGGATAGGGCTACGCGCCGCAACGATATGGAGCTTGGGATGTAGGAGCCCCCTCCGGAGTCTATACACCCCCAGTGAGCGTAGCCAACTATAAACTATGGATCGGGCTGCATGCCGCATCGGTTATTATGATTTTTTTTATGAGATATTATTGAGTCGGAGTGCTGAATGTGAGTACTGTGTGACGAGAGCTGAGTCACGAGTGACTAAAAGGCTTGCCCGAGAGGCTATATTTATGAGTGATATATTGTCTGAGGGGCCCATTTTGTGACATTTTTGTTGATTTCACTCATCTTTTATAATGAGCCTCTGTTGAAAAACTACTAAATAAATGATTTCAAAGTATTTCAATTGAAAACTGAAGTTTTACTAAGTAACTGGCCTTTAAACTGTTGAGTTGACTAGATATTATGTTGTATACTCTTATATGTAATTTTTAACTGCTTGTCACTGCACTCAGACCTTATTTACTTTAGTTACTTACTGAGTTGGCGTACTCACGTCACTCCATGTACCTTGTGTGCAGATCTAGGTGCCCGAGCGGCAGAGTGAGGGTCCCTAGAATTCTCGGAGCCTACCGGAGATCGCAAGGTAGTTGCACTGCGTCCGCAACCCTGCTTTCCTCCTTCTTATCCTTGTTTTCCGCATTTTTAGACTTGTTATGTAATAGACAGATGGACTAGTTGTATTTTGAGGCTCTAGACTTATGACACCAGATGATTGGGTTGTGTTTGGTTTGTTGTTATACTGGCCTTCCGCACATTTCAGTGATTTAGATATTTCTTATGCAAATTTGAAACCTAATCAGTATTAGAAAAATGGTTTACTGAAAGGAATTTACTGTGGTTAATGGTTTGGGTTGGCTTGCCTAGTATTGTGATAGGTGCCATCACGGTTGGTGTATTGGGGTCGTGACATCCACAAACATGACAATATTCGTCAGCCTTATGTTCATTTCTATATAGCATGCAATCATTGAGATATGCATCGATTTTTTCATAATCAAGACCGAGATCCTTTACCATAGACTTGACATTATTGTACGATAAAAGAATGTTCAACTCGGACATAGCCTCTTTCAATAACTCTAAAAGTGAAGTGAATGACGCATTGCTCTATCTATGTAGACACTTCAACAAATATAGAAGGATTGTAAATGATAATCTTGAGAATCCTTTACAACCAGGATATAGTTCTTGGCTTGCCTCATCAACTAAGTCATAGAATTTATTGGCGTCTACATTTGGACCTTCATAAAGTCCTTCAGCTTGTGCAACATCTCTAAATTGATCATTCAATAACCCATTAATATCATCATATGAGTTAACTTCATCATCCATGTCACCATCAATATTCATTGAGATTTCCCATTCCCCATGATTAATCCATCTTGTATAATCTTGGATAAATTCGTAGCATATTAGATGATCATACACTACATTCCTTTGAGTCTAATGAATATTGCAACACTTTGCACACTAACATTGAATTTCCTCGCCTTGAGGATCACCATAAGAGTAAGCAAATTCTAAGAAAGATTTAACACCATCAATATACTCTTTGCTATACCTTGGTAAATCCATCCAATCCTTGGACAAAATATTTGAAATCCTAAGAATTAGGCAATGATATTAGATCTTCAAATATATAATAATTTAAATATTATTTGTACTTTACAAATAAATCCAAAAAGTCAGGAGTAAGTTTTCAAAATCATGCATTTCTTACCTAGTCATGACACTTATATTATGCTAAGCCCAACTTCAAGTACAGATCTTCCTGAGCGTTGACTTATGTTCTTGGAGAAAAGAAGTAAAATTAATAGGATCCCCACAATAAAAAGATAAAAGAATAAAATATTCTCTTGGTAGGGAGTTTCAAATAAATACATACTAATTAGTGCAAAACTCACATGTTAAATTGACTTCTTTGATGAATCAAGATCATAAAAATCCATGTAAGAATAAGAACAATGAAACCAAAAGAAAAAATTAAAAAGAAAAGGCAAAAAGAGCAAACAGTAGTGTCAAATTCTTATTTAGCAATAAACATTTTGTAGGAAGTGAGAAAATAATAGTGTCAAATTCCTATTTACTAATATTGTTGTTTACGGCTTTAACGAAATGTCAACTAAGAGAACCAACTTGAGTTAATAATTATTATCTCAAAAACTCAATAAAAACACTTCTATATATTGCCAATTCTATAATGTATAGTTAAAATCAAATTCCATGAGTAAATAATACATATTACTATAATAGCTTAGGAAGACATGAATGCTTTAAACAATTTTAACAATGGATTCCTCAAAGACCAAACCAACTGTAACGATCCAACCGGTCGTTTTGAGCAATTGCACTTTGCTCGATTGTTTGAGGGCATGAGTATCTCCGTATGATGTATTATGACTTATGAGAATCATCGGTTTTGGTTTTCAGGTTATCTAGAATTGATTTGGGAGAGTGGTCTTAGCTAGAGGCTTTAAATTTGAAAATGTTGACCAAGTTTTGACTTTTCAGCATTTGACCTCATATTGGATTTCCGATGAATCCATTAGCTCCGTTGGGTGATTTTGGACTTAGGAGTGCATCCGGATTGTGATTTGGAGGTCCGGAGTGGAATTTTGCTTGAAATGGCAAAAGTTGAAATTTTGGAAAGTTTGACCCGGAGTGGACTTTTCGATATCAGGGTCGGGTTCCAATTCCACAAGTTGAAGAATGTCCATAATGTCAAATGTGACTAGTGTGCAAAATTTGAGGTCAATCAGACGTGATTTAATAGGTTTCAACATCGGTTGTGGAAGTTTGAAATTTCGAAGTTCATAAAGTTCGATTGGAGGTGCAATTCATCGTTTAGATGTTGTTTTACATGATTTGAGGCCACGAGCAGGTTCGTGTTATGTAATGAGACTTGTTGGTATGTTTGGACGTTGTCGTGAGGGGGGCGGGCATGTTTCAGATTGATTTTGGGCTATTTCTCCTACATTATGCATTGCTGGTTTTGCAGAATTCTGGGCTTCTGGTTTCCTTAATCGTGAACGGGAGTGCTGATCCCGATCGCGTAGTGTATTTTCAGGGCCAAAGCATTTTTCTTCTTCACGATCGCGAGGGTATTTCCACGATCGCGATTCAATGATTCGCCCAGTGATTATAAAGTACTCTATTTCGAGGGTTTCGACCATCTTTTTATTTTTGGAGCTATGGAGCTCGAATTGAGGCGATTCTTGCAGCAATTTTCACCATATGAATTGGTGTAAGTGTTTTCTACTCGATTTTGGTTATATTCCATGAATCTATCTTCGATTTTTGCAGTTGGTTGAGGAATTTTAAAGAGGAAATTGGGGGTTTTGGCCTAAAGTTTCATAATATGAATTTTTGAGTTTTTAACACCGATATAGAGTCGGATTTTAGTAATTTCGTATGTATGGACTCATGAGTGAATGGGCTTTCAAGTTTTGTAATTTTGTCAGATTTCGAGATATGGGCATGGGGACCAGGTTTGAGTGAATTTCGGGATTTGTGTCCAATTAAGTAGTTTTTCTTTTGGAATTGGTTTGTTGCCCTATATTGATTGCATTGTATTGTTTTTGTCAAGATTCGGGACGTTTAGAGGTCTATTCGAGGGGCAAGAGCATCGCAGAGTAGAGATTTGATCCGTTTGAGGTAAGTAACGATTGTAAATCTAGTCCTAAAGGTATGAAACCCTGGATTTTGTGTCATGTGACTATTTTGAGATGGTGCACATGCTAGGTGATGGGTCTGTGGGCGTGCACCATTGGGGATTGTGACTTGGTCCGTCCCGTATCTATTGTAATGTTGAATATTTTGTTGAAACTACATTGTATACGGTAAAATCGGAGGGTCCAATTTCTCATCATTAGGGGGCTTCGGGAAGTCATATCAAGATCTTGAGTCTGTGGGGTTACGGTCGAGTTCTCTCCCTCGATGCTCATTTACGCTCAACCCAATGGCGACGCCGAGGATGAGGAATTCCCAAGGCGAGCAGATAGCACCGACAGAGTCTGGTATCATGTCTAGCCGTCCCATCTCCGTATCTTTGCAATTAATGCATTCTGTACTATATTGTATTCCCCCTCCTATATAAAGGAGATCCTCACCACTTTGTAATAGGCTGTTGTTGCTCCAACCATTCTACACAAGATCAATAGCAACTCTCTCTCTCTCTCTCTCTTGTCTATCTAACTTACTCTCTCGAGACTACCACTTTCATTTATTGCTTTCGTACTAGTTCTTCATTTATTGCTTGATATTGGCCATAAAGAGCCCCCTTTAATTATAATCTAACTGTTAGTCCCTTCCCGATTACCCCTGATAGCTCGAGCCCGAGCACAGGCATCGACCTCGAGGTTCTTCATTGGTTAGCCCGAGGCCCAGATAGCAAGCCCCTCGGTTTAATTATAACCTTGCTTTAGTTCGTGTTTCGTCGTTAAGCTTCACATATCTAGCATCAACTGCTTAAACAACTAGTATAAAAATAGATCACGTATTTTTACAGTCCCATCAACAAATTTAATTGTTATTACCATTTTCACGGTAATCAGTTTGGCGCCCACCGTGGGGCTAAAAATGTTACATCTCACATTTTTCCTACGTTAAAATTTCGTCTTCAGTTAATTGACGTAGACTCGGGGATGAGATTATCTGGAGGTTAGCATATTTTTGCGATTTATAACAAGCAGTAACTAATTACCATGAAGGAAAGGGTACACGAATTAAAGAAAATGAGTTTCATTGAAGGTTGTCAATTTGGAATAAAATACATGTCGAGCAATAATACCCGATAATTATGAACTAGTACCATGCAAGGTACCATATGACCATGGTAGTATATATATAAAGTATATTTGAAGTATTTTAGAAATAAATAGAATTTTAAGTAATTTGAGATCATTTTTAAACTATGCGGGTAATTGGTTAATTATCGGGTAACGAGACATTACCCGGTTAACTAATAAGTAGATAAAATAAATAATAAAATAACCCACCCCTACTCTCCACATGACAGTGTGCCATCATTCAACATATGACTCTTGGTCATATGTATGTAACGTGTAAGTCCCTCCATAACTCATTTGAATGAGTCACATTAGGGAAAGAATTGATCAAACTTTAAGGCTTGATTCCTTTTGGACAAAAGAAGGAAAAGCCCACTCTGATTCTTAGTTTTAATTCAAAATGATGCTTTGTCTTTAATAAGACAAACGTTCAAGAACAGAATCAGAAGCCTCGTCCAAAAAATTTAGAAAAAACAAGCCAATTTCGCTCAACAAGTTCGAAAGCGCAGAAGCTTAAATCCGATTTTTGGATTCTAAGTTCAATCCACGAAGGTTTCCAAACGGGATAATTATACGGAGTTGTTCCTAATCCAGGTATGTTAAGGCTATCCCTTCTTTCTTTTGGCATGATCCATACGATACGAATGGAACGTGCAAATGCACAAATTCCATGAATGACTTTATTCATAGAAGTATTAGAGATATCTATGTTCTTGAATTTCCGTGTGTCATAATATTTTATCATCTGTTAATGGGTCTTAAAAAAAATATGAAAGTGGATAAGAGTTTACTTTATGATATTACTCAAAGGCAAAATGGTCTTATGAAGCTCCGAAAGATTTTATTACGTAGTTTTCATGCATTTCATACATGGTCATTGACCCATGACCAGATGGCATTATATACGAGTATATATGTAAATATATGTATATGGGATATGGGAAAAGGTTACGGCGTTATATACCCACCACCACCTGATTAGCTGGTTATAATAATGATGTTGCCCACAGTGGCTGAAATACGATTCAAACGGCGTTATATACGCGTATATATGTATATACATGTATATATATGTATATGGGATATGAGAAAGGTTATGATGTTATATACGCACCACCATCTGATCAGCTGGTATACAATGATGATTTTGTC
The DNA here is from genome assembly GCF_000393655.2 of Nicotiana sylvestris. Taxonomy (NCBI): domain Eukaryota; kingdom Viridiplantae; phylum Streptophyta; class Magnoliopsida; order Solanales; family Solanaceae; genus Nicotiana; species Nicotiana sylvestris. The sequence goes on along the minus strand of NC_091059.1, from coordinate 130,245,382 downwards.
CATAGTGGCCGATATGATATGATAGGATGCCCTTAGAGGCGGATGATGTTATGAAACGTGTACCTATGCACGACATGACATTCATACGCATATGCATGACGCTAAAAGTAATTTATGATTTACAAAGTTATTCAGACTTATAGGTTGAGTCATGTACTCTATATTTCTTCCATGCCTCTTATGTATTTATTTATGTGCCTTACATACTCAGTACACTATTTATACTGACGTCCCTTTTGATTTGGGACTTTGCGTTTCATGCCCGCAGGCCCCGATAGATAGGTCGAGAGCCCTCCATGCAGGCTATCAGCTCAGCAGAAGATGTTGGTGTACTCCATTTGCTTCGGAGTTGCTTGTTTGGTTAGTATGAGTTAGACGTATATTGTTTGGTATGGAGGGACTCTATCTCGACCTTTATGATATTTATGTATTCTTAGAGGCTTGTAGACATATGTCGTGTACGTGAAAGATTGTACAGCCTTGTCGGCCTATATGTTGAGTTTATAAATGATTATGTTAGCCTATTAGGCCTGTATGTCACGTGTATATGATGATGTAATAAGAAAGATGCGTTATGTTGGTATTCGGTTGAGTAAGGTATCGGGTGCACGTCGCGGTCCATTGGTTTGGATCGTGCCAAAGTGGTATCAGAGCAGTTCTATCCTAAGGAGTCTACAAGCCGTGTCTAGTAGAGTCTTGTTTTAGGATGTGTCGTGCACCACACTTATAAGCAGGAGGCTACATGGCATTTAGGATTGTCACTTTTTCTTCTTACTCTATATCGTGTGGTATAGCTAACTTATAAGAATTCAAACTCCGAAATTCTATTTCATTCGTAATAAGACGATACCTACATCCGGAAAGAAGGTTGAAAAGAAAGATAGTTGAGAACGAGTTGAGTCAGAGGAACTGGAATTTAATATGATGCCTACGATAAGTAAATGTGAGGTCTTTAGCAGATCATGGGTGTACTAAAAGGTGTAAGCTTCCTGATAAGAAGCCTTAAGGCAAGAATACCTACCCATATTTATGGTGAAAGACGATGAGAGATTAATGGTTGGCATCACGAAAATTTTAGATTGCATTCCGACAATAATAGAATGGACAACAGAAGTGTACGCGGAAAAATTAGAGGACTTAATTTCTCGTTATCAAGTCATTTCAGAAGAATGCCTCGAGACCCCGAGGACGCGGAGCCATGACTGAGTCCCCTCCCTTGGGGCTCGTCGAGGCCCGACTCGTAGAAGACGAAGGTCGAGGCCACAACAAAAAGGGAAGCTCCCAAGGCACACGGCTAAATCTGACAGAGCCGATCTATCTAGAGCCCACGCCAAAGCATCGCGTCTAGCCGTCCCATCTCCATACTTTTCAATTAATGCATGTTGTATTATAGCCGGGTTCCCCTCCTATATAAAGGGAACCTACACCACTTTGTAAGGGGATGATGTTGCTCTAACTATTTCTCCACAAGATCAATAATATCTCTCTCTCTCTCTCTCTCTCTCTTTCTTTTTCTCTCTAACTCGCTCGTTCTTACTAGCTCGAAGCCACTTTATCATTTACTACTCTCACACTTGTTCTTCATTTATTGCTTGGTATTGGACATATAGAGCCTTGTTCAGTCATATCTTAACTGCTACCCCATTCCCAACTACCCCCGATAGCTCGAGATCGAGCCTAGGTATCGACCCCGAGGTCCTCCATCGACCAGTCCGAAGCCAGGGCAGTAAGCCCCTCGGTTTGATTACTGTCTCGTTTTAGCTTGCATTTCATCGTTAAACTTTATACTCCTAGCATCATCTGCTCATATAACTAGCATAAAAATAGATCACGTATTTTTAGAATCCCATTTACAAATTTAATTGTTGTTACCATTTTTACGGTAAACAGTTTGGTGCCCACCGTGGGGCTAAAAATAATAGTGATTATTTTCTTGTTGGTTCAATCACAAAAATGCAAGTTATATTTCACACTTTTTCTTGCCCAAGATCTCTTGATTTCAGGTTGAAATGCCAGGCTCGATAAGCAGAGTTGAGAATGATAACCTCAAAAACTGCGGGGAGAATAGCGTGGCTACTCCAGCCGCCAAAGCGCAACCACAAAATCCTAATGACGCGCCCGGACCAATTCCAGCGGACGCGGATTTACATAACGCATGATAGGTCGACGAAACCTCACACACCGACAGGAGCGTACGGCATAACGACCGACAGGAAGCCCAAAGAACCCCAGCACAGGAAGAATAAGAAGTTAGTCTTCATGTTATTTTTGAAATGTTGCATGCACAACAGTTGGCTATCACTCAGTTACAAAGCCATCCGAAGACTCCCAGCACGGCAGCACCGGAAACAGCTCCCCCCGCCGAGCAAGAAACCGATAAATCAAGCATTAACGGGTCGGTAGCCAACCCTACCATAGCAAAGGTACATATGGATCACTCCAAAAGGAATGAATCAGGTTCATAGAAGTTCGTGCAACGGTCGTTCCTTGAGAAGCATCCTCGAGACCCATTTCAAAGAAGTCCAGAACACCAGAACTCCCTAAGTACAACGGGACCTCAGATCCCAACGAACACATCATTGCCTATACGTGCGCAGGAAAAGACAATAACCCAAAAGATGATGAGATAGAGCCCATCTTATCAAAGAGTTTCGGGGAAACATTCTCGAAAGGGACCGTGATGTGGCATCATAACCTAGCGCCCGACCCCATAAACTCGCCTACCATATCGGGAGACTCCTCCATAAAGGCATATATCAGCGCCATTGAAACGACGAAGAGAAAGCCCGACACATCTTGGGCTGAGCAAAGTAAGAATGAAACACTATGGTGATTCGCACCTCGTTCCCCGATGGAGAAAATAGGATTACCCCCGGTCTTGGGTGACTGGGAAATACAGGCCTTCACTCAAAGCCTAAACAAATCGAGCCCAATGATTTCAGTGCAGTTCAAACAAAGGTTGATCAAGTACCCAGCCAAGACCTGGTTGGATGCTCGTACCCGACATCAGTCACAAACCGGGGTCAGGGACAACCATCATGGAGCCTCATCGGGATCAACTTACCCAAACAGGCTCCTGGCAAGGAAACCAATGCCAAACAGAGGGAGATACCGCTCATTCTCCATAGACAAAAGGAATGCCTCGAGATTCAATTTACCTTACGAAGATCGAAGAATAGCCCGAGGGCAATATCCTCGAGGAATCATTAACAAAACCAAATTTGACGAGGACGCATGGCTGGCAAGGGTGCCTCACCCACCAGAGTACAATTTCCACATCACTATACCAAGCATCGTGCTCTCTGAGGCGAAACCGAGGACGTCATATGGCTCGGACCAATTCACTCGAATTCCTCTCAAAGGAATCGCAACATGGCACGAGAACTACATAGAAAGTGCAACGGCAGGGCCGAAGGTAGCCACCAGCTCCGAAGGAAAGATGCCAAGCTGCATGGAAAAAATCACTGCCGAGAACTGACGAGCGACCGAATTCAAGTTCAGTCCCCAGTATGGAAGGCAGCCGGGAGGAACGAAACAAGTGGGCCATAGCGCATCACCACGGTGATGGAAAAAAGGCGACCCTTTCCAAGAACTTCTAAAAAGGAGAGCAATATTTCTCGTCACCGGATAAAGTCAGGCCTAGGGATATACCCCTAGGGACGCCCCTACGTTCAGCAAAGAGGGTACTGAGACCTCATCTCGACTTTGCGATGATGTACTGGTTACCTTCTTCCTTACTTGATCCACTTTTTGATAAAACATGTGCTCATGAGTTTAGGTGACACAATCAACACTATCGGATTGCCGGGTCAAAACACGACCACCTCTTAAATCCTTGACGAACTCCAAACGGTGATTGCTACAGTAAGAAGGAAAGATCATTCCCCCAAGTACGGCATGACTGGCTCAGACCGGAATGCCAATTTCCATTTTAGCAAAGGAGGCGCAAGGCACAAACGCCTTATTGAAACGGCCACGAGCGCATCGCCCGAGGACAGGGCCGCCCCCGCTTCACTAAAAGGATGCAAATTCCATGCAAGGGACGGAATTAAAACCATCGGCAGGAAGCAATACGCGACAAGGGGAAATCTCGCATCACATGACGCATTGCCAACACCAATATCTCCACTCTCAAAAGAGTCAGAGTGTAAATGAACCATATCATCGTCTAAGCTTGATTAAAAACTGCATAGGGTTGTACTAGAATCCACACCCCGAAACGGCGGAAATATACCAAACCACGAAACATCGCCTACACATCCCGCGGTAAAGAAAAACTACCTCCCTCCTTTGTTATTTTTCACTAACCTATATGCAGACACCGGGTCAGGGCGTTCGGAGGATCTAACTCTACTCGGACACCTCAAGGCCTTAATAGAAGCTGTTACGCTTTTTCCCCTTGGCTAGACTTCCGCCCCAAAGAGGGTTTCGCCAGCAACGTACTTAGCAGAGCAACGTACCCTTGAGGAGGATCCGGAAAGATCACAGGCCTTCTTCTACAATCAAACCATGAAGGGTACCCCCCTCCCCCCTTGGGGGCACCGTCCGCTCGGAAGGACCGGGGAATGGCAGATTGAGTTTCGATAAGGAACCATGTACTGGACCAAACGGTCCAAGGAGCCGCGCCCGCGCGGGCTGAGCTCACAACAACGAAACAATATATATTTACGCCAAGCAATAAAAGGATATCTTTCAGCATCTCATACTCCAAAAAAAGGAAATTTCAGTATACTTTTGGCAGGGATCCCTCCACCAAATGCATCCTAAAATACTCAGAGACTTAGCATCAACAATTTGGCATGACCCCGGGGTCAGAACTCCAGGCTCGTAAGGCCCCATCGAGGCAACTCTGAGCTCACGAATAACGACCTTCGAGCCTAAGCAAACTCGATGACTCGGAGACTGTAGTCAATCACCATGCACTGGAAAACCTGAAACTGTAAGACCCCGAGCAGGCAGAATCGGTATAACCAGATCTATTCTACATAGTAACACAAACTGTAAGACCTCAACAGGCATGACAAACTGTAAGACCTCAACATGCATGACAAACTGTAAGACCTCAATAGGCATGACAAACTGTAAGACCTCAATAGGCACGAAAATTTTGTAAGACCTTACTACAAACGTAAAACTCAATCTCGAAGTTTAGGCTATACGTCTCATTTGTAAGAATTCCGAAAGGGCATACCCTTGGTGTGGATGCCTAAAATATCACTCGGGATCAAAAATGGCTCTGGCCAAACACATATGACTACGGTCAAAACAGCTGCACCAGTCAAATTAACGTGACTCGGGGATGCCCGACTGTTGCTAACAAAATCGCACGACATTACTTCAAATATACTTTGAAAAGAACCGGTTAAAATAGGATTCCCTCAATAGGAAAACGAGGTTCGACCATGTTAGCTCCAAAACACAAGGCTTTGAGCTATTTGGCCTACGAGATAAGAACCTTACGAGTTGCTCAAACATCGCCGCTAATGACTTGAAATCGAGGTTTTTCTAGAACCAACGAAGCGTTAGGCAAAATTACTTCAAAAAGACCTTAACGAGAGGAAAACAAAGCCTACAAAATGCCCACGGGCAAAAGCATAAAAGCCACTATCGCTAGCCAAACAAGCCTCCGGGCCACACACTAAAAGGTCTCAACGACCAAACACCGTAAGAGCCACTGTCACCAGCTTGAAAATTGAAAACTTGAGGATTAAAATGAGCTCGAGTCGTAATCCAATTCGGAGACCGGATCCAAAATAGTTAACTACACATGCCTAAGGGCATAGCACAAGCGCCATATTCGCCAGCAAGCCTCTAGGCCACACACTTGAAAGGTCACTTCGACCCGAAGCACAAAAGCTATCGCTATCTGCCCATACAGGCGCGAAAGAACTTGAGGGTTAATTAAATCTCGAGTCGCAACGCGACTCGGAGACTGAACCCAAAATAGTTGAAATAGCAAATGGCTAAGGGAAAGAAATAAGAACAATTACTGTCCGCCCACACAGGAACAAAAGATCGAAGGTCAAGCAAGCTCGAGTCAAGGCCTACCTTGGGGACTAAGCCTAAATAACTAAGCAAGGCGCGGAGGCCCCAACGCTTGCTCACGTCAAAAATCGCACTTAAGAACCTCTAAGCCTGCCTGATTAGCTCCGGACCCACGAGGCTCCCGCCAAACATCGAAACCAGCCTGCCTGGTCAAAAGCAATGCAGAAAGAGATGCAGAAGAAATAAAGCTTCAGGTTTTCTCTTATTTTACATACGCAAAAGGCGCACCCTCCATCTACAAACATGTTCTGCAAGTATTAAATACAATGCAGAAAAACAACGAAATCTACACTCTGCTCCAAAAGCCTACGGCCTGCCAGCCCCAGATTCGCTCTCCGTAACGTCAGCAAGAAGTGACCGAGCATCGAGCTCGTCCGCCCTTGCTCGAGCCAATTCCTTCGGGAGAACGAAGCCCCTAACACTGATCTCCTCGAGTACCTCTCTTTGGGATCTGCAACGAACATATTCCTTGATCCTCTTCTCATAGTCGAGGGCCCACTTTAGCTCGGCTTGGGCATCAACAACGTCCTTCATACGAATCTCCATCTCCTAATCAGCCTTTGGTTCGGCTTAATGCTGCTTCAGCCCGGGCATCGATTATCTTAGCCCCAATCTTCGAAAGATCGGACTCGAGTTTCCCAATCATATCCGCTTGAACTATAGCGTTGTTACGAGCTAAACGGAGTTGGGCCTCAAAGGCAGGAACCTTGGCCAAGGCACCTCTCTCCTCTTAAGCTTGAGCCCACACCTGAGCCCGTAGTTCACCGCAATCGTTCCTGGTGTGGGCAATGTCGCCCTTAAGGTACTCCAAGGCCTCCATCTTTTCCTGCAGTAAATATAGAAAAAAGGGTTAACCTTAAGGGTCAAAAAGAGCAAAGCGCGTACTACGAAAGGTTACCTGCTCCATCAAATAGCTCTCGTAATTCGAGCTCCGGTACGCCTCATATCGCTTATGCAGCAACTCAACCTCCTTCTCCTCGCTAAGGAGCCTAAGGGACTCACCCTTATCCAGAGCTTTCTGAAACCTGGCCCCTTGACAGAGCGGCTCAAACCTGAGCCTATCAAAGGCCTATAAAAGGAAAACTCGGTAAAGAAAGGAAGGCACGAAATACAGAAAAACTGCAACAGAACTCACCATGAAGTGAAGCCGATGGACTTCTTCAAAGGCAGAGAACACTCCTGTTGATCCTGCCTCTTCGGCCCTGGGAGAACCAACCTCGGGCAAAGCATATTCACTTGGGGGAATCGCCGTCCAGGAATCAAACACTCCGGGAACAACAGGCTCGGACGATGTCCTTTCCTTGAAGACACAGGCCCATTTAGCCCCAATAAAATCTCCATCGCACTGCGGGTACAAATCCCATTTATCTCCAACGTCCCTCTGTTCGGAGGCCGATGAATCCTTCCCCTCTCCGGAAGAACACATCCTCACCCCAAGGAGCCGCCCGATACCTCCAACAGCCAAGCCAGTGCAAAAGAAAAAAGAAAAGTGTCATCTCAAATGTACAAATACCTAGGTAAAGGCATCATACGCGCATACCTGGGTATTCCTCTTCCCATCTGTTATGGGACACAACTCGCCACCTATGCTCGTCGCAGGTCAAATGGGTCACCAACCTCCGGAACCAGCCAGGCAGATTGAGAACTTCGCCCGGCATCAATGAAGTTGCTACAAAAGGGGAGAAACACAATCACTTAATTGAGTATCGCTATAAGCAAAATTTGAGAAAACGCCAGGCATTCCACTCATGAGAATAATTCCAACACTTGGGAAACGGCATAAGCTCTACGGGGATAATGTCAGCCATTCGGGCCCAGACAAATCGACTGATCTATTCTTGGTCCCCATCTTCTCCGTCATCGACAACAAAGGGCGTAGACGAACGGCACCGCAAGGTTAATAGGTCTCGATGATGAAAGGGCCGGTACAGCCTGACGAGGTGGCTGAGCATGAATTCAAGCCCAGCCTTCTCTGCAAAGAACTTCATCATCAACACCACTCGCCAGAATGACGGATGTATTTGCGCAAAAGTAGACCGTTACTTCAAGCAGAAATCAAGCATGACCCTGTCGAGGGGGATAAATGCAAAGGGATATAGGTGTACATTCAAAAATCCATCAGTAGAGTCTGTAATACTCTCATTTGGGAAAAATGCCTGCAGCGTTATCCCCTCGCTCCATCCATAGTATTTCTTCACCATCTCTAGGTGTTCCTCTCGTATCAAAGACACAGTCTTCAGGGTGGACTCCCGTGTATCCTGAACGTTGAGAGTGGAACTCTCCCCACCTTGCCGGGTCGGCCCAGAAGTAGCTACCATGGTTGTGATAGAATTAATAGACTAAGGCAAAGGCGTGCTCCAATGCTTTTTGCGCCTGAAGAGACGAAGGACCTGATGTCAAGGCGGAGGGATAGCTATCCAGAATAATGAGATCTCCCAAATAAACAAAGGCCACCTCACATATATGCAGAAAACAGCGATGATTCGCAAGTCCAGAGTAAGCCCGGGAGGCCAACGACCTCGATACAGATCCCAGAATGGTACCCGACCCCAGTGGCATCCATCGACATGAAGTTAGGCCTCAAAAGTTCAGCTGTACTATCTCCAGTCTCGAGGTAGTGCTTGACCTCGAGGATCTCTGCCAAAAGAAAAGTCAGGCTTCGAGAAGCCTTCAACGCCATCATTTAACTCGAGGCGGTACCTGATCTCATAGTTTCCCTTTCTCAAAAGAAAAATAAGCACGCGAAGCTCCGATAGTGAAAGCTCTAGGAGAGCTTGAGGCATCGCCTGAGCATAAGGCAACCCCTCAACAGAAGTCTATCCATTACGCTTTAAATAGCCATCTAAATCAAGTTCAAAGCAGTCCCCCAGATACCCGAAGTTGACCCTTGCTCAGGATACCACTCTCGAAAGCTCCAAAACTCAGCATACTATCTCCATGCAACTCAGAGGTCCCGATAGCCCGAGACTATCAGATCAATTTAGGCTTGGTTCGAGGTATGACGATGGGCTTGGAAAAGAGCCGTGTAAATCGGCGGAGGACTGGAAAGAACGCTCGTGTATGAATTGGATATTAGCAGTCAACAACAAAGGAAAACATTCGAAGACCTCGAAGGGCACGAACGCATACAATAATGGGGCAAAAATCGAAAACAGAAATTAATAAAGTATCTTAATATTCATAAATATCCATGTACAACAACCCTCGAGGGGTCCCTACATACAAATACAAAATTCCGCATGGGGTTCTTACGCATAAAGGAAGAAACAAAAGGGTATACACGTGAGGTAAATGCCTAAAGATTGGTCTACCTCCGAAGATCTGCCTCCTGCAACAAGCGCCACTGGGCACACATCCTCAGAATCATCATCCCGGCCTTCCACACTGATATCCCCAAAGGATAGGGCGAGAAGCAGGAAGGGATGAAAAAATTCCATAGCTCTCCGAAGGTCGAGGACCCTAGCTGGCCAAGAGAACCTCGAAGAGATAGCGGACCGAGCGAGCCTCGATCTCACTTGCACAGCTACTTAGAGTCCACTTCTTGGAACATCTAGCTGTGCAAGCCACCAGCTCGGGGAAGAGCACCACGTCGAGCCGGGGTATGAAGGTGAGCCGCGGTGTATAATCCGAGCCCCTTCTGAGCAGTTGTATGTAATCCGAAGAGCTTTTTGTAAGCAAGGAGAGTTGAACCCCGTACATCATCATCTTGAGAAAAAAACAACAATAGAAGTGGTGAACATAACAATGACCACAACATCGACAGGGTAGCCTGGTCGTGCTGGACAAAGGGAAGCACCAGTAAGAGGCCACAACACAATTTATCGAAGCTCTATCAAACTTCCAAGAAGATGATAAGAAGAAGTGAGCAACTGAACCAACGAAGGTACTGGGATAGGAAAAATAACGCCAAGACACCCCCATTTATAGGGGGTAACCACACGGTCATCGAGGCTTTGGAAGATTGACCGGTGGACGCAATTACTGCATTCTTGAAAAACAGAATCGGTGGCAGTACATTCACCTTGGAGAATGGGAATCAGCAGTGCTTTGAATGATGGCAAAATGCACAAGCCCATAGGACACCCCGGTTGCCACAAAAGCTCGCGCCACAGGTTGTATGACATCGCCATAAGAAGCTCGAGGAGTCAGGTATCAGAATCATTTCCCATCGCTTCATTTTGGGAAACACAAAGACTATCTGTATGCGGAAAAATCAGAGGACTTAATTTCTCGCTATCAAGTCATTTCGGAAAAATGCCTCGAGACCTCGAGGACGTGGAGCCAAATCCCCTCCCTTGGGGCTCGTCGAGGCCCGACTCATAGAAGATGGAGGTCGAGGCCAGAACAAAAGGGGAAGCTCCCAAGGCACACAGCTAAGTCTGACAGAGTCGGTCCATCAAGAGCCCACGCCTAAGCATCGCGTCTAGCCGTCCCATCTCCATACTTTACAATTAATGCATGTTGTACTATAGCCGGGTTCCCCTCCTATATAAAGGGAACCCACACCACTTTGTAAGGGGATGATGTTGCTCTAACTATTTCTTTACAAGATCAATAATATCTCTCTCTCTCTCTCTCTCTCTCTCTCTTTTTCTCTCTAACTCGCTCGTTCTTACTAGCTTGAAGCCACTTCAGCATTTACTACTCTCACACTTATTCTTCATTTATTGCTTGGTATTGGATATATAGAGCCTTTTTCAATCATATCTTAACTGTTATCCCATTCCCGACTACCCCCGATAGCTCGAGATCGAGCCCAGGTATCGACCCCGAGGTCCTCCATCGACCAGTCCGAAGCAAGGGCAGTAAGCCCTTCGGTTTGATTACTGCCTCATTTTAGCTTGCATTTCATCGTTAAACTTCATATTCCTAGCATCATCTGCTCATACAACTAGCATAAAAATAGATCACGTCTTTTTAGAATCTCATTTACAAATTTAATTGTTGTTACCGTTTTCATAGTAAACAAGAAGAATAACGTTTAAAGGTCATTCAGAAAGATGCTTCTCTAAAGCAAGAAATGAGAGCAAAGTTCAGATTAAGCGGCTATATCTGCCAGTTACAATAAATGTCACCATCGCGAGTGAAGAAATTTTGTTATCCTTTGTGTAAGCACGTGATTTTTGCCCAATATGAGAATTACTCCCAAAAAATTTAAAAATGAAATGATTTTTCTTTGTTGTGCAATTTTGTGATATTTTGTGATATTTTGAATAATTATTTGTATTTGTTTGTGCGTGTTTATTTGCTAAATTAATAAAAAATACAAAAATATGTCGCATTTTGCATGTAGGATTTAATTCTACAATTGTTAGTAATTAAATTTGTTTTACAAAAATTAAAAATTACAAAAATAGGCATCGTTTGCATTTTTAGCATTTAATGTCCAAATATACAATTTTATGCTTAATTAATACTTAATTGTGCGTTAATTGTTATTGGGAGTTAATTTGCGCTTTTATAACTTAATTTAGTTCTTAATAATAGTTTAAGTATTTTTATAATTTAGTTTTAGAAAAATAAAAGAAGAAAAGAGAGCGAAAATATAAAGAAAGTCGGAATTGGGCCTCTTCTTCAATTTCAAGCCACAGGCCCAAAAAATGGCCCAATCTTCCCTACGACCCAGTCCATTTCGAACTGGGTCGACCCAGTCCATAACCCAAAAGACCCAAACCCCTTTGTCTTACATTTTACAAAACAAAACAAAAATTAAAAGACAAGAAACCCTAACACTAAACCAATCCGCCCCCACCCCTCCTATCTTCTTCTTCTTCCTCAAGCTCCAAAACACCCCATCCATGGCTACCCATACCAGCCTCCTCCTAGCATCGTCCCCAACTGCAACCATGTTGCCCCCAGTTCCACCATAACACCCCGCGGCCATTGCTTCGTCATCTTCGTCGCCAAGCTCAAGCTTGAGCTCCCATGGCGATTTTCCTTCTCGACGACCAGCTTCGTCCCCAGCTGCTTCCTGCTGCCTCTGCGTCGAACGGTAGCTCCAAACCAAAAGCCAAGCAGTTTGCTTCATCTTCTTCATCTTCGTCGAGCTCGAACTCGAGCTCACATGGCTGCCTCACCACCGTCCCGCGTCACTGCTGCTGCGTTTCTCTCTTCATTGATGCGGTGCTGCTGCTTCATTTCATCTTCTTCAGCAGCCCAACTCGATCATCGTTTTCTCGAACACCCTCAAAATCCTAGCTGCAGTCACTTCCGTAGGTGCTTGCTTCACTGCTAGTTCAATTCCAAACCATGGTGGACGTTGAAGGTGCTGATGTTGTGGCCGGACAGCCAAAGAAGAGAACGTTTAAGAAGTTCAACTACAGAGGAGTTGATCTGGATGCTCTTCTTGACATGTCTACTGATGAGCTCGTTAAGCTCTTCCTTGCTCGCCCTCGCAGAAGGTTTTAGAGGGGTTTGAAGAGGAAGCCAATGGCGTTGATCAAGAAGCTGCGTAAGGCAAAACGTGAGGCTTCACCAGGTGAGAAGCCAGAGGTCGTCAAAACAGTCCATACATATTTCATTTCGATCCGGTTAGTAGATTTTGAGTTTTATTTTTGTCCGTATTTCGTTTTGATATTTTTCTAATTTAAAATCGGTGAATGTTTGTTTTGTTCATGTCTATGGTTAGATATTTGATTTTTTGTTTTGTTCATATTCATGTTGTTTGTTAAATTAATTTTCAGATTTCAAAATAGAAGTTTAATTAGTTATTTTCATATTCATTTCATGTTTGTATTATTGTTTAAGTGAATATTTGTTAGTATGATGTTTGTTAGATTCAAATTGAAATTTAATTAACTATTTCTTCAATTTGTTTCATGAGTTTATGTATTGTTAGAAATTGTTAATATTGTTAAGTTCAAGTTTAAGTTCATAATTGTTTCTTCGTCGATCTTGTTATTTGTCTAAAGAATTTAGTTGTGTTAGAGAAATATGTTGGTTTAATCGTTTAAATCCATCATGTTTGTTGTTCAAAATATATTCAATTCATGTTCATACTTTGTTTAATATAAGAATTGTTTGTTGTAATGTTGTTAGAATTGATTTTAAGTTCAATATGATTGAATTTAGAAATCTTCATACTTTGTTTGTTGTTGTTGTTGAATCCGAAAATAGGATTGTTTGTTGCTAAAATATTGTTCAATCAAATTTTAGTTGTTCTTTGTTGTTCAATTTGTGTTCATGTGATTTGTTGTTGAAATGTTGTTAAAATCGTGTTCATGTGATATTGTTGTTATGATGTTCATCCGTGTTCATATTGTTGTTTGAACATTGTTAGAAATTGATCATATTGTCTATATTTTGGTTAAGTTTGATTAATTGATGTGTTATAGCTGATGGGTAGTTTGGTAATTTATAGTACTTTCGGGGGTAAAATAGTAATTTGCAATAGGGTCAGAGGGGTAGTTTAGGAATTGTACATTTTGTAATTGTTTATATGAAGCATGGGGGACAAAATGAAATGGGGTGGGTTGTGATATAGTTGTTTAATATAAAGGGGGGACAAGATTTAATTTAAAGGGGGAATCTTGCATTATTTTAAATGAAGCATGGGGGACAAAATATAATGGGGTGGTGTGATATGTTTATTTAATGTAATGGGGATGAGTGGAAAGATAATGGGTTGGGTAGAGAAAAAGTATGAATTTTAATTAATTGAAAGGTTTATGGGATGGGTTATAAGAAGAAGTCTTGAACACAAGACATAGACAATAGAGAGAGGACAGAAATAGGGAGAGAGATACGAAAAAAAAATACACACACAGATAGAGAGAAAAAACGGACAGAGAATAGAAGAGAGAAAAATTCCGAAAAAATATTTAAGCTTTCAAAATAAAAATAAAAGCTAAAAAATCTACTGCTTTCTTTCTTTGTTTGAAATTAGTATTAATGGTTGTTGTTTCATTTAAAGCTTAAAGCTTTTGTTTTTGGGATTACTACTCCACCGGTCTGTTACTGGTTTGTTACTGTTGCTGGGCAGTTGTTGCTGTTGCACTGTTATTACTGTTGTTGATTTTCATCTTCATTTTCTTTTGCTTCCAATATCAGGTACATATCTTTTAAACTCATGTTGTGAAGAGCTTCAACATGACAAGTAAATGAAGTTTGGAATTATAAGGATGTCTTCTACTCATTTAAATTTTATTAGTTTAAGTTTCAGTTTTGTTTTAGTTGGTTAATATAGTATTAAATCAATTGGTAGATTAGTTCTCTTTCTTAATAACTAATGGCTTAGTTATTTTAGGAACGCGATCAACTCATTTCTTTTAATATATGAAATAATGTCAATGATTTTTTTTACAAAATATAGAGTTAAGTGTTTGCAAATATTCGCATAGGCAGAGAATAAGAATTGGTTTATTTATCTCAAACTCAATCTTCGTAAGCAAAATTAACCAAATAATTATAACTTTGGACTAAAAACAAGTATATGAGAAGGATATGGGATTTATAAGCACGAATCGCAACATTTTATGTCAAGGATATGTAGAAATAGAGTTCGCATTAAATATAACAATGAAAATTCTTCAGAAACTATTAATTTGTCTATCAAATTAATTCTTTTTCCAGTTTTATATGCGATTCGATTTTTGGATATATTAATGTTGTATCCACGATAAAAATGGTAGTATTTTTAGTTACATGTTGTTTGTTTCTTTTTCATATCATTAATTCTTTAAAATTTGAATAGTTTTGAGGTATATAATTCATACGCGTAAAATAAGACTTGTAGCAACGCCTAATAAATTTTGAATTCTTTGTCAAGAAATTTGGTGGCATCCCAATCGGTGATTCTCCATGACTCTTACATTTAAAAATAGATGGATGCAATAAACATTTGTAGAGAATTTATATTACCGTCAAGAATATTTGCATAATTAAGGATGCGTTCGCGTGACTTGATTATACTTCTAAAGGCAATTCGGATTATGCGTTCGCGCAACTTCGAGCAAATTTTTATTAAAAAGAGATTCGTCGGAGGATCTTAAATTAATTTCATAAAACCCGAGATGTGCGGTTCACTACTTAATCATACAAAAAGTGCGAATGTTCTTGATTTTATTTAAAAATATAATTTTGAAAAAAAAAATTATTTTATAATAAATATATTATCAATATCATTGTGTACACGTACGCGTGACACGATTTTTCACGTTAAAAAAATATAATATATAAAACGAATACACGTATGCATGATTCGATTCAAAGAAGGGTCTTTAAATCTAAATAGAAGCGGTAACAATAAAATCATGCAATAAAAATGTATTTAACAAATCAAAATAATCAAGCCGAATATAACAGTTGAGCGACCGTGCTAGAACCACGGAACTCGGGAATGCCTAACACCTTCTCCCGGGTTAACAGAATTCCTTATCCGGATTTCTGGTGCGCAGACTGTTAAATAGACAGAGTCATATTCTCCTCGATTCAGGGATTAAAACCGGTGACTTGGGACGCCTTAAAATTCCCAGGTGGCGACTCTGAAACAAACAAACAAATCCCGTTTCGACTGTCCTTTAATTGGAGAAAACTCCCTACGCACCCTCGCGGGGGCGGAAAAAGGAGGTGCGACAGCTCTGGCGACTCTGCTGGGGACTTAACCCAGAACCACTGGTTCAGGGTTCAAGAATTCGAGCTTAAAATAATTGTTATAGTTGGCTTTATTTATTATCTGATTTTTTTACATGATATATGCCCAATGTGCTAAATGACACTTTTACCGCTTTAATATTATTTGAATTATGAATATATACAACTGCTACGAAACCCCCTTCTTTCTGAGTCTTCTAAATTTATGGTGCACACGTGCGCGTGGCCCACCTTTCTGTTAAAGTCATACCAAATAAGACGAAGTTGGGACAAGTAACTAGGCCGGGTAGACTTTCGTGCTCCCGGTACGTTGCCCCCGCTTCGGCTCAAACTGTCCGTTTGGGTAAGCCAGGGCTAGATCAATATGCCTCAGGTTTTTTCACTTAGAATAACTCAGCTTCATGCCGGATCCCTAGTAGGAGCGATTGTTTGCATCACGTGCATTTGACTTTGGAGACTCAACACAGGGGTTGGGTCTGTCTAGGACAGGTGTACCAAAAAAAATGACCATCCTGATGCATCTTACTTGCTGCTACTTGCGCATTTATTTGATCCGGATTTGTGTGTTGACTGACTTTTGAATATCATGAATAATATTTTAAAATTGAAAAAAAGAAATAGCGGTTAGGGAATTGACTGTTTATTTTTGGAAAAAAAACCAATGCCCAAATACTGTCAAAACTCTGCCGAAATTTTGAGAAAATGAAAAAAAATGTCTTATTAGTTTGTTTTATTAAAACCAAAGAAAAAATAGAAAGAAAAAAAAAATCGTTGTTTTGTCTTATTTTTCAAAAAAAATAAATAAATAAATATATATATATATAAAGGAAAATAGTTTGTCTTCCCCTGAAAATGACAATGAAAAAGAGTCTTACTTTTAAAATAGTTTTTTTTATTCGTTTCTGAAAAATTCAAAATAATAAAATAAAAAGAGTCGCGTTGAAAGTGGTTTTATTATTTGTTGCAAATATATATATATATATATATATATATATATATATATATATATATATATAAATCCAAAAAAATTTCTTTATTTCCAAAAATGTATATATATCTTTATTTGTTGCAAAAATATTTGTCCTGCCAAAAAGTCTAGAAAAGTTCTTTTTAGACTCCCAATTTTCAAAACAAAAAATCCAAAAATATTTTCCATTATTGACTTCTTTAAGAAAGTCTTTTTAATTATTAAAATATATATATATATATATATATATATATATATATATAATAAAATAAAACAAATTCGAAAATATTTTCCTTCTTCTTTAAAAATTGAAAAGAAAATTCAAAATTCAAAAAAAATATTTTTTTTTAGAAAGCATTTCATTTATTAAAGGTAAAATTCCAAAAAAATATTTTCTTTCTTCTTAGAATAAGAAAGAACAAAAAACAAATCTTCCTTTTACTTTTGAAATTCTCAAAGTTCAAATCAAAAGAAAAGGAATTCTTAGAAGTCTTTCTTTCAAAAAGAAAATCAATCAAAAATTCCAAAAAAAATATATATACTTCATTTCTTCTTTCAAAGCAGTTCTTTTACAAATTCAAAATAATAATAAATTAAAATTAGTTTACTTACTTTATTCATGACCTGCCCGAACTACGCAGGTTTGATTCTCACCGGATGTGAGATACGTAGGCAACCCTCATCGGGTTCAACCCCCTTTTTTGCTAAAATAGCCAAAAACCAAAAAAAAAAATTTAAAAAAACGTGTCAAAATTTTAATTTTGTCATAAATAAGTCGGGTGGTGTCCAACTTCCCCTTTTGTTAAAAAATAATAGCCAAAAAAATATATTATGTCAAATTTTAATTTTGACATAAAGAAGTCGGGTGACGCTGTTTTGTCAAGACACAGCCGAATGTTCCCGAAAGGGACGCCGGAAGGCTAACTTTGCATAAACAGCCACCTTTGGGTCGTTTTTTAAGATTTGGTCCAGTTGACCCACACAGCCTTAAAAATCTTCGTCCCCGAGGCGCTGAAGGGCCGTGTTGCAACACCTGGTTTTTATTGTAATTTGAAAAAAAAAACAAAGAGTCAACGGTCAGGTGAATACCGTTTAGATTTTTGGTCAAAATAAGCCGAGCCAGCTTCGGCCGCGTCTTAAACCATTCTTGCCGAAATAGCCTCAGAGTATCTTTCAGTTGTCGCAAGGTTATTTTCGTAAAAGAATGGACAAGTTCGTAAAGTGTCAAAATAATCCTCCCCAGCCTCAAAATTCATGTGAGATTTGGAAGGGGCCACATTTGCAAAAATAACCGTTTGGTTGCATTTGTCAAACGGAGAAAGGAAGCTGGCCATTTGTTTTTGGAGTTTGTAAATCTTTTGATTAAAATATGTGGGTTGTTTGATATTCGAGTTTGTAGGTCTTCTTCAAACCTTTGAAACCCAATTTATTTTAATATGAAAATTGAAAAAAAATGATTAGTATTGTTTATCTTTTATTGGTCCGAACTACGCAAGGTCTGATTCATGCGGGGTCATGATACGTAGGCAATCTCCATAAGATTCGACCACAACAAAAAAAACAAAAAAAAGAGAATGAAAAAGAAAAAAATATGGAAAAAAAAAGAATGAAAAAGAAAAAGAAAAAAAATGAAAAAAAAATCGAAAAAAAAATGAAAAAAGAGATGTTGTTAATAATGAGGACCGACTGAGTCCATTCTAACCTGTTTTGAATCGCAAAGAAAGAAGGTGGTTGGTTTGTGGTAAGCCGGAAATACAAGACTCGGAAGCACACTTTGCGGGGATCAGGCCTGATAGCAGAAGCACTCGAATCCTATTGGGACTTGTTGACTAAGGTTGATGATATCGAAGTTGGAAATGGTCTAGACAATACTGATGCAAAGCTCAGTGGCTAAAGATGCCAATTTTGATAAAGTGGGAGGACGCTCCGTTCCTTGGTTAGCAAAAGAGAAGTTGTTGGTGGTTTATTTTGTTGTCATTTCTATTGTCCGGATTATTCTTAGGGTTGTAATCCGAATATTGTCATGTGTCAAACCTTCTTATTTTTCCAGTTTGTCATATCAGTTTGTTTTGTCGAGGCTGTGTTAGGATTTTATTCTGGTTGTTTTGTTGTTTTATTATTCAAACCATCTCGCCGGTAGTCTAAAGCAAATCCGGTCCTTTATTGTTTCCAGTCATCTTTTTGTTTAGTCCTTTTGTCATTTTCGTTCAATGCCGATTCTAGGGACATGACATGCGCACACAGTTTGGGCCTAGTCTATAAAGTTAATCATAAAACCCTGGGAAGGTGATCAAAGCATTTAAAGGAAATAAGAACGGTTTGAGATTATTTGAAGCCCGAGTCATGTGGAACTGGGGCAAGTAAAACATAAAGAAAACCGTTAAATGCAAGATTCGCCAAATTGGCATGAGGGTCGTGCATGAGAGTGAGAGTGTCGCCCAGCAGTGCTTTAGAAATGACAAATGAAAAAGCAAGTGTTTAACATAATTGTCAAGTCCAGCACCATCGGAAGAGACTATAAATCTATGTTCAATTGTGTTGTTTGCACTTGGCATGTTTTGAAGACTGGAATGACGAAGGCATTTTGTTCTGCTACCTAAACACTTTATCCTTCGTTACCCCTTTTGAGCCTTATTTATTTTCTTTCATACCCCTCGTTCGGAATCAATAGCAATGACTAGGAAATACGAGCCTCGAAGGTAAAGAAAAAATTTAAAAAAAAACGAAAAAGAAAAAGAAAAAGAAAAGTGAAAAAAAAAAGTCAAATGAAAAAGAGGAATTGGGAACTACGTTTGACCTGATTCCTCAAAGAGGATACGTAGGCGCTTCACGGCTCGGTCATAGGGTGCATAGTGTGCATAATGTGCATGGTATGCATGGTGAAAAAAAAAAATTAATCCCCAAGCAAGAAACTGGGGCAAGGGTTGCGCTTGTTATAAACAAATATGATTTCGAAGGTTGTAATTTTGAACCCCAAATTGATTTGTTTTTTAGCCTTTAATACCCTTTATTTCTAAGCCTATCCAAAAAACCCACATTACGGTCCAAAGAAAGACCTTCTGATCAGTCTGCAAAAGATGCCAAGTCAGACAAATGAGAGTCTTACCGGTGAACATAACACTCTGTTCCACAACAGAAAGGACTCTAATCTCCAGCAGAGAGAGTCATACCGGCAACACTCCAAATCCCCAGCTGGAAAGTGATATAAATGAGAGAGTCTTATCGGTGAAAATCTTCACGGACACCATAAGGCGATGAAAGCTGAGAGAAAAACCAAAATGAGAGAGACTTGATGGTGAAAACCTTTTGGGCACTACAAGTCGAATAAGATTGGGAATCAGATGGAGGATAGTCAAGGGAAGATCTTGAAAGACGATTGACGACGGAGGATAGGCCACATATGCATGTCATGACCATTAGAGTCGGTGTCTGCGTTTGATAGGTTTTTATTTATAATTTCTTTTGTTAAAGAGTCATCTTTTTCCTTTGTCTTTTATTCTGTTCCTTTTTATCTTTCTCCTTTCATAGAAAATTCCCCAGTAGAGTCTGTTTGGTCAGAACCAGTGGGAAATGACTTCAAAATAGGCCATCAGCTTTCCAATTATGCAAGATGAGATATGGCTAGTACATCCAAGTGGTATAGTCAGCAAGGAACGAGCACAAGGCCAGTGTCAAGAAAGATATCCCCAGCAAAAGGGAATTGACAAAAGGATTGACGAGTGTCAAGAGGGATATCCTTGCCAAAATCAGAGGTTATTAAAACCTCAAGGCCAAGGCCCGTGGACAAACAAGGAGAGCAATAAGCATGACTTGGAAAATTCATGCGAGACTAAAAGGTCGGAAAAATGCAAGTCTCCGAGCCATGCCACGAAAGAAGAGGGATATCCCTAGCAGAAAAGGATTATCCTCAGCAAATAATATCGTCCCTTGTGGAATGCAGAGCAAGGAAGGAGAAAGGGGAAAGCCATCCCAAGTAGGAGTATCACAACCAACCACCGCGTTTTAAACTAACAAATTTTGTTTAAAACGGGTAAAGGAAATGGCATTGATGTCGGAAATGCATGCCACAAGAAAGATTGTCAAACTGGGGCAGAAAATTTTCTTTTCAGTTAGAAAATTTTCTGGAAAATCAGGTACCCATTTGGGGAAGAATAAAAATAGCACCAAGGAAGTGGTCTTTGAACCAGGGTTGCCCCCAACATAATAAGTTTCCAATGGAGGAAATTGATCCCCAGCAGACAGAACAAAGGGATGACATTTGTGCTCAGAAAAACAAAAGCCATTATCATCCCTAGGAGCTTCCAGAAGAATGAAGCATCGATTTGAAGGGATAAAATTCCCCAGCAACGTTATCCTCAACGACGTTATCCCAAGAAGATAACACTTTTATCCCCAGCAGTGTTGAGAGAAAATAAATTCTGAAAAAAAAAATTGAATTTGAAGGAGGGGAAGAAAGAAAACTACCGCAGTGGTATTATCCCCAGCAAGCAAGAACAAAGCAGCGCGAAGGAAGGAGAAAAGAAAAGAAGGAATTACGAAGGTAAGTTTCTCAAATCATTGATCTTTACATTTTTTTCCTAGGATAAAAAGTCCTAGTCTGATGAATTTCCCTCCCGATACAATCTTGGTCTGATGAAATTTTTCTCCCAAGATAAAATCTTAGTCGGATGAATCTTTCTCCTAAGATCACAACAAAATGGACCTAGTCTGACGATTTATCTCCTAGAGTCAAAATCTTGGTCTGATGAAATTGTTCTCCCAAGATAAAATCTTAGTCGGATGAATCTTTCTCCTAAGATCACAACAAATGGACCTAGTCTGACGATTTATCTCCTAGAGTCAAAATCTTGGTCTGATGAAATTGTTCTCCCAAGATAAAATCTTAGTCGGATGAATCTTTCTCCTAAGATCACAACAAATGGACCTAGTCTGACGATTTATCTCCTAGAGTCAAAATCTTGGTCTGATGAAATTGTTCTCCCAAGATAAAATCTTAGTCGGATGAATCTTTCTCCTAAGATCACAACAAATGGACCTAGTCTGACGATTTATCTCCTAGAGTCAAAATCTTGGTCTGATGAAATTTTTCTCCCAAGATAAAATCTTAGTCGGATGAATCTTTCTCCTAAGATCACAACAAGTGGACCTAGTCTGACGATTTATCTCCTAGAGTCAAAATCTTGGTCTGATGAAATTGTTCTCCCAAGATAAAATCTTAGTCGGATGAATCTTTCTCCTAAGATCACAACAAAATGGACCTAGTCTGACGATTTATCTCCTAGAGTCAAAATCTTGGTCTGATGAAATTTTTCTCCCAAGATAAAATCTTAGTCGGATGAATCTTTCTCCTAAGATCACAACAAATGGACCTAGTCTGACGATTTATCTCCTAGAGTCAAAATCTTGGTCTGATGAAATTTTTCTCCCAAGATAAAATCTTAGTCGGATGAATCTTTCTCCTAAGATCACAACAAATGGACCTAGTCTGACGATTTATCTCCTAGAGTCAAAATCTTGGTCTGATGAAATTTTTCTCCCAAGATAAGATATCAAATCTTAGTCCGATGAATCTTTCTCCTAAGATAAGATATCAAATCCTAGTCTGATGAATTTTCTCCTAGGATAATTTGATAAAAAAAAAAAGAAGATTGAATTTGAAAAAAAAAGAAGTTGTTGAAGTCAGGAGCCCCCCTGAAGAATAGAATGGCGATTTAGTGTTTGAAATCTTGCCAACCTAAAGAAAGGAATGGCGATGTATGGTTTGAAGTCAGGAGCCCGCCTGAAGAGAGGAATGGCGATTATTTTCAAAGTTGTTGTTGAAGTCAGGAGCCCGCCTGAAGAGAGGAATGGCGATTTATTTTCAAAATTGTTGTTGAAGTCAGGAGCCCGCCCCGATAACAGAGGCATACATTTTAGTCTTTACATTTCAGTTGATGAAGTTGGAAGCCCGCCCATAGAACAGAGGCATAAATTTCAGTCTTTACATTTCAAGCATTGAAGTTGGGAGCCCGCCCAGATAACAGAGGCATACATTTCAAGTCTTTAATTTTCAAGTATTGAAGTTGGAAGCCCGCCCATAGAACAGAGGCATAAATTTCAGTCTTTACATTTCAAGCATTGAAGTTGGGAGCCCGCCCAGATAACAGAGGCATACATTTCAAGTCTTTAATTTTCAAGTATTGAAGTTGGGAGCCCGCCCAGATAACAGAGGCATACATTTCAAGATCAAGTCAGAGGACAATAAAACAGAGGGTTACAATAGGAATCCCCAGCAGGAAACAATAAAATTCCCCGGCACCGGGAAACAGAAGGTTGCAACAAGAGGTCACAGTACAAACTCAAGTACATGTGTCAAAAGAAGTAAAGCACCGAAAGAAATGCAAGCAGACAAGGAAGCAAGGCAACAAAAACAAATTGTACTCTAGCCTAGCTTCTTGTTTTTTTTAAGCACGGTGTAACAAGGAGATCGGTAAGCAGTGGTAATAGCATGCAACAACAGTAACATTACAGTCCAACGGTAGTCCCAGCTACCAAAATTTCCCGAACTACATTGACCTGATTCCTGTTTAGCCCAGGATATGTAGGAAACCTTTGAAGCAAAGGTTCGGTCAAATCTTTTTCAAAAAAAAAATGCTTCACACGGAGTACTCGGATGGGCAAAAATCGCTCGCTTTATCTTTGCACGAAAACCCTTCGTATCTTCGGGCAAAGAGGGGCAGCTGTAAGCACGTGATTTTTGCCCAATATGAGAATTACTCCCAAAAAATTTAAAAATGAAATGATTTTTCTTTGGTGCGCAATTTTGTGATATTTTGTGATATTTTGAATAATTATTTGTATTTGTTTGTGCGTGTTTATTTGCTAAATTAATAAAAAATACAAAAATATGTCGCATTTTGCATGTAGGATTTAATTCTACAATTGTTAGTAATTAAATTTGTTTTACAAAAATTAAAAATTACAAAAATAGGCATCGTTTGCATTTTTAGCATTTAATGTCCAAATATACAATTTTATGCTTAATTAATACTTAATTGTGCGTTAATTGTTATTGGGAGTTAATTTGCGCTTTTATAACTTAATTTAGTTCTTAATAATAGTTTAAGTATTTTTATAATTTAGTTTTAGAAAAATAAAAGAAGAAAAGAGAGCGAAAATATAAAGAAAGTCGGAATTGGGCCTCTTCTTCAATTTCAAGCCACAGGCCCAAAAAATGGCCCAATCTTCCCTACGACCCAGTCCATTTCGAACTGGGTCGACCCAGTCCATAACCCAAAAGACCCAAACCCCTTTGTCTTACATTTTACAAAACAAAACAAAAATTAAAAGACAAGAAACCCTAACACTAAACCAATCCGCCCCCACCCCTCCTATCTTCTTCTTCTTCCTCAAGCTCCAAAACACCCCATCCATGGCTACCCGTACCAGCCTCCTCCTAGCATCGTCCCCAACTGCGACCATGATGCCCCCAGTTCCACCATAACACCCCGCGGCCATTGCTTCGTCATCTTCGTCGCCAAGCTCAAGCTTGAGCTCCCATGGCGATTTTCCTTCTCGACGACCAGCTTCGTCCCCAGCTGCTTCCTGCTGCCTCTACGTTGAACGGTAGCTCCAAACCAAAAGCCAAGCAGTTTGCTTCATCTTCTTCATCTTCGTCGAGCTCGAACTCGAGCTCACATGGCTGCCTCACCACCGTCCCGCGTCACTGCTGCTGCGTTTCTCTCTTCATTGATGCGGTGCTGCTGCTTCATTTCATCTTCTTCAGCAGCCCAACTCGATCATCATTTTCTCGAACACCCTCAAAACCCTAGCTGCAGTCACTTCCGTAGGTGCTTGCTTCACTGCTAGTTCAATTCCAAACCATGGTGGACGTTGAAGGTGCTGATGTTGTGGCCGGACAGCCAAAGAAGAGAACGTTTAAGAAGTTCAACTACAGAGGAGTTGATCTGGATGCTCTTCTTGACATGTCTACTGATGAGCTCGTTAAGCTCTTCCTTGCTCGCCCTCGCAGAAGGTTTTAGAGGGGTTTGAAGAGGAAGCCAATGGCGTTGATCAAGAAGCTGCGTAAGGCAAAACGTGAGGCTTCACCAGGTGAGAAGCCAGAGGTCGTCAAAACAGTCCATACATATTTCATTTCAATCCGGTTAGTAGATTTTGAGTTTTATTTTTGTCCGTATTTCGTTTTGATATTTTTCGAATTTAAAATCGGTGAATGTTTGTTTTGTTCATGTCTATGGTTAGATATTTGATTTTTTGTTTTGTTCATATTCATGTTGTTTGTTAAATTAATTTTCAGATTTCAAAATAGAAGTTTAATTAGTTATTTTCATATTCATTTCATGTTTGTATTATTGTTTAAGTGAATATTTGTTAGTATGATGTTTGTTAGATTCAAATTGAAATTTAATTAACTATTTCTTCAATTTGTTTCATGAGTTTATGTATTGTTAGAAATTGTTAATATTGTTAAGTTCAAGTTTAAGTTCATAATTGTTTCTTCGTCGATCTTGTAATTTGTCTAAAGAATTTAGTTGTGTTAGAGAAATATGTTGGTTTAATCGTTTAAATCCATCATGATTATTGCTTGAATTGTTCTCATAATCTTGTTTAAAGTTTAATATAAGAATTGTTTGTTGTAATGTTGTTAGAATTGATTTTAAGTTCAATATGATTGAATTTAGAAATCTTCATACTTTGTTTGTTGTTGTTGTTGAATCCGAAAATAGGATTGTTTGTTGCTAAAATATTGTTCAATCAAATTTTAGTTGTTCTTTGTTGTTCAATTTGTGTTCATGTGATTTGTTGTTGAAATGTTGTTAAAATCGTGTTCATGTGATATTGTTGTTATGATGTTCATCCGTGTTCATATTGTTGTTTGAACATTGTTAGAAATTGATCATATTGTCTATATTTTGGTTAAGTTTGATTAATTGATGTGTTATAGCTGATGGGTAGTTTGGTAATTTATAGTACTTTCGGGGGGTAAAATAGTAATTTGCAATAGGGTCAGAGGGGTAGTTTAGGAATTGTACATTTTGAAATTGTTTATTTGAAGCATGGGGGACAAAATGAAATGGGGTGGGTTGTGATATAGTTGTTTAATATAAAGGGGGGACAAGATTTAATTTAAAGGGGAATCTTGCATTATTTTAAATGAAGCATGGGGGACAAAATATAATGGGGTGGTGTGATATGTTTATTTAATGTAATGGGGATGAGTGGAAAGATAATGGGTTGGGTAGAGAAAAAGTATGGATTTTAATTAATTGAAAGGTTTATGGGATGGGTTATAAGAAGAAGTCTTGAACACAAGACATAGACAATAGAGAGAGGACATAAATAGGGAGAGAGATACGAAAAAAAATACACACACAGATAGAGAGAAAAAACGGACAGAGAATAGAAGAGAGAAAAATTCCGAAAAAATATTTAAGCTTTCAAAATAAAAATAAAAGCTAAAAAATCTACTGCTTTCTTTCTTTGTTTGAAATTAGTATTAATGGTTGTTGTTTCATTTAAAGCTTAAAGCTTTTGTTTTTGGGATTACTACTCCACCGGTCTGTTACTGGTTTGTTACTGTTGCTGGGCAGTTGTTGCTGTTGCACTGTTATTACTGTTGCTGATTTTCATCTTCATTTTCTTTTGCTTCCAATATCAGGTACATATCTTTTAAACTCATGTTGTGAAGAGCTTCAACATGGCAAGTAAATGAAGTTTGGAATTATAAGGATGTCTTCTACTCATTTAAATTTTATTAGTTTAAGTTTCAGTTTTGTTTTAGTTGGTTAATATAGTATTAAATCAATTGGTAGATTAGTTCTCTTTCTTAATAACTAATGGCTTAGTTATTTTAGGAACGCGATCAACTCATTTCTTTTAATATATGAAATAATGTCAATGATTTTTTTACAAAATATAGAGTTAAGTGTTTGCAAATATTCGCATAGGCAGAGAATAAGAATTGGTTTATTTATCTCAAACTCAATCTTCGTAAGCAAAATTAACCAAATAATTATAACTTTGGACTAAAAACAAGTATATGAGAAGGATATGGGATTTATAAGCACGAATCGCAACATTTTATGTCAAGGATATGTAGAAATAGAGTTCGCATTAAATATAACAATGAAAATTCTTCAGAAACTATTAATTTGTCTATCAAATTAATTCTTTTTCCAGTTTTATATGCGATTCGATTTTTGGATATATTAATGTTGTATCCACGATAAAAATGGTAGTATTTTTAGTTACATGTTGTTTGTTTCTTTTTCATATCATTAATTCTTTAAAATTTGAATAGTTTTGAGGTATATAATTCATACGCGTAAAATAAGACTTGTAGCAACGCCTAATAAATTTTGAATTCTTTGTCAAGAAATTTGGTGGCATCCCAATCGGTGATTCTCCATGACTCTTACATTTAAAAATAGATGGATGCAATAAACATTTGTAGAGAATTTATATTACTGTCAAGAATATTTGCATAATTAAGGATGCGTTCGCGTGACTTGATTATACTTCTAAAGGCAATTCGGATTATGCGTTCGCGCAACTTCGAGCAAATTTTTATTAAAAAGAGATTCGTCGGAGGATCTTAAATTAATTTCATAAAACCCGAGATGTGCGGTTCACTACTTAATCATATAAAAAGTGCGAATGTTCTTGATTTTATTTAAAAATACAATTTTGAAAAAAAATTATTTTATAATAAATATATTATCAATATCATTGTGTACACGTACGCGTGACACGATTTTTCACGTTAAAAAAATATAATATATAAAACGAATACACGTATGCGTGATTCGATTCAAAGAAGGGTCTTTAAATCTAAATAGAAGCGGTAACAATAAAATCATGCAATAAAAATGTATTTAACAAATCAAAATAATCAAGCCGAATATAACAGTTGAGCGACCGTGCTAGAACCACGGAACTCGGGAATGCCTAACACCTTCTCCCGGGTTAACAGAATTCCTTATCCGGATTTCTGGTGCGCAGACTGTTAAATAGACAGAGTCATATTCTCCTCGATTCAGGGATTAAAACCGGTGACTTGGGACGCCTTAAAATTCCCAGGTGGCGACTCTGAAACAAACAAACAAATCCCGTTTCGACTGTCCTTTAATTGGAGAAAACTCCCCACGCGCCCCGTGGGCGCGAAAAAAGGAGGTGCGACACTTTGTACGGAAGGACTATTGCAAGGCGAGTAAGGATCATCGATGATGTGAAAGGATGCCACAGATGAAAAGGTAAAACATCGATAGGCAGGTCATCGTAGCTCCAACTCTTAGTACACCCCTAAATGGTGGAATATGGAATGGTGTGGTATTAAGTCAGAATTAAGTGGATCTAGTAACTATGAAAAGATAAAGGAAGAATGCGAGAAGAATGAGAAAGGGATGAGATTGTACTTATTCAAATCTTACAGATATGCTATGATTGTAGAATATTATGTAGGCATGAAACCAAGAAAAAGAAGTAAAGGTTCCTGCCCGGGATGTTTTTGATAAATAAGGTTATAAGGAGCCAGTTCGAGACGTAATTTTAGATAAAGGAAATAACCCAAGAAAGATTTTGAGGAATATTGACATGAGAATAGGCCAACGATTAGTTAGTAGTTAATTCAGGAAGAGCCTAGTCACAACTAGACAAGAAGTTACAGACAAATCAGCAGATCATGTAAGATAAATGTAGTAAACCCCAACATGGAGAATTCAGCCTCGTAGTTATGACATTGTAATACTTGAGATATATTCATACAGGATATGGAGAAGTTAAAAAGGTATTGTATGAGTGTTATGGAAATAAAAGAGAATGCCACTAGGAAGACGGTGAAAATATCAGTCTAGAAGCAACCCCACAAGCATAAGGGCGTGGAGATAAGTCACTACGGATAAGTATAGGCAAGGAAGGATAGTAGAAGGTCTGTCAAGTATACGATATAATAAGCTCGAATCTTTACAAGAGTCGGTGGATCCTCCGTAAGTACTATAGTAAAGGACTAGCTTAGGAAATGAGTAAGAAGGCTTCAACCTAAGCACAATAATCGAATGAAGAAAGGGTCATATAAAAGCAGTCTCACAACAAAAACTGTATGACCTCCAAAAGAAAGTGGTACCTACCGTGGCTAATGAACAGGGAGAAATATAGAAGGTAATATTTGAGACTATATGAGTTGCACAACAATTCTTGCATGTGTGGGAACTAGGATGAGTTAAGTATGCACGCAACAAGGGGCAGAAAGAACAAGAAAAGTAATTGCATACATTTTACGAGAGCTGAGATGGAATGAAAGGAATTATTCTGTTAAAACTCATATACACATGCGTTAGTTCATTCCATATATTAGTTAACATAAATTCAAGAAGGAATTACCTTTGAGATGATAAGAAGTTAATCATATTGGTCTTAAGTGATACAAGGGTGTATAAGGGTGATTAACAAGTATTAGAAGTTAAATGAATCAAGGATGTTGTAACTCGTATTTTCAGGTAAACCTAGAGGTTCTTAATACACTCAAGGTCATGTATTAAAGTGTTTGAATCATATAATATCTGTATCATAAGTCTTGAAGTCAAACGAGTTATGAAACAAAAGTCGACAAACGTTGTCGCAACTTAGGTTCATAATTTTACTTAAACATTAGGTTAAATGTTTCTAGGCTTTTCTCCTAATTTACAAGGAATTACGGAGTGATCTACCCACCAAATTAAAGATCTACGAGTCTCGTTTCCAACTCATTAAACCATTTGTAAATACAATCTCGGAGTATAGAGATATTCATATTTTTGCAAGCCTGCGCAGATTGGTAGATGACAAGTAGGTGCATCATTTACTTGCCAAAATGATAGGACAAAATTAAAAGCTCTAAGTCGGCCAAGAGAGGACTTTTAAGGGGTTATGAACTCATTTATTTCATCCATTTTTCAGAACCTCAAAACCAAAGTTAACCCCTGCAACTCCTCCCCAAAAATCCCACACAAACCCTAATCGATTTTCCCTCTCTTTCAAGTTCTATTTGAAGGTAAAACCTAGAGTTTGAAGAACCAAGGGAAGGGCTGAGTTATCCAACAAGTAAGGTAAGTTACTGCCATCTTTCATACATTTTTCTGTGCTGTGAATTCATGGTAATTCGTTCTATACATGTAAGAACTCACGGGACGGTGATCAGAAGCCGTGAGTTCGAGTTATTCACTTGTAGCGGACTGTTTTGTGGATTGTTTTGTGTTGCTATTGGGATGCATGTTTTACTACTATTTTGTGGAGTTTTGGAGGTGGAAGGGTGTGGAGAAATACCATATATATGTAGGGTTGTGGGCTGATAGTTATTCGTAACATTTATGGGTCATTTGACACGACTACGGTGATCGTCGTATGTATGATGTAATTAGGTTGTGCGTGGACTGTTTTGGGAGGCTCAATATGTTTATTATTGATGTTTTTTGGGCTGTTTGGTAATTTTTTGGAATGGTGTGAAGTCATATATATAGGGGAGGTGTTGTCCGTTTCAACGTGAAATAGGTTGTGGTCGATACATAATAGTTATGACGCTTAAATGATAACGATAGTATCGTTTCTCTTATTGTAGACTAAGGAGTTATGGCAATGGCATAACTTGTGATTGGGGCAGTATATACAAGGTATGTGAGGCTATCCCTTTTCTTATTTTGCACGACTCCGATTGTACATAATGCAATGAACGAGCTTCCAAAGATACTCTACTCTTAGAAGCTAGCAGTACTTACATTGCTTTCCCTCTTAAGGAACGATTGATGTTAATGTTGCTTCTCTTATTCTTATGTTATCAATGTTGTTGGTACTTCCTGACTCTTATAAGGTTCATAATGAAGAGTTGGTCCTATAACGTGTACAGAGGATACCGACCTTACGTCACTCCGAAAGGTTTAGAATGTGATTCCATGAGTCGAGCATGCATTATATATATGTATCTATTTTACTCTACCGAGTCGCGCTATAGTTGGCCGGGTACGGCACATATTGTGCAAACACTAATCAGTTGGGTTTTACCGAGCTTCATATGGCTGGGTACGATTCTACCGAGCCTTATGACGGCCGGGTACGTTTTTACCAAGCCTATTATGGTTGGGTACGATATGATGATGATGATGCCCACAGAGGCGTATGTTTTAAAAGTTTATGTATACATACATATGTATCATGCATTTCATGTCAGTAGCCCTCAGAGGTACTCAGATATTCCAGGTTGTATATTCTCTATCCCTGCTTACATTACTGTTCATATTTATGGTTCCCTGCCTTACATACTCAGTACTTTATTCGTACTGATGTCCTTTTGTTTGTGGACGTTGCATGTCATGCTACAGGCCCTAATAGACAAGCAGGTGCAGCTCCCCCACCACAGTAGGTTGTCCAGTTCAGCAGTGATTGGGAACAAGGCCCCGACATACCCATAATGTCTATAACAAAAATGCATACCAAGACTACGGCAAGTCCGGAGAAGGGATTCGAATTGTTTAGAATTTATTGATGTTATGAAGTCGATTATGTATAGATGCAATTGATTTGGAGCCGAATTCGAGAGGAAAGGCGGTAATTGAGGATTGAGTTGGCCGTGGAAGTTTGAGGTAAGTGTCTGGTCTAACCTTAGCTTGAGGGATTAGGAGTTGTGTCCTATTTGCTAATTGCTTCTTGTTGAGTACGACGTATAGGTATGGTGACGAGTATCTATACGTTGGTATTGAGCATGACCGTGAGTCTTAAATTGATAGTTGTTCTATTCTTAAATGTTACTACAGATGCTTTAATTGATGACTCTTGATATGGAGCAAAGATTTAGTTTATTCTCGTGGATTTTATTTATGAATGAGCATTGGTATTAACTGAGCTGAGTAGAAGTTGAGTTAGGATTGGTTATAGTGGATTCTCCCTTGCCGGGATGTTTGTTTCGATATTGTTGCTCCCTTACCGGGAAGTTATTATATTGCTTTTGTTCCCTTTTCGGGAAGTTATTATATTGCTTTTGTTATAAGCTGAAATTGTCTCAACAATTTCCTCTCACTCATCTTTAATACCTTTTAAATCAGACCTAAACAATATGTGTCAGTCATGCTAATTACGTGCTTCTTTGTTTAAGGAGGTATATCTGAGCCTTTGCTTGTTATATGCTTTCCCAAATTTGCAATACGTGTTTTGTATGTCGCCTTAAAGTTTTTTCCTTTGAAACTACAAATAAGTCTAATATCCCTCCCTTTTAGGATTAGTAGTCCTAAATGCCTCCGGGACTGATAGGATTGGTACGGGTAATAGCATGCAGTAAGTAAATGACACCAATCCGCGCTTTAAATACCTTAACGGGGTAGGAAGGGTAGATATGGATATGATGACCATGCGATAATGTCACGTGTAGCCCCTTATTGAGGAGTGATTACCGGACATTGTGTGGTGTGATCCATATTTTTTTATAAACCTAGGACCCCCCCCCCATTTATTCTTTATTTCTTTTCTTTTAGCATTTCAACTCTTTCTTTTAAAATCAGCTTGTTCTTTCAAACTTTGTTCACTTTTAAACTATTATGTGAAATCCCCTCTTATCTGACCCTTATTTGCTTATATGTAAATTGCACCCAAATTCACAATAATTTTCTGGTCGGGAACCACACTAGTAAATTCTGAGGGGTGCTTAACACCTTCACCTTGGAATAATTTCTAGCCCTTACCCTATCTCTGGTTATTCAAATCAAACTCTTTGGTGTCCTAATGCACCCTAATCATTAGGTGGCGATGATCGTAGCCTACTCCACACTACTAAAAAGTAGAAAGAGAGGATCGCAATAGTTTTTACCCGATTTGGGGGTCGGAATCGATTTTCACAGAGAGCTAGGAATGGAGTTGAGTATCTATTTAGGTTGGAATTGCGTATTTGTTTCGAATATCACTTCTAATCATTTTGGGTTTTATTTATATTCTACTATTATCAAACTACAAATTACAATTGCTATTAAATTAACTACGAGTAAATTACTACAAGTTGTATCTAATAGTTTAAAAGGCACTAGGGTAGTGGCATCCTCCTAGGTGGCCAATTGACGGGTAATTGAACCTAAGGCACGATTGACATAATTGGGGAATTTGCTATAATCGTTGCACAATTTTACCCACTCTCACACCTCTCGGTAGAGAGAGTGATTTTGCCCAATTAACTTTCTCAAGACCAATAGGGTAGGCAAATTTGCTCATGCAACTGAGGTTCAAGTCGGGTATTACTCTCTCGAGGTTAACCCTTTAATTGGGACTATCAATTCTCTTGAGTCCATCCCAATTCCTTGTTGGGTCAATTTCAGAGACTTAGGCTCTTTTTCTCAAGAAGAACCCAAGTCAACTTAGCACAAACTAGTGTTTGCAACCACTAATTCATACATTACACCATGAAATTGACCCAAATAACAAACACCCATAGTCAATCTAACCTTAAATCACAACACTCATCAATTACTCGCACTAGGATTGAGCCGCAACCCTAGATAATGGGTCTAGCTACTCATGGTTGAAGAGAAAAACAGAGAAATAGATGAAGATAAAGACATATTAATTAATTGATAAGGCAAATGCAAAGATTCAATAATAAAAACTAAGTAAAAATGCCCAAATGGCTAAAAAGGTCTTCTCACGAGCGCAGCTGAAGTCAGATAATGTCTGAAAATATCTGATACCCTAAAAATGGAAAAAGGTTCTATTTATACTAAGCTAAAAAAACTGGACAAAAATGCCCTTGTGGGGTCAGTGCGGACCGCACAAAATGGTGTGCGGCCGCACTAGGCTCTTGACTCTGCAAATTCAACTCTTTGAACCTAGGCTCCGCGGACCGCACAGAATGGACTACGGTCGCGGAGGCATCTAGTGCAGTCCGCACAAACATGACCGCAGACCGCACATGCTTGATCTTCAGAACTTGGCATCTCTCTGAACTTTGGTTCTACGGGCCACACAGACCGGTAGTATGGCCGCGGTGCCTTCCGTGCGGGTCGCATAATATCTATTGCGGCCGCACTGCTTTAATGCTTGAAAACCCAACTCTCTGAATCTCCCTAGTGCTGACCGCACAAAGTGTAGTACGGCCGCACTAGGCCTGTTTTTCCTGAGTTTTGTTTTGTCTTTGGTACTTGTGCCAGTTTCACTCCTTTTGAGCCGATCTTTGACATCTCGTCACTTTGTTGATTAAACCTTCAATAAAGCACAACTTATGAGCCTTTTGGGACTATTTTATATGAATTTATAATCAAAGCGTAAGAAAGAAGGAGCATGAAATGCGCCAAAATCCCTAGTTATCAACTCCCCCAAACTTAAGTCTTTGTTTGTCCTCAAGCAAACAAAATAAGACCCACTCCTTAAGGGAAAATCCAAGAATTTTCAGTTATCCTAAAGTTATTTCAACTAGCATCAATTGGAACTAACAATTGCCCTCAATACAAATGAATCATTAACAACATTTAACTTTTGAAAAACCATGGATCAAGTGTGACACAAGAGCATCAAGAGTTGACTCAACACATCAAAGAACTCTCTCAATTTCTTTGGTCATTGTGGAACCCAAACTCACACATCTTCAACTCTCCCTAAGCAAACCTTACCTTTTTTTATATTGGCACACAAACCGAGATTAATGGAATTTCACTCATTTCTCTCAAGAAAAAGTTGCAAGTCCGGCTCTAGGTACCATATGCTTGCCCCTTATGTAAATATCCACTAATGTAAGCTTCATTCAACTCAAGATCCTATAGGGCTTTTATGGAGTCATTGTGAAGGCTTTTGGTTCAGGGTAGGAAATGTTTTGATCTAAGTGGGTTCCATCTTCCTTTAAGCACTTCTTTTGATTCATTTGGCACACATTTTTTTGACTCTTTGAGTCATCTCACTTCTTTCTAAGGGATTAGAGAGACACGTTGTCACTCTTTCTTATGCAATTCAAACCGTTTCTCCTCTTTCACCTTCCACACCTTTCATTCTTTTGCTTTTCTTGAATCCCTTTTTATTCTTTTTCACATTGAGCATTCTTTTTGTATTTTGCTTTTCCTTCTGTTTCATTGCCTTTCCTTTTCTTCATTTTTGTGCATTTTACCACTTTGTTACCATCCTCGTCTCTCCCCCCAAACTTATACTTTTGCCATGTGCTCAAGGAAAGATCGGGTGCCAAGAGAGGGTATCTTTTAGAACGGGTACAGGTTTGTATTATGGTTCTTGAAAGAAAAAGGTCTAAGGCTCAAAATGGTTAACTAGGGATCATATCATTGGTAGGCTATGGAATTTGTTCAAACTATCATTTGGATCAAGGAGAGCCTATAATCACGTCTCAAGTCAAAATTCACTTAGGATTTCGCCTCAACAAACATTCGGGCAAGCTCTATACCAATGGCTCGGGACTTGGATTTGCAATTCAATTTCTCACCACACAAGCTAAAAGATCGCTAAAGACATAGAGTCGGGGGCCCACAACAACCTTAGATACGATATGAGCACACAATGGTCCCGAAAAACCACTTGATGATTATCGGTCAACACAAAAGTCTCAGGGTCACGACTTTCACCATCCTAAACACAACATTTTGTCTTTGACCATGGGATCAAAAGCAAATGTGCTAGGCCCAAGTGAAGCTTTGCTTGAGGTACCCTTAGTGACTACTAAAAAAACAAAAACAGACTCAAACTCTTAAGAAGGTTGCCACATCATCCATCAATGGGAAGAGCCACCCGGTTCACACAACACTCCACCTTTGGAAAGAACCGTGGCATTAAGAAAGCCAAAGGCTTATTAAAAACGTCCAAAACAAAACAAAAAGCTACGAACATAAATAAGAAGCTAAAAGTGAAAATTTTTGCGGAAAATAGAATAAATATATACAATATGGAGTTTGAATATACAACGGGGGATAAATATATACAATATGATATAACTTAATATACAGACCCAAGAAAATATTAAAAAAATGCAATAAAAGTAAATAAATATAAAATTATATACAAACCAAATGAAAAATCAAGAAAGCATAAAGATATCAATATATACAGTCATCCATAAATGTGTAGGACTCACCCCCTCAAATAAAAGATGGCATTGTCCGCAATGCCAACTAGTCTAAATAAGCACCAAAAACAATATAAAAAGGATATAGAAGACTCCCTAAGCCGTGTCTGTCTGCATAGGATCATGGGTGGTCCTTGGGTCCTCTATGTGCTCGGGAACCTTAGACTAGTTCCCGGTGGTCTGCTCTGCTACTACTGGGACCTGGGACTAGACCTCGACAGGTTGTGGAATTGGTACATCCTGTGGCTGATTGGAGGAAGTCTCTGGTGGGTCCGCCAACTGGATGATGGCATCATCTTCTCTAGGGATATTCCTCATCTTCTGGGTCTGCTCCGGCTGTGGATGAGCTGCTGGGACTAGATCATCAAGTAACAGGTCTAAAGGCAGCTGGTCTGCCTTCAGTCGATCTATATCTGCCCGCAGCTCCTTCACGGACTCCTTAGAGGCCCGTGTCTTTCTAAGCTTCTTGTGCACCCAAGCAAGCTCCTTGAGAGCTTTGCTGTGTGAATCAACTGCCTTGGTCAGTGTCGCCTAAGTAGTGAGGATTTTCTTCTAGTTCTCAAGTATCTCTTTCAAAGCATCCTCTATCGACTGGGGCACCTGAGGGGATGGAGGAGCCGACTGAGCCTCTACCGTGGTAGTCAATGTGGACAACTTGGATGAGGCAGTCTGCATCCAGTTGTTTATACTCAGCAGGGCCCGGCTCAGCCGGTGGGCGATGATGGGATGGGCCCGGGTAGATGCGATCTCCGGGTCTGCTGATGTGGAAGGGCCAGAAGGAATGGCTGAAGACATGGAGGGTCCAAGAGGCATGTCAGCAGAAATGGAGGTAGGCTCAGCAGGGACCTCTACCACAACTAGCTCTTCAGACTGGCCAGTTGGGGCAGAAGTAGGGGCTTTGTAGTTCTTGTCCTTAGGGTTGTCATTCCCCTTCAAGCTATACTAGGAGAACGGGCTATCACCTTGACCTTGATGTCGTATGGCCTCTTGTCCACCTTCAAGTCCCGAAGGTACATAGTGAGGGTGTTGGGGAAAGGATAGTTCCAGTCATACTCGGTACCCACTATAGAAATGATTTGGGACATCACATTCCCCATGTTGATGGGGTACCCTGCCATAATGGAAGCAACCAAAACAGCCCGGTGGAGAGGAAGTGTCTGGTCATGGGTAGTAGGATCTAACCGGCTGCACACAAATGTCTCCCAACCCCTCGCCTCAAAGTTCAAGGTCCTCCGCAATATTTTGACCCCCACAATCAGCCAATCCGGAATGGTACCCGGGATTTCCAGGTACTGAGCTAACCATGGATGGACCTCCTCGCCCATCTCCATCTTTGCCATATATAGAGTCTCATCCTCCTCATTGAAGCCCAAATATTCGTTTATTGACTTTCCATCGAACAAAACTTTCAAATTACGAACTTTGGTCACTTTGGAGCCCTTTCTGATGTGGGCTACATTGAAATAAAACTCTTTGACCAAATGCTCGTTGGCATCACACAGTCATCTAAGAAGTGCTCCCAACCCACTCGAGTTATGAATTTACTCTGCACGTTAGGGTTGAGGGGTAACAGATCTCTGTCAATGAAACTCCGCTCCGGTATCAACTTTATCATCGGCCACCACTCCCTAAACTTGTGGTACGCCACCTGGCTCACAATCCCTATCCTCCCAAACATCGGGCTTTCTAGTTCGGGCAATGCCTCCAACCTGAGGCTCACCACCCTCAGCTACCTCCTCATCCCCTTGCACCTCCTCCTCACCTCCGTCTGTACCCTCCCCAGATAATGAAGCTGTGGGGGAGGTGGAGTATTCACCACTGCCGGCTGCTGAGCCCTCAGACGACTCAGTGGGAACATGCTCTTGTGCTTGGGTAGTGGGTGATGGTGGAGGAGTCTCATCTGTCAATCTGAAACTTGGGAGGATATGTGTTGGTACTGAATCTGAAGAAATATCTTGGGAGGGCACATACTCACTCCCCGACTGATCACGGGCTCTATCAGCTGCCTTAATTGCCTTTCTCATCTTCTTTATATTTTGACGAGCCTAGGGAGTGAGTTTAACCATCTTCTGCTTCCCTCTCCAGGAGGAATCACCTCTTCCGGGTTGTTTTGACCCCTTGTCTCGTTGTTTAACCATTATCTGCAAACACAATCATCTAAAATTATTAGTATCAACAGAAGTAGTGGGAACATTGGTGCAGAAAGAATTGCAGAACAGACTTAAAATGTTACATACAGGTTGTAGGAATTGCCCAGTACGGACCGCACAAAATGGAGTGTGGCCGCACAGGGGCCAGTGCGGTCCGCACTGGGATGGGGTTCAGACTACCCATCCTCTGAATCTGACCAGTGCGGCCCACGCAAAATGGTACCGTGGCCGCACTGGGCCAGTGTAGACCGCACAAAGTGTAGTGCGGCCGCACTGCCCAAGAGTTATCTTTCAGAAGTTCATTAGTGCGGTCCGCACAACATGGCATTGCGGACTGCACTAGGGCACTGCGGACCGCACAAAAACGACCGCGGTTCGCACTACGTGCCCAAACTTGGCACTGAGTTAGGGTTCATTAGATTTTGCTTTTAAGTCCAAATTTGTCCCTAATTTATGTCCCTACATGTATACCCAGTCCAGTACACTAACTAAGTAGATAAGAATCAAAATCTAACTATCCTAACCTAACAAATTAAGACATTACGGGAGAAGGAAGAAATAAAAACTAAGAAAAAATGAATATTAAATGCAAGTGAAAAAATTAAACAAGTAAAGAGGAAGATTAAAGTACTAGATTGTGAGGTGAATTGAATCAAATGAGTTTCAACAAGTAATTACGTGCAAGTGAGAAGATGAACAGTGTTTAATTTCTTAGAGGTTTCAAATTTGCGAAAAGGGTAACAAGGGGTCCTCAGGGTCTATTTATAGAAAAGCCCCTAGGGTCCAGCCTTACCTACCAGTGCGGACCGCACAAAATGGACCGCGGTCCGCACTGCCTTGTTTAGCACAAGTTTGAGAAGGCAACCTTCTGCGGTCCACACAAAACGGACTGCAGTCGCAGAGATCCACCGTGGACCGCACAAAATGTAGTGCGGCCACGGTGGCAAACTTCAGAGAAGCTTCATCTTACCCACACCAGTGCGGTCCGCACAGAATGTACTGCGGCCGCACTGAAAACTTTAGAGACCTGTACATTTTTTTTCATCATGCCTTATATTGTATCAACATAATCCTGCAACATCTCACAATTAATTAGCCCAAAAATCAATCCTATACTACAAAGAAAATCAAAGAAAACGATAAAAAGAAAAAGACATGGGTTGCCTACCAAGAAGCGCCTGATTTAACGTCGCGACACGACGTATGTTACCACCACATCACTTGAGATGAAGGAGTGCCACCACGTGGCTGTCATCAAACTTTCCAAGATAATGCTTAACCTGGTGCCCATTAACTCTAAAGACTTCACCATTTTTGTATTTCAAACCAAAAGCACCAAAAGGGGTCACAAACATATCTTCAAATGGTCCACTCCATTTTGATTTAAGTTTTCCCGCAAACAGACGTAACCGGGAGTTGAACAAGAGAACCAAATCACCAACTTTGAACTCCTTTCCACGAGCATATTTGTCATGAAGGTACTTCATCTTTTCCTTATACAAGGACGAATCGGAGTAGGCATGGAATCTAAATTCATCAAGTTCATTGAGTTGTTCAACATGAAGATTAGCTGCAACATCCCATTCTAAATTCAACTTCCTCAAAACCCACATGGCTTTGTGCTCTAACTCAACCGGTAGATGGCAAGCTTTCCCAAACACCAACCAATACGGAGACATACCAATCAGAGTCTTGTAAGTCATCCGATAAGCCCATAGAGCGTCATCTAACTTCTTCGACCAATCGGTCCTATTAGCATTGACCGTCTTTGACAAGATACTCTTGATTTCCCTATTGGAGACTTCCACTTGACCACTAGCTTGAGGATGATAAGGGGTCAAAATCTTATGATTGACACCGTACTTGGAAAGCAACGTGTCGAAAGCTTTATTGCAAAAGTGAGACCCCCCTCATCACTAATAATCGCACGGGGAGTGCCAAACCTTGTGAAAATGCTCTTCTTAAGAAATGCAACAATACTCTGGGCTTCATTGTTAGGAAAAGCCACAGCTTCAACCCATTTTGAGACATAGTCAACCGCCACAAGAATGCAAGTATTCCCACAAGAGCTAACAAATGGACCCATAAAATCGATGCCCCAAACATCAAAAATATCCACTTCAAGAATGGTATTGAGAGGCATCTCATCCCTTTTTGAAATTCCACCCGCTATTTGGCAATCGTCACACTCTTCACAAAATCACCAGCATCTTTGAACAAGGTTAGCCAATAGAATCCACAACTAAGAACTTTCGTGGCGGTCCTCACCCCACCGTGATGGCCACCATATGGTGAAGAGTGGCAAGCCTCTAAGATATTCAATTGTTCTTCCTCCGGGACACATCTACGAATCACACCATTCGTGCAAATCTTGAACAAGTATGGCTCATCCCAATAGAAATCCAAACTATCCCACTTGAGCTTCTTCCTTTGGTTAGAAGAGAGCTCACACGGGATTACTCCAGTCACAAGGTAATTGGCAACATCGGCAAACCATGGCATATTATTCATTGACATTACAAGGAGTTGTTCTTCGGGAAATGAATCATTGATCTCAAGGCCATCACAAGGCCTCTCCTCCTCCTTCAAAGGGGACAAGTGGTCCACCAATTGGTTCTCACTACCTTTCCGGTCCATAATTTCTAGATCAAACTCTTGAAGTAGTAACACCCATCTCATCAATCTTGCCTTGGAGTCTTTCTTTGTCATCAAATACCTAAGGGCAGCATGATCGGTGTGCACTATAACCTTGGCCCCCATAAGATATGGCCGAAATTCTTCCATTGCAAACACTATAGCCAACAACTTTTTCTCGGTGACTGTATAGTTCCTTTGAGCCTCATTCATGGTCTTGCTTGCGTAGTACACCGGATGAAATATCTTGTTAACCCTTTGACCCAAAACAGCCCCAACCGCAATGTCACTTGTGTCACACATGAGCTCGAAAGGCAAGCTCCAATTTGGTGTGGTAATGATAGGGATAGTGGTCAACTTAAGCTTGAGAAGCTCGAATGCTTGCATACATCCCGCATCGAACACAAACTTTGCATCCTTTTCTAGCAACTTGCACAAGGGGTATACCACTTTTGAAAAATCTTTTATAAACCTCCGGTAAAAACCCGCGTGCCCAAGAAAACTCCTCACCCCTTTGACAGAAATGGGGGGAGGAAGCCTTGAAATCACCTCTATCTTGGATTTGGCAACTTCAATTCCATGCTTTGAAATTTTGTCACCCAGCACTATACCCTCTTCAACCATGAAATGGCTTTTTTCCCAATTGAGTACGAGGTTTGTGTCTTTACATCGGGCCAATACTCTATCCAATTTCTTAAACATTCTTCAAAGGAATCACCAACCACACTGAAATCGTCCATGAAGACCTCCAATATATCTTCCACCATGTCGGTGAAAGAGAGAAAGCGAAGGTTC
The DNA here is from genome assembly GCF_000393655.2 of Nicotiana sylvestris. Taxonomy (NCBI): domain Eukaryota; kingdom Viridiplantae; phylum Streptophyta; class Magnoliopsida; order Solanales; family Solanaceae; genus Nicotiana; species Nicotiana sylvestris. Next base: position 130,204,137 of record NC_091059.1, on the reverse strand, counting down.
CATACGGACAAGTAAAGGTGGTCTTCTCTTGGTCTTCTGGGGCAATTAAGATTTGATTATACCCCGAGTACCCATCCAAAAAGCAATAAAAAACACGCCCCGCGAGACGATCAAGCATTTGGTCAAGGAATGGCAATGGGAAATGGTCCTTTTGGGTCACCTTTTTTAGCTTTCGGTAGTCCATGCAAACCCTCCAACCTGTGACTGTCCGAGTAGGAATAAGTTCATTGTTATCATTGGTCACCACAGTCATACCACCCTTCTTCGGTACACATTGCACCGGGGAAGTCCATGAGCTATCATAAATGGGGTACACAACCCCGGCATCCAACCATTTGATCACTTCTTTCTTCACCACTTCTTGCATAGCCTCGTTCAATCTTCTTTGATGCTCTAAGGAAGACTTTACATCATCCTCCAAGACACAAAATGCGGGGATTATTCCCCAAATGTCAGCTAGAGTCCATCTAATTGCCCTTTTCTGCTTTTGAAGCACCGCCAAAGTGGCCTCAACCTGCATGTTAGTAAGGCAAAAAGAAAGAATAACTAGTAAAGTAGAGTTTGAGCCCAAGAATTCATACCTGAAGTACCCACGCTGCTCAAGTAAGGTCAACATCACATTGGTTATCTGAAAGTTGTCTGCCCAGATTCTGGGTGGGACAATAGCAATTGCATAACCCTGGTTCGGAAGTACTCTGGGAGCCACTCTTGGAGGTGGCGGAGGAGGGTCTGGAATATTGTCATTTTGATTCACATTGGCATTGCGGCCTCTACGTTGTCCTTGAGGTGCAAGAGGCACCTCATCTTGCTCAAGATCATCTACCTCCTCCCCTGTTATCACATTTCCAAGAGGGTCATTAGTGTTGTTTAAAGCCATATTGGTACCCGAGTAGTGATACAAACAAGTAAGTAACAAAGAAGGAAAGAAGAACAATACATAAAACTAACTAAATAGATAGCCAAAACCGTTAGCTCGCCGGCAATGGCACCAAAAAGTGATCGCAACCTACTCCACACTACTAAAAAGTAGGAAGAGGGGGTCGCAATAGCTTTTACCCGATTTGTGGGTCGGGATTGATTTCCACAGAGAGCTAGGAATGGATTCGAGTATCTATTTAGGTTGGTATTGCGTATTTGTTCTAAATATCACTTCTAATCATTTTTGGGTTTTCTTTATATTCTACTGTTATCAAACTACAAATTACAATTGCTACTAAATTAACTACGAGTAAATTGCTACAAGTTGTATCTAATAGTTTAAAAGGCACTAGGGTAGTGGCATCCTCCTAGGTGGCCAATTGACGGGTAATTGAACCTAAGGCACGATTGACATGATTGGGAAATATGCTATAACCGTTGCACAATTTTACCCACTCTCACACCTCTCGGTAGAGAGAGTGATTTTGCCCAATTAACTTTATCAAGACCAATAGGGTAGGCAAATTTGATCAAGCAACTGTGGTTCAAGTCGGGTATTACTCTCTCGAGGTTTAATCCTTTAATTGGGACTATCAATTCTCTTGCGTCCATCCCAATTCCTTGTTGGGTCAATTTCGGAGACTTAGGCTCTCTTTCTCAAGAAGAGCCCAAGTCAACTTAGCACAAACTAGTGTTTGCAACCACTAATTCATAGATTACACCATGAGATTGACCCAAATAACAAACACCCATAGTCAATCTAACCTTAAATCACAACACCCATCAATTACCCACACTAGGGTTGAGCCACAACCCTAGCTAATGGGTCTATCTACTCATGCTTGAAAAGAAAAATAGAGAAATAGATGAAGATAAAGACATATTAATTAATTGCTAAGGCAAATATAAAGATTCAATGATAAAAACTAAGTAAAAATGCCCAAAATGACTACAAAAGGTCTTCTCACGAGCGCAGCTGAAGTCAGATAATGTCTGATAATATCTAATACTCTAGAAACGGAAAAAGGTTCTATTTATACTAAGCTAGAAAAACTAGAAAAAAATGCCATTGCGGGGTCAGTGTGGACCGCACAAAATGGTGTGCGGCCGCAGTAGGCTCTTGACTCTGCAAATTCAACTCTCTGAACCTAGGCTCCGTGGACCGCACAGAATGGACTGTGGCCGCGGAGGCATCTAGTGCGGTCCGCACAAACATGACAGCGGACCGCACAGGCTTGATCTTCAGAACTTGGCATCTCTCTAAACTTTGGTTCTACGGACCGCACAGACTGGTAGTGCGGCCGTGGTGCCTTCAGTGCGGGTCGCACAATATCTACTGCGACTGCACTGCTTTAATGCTTGAAAAACCAACTCTCTAAATCTCCCTAGTGCAGACCGCACAAAATGTAGTGCGGCCGCACTAGGCCTGTTTCTCTTGAGTTTTGTCTTATCTTTGGTACTTTTGCCAGTTTCACTTCTTTTGAGTCGATCTTTGATATCTCATCACTTTATTAGTCAAACCTGCAATCAAGCACAACTTATGAGCCTTTTGGGACTATTTTGTATGAATTTATAATCAAAGCTTAATCAAGAAGGAGCATTAAATGCGTCAAAATCCCTAGTTATCAGGCGACTCCTCAAATTCAAACCCAATTCCCAAAAGGAACGAGTTGTCCTTCCAAATATCATAAACCCAATTTAGCGAGAAAAAGGGGGTGCGACAACCTTGTGATCCTTGAACCTTGACTTAGGCAGCCTACGAACCAAGTCTTTCTTGACCAACTTGTTAGCAACGAAAAGCTTGCATGTCCCAATCTTCTGTGCCACAGCTCAGCATCATCATCAACATCAGTCAAAAATCTAAGATCTCTATTGTTCAAAGACTCAAAATCAGCAATATAGATATTTTTGAATCTTTTTGCCATCAGAACCACTTCACCAGTTAGAAGATTGGTGACGCTGCAAGTCTTTGATAAGAATTCCACTTTGTTTCCTTTGTTACAAACTTGAGAGACACTTAGTAGGCTATATTTCAAGCGATTCACATCGCACACATTCTCAATTGAATGAGTGAGTATCTTCCAACTCTTCCTATTCCCAGAATGTATCCCTTTTAGCCATTGCCAAAGGACACACTCCCTCATTGCAAGGCTTTGAGTGAGGGAAAATCATCGGTGCTTGTAGTCATATGCTTAGATCAGCCACTACCCATATACTATCTTTGGTTGTTTCCTTTCGCTGCTCCCTACACAAGGAAATTAAGTATTAGACTTAGGAACCCAAACAAGTTTGAGTCTCTTGTAGTGAGGAAAATGGCGGATTAAACTTTTTATTGTCTAAGCAGGCATCACACATTTTTTATTGGAGGGGCCAGGTTCTTTAGCAGTAGTTACTTTTTCAACAAAAACTGTTGTTGGAACTGAAATCTAGCTTTCCATGTTTCTTTAAAGTGCCCAATATTACCACAGTGAGTGCAAAGCTAGTTATCAGGGACAGTAATATACTTTCTATGTGGATTGTAGGGAGTCTTTTCCTTTTGGAACCCAATTCCATGCCTATTCCCCCCATTATTATTATACATGCCAGTGATTGCATAAGAGGATTGGGTCCACTTTAGAGATTTTTCTAGGTCATTTTTAACTCTGCATAGATCTTCCCAAAGTTGTTTGTTTCTTTCAAGTTCAGCACACAGACTAGATTTTACCATTTTGAGCTCATTTTCAAGCTTAAAGTGTGTCTCACTTGCAACTTCCTTTCCCTTCTGGGTGTTCCCAAAACTGTTTTCCCTTTTTAATTCCTCAATTATTTCTTTTAAATCTACAACTACTACCAACAAGTCATCTCTCTCATGCTCTACGTTTTCAATTTTCTTAGGTAGAGCATCATTTTCTTTCTTTAAATCCTCAATGGTTTTCTTTAAATCGACCACTACGACCAGCAGATCATCTCTCTCATGTTCTACCTTTCACAGTTCTACAGTTAATACATTTTTATCATTGATGAGAATATGATAAGCATCAATTAGAATATTTGCCAAGGATATAAGCTTCTTTTGAGAATAATACTTTAAATTTCTTTGAATGTCTAGAAAATTTACCTTATCTTCATCATCGTCAGATTTTGCCATCAGGGAAAAGATAGAGTCATATCCAGTTGCTTCGCTTTCAACGACATCATGGAGGTGTCACCTTGTTCATCCTATTCCCTAGATTCACTGTAGGAATCTCCCCATGCAGTAAGAGCTTATTTTACAACATTGTCAGCATCATCTTTTCTCTTGAATCTCTTGTCAGGAACCGGGTTCCTCTTTGTTGTTTTGTCTGTGTTATGCTTGTACTGGTCTTGCTTGTGCAAAGGACAGTCTTTGATGAAATGTCATGGCTTCCCACATTTATGATACAAGTCATAGCCTTTTGGTCTACTAGAGCTACCCCTTTTTGTAATGCCTCCATTTCTGTGAACCATTTTCTGAAATCTTTTTATAAGATAAGCCATGTCAGCATCCTCACCACTTGTGTCAATGTTGTCGACCTTGAGGACCAGGTTCTCCTCCTCTTTAGGTTTTCTTCTTTTATGGTCCTTTTTTCCCCGTCATTTCATAGGTCTTCAGATTTCCGATGAGTTCATCAATGGTTAGCTTTTGCAAATCCTTTGCCTCTGTGATGGCTAGGGCTATTTAAAACGAAACTGTAATCGTTAATCGAACCGATGGATTTTTGGCTTATTGGAATCGAGTTATCAGGGTAATGTATGGTGAACGGATTGAGATTTTATAATTAGCGGCTTAACGGTTTGGGGGCTAATTACTCAATTTTCTTATTGGATAAACCGTTAACCTGTTAAGAGTTTTTATATTTACACGCATGATGCATATTCACAATAGGATAATATATCCTCATTTGTGTTTACATAAATAATAGAACAGCCATGTTGATGATCATAAGAATCTCTAACTTGATAAACAGGGTAATGAGGCAGTGTAAAATAGTGGGGAGTTTGCCATTGTGCCACGGCCGCAATAGAAGTTTGAGTCTTTGTATCATAATCAACCTTGTCTTTATTGTGCTCATATGCTAGGGTATTGTTTTCGGTAAAGTATAACCTGTTATAGAATCAATGTTGGATTTTTGCAGTTGCGTAGGAGCAATATTGGGTATTGGCTTGGTGGTATCCTCTGGTGTAGGCTGCTTTTGTGTTGGTTCAGCTGGTTTTATCCTTGTTTCATTTTGAGTTTTTCGTGTTGTTACAGTTGGAGGTTTGAAATAATAAAAGCCAGTGAACTATGCAGTTTGGCCGTTTGGTGTTTACAAGACTAGGATTGTTCAAATTTTTTTTGTTTGGTTTAGCCGATAAACAACCTGATTATCGTTAATTCGATACCAATACGCCTATTGTCTTATTGTATGACTAGCGTATTACTATATTTATAATTCGATAACTGATAAGCCAAATTATTAAGCGTAATTATCCGCCCGATAAGCACCCTTAGTGATGGCATTGACTTTGCTTTCCCAGGAACCATGTAATACACTAAGTATTTCCTGACAAGTTTGTTCCTTGGAATGATCTCTCCTATAGAGTGAAGTTCATTTATGATGGAGGTGAATCGAGTGTGTATGTTCTGAATGGACTCATCATCCTTCATCCTGAAGAGTTCATACTCAGTAGTGAGCATGTCGATCTTTGACTGCTTGACTTTATTTGTTCCTTCATATAATGTTTGGAGAGCCTCCCGGATCTCCTCGGCAGATTGACATGCAGAAATTTTGTTATACTCGTTTGGTCCAATACCATAGACGAGGATCATTTTTGCTCGGAAGTTCTTCTCTATAGTTTTGCGGTCAGCATCGTTGTACTCCTTCCTTGTCTTTGGAACTGTCATTGCTGGCTCGCCAATGGTCTTCATGGGAACGAAGGGTCTATCGCAGATGACATCCCAGAGCTCTAAATCTTCAGCCATGATAAAATCATGCATCATTGTCTTCCAACATCCATAGTATTGTCCATTGAATCTTGGTGGTCTGTAGGTAGATTGGCCTCTTCAAAATTTGGTGGAACAACCATGTGGATCCTTTCTAGTATTAGCCTTATAGAAAGAACCTACTCTAATACTAATTGATAGAAACTAAGGGTACACCAAACTATATAGAGAACCTGGTTCTCTATCAGTTCTTACAGAACACACATAGAGCAATAAGTAAATGACACTGCAGATTTTTACGTAGAAAACTCCAAGCTCACGGGATTAAAAACCACAACCTACACTCGTAGGATTTCAACTTTACTAACTCAGCAAGCTTTAGATTACAAACTCTTGTAATCTACGAAATAACCTATTAATCCCTCACCTACTTTTAATAACTCTATTACAAGCATTTTTGTAATAACTCTATTACAAATCTCACACTTTGACTAACTCTAGCCAAAACACAAATACAAGGTTTATGGCTTTACAAATAATTTCCTACATAATGCTTCTAACTAAGCTGAGTAGAAATTACAAGTAGATCACTTTAACAAATGTACAATAATACTAAGGACATATTATAACACAATGTTGGGATCTGGTCCTTCATTCTATTGTTGCTTTGTTGTTGAAGCCTTGGAGTCCCACAAATTCGGCAGCACCCTTGAGAGAGAAACTTGATGATTTAGGGTTGTGCAAGCGTGTGTTTTTCCTTTGCCTCATGTTGGTAATATACAAGTGATGTCATTGGGATGATGTATGCAATTATCCGGTACAAGACATGCTCCATAAAGTGACTGTTGCACTGTTTGCACTATTGCGTGTGCAGAGAAATAGTGCAGCGATTTTACAGCTGTAGAGAGTTGACTTGTACTGTCACCGAAGAAATTGATAACCATCTATTCCCTCTACTGTTTCATTGACTCTAGTTGTTGGAACTTGTTCCAGATCTAAGACTTGTTGTTCTTGAGTACTTTGAGGATGTGTAACAGGTTCCCAATCTGGTTCTTATCATAAAGTTTGTTAGATTATCAAAATACAAGAAGGCGCGTAACTTAACAGGTGGACTGTGAGAAAATTACCATGTCATTTGCATATGGTCGATAATTAATTTTAGGTACAAGTTGAGACAGTTAGTCCATTAAGACTTCTGCAGAGAAATTCAACACCTATAACAAAAAGTAAATATAATATAGAATCATCTTGTTTGAGTCCTCTCAGTTTTTTTCTTGATCTTTTTTCTTCCACTTCATCCAATATATTGTCATTTTTTGTTATTTCTTGTACTAAGATTTAATGTTCTCAATTTTCAATGTTGGGAGCAGGGGCGGACTCACATTGGTTCAAGCGGGTTTAGTTGAATCCGCTTCGTAAAAAAAATTAAATTATTTCATATGTAATTATATTTTCAAGCACCAAAATGAAGTTAAATAATAAACATTGAACCCTCTTGATAAGAATTGAGGTGCGGTGCAATGGTTCAAGCGGGGTCATCAACAGTGTAAGGTCCAGTGATCAAGTCTTACTTGCTTTCCTTTCACGTATATTTTGGTTTTTAAAAAATGGGTAGTTAAAAGACCCACCACCCAACTTTACCATTCTAGTCTCTGGAAGATTTATTTAAGAATAAAACTACTGGATTAATATTTTAAAGACCTAATGCTCAAGATATTATTCCATTTATTTAGATATATTTATGTATTAATTTTTTTCTATTTCTATTAGAGTATTCTTCCATCTCAATTTCGCACTTGTTTATTTGAAATCTTTTAAAGTATTCTGCTTGCCTCTTTCTCGTGATTTACAAATCACTTATTTTTTATTTGTTTAAATTTAGCATATTTTCATAGATCCAAAATTCTTATATTAAAGAAGTTATTAATCCAATTTAGTTTATAGTTCTTTTGTATTTGTTACTGTCTACAATAATTAACTTGTAAAAATAAAATAATTTTAAAAAACGTAAACAAATAAGTAAAATTTAGTATTTTGATATCGACTAAATTGATGTTTGTTAAATAAAATTATTACACATTTATAAAATTTAATAAATTGTTAAATCTAAGAAAGTGGATAAAAAGTTGTTAAAATTTATCTTTATATGTTTTTAAAAGGTGTCCTCAAAATACAAAAAAATACAAAAAAAAAAAGAAAAGAGAGAAGCGAGCAAAACCTTTTTTTTGGAGGTTTTGTTATGAACCGAAACAAAGAGCAAAAGGTAAGCTATATTTGTTAAGCCTGGTAGTACTTCTACTGTCAGATACTGTCGGAGGTTTAGTCTCTATCTAAACCCTCTTGAATAAAATCCTGCGTCCGCCGCTGATTAGGAAACCAATTCGGTTATAATGCAATAGATTTAATCTATACAATGATGTCTTGTAACTATTACCTTTTACTAGGATCACTTGCCTCCGAATTCCAATGCTTCTTAATAACTAGTTCCTCACGATCAACTTGACAACGTGTTATTCAATTTTGGAGAAAAAAACTCTTAAGGAAGCTACTTTAGAAAGAGAAACTCCAGCTTTTCTCTATAATGCATTCTCAACCCCTTGAGAAACAAGATATTATTCCTCCAAAACCATCGGATTTAATCCACCACATTCCCTTATCAAATAACCTGGAAAAATCAACATCCTTCAAGGATAAATTATTGGAATCTAACCTAGTATATTTTACTCCTTCCATAGATCACGAAGAAATGCTCGACTCAATAAAGGTATTGGAAGACAAGAAAGGAATGCATGATCTAGAGATTACTCTAGGTGATGCCATACAAATCTCCCTTTATTATAAGATAGACAACGTATCTACGAACCATGGAAATACTCCATTATAATCAAGTTAGCAGGAAAACGTATGCTACACCACTACCTAAAAAGGAAGATCCCAGACCTATGGAAACCAACAGAAGACTTCTCTTTAATTGATCTTGGTGAGTACTATTACATCATCAAATTCACAAAGAAAGAAAACATGGATAAAGCTATCCACCTAGGGCCATGGTTCATTAATGGCCATTTCCTATCTATCTCCAAATGAAAACCAAATTTCGTGGCTAGAAATGAAAAATTAACTACCTCAGTAGTTTGGATTAGGCTGCCCCAATTACCAACAGAATTCTATGATGGCAAAATCCTAGCAAAAATTAGCAATGCAATAGGATGCCTACTGAAAATTGATACATGCACCTCAACAACCCTATGAGGTCGATATGCAAGGATTTGTGTTGAAATCCCTTTATAAATCCCAGTTCAACCCTTCCTATTCGTTGGAAACCACAAACAGGATATACTCTATGAAGGGGAGGATTTTCTTTGTAAAAACTGTGGCCAGTTTTGTCACACACTAAGCAGTGCACCTATATCAAAATGCAAAGTTTGGATCCTCACCATGCAGGATAAGAACATCAACAAAAAGCTACAAAAGATGCTATTGAATCAGAATGGAAAATGGTTTCCTTCAACAAGAAGAAGAATCAAGGCAAAAGAACTCCAAACCAACTGCCCACCATCCAAGTGAAAGACAATCAAGGTCCAAGTATTCCAGTTAACTTGTTCAATACAAAAACAGGCAAGTTTCTGGTTACTCAGACTCTCCAATACAAAACTAAAAATTGTCCTTCTAATAATTATAATTCTTCTGTTAATACCCAGCCAGGCATGACTACTGACCAAATAACATCCCACGAGAAAAACCACCAACTAGATGAGAGACAAACGATTTTGCCTAAAACCACTATGGATAATGCTAATTTTATTTGTGAAAATAAATTTAATCAATTAAATGATGACTTGGATCTTCACATACAAGATACTTGCATGCAAGACTCCATCGTGGCATCAAGTATTACCAACTCTTTAGTTAAAATCAATGCCATACAAATAGGCTCTAGCATGGACGATTCTACCCCTACCTCTAATCCAATCCCTACTGCCCCAAACCCTCCCCTTAATCCGAAATCTCCCCAAAATATTTTGTTATCTAAAAAATCTACCCAAAATCCTTCCTTAAGATATGACAAGATCCTCCATCCATGCATGTTAGCCAAATGGCAATGGTTATAGAAGAAAGTAGCCAAATGGACATTCCCATAGAAAATCCAAAAAAAACCATTAAGTGTCCTATAAATCATGACCTAGGGCAACCAAAAGCCATAAATAAAAACAAAGCAATCACCATTCCCTCACCCAATCGGTTAACCCCTTCTCCTACCCAAAATCCCACGCCAACTTCCAGTGTAATAAATACAACTTCCATTATCCAAGATGCCAAGAGTTCCTTCAACCCTAAGAAGAAGAACTCGACTAATCCAAATCCTAAGACAATGTCATCCTCTCAATATGGAAAACATTCCCCCATCCATCCCCACGAACAACCCTAGAATTTTTACGCTCAACCACCCCAAGCCCAAGACTATCAACCCACGAGTTGGATGGAGCTAGGTCTTATAGGCCATGCACTCTCGTTCACAGTCTCGATCAACGGTCAAGAGGCCATTGTGATCTTGCACAATACTCAATATCTAGCTCAACTTATCACAAAGGGAATGAGGTTGGCGATGAACAATTATCTCAACCAAGTTTGGCTCAACAACATCATTCATCCCATGGCTCCATCATTGAACCCTCAAATGGCTCAAATGATGAGATATCAATGGAGCATTCCACCCCAGTTCAACCTCATAAACCCTTAAAATGCACCATTAGATCTCCCTTTATTTCCAACTGAGACGTATACTCACCTAAACCCTATTTTTCTCCCTTGGGATGTCAATCTGGGGAACCAAGGGATGGTACACCCCACCACCTCCAGTACCCCCACCCCAACAACAAGACGACCCCATACTAGGGCCAGTGGAGGCAGAAATGGAAGAGGACGATGTCCCCCTAAACCTTCACTTAGGACCAATCCTAGAACTCTCAAACCTAGATAGAATAAAAAAATTTCTCTTCACGGAGAGGCACGAGAAGAGGTATGTTCTCAGCTTCCTGTTGGCCCTATACAAATGCTCGATGGATATTTGTCCTCCACACGACCCAACGGTGGGCAACGAGGCAATAATCCTAGTTTCATCAATGAGGAGAAACCTTGTCCAAGCGGGGGGGGGGGGGGCATAAGGGAGAATGGGAAGATGATCAACACTGACTCCAATTTAGCCATGAATCAACCCATTAATTTCATTATATAGAATATACGGGGAGAGAACAATGATAACTTCTGAAGAAATTTTAGGGAGATGCTAGACACCCATAGGCCGTGTTTGGTAACTTTGTTGGAAACAAGGATGGGCAACCATGCAGCCATGCTGAGTGAGTTTGGATACTCTGAGATGATAGAAGTTCCATCGGAGGGGCAGTCAGGTGGTATGGTTATGATGTGAAGGGATGACATAATCAACGTTCAAAATATTGTTAAAAGAGGTCAGGATATCCATGCAACCATAGAGGTACATCCTATACGTAAACCTTCGCTCTTTACTTCCATTTATGTTAGTACTAGTATTCATTATAGAAATATCATGTGGGATCACCTAGAAAGTATTAGTAATACTTATAAAGGACCTTGGTTAGTAGGTGGTGACTTCAATGGCATTTTAACCGTTAGTGAGAAATTTGGTGGCAAACCCATAAAAGATAGTAGAGTTAGGTACATTTAGTCCAAAATTAATAAGTGCAATCTAGTTGATCTAGGCTTCAAGGGAAGCAAATACACTTGGACCAATAATAGACATAACAAGAAGAGTCTTATTTTAGAAAGACTTGACAAAGTCTTCGGAAATGAGGAATGGATTGAATTATTTCCTAAAAGCTCTATTATCCATTTGCCTAGAACCCACTCTGACCACAATCCTATCCTAGTAGAATTAATTCCAAGGAATAGGTTTCCTCATAAGGTTCCTTTTAGGTTAGAAACCTTTTGGTGTAAACATCCGAAATTTCAGTCTATTGTTAAAAATAATTGGAACGACAGTGACTACTTTAAAGCTAGCTTCAATTTTATAGATAAAGTTAAACCTTGGAAAGACAGTACTTTTGGCAATATCATGGGAAGGAAGAGAAAACTCTTAGCTAGACTCCAAGGCATCCAATCTTCTAATAGCTATACTATCAGCTCTTTCCTAAAAAATTTAGAATTAGATCTTCAACATGAGTTTAACGATATTATAAAGAGGAATACTAGAAACTTAGGTCCTGGATAATGAGGCTTAATGATGGAGACATCAATACAAAATTCTTCCATGTCTCTGCCACCAATAGAAAAAGAAGAAACAAAATTACTTTTTTCAAAGATGAAGATGGTAACTGGATAAATGATCATAGTCTTATTTTGTCTCATGTTCAAAATTACTTTATATCTGCATTTACCTCTTCTCATACTCACTCTACCTGGACTAACTCCCTAAATACTCAATCCAGATGTAGTATGATTAACCTAGATCATCTAGATACCCCCTCCTTGATAATGAGATTAAAAGTGCTATCTTCTCGTTCAAACCTTTCAAATCTCCTAGTCTAGATGATCTACACCCCTTCTTTTTCCAAAAATATTGGTCTCATATAGGGAATTCTGTCAATAATCTCTGTCATGATATCTTTAACAACCAGAAAGTCCCTCCGGATATTAACAAAGCATTTCTATGCCTCATTCCAAAAATCCATAATGCTAATATCATTAATAACTTCAGACACATTGGCTTATGCAACACTATCTATAAAAAAATCACCAAGATTCTAGCCAATCGTCTTAAACCTTTCCTAGATCAACTGATCAGCCCATATCAGACTAGCTTCATGAAAAACAGAAGAGCTTTTGATAATGCTATCATCATCCAGGAAATTATTTCTATGTTCAATAAACTAAAAGGCAAGCAAGGCCATATGATTCTGAAAATTGACTTGGAAAAGGCTTTTGATCGTCTTGAATGGTCTTTTATTCGTCACACCTTGGATTTCTTTAATTTCCCTCCAAAATTCTCTAAATTACTGCTGAGTTGCATTTCTACCAGTAAAATAGCTATCTTAGTCAACGGAGCTGTTACGAATTACTTTCAACCAAGTAGAGGTATTAGATAGGGCGACCCCATCTCCCCCTATATCTTTATCCTCTGCCTAGAACTGCTCACCAGATACATAGAATATCAAATGGACATCAAAAATTGGGACCCCATATCCCTAGGTTATAAATGTCCAATTATTTCCCATTTATTATTGGCTGAATACATACGGAGACACTTAAAGTTGGCACGATCTTTCATTTAGACACCTGAACTTAAGAGAGTTCCTATTGAGCACGTACGTTAGATGAACTTTGTTCCAATTAAACACTTCTTGCTGAGTTGGTACATAGAGTGAGTTTCACCCAATATGGGCGCGTGAAAAGCCCAAAAAATAGATTTTTTTGTTTTTTTTATTTCCTTCTTCTTCTTTATGTCCACCACCATTTCCACCATTGTCTCCTCCACTTTCCGTCATCTTCTCCGACTCCTCCACTTTCCGTCATCTTCTCCGACTCATTTTCCTCTTCTTCTTTCGAATCTCATACCAGATTCAAATTCAGTCGAAAACGAAAAGTTTAATACAGTAGTACTTTCTTCAAAACTGTCATATAAAATACAGTAGTACTTAGAAGCACAATGAATGGAAATAGCAGAGATTCTTATTGGAAAGGAATATGACAGTGCTGAAGCACAATGACATTTGTTTGTTTGTTATCAAGTCCTTATTTGTTTGCCAAGGAAAAGTTCTTGGCAGAGATTCTTGGCTATTTTCATTCCTTTCAGAACTAAAATGAAGAAGAAGAAGAAGCAAAGAACTGAGACTAAAACGAAGAAGAAGAAGAAGAAGAAGAAGAAGAAGCAAAATGAATGGAAATAGCTTGAACTTTTCCAGTGAAAGCCAAGAATGTCATTGTGCTTCAGTAGACCCAAAATGAACCAATATCACTCAAATCTTCACCAAATGATTTAAAACTTGAAATGAAAACTCTAAATAATATCAATACCAAGCCTCAGTGATCAATTCGAACAAACAACTGCAAAATCAAAAGACCTAAGTTCGTCTTTTTCGTAGAACAATCAGTTCAAGTTTCGAACCCAAAACTCGAGAAAAGCAATTCAAATCAAAGCTCAAATGTTCAGACCTCACCTCGTATCAGCGTTTACAACCAAAAACTCGAACACCCAGCCAACTTCGAACCCTAATTTTCTTCAAAAAACCCAAGTACGAACTTTTCCGGTGAAATCTAAGAATTTTGCAAAATTTTGCATTTGTTTTGTTCGATTTGGAACCCTGAAACTCCATTTCCGGCAATGTGGCCTAGAATTAAGCCAAGCCATGGTTATGGGAGTACTTTGTTTTGCAGATGAAAATGGAAAGGAAGGGGGTGGGGGTCGTTGGGGAAGATGACGGAGGGGAAGGGTGGGTTGGGATTCTTGTTTTTCTTTTATTTTTTTCATTTCTCTAAAGTCTTTTTTTAATTGTTAATAAATCTATGTGTCTCCATCTTATTGGTTACCCTGGCGTGTGAATTTCACGCATCTATTACGTATGGATGCCTAAAAATTTTATGTCTAAATGACACAGTAAATACATGGTTAAAATGTTCAAATGAAACAAACTTTAGATGAAGTGTCTAAATGAAAGATCATCCCAACTTTAAGTGTCTCCGTATGTATTCGGCCTTTATTATTTGCTGACGACCTTTCTCTAATGGCTAGAGCTAATGCTAAATCTTGTCAGGCCATTAAGAATGGGCTTGACCAATTTTGCTCTCTATCAGGTCAAAGCATTAACACTACTAAGTCGAAGATACTCTTTTCAAAAAATTGCAACCACTCAATCATCAATGACATTACCACTTCTTTAGGTATTAAGATAAGTAACAGTTTTGGCACATACCTTGGTTTCCTTATCCTTCACTATAGCCCAAAACCTAGGGATTACCAATTCCTCGTTGATATGATGAGAACTAAACTTGCATCCTGGAAGATGAAGTTCTTTAGTTTGGCAGGAAGAATAACCCTTGCGACATCATGCCTTAATTTCATCTCGAACCATTACAAGCAATACACCCTCCTCCCAAGAAAAACCCTAAAAGAGATTGATAAAGTCCAAAGGAACTTCATATGGGGTAGTACTGTAGAGAAAAGGAAACTTCACTTAGTAAATTGGCCCACTATATGCCAACCCAAAAAATATGGTGGATTGGGAATCCATAATGCTCTAAATAAAAACCTTTGTACTCTCGCTAGTTTAAGTTGGCGACTCCTTACAAATGCTCTAGTTCCTTGGACAAAGCTTATCATCTCCTACTATTGCAACATCTCATCTACGTTAGATCCTCCTTCCTTTGGAAAAACATTTGTAGAGGGTGGGACATCTGCTCCAAGGGCATCATATGGTCCCCCCACATCCGTTCCAATCTTAATCTAAGGGAGGCCAATTGGATACCAAATATTGGTAACCTAAGGGACCTAGTTATAGGTCCTCCTTCAGCTAAAGATTTCTCCACCAAAATTAGAGATATCTTTGATGGTACCAATTGGAACTTAAACTGTTTAACCTTCTCTCCCCCTCCGGATTTGATAGTTGCCATCTCCAAAATAAAAATCCGTCAAAAAGGCCCTTCAATGGAGTTAACTATTTGGTCTCTTACCACTAAATGAGTCTTTACTACCACTTCTTGTTATACACTGCTCGAATTTCCTAATAACTCCAACTTAGACTTTGAGTGGATCTGAAAATTGGACTGCCCCTCTAAAATCAGATATTTTTCTATGGCAATGCCTTCACAATCGAATCCCTTGCAGGAAGTACCTTTCACAGATTGGACTAAACATTGACCCTAATTGTCCAATCTGTAAAAACCCTATTGAAGATTCAATAGAACATATATTCCTTGATTGCAGAGCTGTTAGTAAACTCTGGAGCGACCTTCAAGGGAACTACCTTGTCAACAAAAATGGGAAACACTGGCTTCTCCAAATAAAGGACTTCAACTTTCCTATTAAACATGACTTCATAAACTGGAACAACTTCCTTCCCTTCATCATTTGGCATAACTGGGTTAATAGAAACAGTAATAACATCAATAACACTGCCAACCAAATTAGTGGTTACCAAATCTTGCAAAGGGCAGTGGAATTTAAACTACTCACGGAAAAAACCTCTATTAACCCTCCCAAATCTCTTATAAAAATCAACTGGTTCAAACCTCCTAGGGGTGGTACAAACTAAATGTGGATGACAGTTTTCATAGCTATAACAAAAATTGTAGTTTAGGCGGTGTTTTCAGAAATGCAACAGGTAGCTGGGTAGTTGGTTTTGCAAAACTATCACATGCAAATGGCTCACTAGCAGCTGAATTAAAAGCTCTACGAGAAGGTCTAAGAACAGCAAAGGAGTGAAATCTCTTCCCACTTGAGATTGAGACAGACTGCTCAGAGGTTATCTAGGCAATACAAGTCGGTAATAAATTATTTAGCAAAACTGTTAATGTTTGCAGGTTCTTAATGCACCAGCAGAGGGTTACTCTCCAGCACACTTTCAGGCAGGGGAATAGGATTGCCCATCAACTAGCAAAATGGGGTCCTAGAAAGGGACAATCAAGCTCTTGGAGTGGCAGGAGTAAGTAAAGCAAAGAAGTGCTGTAAAAAAGTTTTTGTTGTACCACCTTTTGATGTAATCGATTTTGTGGAAAGTGATAGACTTGAATCCCCTTCCCATGAAAAAACTTCTATGTAATGAAGCCTGCAAATTGCTAGCAAGCTTAGGAAACCAATGCACCATCCGAGATGCATGTTATGTCGACTATGTACTAGATGTTCCTTAGTTATTAATATATTTATTTCCTATTTGCTCAAAAAAAAAAAAAATGACAACGTATTATGATTCTCCAATTTGGGCCACAACTTGTGTAACCGTAATAATCATATTAAATCAAATTACATTATTAACATGGAATTTGCTACTTACGCTAGTGGCCTGGTGGGTATAGTTTTGCTAGCTGCAAAATAGGAATACATAAGTTGTGAGCTACTTTACAATAATACTACTCTCCCTTGTTTACAATGTATCATTTTAGTTAAAGCAATTTGGTCCAATGTAACTGCCGTTTCAGAAGACTAATAAGGTATTAATTTTTTTTCTAATCTATTCAGACTCCAAGAAATGATCTGAAAAGTCCGAGCAGAGAGAGGGTAATTCGATAAGATATAAATAGTATTCTTATGATTAATGTTATAAAACAGTTTGATTAATTGCTTAAATGATGTATTTATTTGTAACGAAGAAAATCGATTCATTTCCTTGGATATAGTCCTATAACGGCTCTTCTAGTGCAAGTTGAAATGTCGGTTCAGTTTGATATTTTCTTAAAATTTAGTTAAGTTTATTTTAATTCGATTTTTTAGTTTTCGACCTTTTCATGGCAAATTTTTAATGTGATAATTAAGTTTGTGTTCATGGTAAACTTCTTAACCGTTCCCTATATTCCCTTTCCCTCAAACTAAGTAACAATAACAAGTATGAGAATATACAAATATAAAAATAAAAATAAAAATAAAAAAGATGGTTATTGTGGCAATTTAGAAAAAAAAGGAAAAAAGAAGAAGAAAGGGATCACAAAAATAAAAAGATGAAGAAGAAGGTTATTTTGGTCAAAGAGGAGGGGGCTGCACTACTTATGATAAACCTTGACACTAATCAAAGAGAGATTTTCACTCGGCCTCTGCGTTGCGCTTGTTGTGGCAGTTAGGGTTTTCTATACTACAGAACGGTAAGAAATCGTTTTCACTCACACTTACGTCTTCGATCCTAGTACATTTCTTGCGTATATTCTTCAGATCTGCTTACTAATAAACGCCTCGATTCACCATTTCTTGTCTTACGAACTTATTTTCTCTAATCGATGGTCAGAGAAGTATAAATCAGTATTTTGTCGAATTTTTTTGATGCACTTAGGATAGAGTTAATTTGTTACTAGTGAATTTGATTTGTTAGTTTCATGAACATTATATGTCTTGTTCCTATTCGGATGTGAATTGAAGTTTTTGGTTCTAATTAAGTAAATTGTTACTGAAAGTTAGGTTCTAAGAAGAGTTTGAAAATGTTTTCCACTTTTTTTTTTTTAAAGTATGTATTGGATGGAACCCATTCGTGTATACAATATAGTTCCAAAAATTAGCTCTTAGGAGTTATATGGCATCTGTAGGCATACACAGTTTCATTTCTCCGAAGCTCTTGATGAACTCTTTTCTTCCCTATCCCAAATAAATTGACTTGATTAATAGTTCTGCACCTAAGCTCTGGTTCATACTCCTTTTGTATCATCTTTTCAGAGTGTTATCGACTAATACTAGAGTGAGATCAATTTATTGAACTTTTTATACCTATTCTTTTGAGAAAATCTTAGCTCAACCAAGTAAGTGACTCTTGAAAAGCAGAATTTTTATTCTTCATGGGATGGAATGATGAATATATAACGTTAAATTCAAATTCAAGATGGCACGTTAATGAAGTTGGAATAAAAAATGTGGAAGGGCAAGGTTTAAATCCTAGCAAGAGTAAACAATGCTAGGTGATTTCTTCTCATCTGACTAAGCCTTGGTGGGAGGGAGTTACAATATACTTGCACCGGTGGGAAGGTGTAGATATCCGGTGAAATAGTCAAGGTGGCCAAACACTACCATCATGTGAAGATTCAAGAAAAAAGCTTAGGTTAATTCCTTCATTTATTAAACCTTTGAGGTAGGTAACTTCAATTCTTTAGGAGTATACGAGGTGTCTATTAACCTTGTTAACTGTCTAGTAATAGTTTTTTCACTTGGAATTGATATCATTCTAAGATGAATTTAATCTAAGCCAGTTGTTGTGTCACATTGTCACACGATCTAATATGTAACAGTTCATATATTTGCTTTCAGGTTTAATTGAATGTGATCTAACTGTTAAGGTAATGAACGGGAAACATCTACTTAATACTCTCTAAAGGATGCATATTTCGTTTTAGGATGACCAGTAGAAGGGTGTAAGCTAAATATGAACACAATCCATGGAAAATGTTACATGCTCACTGTTCTAAACTGTTTTTTCTCAATGACCTGTTAGCCTGCACATCTACATTTCTCATCTCAGGTTGAGCAGTCCTGACTTTTTCTGTACAGGCAAGATGAGACCAATTTTCTGTGGTAACTTTGAGTTTGACACCAGACAGTCTGAGTTGGAAAGGCTTTTCAAAAGATATGGCAAGGTTGATAGGGTGGATATGAAATCTGGTAAACTTGTAACACACTTGTCAATTATCTTTTCCATGCTACTTAGCTTATTAACCTTATTATATTATTTTTCTTTTTTGAATATGACGACTTTTATGTGGGTGAGTTTAGTTTGTGGCGGTAACTTGTCACATACACTAACCTTTGGATGTGTGGTGTATCTGTCCTCCAAAATTATGCTTGATATTTTTCTTTAATAAAAATATACTTGATAAACTGGTTATCTTGTTAACTACTTGCATGTGAGGCCTTACCAATAGGTCTTGTTATTTTTTCCTGTCTATCTTAGAATATAATTCTTTGTAAAGCTTGTTCATGCATCAAGTAGTCATGCAGCAGGTGCTCGGGTATGATTTCGTTCTACTGGGCTAGTTGTGGATAACCAGATTAGTTCTGTATAATCCTTATTCTTTATGTCTTTCTTATTGTGGGCAATGACTACTGCGGCATCAAATGGTCTGCATGGTGTTATTTTGCCAATGGTACATCAATTATATACATGCAGCTAAACAAGGTTGTTTGCATTCCTAGTAAGGCACAGCTTGCCGTTACGGACTACCCAGAGTAAGTTTGAACAAGATTATGTGAAGTCTGTGCCTGAATAAAGTTGTAGCGAGCAACAATAAAGCTGATGGTGGTAAAGCCATTGACTCGTGAAATATGAACATGGTTATAGCACCCTCTGGCATGTCCTGATACTTTTGGTTATTACATTTTCTGGGTATGGTATGTGTAGTGTGGTTTCACTGCTCAAAGACTCAAATGATCACAAATTAGTCTGCTGGGATGCTGCATTCCTTCTTTACATTGTGGCTACGTTGGACGGAAGATCCAGTCAGCTCATTTGTGTCAACAACAGAAGTCTTGCTGAGTTTTGGCGGGATATTAGGATATGTTTACTGAAAAAGTATATTTTTTAAGTGTAGACCCCCATACTCAATTGATTCTTTGGCGCAGGATAACATTGCAAAGTCCATACAATCATTGCTGATGGACGGTGTCTATTTCGTTTCCTGACCGTGACAAGTTTCTCTTCTTGTTTCAAGAAGAGCTCTCCCATCCATCGTGGCATCACAATCACATATTTTCCTCAGTCACTATTGCCCTCCATTCCTCATGAATTTTGCCCAGCCTTCATTTTCAGACTTGTCACATTGCCGACCTTGAAGGCAGCAGTTTGAAAAGGAGAAGGCACACTTTTTACATTATCCCATCATGTGACATCCACCTTTCCCTGGCATCTTTAGTCCACCACTGAAGGTCTGTTGCTGATTTTAATGGTCAAAAGTTTCTAGATTTGACAGAGTGATTGTAATGGGTGAGGCGGTTTGCACATCTGCTAGATAAACTTATCTTTTCTAATCTTTTTGAGCATTTTAGAGTAATGGAACCTTTCATTGGAGGGTTCTTATTGCCAACTCAATTTTATTTAATCTTCATTCTATGTGTGATCGAACTTCAGGTTTTGCTTTTGTTTATATGGATGATGAAAGAGATGCAGAGGACGCTATTCAAGGGCTTGACCGAATAGATTTTGGCAGAAAGGGGCGCAGGCTTCGTGTTGAGTGGTCAAAGGTAATCCATTTTTGTGCCTGCAAATCTCTCTCTCCCTCCCTCTCTCTCTCTCTCTTGCCTATGCGAGGATTTTCCAGTTTATGCTGTGTTTTTATTTCTGTGCTGCAGGAAGAACGGAGCAGAAAGCCTGAGGTTTCTAGAAAATTTTCAAGTTTCAGAGTTTCCAAGACTTTGTTTGTCATAAATTTTGATCCATATAATACTAGGACAAGGGATCTGGAGAGGCACTTTGATCCACATGGAAAAATACTCAACATAAGGATCCGAAGGAATTTTGCATTTATTCAATTTGAATCACAGGAGGATGCCACTAGAGCCCTGGATGCTACCAATATGAGGTATATGCTTTCATCAATTTTTGTTGGAATTCGGCATGTAGTTTTTAAATGTCCACATTAATTCTACCTAAGCGTTGGTTTTACTGCTTCTTATCTGTTTAAATGCAGTAAGCTGATGGATCGAGTTATTACTGTGGAGTATGCGATCAAAGACGATGATGATAAGAGAGATGGGTCTGGTCCCGGTAAAACCCATGATAGATCACCTAGGAGAGGTTATGACCGAGGTCGATCTCGTAGTCCTTATGGAAGAGATCGGCCAAGTCCTGACTATGGCCGTGGTCGAGATCGGCCAAGTCCTGACTATGGTCGTGGGAGAGATCGGCTAAGTCCTGACTATGGTCGTGGTAGAAATCAGTTAAGTCCTGACTACAGTCGCGGCAGAGATCGGCTAAATCCTGATTATGGTCGTGGCCCTAGCCCAAGTCCAAAGCATAGAGAAAGGAATTCTGAGAATGCCCGTGGCCATAGTCCAGCTGTAGGAAAGGAGAGAAATCCTGGTCATGGGAATGGTCGTACACCTAGCCCTCGTAGAGGAAGATCTGGTCCAGGAAATGGCCTCGTGAGCAGTCCTCTGGAAAGCAGAAGTCCTGGTTATGGTGATAGACCAAGTCCTAGTCCTCAACGGGAGAGGAGAAAGAAATATAGCCCGGATGGTTATAATCCTGGCAGCAGCCCAAGTTCTAAACCGGAACCTGTAGAAAGTCCTGTATGTGATGGGAGGGAAAGTTCAGAGCGATACAGGAGGTTTGCACCTTACAAGTTTTACCTTTTTTTCCCCCTCTTCTTGCATGTCTCTGCTTCATTACCTGCTCTTGAATTACGATATCATCCTAATAGTTATTGTACTTAAATCATTGTGTTGGTGATGCAGTCGTTCACCTCCATTGCGGGAAAGATCACGCTCCTAATTTGCTTGAAGCTGTTTTTGATCATTGGAGTAATGGTTATGTTGAAAATGGTGCTTGTAGAATTAGACCTTGAAGTTGCTGGAGCATCAAAGTTGGATGTGGCTTTGGTAACCACTGTAATGTACCTTCGGAAAATGGCTTTGTTCGTGGAAGTGATTTAGAACTGCTTCCATGTATTTTGACTGTTAACATCATACTCCGTTTCTATTTGATAATGAACCAGTAAGAGGTCATTCTTTGTTTGGTTATTTCACCCCAATCATGTTAATTCCCCTCCCAAATATGATGATCAATTTGCCAAGTTGTCTTGCATAACAAATTATTGTTAATAATCAACTAATTGTGGACATTTTTGTGTGGAGAATTCTTAGTTTTTATTACCAAAAACAAAATTAATGAGTTAGAATAGTGAGTTTTCAAAGAGCAGAATGGTTGCAGAGGATTCATATAGTTCCGAGATTGAAGCATAACAATTGCTGTTTGTGGGTATTGAAGCATAACAATTGATCACGTTTTTTATACAATGATGTGTTGTGAAAGAGCCGAGTTATTATTCTGTGAACCCTCTTTGGTAAAGCTATATCTTTGTAATTTTAGGGGGGGACAGGTGCTTAAATAGTTAATTCAGCCAAAACAGCTGTACTGTGGTTTTATTGGGGAGCAAATCTGTTCTTACGAGCTCAACTTTCATTATTCAGTATGGGTGAAAAGTTAAAACATTATAGTTTCCTTTGCTAATTTTAAAGTAGAGATGGATTGTCTTTGTTGGAATATCTGGAGCAACCAAAGAGAAACTGATCCTTAAGAGTGAGGACTAAAACGAAGAGGATAGCCCCATCTCCAAGGTGTCAACCTCAAGTAATTTTCTACGGTACTGTTTTCTGTCCATCGACAAGGACGGGCATGTACTTTGCTCGATGTTAACCATCACAATCCCTTTTGCAGGACCACTTTCTAATGTTTGCCAGAAGTAACAATTTTAAAAATATTGAGTCTTAATTATGATTTAGAGACTTAAAAGGCTTCAGACCATTCACATACAGTTGCATTCCACAATAGGAGAAAAGGTTTTCTTCGTTAAACGTATATTAATCGTACAATCATATGCGGATACAGTACCAGTTGGCCTATTATTGGCATCTCTTAATTTGTCTTAAAATATGCGGAATGTCGCGGCTCTCAGAAAGTAATCGTTACTCCTATTATTTAGCTAAGATGATGATGTCTAGCTTTATTGGTCAAATTTTGAGCTTAAATTGAGTCGAAATATCTACGTTCAAAGCTGCTATTTCAAGAATCAAATTAAGATGCCAACTTTGGCAGGAGAGATGAAAACGAATTCATGCCTTTAGAAGTAAATGGTAAATCCAACTAAACTAAACTTATACGCTTGACAAAGTCTCACCTTTTATGTGATTGATTGCCGTAAAAAAAGGAAAAAATTAAGAGGTGTTTTCTAGGCTTTAGATGCAGATATTAGGAGAAATTAATGAAGTTAGTTGATAGTAGAGCAAGAGTTATGCCAGCTGCATAATTGAGAGTCTACCTTTATTTTCTGCGTCAACCGAAAGCCTTGGCGAATTTGATACCCAAAGGCCAAAAAAGTTTCCAACTTTACCCAATCAGCCGACGGATGCGGTTTACATTACAAAAGCGACAAAACCGTAGAATTCCATGCACGCCATGCAAAGTCCAATTGCCTTTAGGGGACAGTGGTTTTGATAATCCTACAGCTTAGTCTTTGGTTTCAGACCCCATTTGTGTGGTTCTACGCAGAATACAAAATTGGATTGGCTCTTACTGCGGAAAAGACAATCCACAAGATTTTCCTAATCTTTGGCTTTTATGTTAAACAGGACGAATTAAGTCAAAAAGGTATTCTTAGTCGATTCTGTTAGTGTTTCCTAAGTGTTTTGTGTGCATGAGAACAAGATGTATACCTTGGTTGAATAAGCAAGTAATATAATTAACTATTGTATACCAGACTTCGCGGAACAGAATTGATTAATTACTAATAAATATCTTAAAACCGTTGGCCTATGTTTGATGAGAAAACAACAGCAACAACAACCCAGTGAAATCCCATTAGTGGGGTATGGGGAGGGTAGTGAGTGCGCAGACCTTACCCCTACCTCGAAGGGATAGAGAGGTAGACACATAAATCATAAGAAAATCATAAGAAAAATAGGAACACCATGAAATCCAGAAGAAAAATGCAAAACAAAACCGATAGCTAGTAAATAGGTCATGCACTAAAATACAACATTGACACTAGCTATCTTAGACAAAACCCCTACCTGACTAGTCTCACAGAGGTATTAGTAAGGCAAGGCTCAACTACCTGCTAACCTAAAATCTTAATGTTCGACCTCCACAACTTCCTATCAAGTGTCATATCCTCGGAAATCTGAAGCCTTGCCATATCATGTCTGATCACCTCTCCCCAATCTGAAACCTTAATGTTTGATGAGAAACTGTGGATTATATTTTAGAAGTTAAGATAAAGAATACTGTCATCGTTCGATTAAATCTTTGAATCTAAACAAGAATAAACCTTGTTATACGTCCACGACTTAGTCCTTTCCACAAGTTTACAACGCACATGCTATTGTTTCCTTGTTTCAAATAAAGAGTTAGTTACTCTATTAGCTACTAAACGACTCCCTGAAAATTCAATATTCATATTTAATTTCCTACTTTTTGCACGTGATATTCATTTCTAGTAGATGTGTGGAATGCGTGTTCAAGATTATTAGCTAACAATATCCAATTAATGTACATGGATTCATCAAAATCTTGTTATTAGCATTTAATCTTGGAACTGTTTCTTCAGCGGCGGGATAAGGTTAAAAGGATCGGAAATATTGAGAGATTCGATCTTTCACAGCTTTCTCTGTTATCGTTTGTCTTTTTGATGTGGCATTGTTATCACATTGAGCTGGAGATAAGGGTTATCTTGAAAAAGAACATAAAGCATAAATCTCTTCCCTTTTTCAAAATTTTCTTCGTTTAGCTTTGAGTAAGATTTCGATGAGCTAGCAAGGTTTCTCGTTGTTTTTTCATCCTCATATATATATTTGGCTGAGGTTTAATAACTTTAAGAACATAGTCAGAGCAAAAGCCTCAAAGGGGAGCCTTGGAGCAATGATAAAGTTATCTCGACGTGACCTATATGATACAGATTCAAGCCGTGGAAACAGTTACTAATGTTTGTATTAGGGTAGGCTGTCTACATCATTATACCCTTGGAATGCGGCCTTAATTCTCCGAACCCCGCGTAACATGAGATACTTACTTTGCGGAGTGGACTGCCATTTAGTCGTACCAAGAGCTTCACACCTAAATCTAGAATGTTGAAATTAAGAAAAGGAATTTTTATGCATGATTGGGTTCACCTCTTTTGTTTTTTAGCCTAAAACAATGCATGTTTAGTTAGTGCCTTTGTGGGGTTGTTGCCTCTGCGTATTATAACTGACATATACTCTTATTTGACTTGGATCATAGAATTTGAATTGGACTGTTTCATGATATAATTAAATCTTAGGTCAGTGACCAGCATTTCAATTTTCAAGTCTTCATTTTCTAGAATTCGGCAGTGTTTGTCATTGATGCCATTTTTACTAGTTTTTCTTTTTCCACATCATTATTAGATATATAAAAATTCCTTTAACGGGTCGGGTCCGTTGCGGCGAATTCCGAACGTGTTGAGTAAAAATTGGCCTTTTGAGATCAATACCATCTCTCTTAATATTTTTAAGTTCATCCCCTTTAATTTTTTAATAAACCCATTTACAACATTCTTATACTTTTGTCAATAGTAATAGAAAATTGTGCGATATTGGAGGAGAAACGTGGAATAAAAATATAATACTAATACTTTGAATGTTCCAAGTGGTACACACAACTTTATGACATCATAAAAAATGTGTCATGGGTGATCAAAGGCATGCCGACTAAAATTTTTGAAATACAAAAGAGAGCGCCAATGTTAGCCACATCACATGAATGACTAATTCTTTGTTTTATATTAATGTGAACTCATATAATATCGTCGAATAAAGTTTTATGAACGGAACTCTATGGTCTAAGAGTATATAACGATCCTTAAAGTAACCCCACTTTCATTGTTAATGAGTATGAGAAAATTCCACACGTTTTTGTTTCCTTCTCTGTTTTTGTCCCACTAATTTTCTACTCGTTTTTGCCCGTGTGACCAGGGCACTGCCACTGCCACTATCTATATTTGGACTAACTGGAATTGCCCCAACACTCTGCTCTGACTCTTAGATAAATAGACAATCCGTTTAACAATAACCTCCGTCGGGGTGTGAACAAGTAGAAAGGAGATAAGATTAGGATACTCTTAATGATAGTGAGGCTTTTTGGGAAAAGCCGTGCGGGCTTGACCCAAAGCGGATAATATCGTCACGCCATGTTAAGAGTATCTTTGGGCTGTTTTAGCCCAACAACTGGTATCAAAGCCAATGTTTTTGGCGAAACGAGTATGAAGATGGCGAAGTAGTGACGTAAGACACGGCTTAGTGCCTTTGCTCGTCTATTGGCCGGTTCACTACCTTTACCCATAGCTTCAAAGACGCATACATAACGTCTCTATTGGGCTTCAGTGACCGTAAATACTCGAATCATGTGGGTGACATACAATTAATCTCCAAATTAGCCCATAAACAGTGATGAGTCATGGAGAACTTAGTTCAAGGGGAGATTGTTGGTCTTATATGGAAAGTAAAAAGGAAAAACAAATTCTACTTATAAGGAGTTGAATACTCTTAATGGTGTGAGACCTTTTGGGAAAAAGCGCGCGGGTTTGATCCAAAGCGGACAATATCACACCATGTTAAGAGTATTTTTGGATAATTTTAGCCCAGTATGCGATGCATTTTGAATAAAAAAAAGAGTTAGTTTCAAGTGAACAACACTCGTCTGAAAATATAGTTCATTTCTTTACAAAATGACATCAAACTTAAAACAAAAACGGCATGAAGAAACAACTTAGTCGACATTTTTGGTGTTTGCTAGGACGAAGGCCTCCCACTTGGCATTATTTCCCTGTAGCAACAATGACTAGTATGGCCGTACATGCAGTGTTGTATTAAGACTGCCATTAAGGAATTCCCATTTCTAGATTCCAAATGCTGACTTTAGTTTTCTTATTCAGACCTCCATTCCATTCTGCTATACTACCAATTATGGGTAAATAGGCCGAGTTGGTTCGGATTTGACAATTACCAAACCAAATCAATTGTGTCGGATTATTAAATCTAAAGATCAAACCAAACCAATAAAACTCGGGTTTTTCACTCTCGGATTTTCTCGGATTTTCGGATTATTCGGGTTTTTTCGAATTTTTTTTCCGGTAAAATCTTCGTAGAACAAAACATATAAATTATGCTCAAAATATTCCTTTAGTCCTAGTAAGATACAATTATATAAAACATTTTCTAAGAAAATAATACAAAATATGAGATATGTCATGGAATTATCCTAATTATGTAATATAAATATTGCTAATTAAAAATCCATAATAAAAATAAACATAATCTAAGAGTACTAAGTCATGCTAAAATAAGTAGACTAATAAGAGAGTATTAAATACATGCCTAAACGTTAAAGAAAAAATAAAAATAGGTTATGCATTTTTATCTAAATTATTGCAAAATAAAAAATAGATATTCAATACATTCCCGTTCGTAGTATTGAATTAAATGTCTTTTGTTAGCATTAGTATTGATTTGATTTTGGTTTGGACTTTTGTTAGCACTATTTAATTTACTAACGTTAATGGCAATAAAACTTATTGAACATTCAAAAGTTCTAAGCCCAACCTTGAAATAATACCTCAAAAAATAAAATTATGAAATCTTTTAAGAAATATTTATAAATTACATCGCAATAAGTATATTTATATATTAAATATATTTAAAATTTCTATATATATAATGTCGGGTTGGTTTGGTTTCGGTTTGACTTTCTTTAGTTAAACCAAACCAAACCAATTATGGTCGGGTATTTTTTTCCAACACCAAACCAAATCAAACCAACCCATAGTCGGGTTTTTTTTCTCGGTTTGACTCGAATTATCGGGTTGGTACGATTTATCGGTTTCCTTTGTACACCCTACTACCAATAAGTAGTAATGCCACACCTCCTAACTACTTTGGACATCCTAATACATCGAAGAATTTTAATAGACCGGTTACATTTGCTCTAGTGGCGAACGCAAGAATATGCACAAGCGACACTCATTAATTGTCCTAAATTACTGAAATTACACCACAGTGTGCATTTGCACCACATCCCTCTTTCTTGATTTTCCCAAAAAATAGTAATAATATTTGTTATGGTTACAATCTCACTCCTTTTTAGTTCATACAATCACATTTCATAAGCTTGGTAATCCTTGTTTCTTTTTTCTGTTCTAATAAAGTCTTTAAGCAGCTATGTCTTAATATGGTCAAAATTTTGTAAAACAGTGTGGAACAACATCACAAATTGTTGATCAATTAGCAGACAAAAAATGAAAAGAATTTAAGGGGAAGATTGAGAGTGTGGGACAAAAAAGGTGATAACGAAGATTCTTTGGTTGGATAGAGTTATAAACAGATGAGTGGAGACGAGTTAGTGTTAACTCTAAGGTGGGACTTTCGGCGAGCCGTGCCGCACCAAAAATAATATTAAGGCTGGCAAAAATTGGAATGGCTTATCAATTTTGCTTTTTCTTTACCCTACAGGCTACACTACACATATTTTGGGCCCTTTTAACGGGCCTTTTTTCAATGGCCGGTTTTGGGTCCTTCCTTATCTATCTGTCCAAAAAGTTACTTTCTCAATTGTCTCTGCTTATGACTTGTACATCATCTCTTTTTGTGTGTTAATTCTACAGCACACTCGTGTGTTACTCTACTCTAACTGAAGTGGTCATCATAAATTTAAAAAATACGCCCAACAACTTAAATTTATTCAGTTTAATAGAAAGTTGAACATATGCTAAACAACCTAAACTCTAAATCTTAGTTGACATAAGAATGGAATTCCACTGTTCTTAAGAGGGAAGGCCGGTTAAATTCCAGAACAAAACAAACCATGTTCAGACAAAAAACTCCCCCTAGAGCTCCTTATATAAACCCCATCAGTTCTTGACCTTTTAAACCCCGCATTAAACAAACTGAAACTTCTCCCTTCCTTTCTTTCTTTCTTTAACTCTATCTATATCTCTTTTGCTTTCTTTGATTCTTTCCATTTGAGGTACCTATCTTTCCTAGTTTATACTATTCTTAGAAAGAATGTGCCATTCAAACGAACCATACGGAGAAGCAAATTTCCTCTCCATTAAAGTTGCTCAAGAAGCCGACATGTTTGCCCCTTTGATACCCAAAAGCCCAACAAATCAATATCAAGCCCAGAATTCTGAGGTCCCTAATTACCCCCATAAAACCAACAACAAAATCACTCATCTTTCCCTTATTTTCAAAGAAGCTCAATCCATTGCTAATATCGCTTTTCCTATGATTCTCACCGGTCTTTTACTTTACTCCCGCTCTATGATCTCTATGCTTTTTCTTGGCCGGCTCGGTGATTTAGCACTAGCCGGCGGTTCTCTTGCTATTGGATTCGCTAACATCACTGGATATTCAATCCTTTCTGGTTTAGCCATGGGTATGGAACCCATTTGTGGACAAGCTTTTGGTGCCCAAAAGTTCAATCTTCTTGGGCTAACTTTGCAAAGAACCATTCTTTTACTTTTATTAACTTCATTTCCAATTGCTCTGCTTTGGGTTAATATGAAAACCATTTTACTCTATTGTGGACAAGATGAAGATATTGCTACAGAAGCACAATCTTATCTTTTCTATGCACTTCCTGATTTATTCGCCCAATCTTTACTTCACCCTTTGCGTATTTATCTGAGAACTCAATCTATAACTCTGCCTTTAACTTGTTGCGCTGTCCTCGCAATTCTTCTGCATATACCCATAAATTTTCTTCTTGTTACTAAACTTAATTTAGGGGTCAAAGGAGTTGCCCTGAGTAGTGTTTGGACTAACTTCAATCTAGTAGTTTCTTTAATTATCTATATTATTATCTCTGGTCTATATAAAAAGACATGGCAAAAGTTGTCAATGGAGATTATCAAAGGATGGAAATCGCTATTAAATTTAGCGATCCCAAGCTGCATTTCTGTCTGTTTAGAATGGTGGTGGTACGAGATAATGATTTTGTTATGTGGGCTATTGATAAACCCGAAAGCTACAGTGGCTTCAATGGGCATTTTAATCCAAACAACTTCATTGATATATATATTCCCATCTTCTCTTAGCTTCAGCGTGTCAACAAGAGTGGGAAATAAATTAGGAGCAAGGCGACCGGATAAAGCTAAGGTTGCTGCCATTGTAGGACTTGCTGGCAGCTTCATTTTGGGCTTTTCAGCACTGTTTTTCGCGGTGACAGTGAGGAAAGTTTGGGCCAAGATGTTCACTAATGACAAGGAGATTTTGGCGTTAACATCACTTGTATTACCAATAATTGGGCTTTGTGAACTGGGAAATTGCCCACAAACAACTGGCTGTGGGGTACTGAGAGGAACAGCAAGGCCTAAAGTTGGAGCAAATATAAATTTAGGTTGCTTTTATCTTGTTGGAATGCCAGTAGCAGTGGGGCTAAGTTTTTATGCAGGGTTTGATTTTCAAGGATTATGGCTTGGATTATTGGCTGCTCAGGCTTCTTGTATGGTGACCATGTTACTTGTTTTGCTCCATACAGATTGGGATTTTGAAGCACAAAGAGCCAAAGAACTAACAGGAACTACTACTGTTAGCAACTTTCTTGATCACAACAAAGAAACTGAAGAAAATAATAAGCAGCTCAATGAAAATTTTTTATGTTAAAGTTTTGATTTTTTTTTTTTTTTTTTAAAACCCCTGATTTAATTCCTCCATTAATTATTTTATGTTTAGTTATATAGATGTATAGAGGGGAGGGGGCAGGGGGTGTATTGATAGTTTTTTTTTTAAATTTTTTTTATTGCTTTTTTAAAAGCCAAGGCTGAAACTGAAGCAGACTCTTTCTTTTGGTAATTTGGGTGATATCCAAAATGGGAATTATCACAGGAAATGACAAAAGATTGTAGCTGGAAAAACCAACAAGAAGAAAAGGTGCCGTTTGTACTGTAGCTAAAGAAACATAAATGAAGAGTTTCTATCGAATTCGGTTCATTGGCTGAGTGTACTATCACATGTTTCCTCTTCTGTTAGTTTTTGTTTTTATTTTCTTACATAGAGCTAGTAACATACTTACTCTGTTTCAAACCTATTTCCTTTTTGGTCTGTGCCAAAAAGAATTACATCTTTCCTTATTTGAAAATAATTTACCTTTATGCAATGATTTATAACCACACAAAATATATGTGCCTTATTTTATACCACAAGTTCAAAAGTCTTCTCTCTTTTCTTAAACTCCGTGCCCAGTCAAATGAGTTCACATAAATTGAAACGGAGGGAGTATTAAATAAGGTAAAAACAAAAAAAACTCAAGAAGATAAATCCAAGATCAGTTATGTGTGTCTCATGGTGTCCTGCATGCATGGGCTAGGATAAGATTTGTACAATTATGACAAAAAAATAACAATCCTAGGTGGCCAAAACAACGTCATATCAAATGGAACTAAGGAAACAAAACAAAGATGTTTCCAACCAACCATAATATACATATACACATATCTTGTTTAATACAAACTACTCCCCTGCTCAAATAAAAGGTAGTATAACAACTTACAAAAATTAACACCCATACGATCCGTACATTTGCTCACTAATCAGGAGTATATTTAAAAAAAAAAAAAATCCTTGATAACTACTACTTCAATAAATATTATTTGACATTTTAAAATTCTAAAATTTGCAATTTGAACAGGAAACAATCAAAATTTTGTTTATATATATCCCCATTGTCAAAGCTGTCTATGTAGGTACAAAGTGAGTGTTTAATAGACTTGTAAGTTCGCATTTCCAAGTCTCAATAGCCTTGTCATATTTCACCACACGCCATGCCATATAATAGAAAAATATAACCACTGAGGTTTCAATTTAAACGAATTGTTCATGTCAGGGTTGAGAAAATTTCACTAGCTATAAAAATGATGCTTTTACATGAATTCTGGTAAAAGTTCAGTGGCTAATTAATCCCCGGATGAGTTCAAGTTTTGTGCTTTGATAATGTATAATATTATTATACCATATATCACGTTTACTTAACTGCAAACATATGCTCTATAATCATACATATCCTTGAAAGGAGTAATAAGTTAAGTTACACTAATAATACAATACAATTGAAACCCTGATTTTTACATTACTGTATTTCTTCTCTATATTGTTCTGATTTTGCGTGTTTACTTTGAGCCGAGGGTCTATTGAAAATAATTTCTCTACTTGCACAAGGTAGAGGTAAGGTTGCATACTCACAACCAGGGGCGGAAGGGATTCACCCGAACCCTCTTCGCTAGAAATTTACACTGTACATATAAGGTAAAATTCGATTTTTACCTTTATATATTTTATTTTAAATTCCTTTGATATTGTCCAAAAGCATAGCTTAATGGTCAAAGGGTTCAAAACCTTTGTTAGTCGTTGGTTCAATTTCCACTAGACACAATTTTTTTTAATTTTTTAATTTTCTTTCTTTTTTTTTTAAATTTCCTTAGCGAAAATTCTGCCTCCGACTGCTCACAACTCTCCTCAAATCCCTCGTATGAAATTACACTGAGTTTGTCGTTATTATCGTGTTAAAGTTGCTTTTTAGTATTAATGGGATAAGAAGCCGCAATTACTGTTAAAGGAATATGATTCGAAAAGCATATATACTTTGTTTCATTTTAGAGGTAGAGAGGAGTTTTGTGAATCTCAAAAGATTTAACACAGAACAGGGGAGCATGGGACACATGGGAGAAGCATTAGCTGAGTGGTCGAAGCAAGTGCAAATATTATGCAACTTGCATTAATATCTACTAAGTACTATCTAAAGCATATATGCCAATGCTGCAGCTGGTCAACCGCTTAAAGTAAAGATCTTCGATATCCTTTTTTGAAAAAAGATTTTCCGTTTCATGATAACTTGTTCATCTCAACATATATATTTTTGCTCGGAAAATCGTTCTTTCTCTATCATACTCCTGGTCTAGCGGCCATGAATAGGGTTGCCAAACAGATCGGATCGGATATGGTTCGAGTCGAAAATAGGTAATGAAAAAATCGGATAAATTATTCGACTCGACCCATATTTAATACGGATAAAAACGGGTTAACCGACGGATAATGGGTAACCATATTATCCATGAATTCTTGTATATGACATTTTTGGGAGAATTCTCAGTCTCCTAACTTGAGGAACACCCAATTTGAGGCTTTACAAATGTAAAAGTTAGACCTATCGGTTACCCATAGATTATACATTTAGAAAATGGATAATATGATTCTTATCTATATTTGATCCGTTTTTAAAAAGTTCATTATCCAACCCATTTTTAATGGATAATATAGGTGGTTAACTCTTTTTTTAAATCATTTTGCCACCCCTAGCCATAGCCACGAATAAGAGAGTTACCACACTTAGAGTCGGTTGGGAACAAGTTATCCTGAGATTATAATATAAAAAATAATAATAACAGGATTATTTAGTAAATATATTTTTATCGAAAGATAATTAGTTCATTAGACAAAATATTAGGAATATAATATGAACATGTGTTTGGTGTATGCCACATAACTTAGGATAAACTTGTATTTTCAATTTTAACTTGGATGATTTAAATGACTTTGGGAGAAGGGCACCTCTTATCATTTTAGTGTTTATCCTGGAATTAATTAGTCTAGGGATATTATCCCACTCTCTCAATGTGGGATAGAGTAATACTTAATTATTGGATTAATTAATCCGGAAATTGCTAAATTCGGATTCAAAAAAATTCAATAAAATAGGAGATCGAGATTATTATTCCTTATCCCACCTACCAAACAAACTCTTAGGCTATCTAAGGAAGACGTTTAATAAGATAAGTTAGTCGGAGTTCCCGATATGCATAACTTGTATAGAGCATAGGCTTTAACTAATATGTACAATTTTTATATTATTGATATAATGTATTCTGCTGTAATAGGTTATCT
This sequence comes from Nicotiana sylvestris, assembly GCF_000393655.2. Classification (NCBI taxonomy): domain Eukaryota; kingdom Viridiplantae; phylum Streptophyta; class Magnoliopsida; order Solanales; family Solanaceae; genus Nicotiana; species Nicotiana sylvestris. The sequence goes on along the minus strand of NC_091059.1, from coordinate 130,169,977 downwards.
ATCTTATTTTCTCTAGATACTAATTCCACTTGTTTCATACGGTTATTATCATTTAAATAATCTAGTGCAAAAATTATTTCACAAACAATGCATAGAGGTTAAACTGATCACGAGTATATATAAATTTATGAAGCTGAATATACGTAATGCTGTAGTTACATTAATAGCCCGTTTGGCTTAGCTGATTTAGAGTAGCTGATAAGCATTAAGTGTTGAAAAACACTTTTAAATGTTGAAGCTGATTTAAAAAATAAGCAGTTACGTGTTTGGATAAAAGTGTAGAAATTAATAATAAGCAACTGAAGAACTGGGTATACAAACAATTTTGTTTTAAAAAGAAATATTTTAGGGATAGAATAGTAAATATTTTGGTCAAACCTAAAATGCTTATAAGCTGGAATTTGATAAGTTGGGGGAGACCAACTTATGGTTTTTGGTTTATTTTTGGCTTATAAGCTAATTTGACCAACTTATAAGCTTAGCCAAACACCCTCTAAGGCTAACACCTAGAAAATGAGGAATCTTGGTTTCAACTTTTATTATTGTTATTATTAATTTAGTCCGTTAAATTTACACAACAACTAATTTTCTATATAAGATGAAACGCAAACGCAATCCTACCTCAAGCTCCTTGATGTATTTTTTAGCTTTATTCCGCTTGATTCTTCATTTTCTTTTCTAAATATTTCTTCTAAAAAGAAGCAAAAAGTTGTTGGAATAAGGTGTAATAAATTAAAAAGAGAAAGGTGCTAAATGCTTGTCCCAGATATATAACCTAAAGAATTAATTTTCAATATATTCACAACCATTTGACCTTGATTTTTGCCAATATCAACTGATGATAATAGAGTGACCCTACATAAAATAGTCAGAAACCGCTGGCATTAGCAAGGAGTTAGATAATTAAATAATAAGGTCAAGGAATCAAGCAACTTCACTTCTTAATTACTCCCTAATTAATTTTCTCAAATGACATTATTAGGGAAAACAAACCTGAACCACCTCTCTAAATAAGAATGGACATGTGATGAGTATATTATCTTTTTATCAGAGTATAACTATTAGAACAACCTGATCTTCTATTAAACAAATATTCATTTCCATAGAGGAGAATCAGAAGGAGATTCAGAATCCAACAGTTTTAACTTATGAAATGTGTATAGTCTTTTAGGCTTTTGTGAGGGATGTTTAGCCTTAAGACTGTACCAAAAGGTGACATCCTTTTAAGGTTCCAAAGAATCAAGAAAAAACAATTTAAAACCAGCTCCGACGTGTATAAGATTGCAATCCAATTTTGATTGCAATTTGCATGCATATATAAGATTCTCTTTCTGGAGATCTAACACGTTCTGGCTTTTGGGTATATTCTACAATAAAATTGACATTGCATTTTTTATGAATAAAGATGCAAATCCACAATGGTTTAAGAAACTATTATCGAAGCTGTGGTGTATACAGCACATAGGAGAGTTGTACTTTGTTTTCTAGCTAGGGTGCATAATTAAAGTTGTCTAGTTAATTAACATTGCATTACACTCTAATTCTGTATTGTTTATTCAGATAATCTATTTTAGATGGTGGACTTTTGGGGCTTTAGCTTTTAGTTTCATTTCTTTTACGTACGTGATCATTAGAATAATTATAGCAGGAAAACTTAAGATTAATCATGCTTTGTTGAGTTTGTCCTGTATGTAACATACACGCAGAAACACGCTTTGTTTGAATATTGAGTAGATGTAGTTTAAATTAAACAGATAATATTTAAAAGGGGATAGTTATAACAACAACTACGCTTCAATCCGAAATAAGTTGGAGAATAAAGGGGTCTGCACAAAGAAAAAAACATAAATAGTTGCTTTGCAACACCTTAATTATGTGCATAATATACAAGAAGAATCATGGTTACTTATGGGATAACGTTAAATACTAAATAAAGGGGCCTGAATCATTTTTCCAAGGTAAGGCTTCTCTGTATATATATGCGCGTGTCTATGCAACGAATTAAGTCAATATCAAATATTTATCTATGTTTGATTAGAAACAGAGAATGTAGCCAATGATAGATGCTAAATCAACATTAGGAAATTGCAATTATAGGAAATGAAGACGATGTTCAACAAGATTAATTTGATGATATGTATAGAACCGGCCTTACGAAGTTTGACACTTCTTCAAGTAATTTAATATTAGTCAGATGTTGTTTTGACAACTATGAAAGTGAAGAGATAAGGAGGCCGCTAGATTTTAGGTTGTTAATAATTTAGAGGATTTTTTTTTTTTTTTTGTAATTATTATCTCATCAATCTTCAAGAGCAGGTTGTAATAGTAATTTATGTTATCATATTACTAATAAATACTAATTATTCTCCTAATCATTTTTGTGTCCCTTGGCTCTTCAAGGTTTCTGCGACCCTTTGCTTATAATGAGTGGCCTAATTATCCTCTAATGAAATTCTGAAAGCATTTCGAACTTGAGAAGATGGATAACTTTTGGAAACGTTGAAAAAGAATCGTAAAATAAAGTACTATAAAATCAATATCTCAATATATTCATAGTAAATTGCATGTCGGAATAAAGATAGTTAAATTACCGACCGCAGAAGAAACTAGTGGCATGCAAAGATATAAAGATCATCTTTTGTTTTTCCTCAAAGAAGTTGCGGTCTGTTCTCTTTATTGGGTTATTTTTGCAAAATATGACGTTAAAAGCATACTATAGGCATGCAGGGGCGAATTTAGGGGCGGAGGGGTTCACCCAAACTCCCTTCGCCGAAAAATTATATTGTATATACAGTGGCGAAGTCAAAAATTTTCTCAAGAGTGTTCAAACTTGAAATAAGTAAACAAATAATCCGACAAAGGGTGTTCAATTCATGTTATGTACCTCTAAAATCTAATATTTTACCTATATAAACAGTGTAATTTTCTGATAAAGGGTGGTCAGTTGACCACCCTTGCCCAAGTGTGCCTTCGCCCCTGTGTATATATAAGGCAAAATCTGGTTTTTACCTCTATATATTAAGTTTTGAACCTTCTTAACACAATCCAAAAATGTAGCTTACTGGTCAAGGGAGTTCAAAACTTTCCTAAGGTTATAGGTTCAACTCTCACTAGTTACAACTTTTGTTTTTGAACCTCTTTCGTGGAGATCCTGCATCCATCACTGTAGGCATGGATTTCCCATATACGTAAGACAAATATCAAATAAAAATAAAATTCATACGCAAGTCTAAATTGAAACGGCCCCACATTTTTTTTTTTTTTTTGGGTTAATGAAGGATTTTAGTTATAAACTAGATAATAGTAGCAAGGGCATTGCCATCGGCAGTAGAAGTGGTAGAAGTGGTAGACGTAGCTCTTAGGCAATGCGATCATCCAAACATAGTATTTTCGACGTAAAGAATATATATATATATATATATATATATATATATATATATATATATATATATATAACAAATATGGGATCTAAACTTATCTACCTTTCTATTTATCTATATATCTATACTATATTAAAAACACGAAAATTTTAGCAAAATGTCGTTAGTCTTTCCAACTCTTTTAAAATAGAGTTTATGTTAGATAAAATAATCATTTAATTATTTTCCTAATATTTAACACTTTAAAATAAACATTTTACTTATTAATTTTTTTCTTATTTGAACGATTACACAAGAAATCATAATATATAGGGCATCAAAATGAATTAAGTTTACCTTATACCATTCAAACAATTTGCTTATAATAATATCAACGTTAATCTAATATTTATTTATCTCTTTTATCTAATAATTTAATATTTTTGGATACAAATTTTTTTCACTATATTTAATTATTTATTTGATTTTAAATCAACTAAAATTTTAGTTATTAAATAACTCTTTATTTCAATTACGTAAATTTTAATATTTATAATTTTGAATATTAAGATTTTTAATAAATTGTTTTGACTCACTCAATAATTATTTTGACTTGCAAACATCATCTATTATAAGAGTATAGAATTTGTTCACTAATTTTAAAATAACATACAATCAATAATTATTTTTCTATTAACGTATGCAAACGTAAAATAATAAGGATGAAATGATACAAGTTAAAATATATTCTAAATGAGTTATTGCTAATTAGTTTTTCTTTTACAAATATTCTAACAAATGACAGCAATGACAGCTCCTTATATTTCTTTTATATTACTTTATTATTGTAAATTATTGACTCGATATTTATATTAGTCATTTTTAAAGCTTATATTTCCACTTGTTAATTTTTTCACAAGAGCTAAAAGATAGCCTCATCGTGATAAAAGTATTTTTTTTAGTTATTTGTTCGATATTAAGGCATAAAATAGCAATAATTTTCATAAGATATTCTTACAAAACTTTAAGGACTTTTATTGGGTTGGATTTGGGATCAACATATGGATATTCTTAGAAAGTTATACATTTTATTTTTATTACAAGTCAAAGACATTGTTTAATAGTACTTATGTAATTTTAAAAATTATTTACTTATTGACATAGGAAACACGTGCAAAGCGTGTACCCTTAGACTAGTAAGTTCAATACTAAGAACCTTAAAAGTCGAACCCATCAAATTTAAATCTTAATCCGCATCCATGCTCAACCATATTATTATCAATTAGATATCCTAATCCTAGTAAGCCCCTCTTCTGGCGAAAAAGGAAAAAACACAAAACCAGAAATGGTTAGGAGATATTGTTTTGTGTTTCAGGTTTAGCATATATATGAAGAGATAAATTACTAGTAATACTACTTTCTTGCCTGAAGCAAAGAATATTGCAACAGTGACATAGGATCAACTACAATATGTAATCTAGACATAAGAAATTGCTAAACTAATTTAGTACTTAGAAAATATCGAATAAGATGTAGAAGACTTATCTCGATCGATTGAATTGATAATGTAACTTGATATCCTTCATCCCACAAATCAATATGCCTTGCAAATTACTATAAGTTGCTCATTAATTTGGAGTGGTCGAAGAGTATCCACACTTAATTTGTTTGTTTGAGTAATGATCAAAAAGTGTTAAATGCTTATTCTCCGTATTTGAATAGGAACGGCTGCAATAAGTTATTTCAATTTGCATGTTACAACTTACAATAGAAAGGCCACAATGCAACTTGTCTTATTGCTTACCCCTTTGACAAGAAAATTCAATTCCAAGTTCTTTTTTCCTTTTAAGGTCTAAAGGAGTACGTATATATGCACCTTTTATTTTAGAGCCAGTCTAGGATTTATAAAATTGTTGACCCCAATGGACCCATAAGCTCATTGATCATATTTGTGTCAAACATATATTTAACATTAGCAATTTGCAAGACGTAGCCATAGTGGATTCAACTGCATTTGAAAATCATGAAATGGTTATTCTTTAATTTGTTCTCTTTTTTATTCTTAGGGGGATAGCCGACTAACCATTGAGCTAAAAGGAGATGTTATTGATAATTTTAAAATTGTGTTCGATCTTCAAAAAGTAGAATAAAATATCAGTTGACCTTAGGGTTTTATATTATATTTTCACTTGGTAACTCTACGAGGTTTCCAAAGGCCACATAACTATACTACGTACATTATGTGTTGAGATTTCCTTCAAGAACATTTTACTGGTCAAGTAATTGATAGTGATGAATATTTTCGTAATAATTATATGCACGTAGTACACATCTTTTCATATTTTTTTTAAACATTGTTTATTTTCTCTTTTAGAAGGAAGAGGAATATGAATAATAAAAATGTATTATAAAATAAAGACTTTAAAGTAAAGAAATCAAAGACAAGTAGAGAGAGGTTTATTATTCAACTTCAAATTCATGTACATAATGAACTGAAATCTCCTTTATTTATAGAAGAAATGAGGTTGCTGTGTAAGCTGCTACTGCAAGCTGCTACTGCAAGCTGTTGTGTTAGCTGCTTGTAAGCTGTTACTGCAAGCTGCTGTGTAAGCTTCTTGTAAGTTGCTTGTAAGTTGCTACTGTACCAAATATAGATAATCTTCTGCCGGGGGTAATATTTATCCATAACGGAGTACCGTAATGATAAGCTTCTTCAGGAAGCTTATTTACAATAGAGTACTAAATAGATAACTATATTTACGGCGGAGTCCCATATGGATAAGCTTCTTCAAGAAGCTTATTTACAACGACGTACTAAATGAACATCCATAATATAATATATATTTATAACACTCCTCATTGGATGTTCATTAAAGGATAATGTGCCTCATTAGAACCTTACTAGGAAACACCCTGTGTGAAAAAATCCTAGTGAAGGAAAAAGAGTACACATATTTAGTAATACGCATTGCTAAGTGCCTCATTAAAAACCTTATAAGGAAAACCTCGTGGGAAAAACCTTAGTAAGGAAAAAAAAGTGCATCGCGATTTTACTCCCCCTGATGAAAACCTTGTTTCAAATATTCGAGTCTCCGCATTCCAATCTTGTATTCCATCTTCTTAAAAGTTGAATTTGTAGAGAATATTATCCACCACTATTTCACATCGATATAAACTAATCTCATCAAATCAAGAAGCTGCTACAAGTCATTTCATTGAGTTGCTTGCAACCTGCCTGCATCAACTGTTTGTAGAAAACTTCAATGAAATACTAAATGAATAATCTTCTTTAGGAAGATTATCTACAGCGAAATAATAAATGAACATCCATAATAATATTTTCAAAACACTCCCCCTTGGATGTTCATTATTATGTGCCTCGTTAAAACCTTACTACGAAAAATTCTGTGGGGAAAAAAAAAATTCTAGTCAAGGAAAAAGAGTACACTAATAATGTATATTGCAAGCTTCCTCATTAAAAACTTTACCAGGAAAAATCCAGTGGGAAAAAAAAACCTGAGCAAGGAAAAAAGAGTACAGTGCAGAGACTTGGGTATATCAGGACCAAGGAGTTCATCATCCTCTTCTAGAGGTAAGAACGGATCCTTAATCCGTGTAGGAGGAACTATATCTTGCTAGTAAATTAACAGAAAATGCTATGTCAGTCCTTGTAGCATTAGCGAGATACATTAGTGCACCAATTGCACTGAGATAGGATACTTCGGGACCACAGAGTTCCTCATCCTCTTTGGAGGCCGGAACAAATCCTCATCCACTTTAATGGGTACGCTTTGTCCATGTAAAAGCGTTTTAAGACCCTTTCTGTATAGGCAGATTGATGGATAAAGATCATGTCCCCTAAATTTGCAAACCAAGATAAAGTTTTGTATTTTCAAGATCTTTCATCTCAAATTCTTTCTTAAGATATTCAATTGCCTTTTGGAGCTCTTCTGGAGTTCCAATAAGATTTATGTCATCAACATAAAAAACAAGTATATCAAATTCTGAATACATGGAAAGATAACATTATATATGTAACTTTCTTTAAGCAAATATTCACTGAGGCGATAGTACCACATATGCCCAGATTGCTTTAAACCGTACAAAGATCTTTATAATTGATCGAGTACATTTCTCGAGACTTTGAACTATATGCTTCAGGCATTTTAAATCCTTCAGGGATCTCTATAGAGATTTAATCATATGAATCATATAGGTTATGGCTCGCATTTAAATGACATGACATCTTTAGGTGTCTGGATTACTGGTCCGATCCTCACAATATTTCACAGTATTGTGCACTATATTATATCAAATATATCATCGACGATCATTTTGTATCGGTTCGCAAGCGACATAACTTGTTGAGATCTCATCACTTTCTTTATTTTCAGGTACCTGAACTTCTTATGGAGTTTCATGAAATGTTATGTCGTGGACTCTTCTAGAGCTCATTTCCTCCTCATTATGATTATTTTGATCATTAGCTCCTATCATTTTTCAAGGACTGTTACCTTTGGAACCGATTGGTCTAGCACGCTTCATACGTACAATAAATTCTATCCTTCAGGGACTTTACTTTTAATAGGAGCATTTGCAGCTGAAATATGATATTTAATTTTGGATCAGCAAATGCTTCTGACATTTTACTTGAATTATCTTCTATGTGAGGATCATATTGATGATAATTCGATTTATATAGTATATTTTTCAGTTGTTTATTCCATCCCCCAATTGTTAGAAAAACTAACATATATCCCTAATCTTCTTTGGGAAACATATCTTTGTGCATTGTGGTAGAGAAATTAATCATATATCACACATCAAAAGATAGTAAAAATATTTGGTTTCTGATCCTAAACCAATTATGAGGGGAGGACTTATCATATATTATTGGTCTGATGCATACAAGTGCTGCTATATGCAATTTAGAAAATGTTAGACCAACACATGAAACTTTTCTCATAAGCAATGGTTTAGCCATTTATAGGAAGTATTCAATACTAAACTAGCTTGGATGTAAACTAGCATTATCAAGATGAACTGTCTTGATTTCATAATCTGAAAGTTATGCTCTTAGTAGAGAAAAACAATTTCAAATGCCAAATTGCAGGTTGACAATGAACATACATGTAACCATCTTATATATGCATCTATAAGTGGCTCACATGATAGGTGAATGAGCCCATATTCACCTTTATATATTCCAAAATTCAGGAGTCTTGGTCCAACTTTAGTTGGTATAACTAATTTATTATGAGAACAAGCAGCACAAGAGAATTATTGAAGAATCTTCTGGTTCTTCAGTATCTACTTATCAGAATTCACAAATAGCTCATTTTAAAATTGGCAAATGAAAACTCCAAGTTTATCATGACATATGCTATCTCTTAGCAAACTTCTCGTTTACTATGACATAAACTTTTGCATTAGTAAACTTCTGCTTTACTATGATACATGATGTAGTACAAATTGAAGATATAAGGCGGGTAACTTCTCATATACATATTATTTTACCCCCTATGATTGTGGAAACGTGAAGATTTACAATCTTCCAATCATTTGTAGTCTCAATATGATAGCCAGTTGTAATGTAAACTTCAGGTTTACTACAACATATGTTTTTACCACAATCATATAATATGAATGACAAATTTGCATATAAGCTCTTCGGGAACCTTCAATTTATTTTTCACAATCAAATATTATTCAGACACTACTTGTATCATGTATCTTCTAACAAACATTTAGCTCTTCAGGAGCTTTTGATAAATTTTGTACTACCAAATAGTGCTCAGACACTTTTGGTGTCATGAGAGAAAATCATAATCAAATTAACAATATAGAGACAATTCTAAATTTATAAATGCAAGAAATTATGAATTTTAATATTTTTACTACCAACTTTGTGACAAATATCTCCTTCAGGGAGAAACGCCATTAGCATCTGAATATTTTATATCAAAGAGTAACCACATAGTCATTACATCCTTCAAGGAAAGATACATGAGTTGTTATTTCCTTCGGGGAACTCGATAACTAACTATAACATATTAATGTGGTTGTAGTAGAAAATATTCTACAAGAATACTTTTGCCTTGGAATGATATAAAATTTTTCAAGATATTTTACGTACAACGGGTACATGTGACAATGATCTTTATGCCATAATAAGATTTATATCCTTTGTTATTCTACCTCTTCAGGATGTGAGTTGTGGTATTTCTTCATTCACTCTGTGCTTCAAAAATAACTTTGAAGCTTATTATTTTGTTTAAGCACAGAAAAATACAGTTTCATAATATTTTCCTGCTTCAGGAGAAAATTTCAATTGTGTTACTTCTTCATGAAAAAAATTTAAAATACAAAATATTGAGTATATATTCCCTCAAGCATATTACCTCTTCTAGAGGTGAATTATAATATATTCACATCAAAAAGCGTGTTCATATTTACGAGCTTTATTAATATTGTCACATTCACTTCATGAATGGATTAATATTTATCAAAAGTTCTCATCCTTCAGGGAACAAACCATAATTATTTGAGCGTGCATTAATCACACCAAATTGTGTGACGGCTTAGAACCACTTTTAAGATATTGCTACTTCAGGAGCAAATCGAGGCATGCAAGTAATATAGAGAAATTTTCTCTAACTTATCTTCAATTGTAACCATAGAAAGCCTAAATTATCACTTCTGGTAGTTATAGGCATATACCACTTCTGGTGGTTAACAAAATTTAGTTACAATGATATATACAAAACATAATCACTTCTGGCGGTTGTATATTTCTTGTAAACTTTGCTGGAGTTTAAGTGGATCTAACAATGTTATCCATTTTGTAATCCTTTATTAAGATAATAAGGATGAAAACAAATACCAAAATAGGTATTGTATACGTAACACATAACCAAGCAGGCGATGATAAAGATATTAAAGTATAAGCAAAAGGCTCAAATTAAATTACGAAAATTTTGCCACTCCAGATGTAAGTGATATGTACATCACTACAACCAAGAAGAAAAACTCACCACCTCAAGGGTATATTCAGCCTTATGGTACTCGGAATGAACAAGATCTAACCACGGACATAAGAGCTTCGCCTTACATCAGAGATGGACACTGAAATAGAAATTAAATTCGAAGTAAGTGTTTAAAATGGTAGAGTCTCGTGCTGATAACGTGTTATAAAATAAAGACTTTAAAGTAAAGAAATCAAAGGCAAGTAGAGAGAGAGAAATTTATTATTCAACTTCAAATTCATGTACATAATGAACTGAAATCTCCTCTATTTATAGAAGAAAGGAAGTTGCTATGTAAGCTACTACTGCAAGCTGCTGTGTAAGCTGCTACTGCAAGTTGCTTGTAAGCTGCTACTGTAAGTTGCTGTGTAAGCTGCTACTGCAAGCTGTTGTGTTAGCTGCTATTGCAAGCTGTTGTGTAAGCTTCTTGCAAGTTGCTACTGTATCAGATATAGATAATCTTCTGCCGGGGGTAATATTTATCCATAACGGAGTACCGTAATGATAAGCTTCTTCAGGAAGCTTATTTCCAATAGAGTACTAAATAGATAACTCTATTTACGGCGGAGTCCCATATGGATAAGCTTCTTCATGAAGCTTATTTACAACGGCGTACTAAATGAACATCCATAATACAATATATATTTATAACAAAATGGAATTTATACCTAATGTATGGACTCATGTCACGATCCCAATTCTCAACATGTTGTGATGACTCCTATCATAGTACAAGGCAAGCCGACAATCTCAAATTAACTATGCATTTAGATTAAGACATGCTGTAATAAGTTTAATATTGAAAATTATCATAGATAATCGATAAGAACAACTACAAGATCTCCTAAAATTGAGGTGTCACCGAGTACATGAGCTACTAAGTGTCAACGCAATCAAAACTTTTAATATAATTATCTGGAAAGATAGAACAATACAAAATAAAACTGAAAAGAAGGAGAGTCGAGGTATGTGGACGCTATAGCAGCTACCTCAATAATCTCCAAGTAGATACTGCTCCAAGTCTAGTAACCACCGGTCCAGATATACCTGGATTTACACACGAAGTATAGAGTGTAATATGAGTACAACCGACCCAATGTACTCAATAAATAACATGACCAACCTTGGGCTAAAAGCAATGACGAGATCAGAAAGTTACAGTCCAAATCCAGATAATAACAGTAGAGTTGTAACATGGAAAAAATAGTAATAACTCAAAGAAATCTCATAATCAATGCGTACACAGTAAAAAATGTAGATATGCTTTTAAGTTTAATGATTTAAGCTCAACACTGATAAAATATGCCAAATATAACTGATATGAGAAATGTTATATCTCTATATCTACATGTCAAATGCAATGCATCACCGTAACACACCCAGGTACTTATGCTCTCAGAGTACTCAATCTGATTGTCTCAACACTCACTCAATCACTCAGCACTGTACGGTACTTGTGGTCACTACTGCTATGTTAGACTCTAGAGGGGCGGATCCTGCCCAAGCGCTAATATAAAGCTGATATGGCCACCTGCGACGTGAAACCCAATCCCATAATAATAGATAAAGCCTATAAGGCCTACTACAATGTGCATCTCGATCCATAATAATAATATATATAATGACAATAGGCTTACTGCGGCGTGCAGCCCGATTCACAACTAAGGGTGTTCATGGTTCGGTTTGGATCGATTTTTCCCTAAAAATAAACCAAACCAAGTAAGTCGGTTTTTCAAATATTAGAACCAAACCAAACCAATTAAGTCAATTTTTTTCGATTCGGTTTATTTCGGGTTTTATGGGTTTTTCAATTTTTTTGGTTATTTGTTGGGTTTTTCTTAAATATAAGACATACACTACCAAATACATATTTCGACGACTACATTTTCAACGTAACACTATCAAGTCAATTTTCTTTTGAGAAATCTATCATTTACCAAGATATGTTGATGATAATTTAATCAAATAGTGATGAATAATTTAAGGACTCAGTTAAAAATATATTATTTTTAACATGAAATAGATTCTTACATTTAACAAAAGAAATCTACCAATCAAACTAGAATGTAATGGTAAAAAAATATAGTAAAAGTGCAAAAGATTAACATTTACCATAAATTTTTTAACTTGGTATAAAAATATACACATATATAGGTGAAATAATAAATTTGAAATAGCTACTCCTATAGTCAGTTTGGTTCGGTTTTCTCGGTTTTTTTCTGATTAAAACCACAACCAAACCAAATTTGATCGGTTGTTAAAATTTAAAACCAAACCAAAAAGTATCTGTTTTTTTGGTCGGTTTGGTTTGGTTTTCAGTTTGTTTCGGGTTTTCTGATTTTTATGAACAACCCTATCCACAGCCTCACTAACAATACGGCTCGCAGGCCCCAACTCAGTAATCAATATCTCCAGTCTCTCGGGCTCGTAAATCTTATGTCAATCAGCCCAAACAATGATAACATGATGTAATAATAAATGACAACAGAGACTGAGCTATGGTATGCAAATGATGAATGTGACTGGGTATATAATTGTAGTTTAAACAATTAATTCAACAATATAAATGACCTTAGCGGGTCCCAACGGAATAAGCATATAGCCTAAAAATGATTTCTAAGATGGATCATAGCTCAATTTCTCTAACACGTAGGGATTACATGAATATCAATAAGGTTTGATAACTACAAGGTACCATGAAAATAATCGAGTCACAATTTTCACGTTGAACGCCCACACGCCTATCACCTAGCATGTGCGTCACCTCAACACCAACCACACAATACGTATTTCAGGAATTCATACCCTCAGTATCAAGTTTAGAAGTATTACTTACCTCAAACCGTGTAAATCACAACTCAAACAAGCCCTTGCCACACGAATCGGCCTCCGAACGACTCGAATCTAGCCATATACAACTTAATACAATCAATACAAGCTGTAGAAATCAATTCCATATGATAAAGTTAAGTTTTTTAACCAAAGTCAAAAGTCAACCCAAAAATTCAACCCCGGGCCTACATCTCGGAATCCAACAAAATTTATAAAATTCGAACACCCATTCAATAGTGAGTCCAACTACACCAAAATCATCCAATTCCAACATCAAATCACCTTTCAAATTCTTAAAATATAGTTTATGAAGTTTCTATAATTTTCTCAAATTTTCAAACCCAAAACACTAATTAAATGGTAAAAACACTAATAGATTTATGTATATTAACCAAATTCGAGTTAGTATCACCTACCGCAATCAACTCCTTTAAAGTCCCTTCAAAAATTGCGTCAATCCGAGCTCCCAAAGTCCAAATGTGAAATAATACTCTAACCCTCATTATTGAAATTAAATAGTCTACCTAGAAGCCGAGCAACTTCAGCTTCCAGTAACAACCAACAATCCAAAAAATCTATCATCCTTTAATGATTAGTACAATAATCTGGAATGCAAGAGGTATCAGAACCTCTGGAGCCATTGAGAGACTCGGAATTCTGAAACAAATTTACAACCTTTCCTTCATTGTTGTACTAGAATCATTTCTTAAAACCAAATACCTCAACTACTACAAAATTCAACTATGCATGTAACTTGCAACTTCCAATGTCAACAATAAAATCTGGATATTTTGGAACCAAGACTTTAATGGTACAATTCTAGACGCAGATGAACAACAACTGACTATTGAATTAAGGCATGTAGAAGCTGGTCAGGTTTTTCATATGACTGTTATCTATGCAAAATGCAAAAAAATGAGAAGACCTTTATGGGACAACCTAAGGCACATATCCTCTTGTGATGTGCCTTGGTGATTTTAATGTGATTGCATCGGTGGAAGAAAAGATTGGAGGCATTCCTTATCAAATGAACAAGAGTATTGAACTCTTGCGCATGGTTGAGGGCTGTTGATTAGTGGACCTTGGTTTTCATGTTCCAAGGTACAGTTGGTCTAATGGAAGAGGTCCATGCTCTATTGTTTTGAAAAGATTGGACAGGGATTCGTTAATGATAATTGGTTAGCTTCATTCCTTATAACTACAATCACACACTTGGTTGCTGCAGGGTCAGATCATTTACCTCTATTAATGGAAATGCATGTGTGACAGGAAGCCAACCAGAAATATTTCAAATTTCTCAATTGTTGGGTAGACAATGATACCTTCCTACCCTTAGTCCAAAAGACTTGGGAGATGGAGATTGCTGGGCACCCCATGTGGATCTTTTATCAGAAGCTCAAAGTCAGTTCAAAGGCATTGAGCAAATGGTCAAGCGAACAGTATGGTGAATTTTTTCAAAAGCCAAAAAAATTTGAACAGAAAGTAAAAGAAGCAGAAGAAAAATGGATGACCTCTAATAATCCTGCAGATAGAGCAACCTTGCATGAAATCCAGGCTTAATAAGTCACTTGAAAGTTGAAGAGGCAGTCCTTAAGCATAAAACACAATTGCAGTGGTTTAAAGAAGGTGATTCAAAAACAAGATACTTTCAGAGTCTCATAAGAGGAAGGAGAAGGAAACTCTATATTCACAAGATCAATAATGAGGAAGGTGAATGGATTCAAGGTGATGAATAAATTGGAAATGAAGTTTGCCAATACTTTGAAGACATGTTCACAGAAACAAATGGTGCTATTAGAGAAGAACTCCTTAACAATATTCCTACCATACTCAATCAAGAAGAAAATGCAGAACTCACCAAGGATCCTAAACTTCAGGAGATTAAAAAGGTGATCTTTTCAATGAATTCCACAAATGCTGCTGGTTCTGATGGCATGGATGGTAAGTTCTACCAATCATGTTGGGAAATTATCAAAGCTGATATTTTTAGAGTTGTGTTGGCCTTCTTTGGGGGAAGTGTTATGCCCAGATACATGACCAATGCCTACCTTGTTCTGCTGCCAAAAGTTGATTTCCCAAACTCTCTAACTGAATTCAGACCCATCAGTTTGAGTAATTTCATTAACAAAATCATCTCCAAAGTTATCTCCACTAGATTAGCCCCTATTCTTCCTAAACTCATATCCCTCAACCAGTCAGGATTTGTTATAGGAAGAAGCATCACTGAAAATATCATGCTAGCCTAGGAAATTTTTCAAGGCATTAAGAAACCTAATCAAGGGGCTAACATGATAATCAAACTTGACATGGCAAATGCATATGACAAAGTTTCTTGGAGCTACACTTGTATAGTTTCTCAGAAGAATGGGATTCTGTGAAGTCATCATTGATATGATTTGGAGAATTATGTCCAAAAACTGGTACTCTGTGATTGCGAATGGTACCAGACAAAGTTTTTTTAAATCCACAAGGGGTCTTAAACAAGGTGATCCCTGTCTCCTGCTCTCTTCATTTTTGGTGCTAAATTGTTATCCAGAATGCTGAATAACTTAACACATGATGAGCTCTTCAATGGATTCTACATAGAAAGAAGGGGTCCTCAAATCAACCATCTTAGCTTTGCTGATGATGTGATCATTTTCACATCTGGTACAAAGAATTCCCTCAATAGAATAATGACCATTCTCATAGACTATGAAGATACCTCTGGCCAGAAGATTAACAGTAGCAAAAGCCATTTCATGGTTCCTTCTTGTGTCTTCCACTACAATGTTACCAGAATTCAACAAATCACAGGATTCACAAGAAAAGATTCTCCTCTTACCTATCTTGGATGCCCTCTCTACATAGGTAGGAAAAGAATTATCCACTTCAATGGTCTCATATCACAAGTAGTCAGTAGAATCAGAGGTTGGCAAGGAAGACTCCTATCCTATAGTGGAAAAGTCACTTTGGTAAAGTATGTTTTGTAATCCATGCCTGTTCACTTACTTTCTGCTGTCTCCTCTCCTAAGACAGTAATGAAATAGATTGAGAAGTTGACTGCTAATTTCTTCTGGGTTATGGAGAAGGACAAACACAAATATCATTGGGCATCCTGGGGTAAGCTATCATTTCCATTTAATGACGGTGGCATTGGGGTAAGATCTATTCAAGATGTCTGCAAGTCCATGGAATACAAACAATAGTGGAACTTTAGGTGCAAACCTTCATTGTGGTGAAACTTTCTTATGGCCAAGTACTGTCAGATATCCCACCCAATCTCTAAAAACTGGGATACTGGCCAACCACAGGCTTGGAAAAGCCTCATAACAAACAAAAAAGAGACAGAACAACACATTAGGTAGAGGCTTCATTCTGGTAAGGTGAGCTTCTAGTGGGATAATTGGCTAGGTACTGGACCTTTAGCTGCTCACAGAACTAAATGAGGCAAACCTGGCAAGATCAAAGTCTCACAATTTTGGGATACAAGGCAATGGATTGTTAAGAAACTTAATGAAACAACTCCATCACACATGATAGCCCACATTCTACAAATCCCCATTTACCACAACCCACATATTCCTGATAAAGCTATTTGGACCCCCAATGTTTCAGGAAATTTCACCTATGCCTTAACCAGGGAAACCATAAGAAGAAAGAAACAACATCTACTCTCTAACAAGAAGACATGTCATAAAAAGCTTCCTTTCAAATGGTCCTTCTGTCTCTAGAGAGCTATCAGAAATAAACTACCAACTGATGATATGGTTGTTGCTTAGAAATCGTACAGTCACAAGATGTGCATGTTGCAACAGGCCTCAAGCTAAAACTGTTAATCATATTTTCAGCACATGTCACTTTTCAAGAGCTATTTGGAAGAAATATGCTGGCATCACAGGCCTCCAATTTGACCAACTTCCCCTACACTTTATTCTTATGAAATGGTGGCTACACAAAAGCAAGAATGTAGTGCAACAACTGCTCCTAGATACAACTCCTACCATCATCTATTGGAATCTAAGGAAGAACATATGTAATGCTAAATATGGTGGTAGAGCCTCCTCTATGATCAGAGTCCTGTATTCCATTGACTCTGACATTCATCTCCTGCTACCCTCGCTTCAACTGGCCATCTAAGTGGATTGATCTCTATTCAATGACAGAAAATCTGCAACAAACCATCTCTATTACCAAGGTTGCATGGAGGAAACCACAAGACAACTTTGTGAAAATAAAGAGTGATGGTAGTGCTCTCAGTAATCCAGGGAAAATTGGAGCTGGCACCATCATAAGGGATCAACATATTAACTTCATTCATGCTATGACCACCCCTTGGTGAAGGTACTAATAATCAAGCAGAAACTGAAGCTGCTATTATTGGTGTCTAGTGGTGTTTGGAAAATAGCTATACCAAAGTACATTTAGAAGCTGATTCTGCATTGTTGATTACTTGGATCAACAACACTTCTGAACCTCCTTGGTCTCTTCAGATGTTCATACAAAAGCTGAAGGATCTCAGTCAACACTTTGAGGAATTCAAATGCTCACATGTCTATAGGGAAGCCAATTTTCCAACTGATTCATTATCAAAACTGAGCCATGAACTTGAACACATGTCATACTTCAACTATGTGCAGGAACTGCCACCACACATTAGAGGGAAGATAAGACTTGATTAATTAGATACCCCAGATTTCAGACACAAAACTACAAATAGGCTCCAAATGTCCACTCATAACGCTTCCACATCCAATTACTCTAATGGCTATGGCTAAATTCAGGAGTCCACTACAACCTTCCCAATAGTCCAACAGTCTAACAGTCCAAGTTAAGAACATTCTGAACATGATAGAGCACCAATCTGTCACCATGAATGAGAATATTACAGTAGCGGTCTACACCAATAACCACCTCTTTTATGACTCCACTCCAGCTACAGTCTACAACAGAAGTTCTGCAGGAAACCCTTTCATGATTTCACTCCAGTATACAATCCCACACAACCCATCACAACCCCATCACACATACAACATAGATCAAACACCTTTATTGGGTGGTATCAACACTTATGGTGGTAATCTTACTGGAAGTATACAAATTGCCTCAACCAATTCACCACTTTGAACCTGCTAAACAAATGCAACAGAAGAAGGAACATCACTACATCCATGATCTATACAACCACCTCCAAAATCATCAACAACATGAGCCATACTTCTCCTCCCACAATCAACAAAACTGTCACCCAGAACCCACAAGAACCTGGGGGCAGTACTATCATTCAAGCTCAAATAGGGGAAGGAAACAATGGCCTTGAGTGTCAACATTTTCTCCATGCTCACTGCCACACAACAACTAAAATGCTGCCTGAATCCACCAGCTCTCCAAAATGCTAACCTACAGACTTCTCTTTCCAACTACCAGCACACTTTCATCATCCTGAAACTAATCCTTCACACTCTCTCAGAACACATAAGAACCTGAGAGTAGATTCCTTTCCACTAACAAGTTTGATTCTTTTTGCAGGTACTATGGATAGGTTCAGAGTATTGCTGTAGTTACAAGGTGTGATATTCTCCTGGGCCTATCATTAAGGCACTTTTAACCTGGCTCACCTACAGTCACACATGACACACATGACTCACAATCTTAATCAGGGGTCACAAGCCTTCAGACACAACAACAACAACATGAATAACAATGAAGGCCAAGGTTGGACAACTCAGAAACTATGCATGCACACAATTTCATCATCTCTATACTGTCATCAGTAACAGCTTCACATGAAGTCAGCTATCATTTATGCAGAGCTTCCACAAGGCAATAATCGGGGTCCAGACCTATGTACTCAACAGAATAAAGCCACCAGTTTCCAGCAGCAAAATCTCACATGCTGCAGCAACAATCCAAGAAGCCATAAGACATTTGCACATCCTGCAACCCATGATTTTTTGGATGATGGTAGCAGGAAAATGCTCACTCTTTTCTATAGGCAGAATCAACATGTATGGCCACCTACTTGGGTCCTTCTTGTTAACCTTCTTCAACTAGGCTTTCTTTGGTCTCACTTTCAAATAAACTTTCAAGTTGGAGAATGTTTGGACTATGATCACTTTTTTGTCATACTCCATAGAAAGTTTCTACTCTTTAGAAGATGTAGATCTTGTTGTATATGGAACATGAACTTCCAACTCATTTGTTTAGTAGAGTAAGGATCACTTATGCATTTTTGTATAGTTGACCTAGGTTTCCTCACCATGTTTTTGTATATCCAGTAGTCTATCAATGTTGGATAGGCAATTGGAGTTTCTCCATAGGTCTAACTTCATATATAATTTTAGGTCCATTTGGTTGTTAGTTTTGGATGATCAAGTGTACATCTAACCTTTGGGAGGTAAGGTTTATGTCTTCCTCCATTGTTGTACTTTACTTTATATTTATAAAATTAACCCTAGGCATAAGGCCTAGTGGACTTTGATAAAAAATAAATAAAAAATAGTCTACTCAGTTGTTCCTCTTCGCGATCGCGGAAAGTCCCTTCCGATCATGAAGAACAATATGTTTCCCTCAAGGATGACCTACGTGAACGCAGAACCTCAACCGCAAACGCAGTGTATAGAAACTTAAACCTGTGCCATTGCGGACTCACTCACGCGATAGCGAAGAACAACCGTGTAGAATTCGCACTCCTCCTTTTCCTTCTTTGCGAACGCAGTACCACTCACGCGTTAGCGTAGAACTGACTCCCCAAGCTTTATGATCAAGGACCAATTCTCGTGAATACGCAGAAAAATTTCACCAGTCACCCAAACAAGCCTTCGCAATCGCGGACCTTCTCTCACGATCGCGTATAAGGAAACCAAAACCAGGCATAACAGTAGTCCAGCAAGTTGAAAACTGAGTTGAACATGATCCGAATCATACTCGAGGCATCCAGGACCCCATCGAAACACACCAACATATCCTAAAATATCATACGAACTTAGTCGAAGCCTCAAATCACATCAAACAACATCAAAAACAAGAATTGCACCCCAATTCAAGCCTAATTAACTATTCAACTTCCAACTCCTAAAACCGATGCCGAAACTTATCAAACCAACTCCGATTGACCTCAACTTTTGTACACAAGTCATAAAGAACACATCAGACCTATTCCAAATCTCGAAAAAAATCCGAGCCCGATAATAACAAAGTCAACTCTGAATCAAACTTCTCAACTCTCCAAACTTCAACTTTCTGACTTTCGCCAATTCAAGACAAAAGTACCTACAGACCTCCAAATTGCTACCTGGACACACTCCTAAGTCCAAAATCACCACATGAAGCTATCATAACCATAACAACTCCATTCTGGAGTCATTTATACATAAGTCAACATCCGATCAACTCTTTCAACTTAAACCTCCAACCTTGGGACTAAGTGTCCCAATTCATTCCAAAATAGCTTCGAAACCAAACCAACCACCCCCGCAAGTCACATAACAAAAAATGAACATAGAATAAGAAATAAATGGGGAACGAGATACAATACTCAAAACGACCAGCCAGATCGTTACATTCTCCCCCTCTTAAAAAAACATTCATCCTAGAACGAGTCTAGAATCATACGTAGAGTCTCAAATAGGTGTGAGTAATTGTTTCGCATCTCCCGCTCGGTCTCCTAAGTAGCCTCCTAAACTGGCTGACCTCTCCATTGTACTTTCATTGAAGATATATTCTTTGACCTCAACTTTCGAAGCTGCCGATCCAAAATGGCCATCAGCTCCACACCATAAGTTGAATCCCTATCTAACTAAACTAGGATGAAGTCCGAAATATGAGATGGATCACTGAAATACTTTGGGAGCATAGAAACATGAAATACTAGGGGACCACCCGATAGACTAGGTGGAAATGCAAGCATGTAAGCCACCTCTCTAATCCTCTCAAGCACCTCAAAAGGGCTAATATACCGAGGTCTCAACTTGCCCCTCTTCCCGAATCTCATCACACCCTTCATAGGTGAAACCCTAAGCAATACCTTCTCTCATACCATGAAGGCAACATCATGAACCTCCCAATCAACGTAACTCTTCTATCTAGACTATGTCATGCGAAGCCGATCCTGAATCAACTTAACCTTTTCCAAAGCATCCTGAACCAAGTCAGTACCCAATAGCCTAGCGTCACCCAGCTTACACCAACCAACTAGAGACCAACACCGCCTCCCATACAAGGCCTCACACGGAGCCATCTAAATACTTGATTGGTATTTGTTATTGTAGGCAAACTGTATAAGCGATAGAAATTGATCCCAAGAACCCCCAAAATACATGACACAAGAAATTAGCATATCCTCCAATATTTGAATGGTGCGCTCGGACTGTCCGTTCATTTAAGTGTAAAATGTTGTACTCAACTCAACCTGAGTGCCTAACTCTCGCTGCACTACTCTCAAAAATTGCAATGTGAGTTGCGTGCCCCGATCTGAAATAATATATATTAGCACACTGTGAAGGCAAACAATCTTGCGGATATAGATCTCGACCAACCTCTCTAATTAATAGGTAGTCCCAACTGGAAGGAAATGCGCAAACTTAGTCAACCGATCCACAATCACCCAAATAACATCAAATTTCTTCAAAGTCCATGGGAGCCCAACTACAAGGTCCATGATGATATTCTCCCATTTCCACTCAGGAATCTAAAGCCTCTAAAGCAAACCGCCCAGCCTCTGATGCTCGTACTTCACCAGTTGACAGTTGAAGCACCAAGCTACAAACTCCACTATATCCTTCTTTATTCTCCTCCACCAATAGTGCTACCTCAAGTCCTGATACATCTTCGTGGCACCCGAATAAATGGAAACTGGAAAATGTGGGACTCCTTAATAATTAACTCACGCAACCCACCCACATTGGACACACAAATACAACCCTGCATCCGCAACACCCATTACCTTCAATAGAAACCACCTTGGCATCACCGTGCTGAATCTTGTCCTTAAGGATACGCAAATGGGGGTCGTCATACTGGCGCTCTCTGATGCTATCATATAAAAAAGATCGAGAATCCACGCAAGCTAGAACCCGATTAGGCTCCGAAACATCTAAACTCACGAAGTGATTGGCCAAGTCCTAAACATCTAATTCAAGCGATCTCTCGTATTCAAGGCTACCCATACTCACCACCTTTCTACTCAAGGCATCAGCTACCACATTGCCCTTCCTGGGATGACACAAAATGGTAATATCATAGTCTTTTAATAGTTCCAACCATCTACGCTGCCTCAAATTTAGATCATTTTGCTTGAATAGGTGCTGTAGACTTCGATGATCCGTAAATACCTCACAAGACACACCGTGGAGATAATGCCTCCAAATCTTCAATACATTAATGATGGCTACCAACTCTTAATTATGAACGGGGTAGTTCTTCTTATGGGGCTTCACTTCCGTAAAGCATAGAAATAACTCTACCCTCCGAAACAAAGACACACCTAATACCAATCTGATAAGCATCACAATACACTATATAAGAACCCGATGCCGATAGAAAAATTAGAACCGGAGTTGTGGTTAAGGCAGTTTTGAGCTTCTAAAAGCTCTCCTCACACTCATTAGACCACCAGAATGGGGAAACCTTCTAGGTCAACCTGGTCAAAGGTGAGACAATGGATGAGAAAACCCTCTACGAAGCACGATAATATCTGGCCAAGCCAAGAAAACTCTAAATCTTAGTAGTTGAAGATGGTTTGGGCCAACTTTGAAACGCCTCAATCTTTTTTGGATCCACCTTGATCCCCTCACTAGACATCATGTGCCCTAAGAACGCCACTGAACTGAGCCAAAACTCACACTTGGAGAACTTTGCATAAAGTTTCTCATCCCTTAACGTCTATAGTACAATCCTCACATGTTTTGCATGCTCCTCCTATCTACGTGAGTACACCAATATATCAGCAATAAACACTATGAAAAATGAATCAAGATATGGCTGGAACACACTTTTAATTAGATGCATAAATGTTGCTGGGGCATTGATCAGCCCAAAAGACATCACAAGGAACTCATAGTGACTATAGCGGGTCCTTGATAATTAGGGATTTTGACCGCTTATTTGTTCTCTTTTACTTACGTTTTAGCTCAATAATGCTTAAAGGTATTTCCGAAAACTAACGAAATGTGCTTACTCGCAAGAATATTTGAAAATGAGCCAAAGAAGTCAAAATCAACTCATAAAGGATTCTAAAACCATAACAGGGCAAAATAAGTAGCAGTGCAGACCGCACAATTCTAGTGCAGCCGTAGAATGAAGATTCAGAGAGTGGTTTTTGGCCAGCTCAGCGAGTGCAGACCGCACAAAAATTTTGTAGCCACAACCATTATTATGCATTCCGCAGGATTGAAGATTCAGAGAGCTGGAAAGTAGAGGAGTGCGGACCGCAGCACTTTTGTGCGACTGCATAATCCTAAGTGCTGCCGCACCCGCTTTTATGTGGACAGCAGAAGCCTGAAGTGCCAAGCCCAAATTCCAAGACTACGGACCACAATACTTTTGTGGAACCACAGAAGCCCATTGTGCGGGCCGCACCAGAATTTTGCGACCGCACAACCTTCGCAGGGGTATTTTTGTCTGATATTTTCAGCTTAGTATAAATAGAACTTTTTGTTATTTTTAGGTTAAGTTTAGTTTGCAGAGGTGCACCTGAGCGGTTTTCTTTACTTCTTTGAGTAATTTTGTACTAGATTGACTTCTTAACATTAGTTTTTCCTTGTTTAATCAATTATTATGCAATCTATCTTAATTTCTTCATGCATTTCTTCATTTTTCATGAGTAGCCAAATCTTTAGCTAGGATTGTGGCTCAACTCTATTGTGGGTACTTAATGGGTATTTAATTTTAGGGCTTGTTTGTAATTGGGTTAGTGATATCTACCCTTGTTTATGCTTCAATTCTAGAATTGATGGTTGCAAATATTGATTCATGCCTATTTGACCTTGTCTTGGCTTGAGAAAGAGAGACTAGGTTTAGAAAAACCTGGGTAGCAAGGAATTGTGGGTGAATTTAAGAAATTGATAGCCCCAATTAAAGGGTCAAATCTAGAGATAGTAAGACCCAACTTGAGCATATATTACTTGATTTGTGCAATACCCATTTGGGCTTGAGAAATCCAAATTGGAAAAAATCACTCAAACTACTGAGAGGTATAGAGTGAGCAATTGCGTATGATTGCTATATTACGAATCCGATATATCAAACTTGCCCTATAGTTTATAACCCGTTAGGTATCCACCTAGGTGAAAGTCACGACCCTAGATTCCTTTATCATTTGAAAAACACTCAAAACCAAAAGCATTGTCTTCTACTTTATTAGTTGCAATTGTTAGCTAAAAATAGAAATAGAAACAACCAATGAATATGTGGAAGGGCAATCTAAAGCACATCATACATTTACTCTAGTTATATACCTAATTCAAATTCTAACTCTTTGAGGATTCAATCCCGACTTGTGTTGGGTTTATTATTGCTTCAACCACCTCAATACCTAATTGTGGTGTGAGTTTGGGCGAGATCAATTTTTGGCGCCGTTGCCGGGGAGTTAAATAGATCTAGCTATTTATCTAGGTTTTGTGTGTTTTGTTTTTCTTTCCTTCCGAGTCACTAATTTTGTGCGTGAATTGATTTTAGGTACAACATGGCTCTCAACAACGAACCCATTGGAAATGTGCCATTGGGGGAGAACGTGGACGATGATGCAATGGATGGGGTTCCTATTGAACCTCAAACTAATAGACGAGGCTGATCACCTCACGATAATGTGCCCGTCCCTCCCCCACCTCCACCAAGAGTGGCAACCCATCGACAATTGCCAAACAAGGGTTATGCAAGTGCTATAGTACCACCCCGTATTAGGGTAGGCAACTTCTAAATCACCAACGTGATGCTTACACTACTTGAACAACAAGGTTTCTTCACTGGGGCTCTGAATCAAAATGCCTACAAAGAATCTCAAAGAGTTCGTCGATACTTGTTGGAGGAGCAAACAAACAAATATTTCTGAGGACGCGGTGAGGTTCGGGCTATTTCCCTTTTCTCTACTGGGAAAAGCATTGGACAGGTTGGAGAGGTTTCCCAACCATTCCATCCACACTTGGGATGTGTTGGCAGAAAAGTTCATTTCCAAATTCTTCTCTCTGGGATATATGGCAACGCTTCGAGATGAAATTCTTGCTTTCAAGCAAGAACCCAATGAGCCATTGCATGAGATTTGGGAAAGATATCGTCCCATGGTTAAAGAGTGCCTGAAAAATGATATGACCGAGGCCATGATCCAACAAACATTCTACAAGGGGATCAACACAACTAATCAATGTGTGGTTAACCAATTCACTGGGGGAAATTCATGAACACGCCATATGCTGAAGCTTGTGAAATTCTTGATGAGATGTCGGATACCTCTTCAGCGTGGCAAAGTAAAGCCAATGTACCGCAAGGTGACCCTAATGTTATTCACCTACACAAGGAGCTACATGGCCATGGGCAAGCTATTGCCGAGTTGACAACTACCATGAACCAATTGGCCAAGGCTCAGCTTTAACAAGTTCAAGGGCCAAAACAAGTGCATGCAATGGAAGACATGAATATGATGGTAAACAAAAGATGGCAACAAGGTCAACAAATGCAAAGACGCCTGGAACATTACGCAAGATGATAGTGGTTATGATCAAGATTATTCATTCAATGAGCACGACGAAGAAGTTCAATATGTCAGCAATTATCAAGGTCAAAGAAACAATGCTCAAGGACAAAACCAACAACAATGGAGGTCACAAGGAAACCAAGGTAATTGGAACAACCAAAACCACCAAGGCAACTGGAGTGGTGGCAATTCCAATCAAGGAAATTGGAACAACCAAGGAAATCAGGGAAATTAGGGTGGCAACAATCAAAGCAATTGGGGAGGAAATAACCAAGGAGGGTGGAACAACAATAACAACCGGGGGTCAGGTTTTCAAAGGCCCCCGATGTTCCAACATCCAAGCAATTCACCTCCCTATCCTTCTCAAGGACCAAGATCTTCTTCCAATGAGATGGGTAGAATTGAAAACATGTATAAATAGATGATGGAGAAGAACACTGACTCCGATGCTCAAGTAGCCTCGCACAACACTTCTATTTGGAATTTGAAGGTTCAATTAGGCCAAATCTCACAAGCTTTGAACACTCGTCCTAAGGGGGCACTACCTAGTGATACAGTGGTGAACCCAAATGGTGGAAATAATACGGGACATGCTATGGCCGTGAATATTAGAAGTGGAAAAGGTGGAGAGGCAACTACCTCAATTCAAAGAAGGATTGTGGATGAAGATGTTGTGGTTCAAGAGGATGAAATCCCAAGCAATGTGGTTCAAGCTAATGAAGAAGTGAGAATTGATATAGATGAAAGTGTGGAGGAGATGCAAGAAGAAGTGAAGCCATCTAGGGAACACGTGATTGACATGCCGGAATCGGCGATGCCAAAGGTTAAGGCACCAATGCCAAGGCTTCATCCTCCATACCCTCAAAGGCTTGCAAAGCAAAATAATAAAAACCAATTCAAAAAGTTTATTGATATGATGAAGAGTTTGTCAATTAATGTGCCGTTGGTTGAGGCATTGGAACAAATGCCGGAATATGCAAAATTCATGAAGGATTTGGTAACCAAGAAAAGATCAATGAATTGTGAAAACATCGAGATGACTCACCAAGTGAGTGCTATTGTGCACTCAATGGCTCCAAAGTTGGAAGATCTGAGTGCTTTCACAATCCCTTGCACTATTGGGAGCGTCGATTTTGCCAAAGCATTATGTGATCTCGGGGAAAGTATCAACTTGATGCCCTACTCAGTGTTTAAAACCTTGGGAATTGGACAACCAAGACCCACATCCATGAGGCTGCAAATGGCAGATCGGACAATAAAAAGGTCTTTGGGTATTATTGATGATGTATTGATTAGAGTTGACAAGTTCATCCTCCCAGCGGATTTTGTTATCCTTGATTGTGAAGTAGACTATGAGGTGCCTATCATTTAGGGTAGACCTTTCTTTGCTATGGGGAAGACTATTGTTTATGTGGAAACCGATGAGCTCACTTTCAGGTGGGTGACAAAAAGGTGGTTTTCCATGTGTGCAAGTTAATGAGGCAACCGAATAGTAATGAAGTTTGTTCATTTGTGATATGGTGACCGGCGTGATAGTTGATGATGCTAGTGTAACAATTAATGTTGAGGACAAATTAGAAGCCATTTTTCTCAACCTAGATGATGATGCAAAGAGTGATGGCTATGTGGGGTGTGTAAATGAATTGCAAGGCATGTGGTCGTATACTTATGCGCCCTGAAAGCTATCTTTGGATCATGAAAACAGGAAGACTCCTCCAACAAATTCCTCAATCGAAGAGCCTACTACTTTGGAGCTAAAGCCATTTCCCCCGCACCTCAGGTATGAATTTCTTGGCCCTTCTTCTACTATACCACTTATACTTTATTCTTGCTTAACTAACATGCAGGTAGAGTCCACATTGGAGGTGCTACAAAGGAGGAAAAGAGCAATCGGTTGGACTTTGGAGGATATCCAAAGCATAAGGCCCGCCTTTTGCATGCACAAAATTATTTTGGAGGAGGGTGCCAAATTCTCTATTGAACATCAAAGAAGATTGAATGAAGCAATGCAAGAGGTGGTGAAGAAGGAGATAGTCAAGTGGTTAGATGCCGAGGTTGTGTATCCCATTTCCGATAGCTCGTAGACCTCTCCAGTACAATGTGTCCCAAATAAAGGGGGCATGACTGTGGTAACAAATGACAAGAATGAATTGATCCGAACAAGAACCGTCACCGGGTGGAGAGTGTGCATGGACTATAGGTTGTTGATACCCAATTTTTCCCTATATATTTTCAATATGCAAAATAACTTCAACATAGCATATAAATGCATACATAGGCATGTCCAAATATTTTATTATTTTTCCATAATTTTTAAAGGTTTTTAAATCGATTTATTTCCTATTTTCATCCATAAAATCCCAATAATTATGTCCAAAATTATTATTTTTGATGATTCATTTATTAGATTTTTATATTTATAGGGTAATTTTTACATATTTTTACAATCTTGTTTAGTATTTTTAACAGCTAATTGCATATAATTGTAATTTTAGCCTTTTTAAGATTTAATTGTGTTTTATATCCATAAAATTAATCCCTATATTTTTAAATTGTTATTTACATGATTTGAATCATTTTAGTACTTTCAAGTTATTCTCAGAAATTTATTTACTATTTTTTTATAATTTAAAAAGGGGAAAATTGGTTATTTAAATAACAACCCATTTGTATTTAATTTTTAGCCTAAATTTAACCCCAAATCAAACCCAATTTCCCTGGCCCAATTTCAATTAAACCCGACCCCAACCCAATTTCAACTAACCTAAACTCGGATTCCCCACCTACCCTTTTAATCTAGGCCGTTGATCATTCAGATCAACGGACACCATTCACGCTTCCATAATTAAACCCAAATGACCCCTTAACCTAATTTACTTTTCACTAAACGCCGCCCATGAATCCCTCTCCTCTAAATTCTCTTTGCAGCCTTACATAAACCCTAGCCGCCACCCAATTCCACCCTAATTCCTTGTAATCCCTACCTAATCCATGGACTCTCATGGCTGCTTGAGAGGTGTATCGGCCTCTTATAGCTCCTGGGTGTTTGTTTCAGTGATTTCATGGCCAGATCTCAAAGAGATCTGGTCCAGTCCTTGATCAACCGCCATCTCTGGTTTTTTTCCGGCCACCTTTGACCGTTCAAGTCAGATCCATGGCTTTTCTGGCTAGATCGGTAATTTTCAAAGTCTTTCTCACTTTTTCGGGGTTCTCTGAAACCCTAACTTTAAGGTCTTTTGATTTTCTTTCAGATCTATTTTAGATCTGTGCTTATTATGAACTTCTCAAGTGTTTTCTCTAAGGTTCTTCGATTTTCTTCCAAAATGACTCTTCATTTTTCAACGATTAGGGTTTCTTAAAACTCTTTTTAAAGATCTCTCCTTCGATCTTCAGCATCGTTTATGATTTCACTATGTTCAAACGACTTGTTTATGCTTTCGTTCTACCTAATTCAGCATGTTGAGAACCCTAGGTCTTTTTGGTCTTATCCGAGTTCTGAAACTATCCTTGTTTGTTTGAATGTATACTTGTTCGATTAAGTTCTCTGTTTCTGTCTCTCTTTTCCTTGTTTGACTTATCTGATTCTGAGTTCTTATCATCTCTTAAACTGAACTACCGTTGAAGCCCTAATTCTTAAAAGAGGTTTCCTCGCTTATTACTATGAGCTTGAAGGTCTTTACTTGTTTCTGACTTTCTTTTACTATATTTTTCTTCACTTTTGATTCTAAGTGACTACTTGACCTTGTTGACTATTGTGCTTCGAGTAGATCTCTTTTACTACTGAATCCTAGCTTATTCCTGCTACTGCTGTATGTTTGTGTTGTGTCTTTTGCCAATATGTTTGGCCTTGCATGTCTGATACTTCTGTTAATTCTATTTATATGTTGAAGTGCAAAATCATGTTTCTTTCTTGATTGATTTTGATTTCCTCAATCTCACGACTGATTGCAAATGGTTCCCTTATAAACCCTAATTTTTTTACTCATTTGTTTAAAATTAATTGATTCCTTTCCTTTACTGTGATATTTGATCTTGATGAACCCCTTTCCCAAAACTAAGAATTTTTTGTACTTAGTCTCAATTATTTACTTTATACTTTTTCTGCCCCCTAATATGGCAATAATCAATCTATCCTAAACTGATTTCTTTCCTTAATTAACCCTGTTAGTATCCGTTACGCAGTGATTCCTTAATTAAAGGGAATCACTTGTGTTAATTGATTCTGATTGTGATTATTTCCATATTTGTGTTAAGACTTTAGTTATTACCTTATTCTTCACTCGTTTTAAAAACTATAAATACCCTTACCTTCTATTCTTTCAAAGAGAGGAATAATTTGAGTTCAGAACACACACTTACACTAAAAAACTCTCTCCTTCTTTACTACTAGTGCTATTGCTTTGTCTAGCCGGCTGAAAGCCAAGGCTAGACTATGGAATCTTGCTTGCTTTACCTTTCTGCACTTTGCTTCTCTACTGGTATGTCCTAGTTAATTTTTAAGCCCCAACAACAACATGCTTCTTTAGTTGCTTCTGTTTCTTTCACTCTTGCCTACTTCTGCTCATGTTTCTGCAGTCAAGTTACATTATTAACATGCTGTAATATGTTCCCTTTTCCCTTAGATTAATGCTTCCCCTATGTGTGTTTTAACGCATATTCTGTCTTATGAACCCCAAACCCCCATATTCCCTCTATGTGTTTGTGTTCCTTTGATAGGTTTGTGGCCATGCCAGCATCAGTTGTTTCTGTGCATGACCAAACCAGACCCCTGCTGGGTTCATCTGCTTACAGACAAATGTATCCCCAAAACCCCTTGACCCCTTTGAATGACTACTGATTCTGTGTAGTTCTGAGTTTTACTACTACTACTACTACTACTAATTTAAATCGCTTCTGTCACTAATTGCTTTCAAAATGGACTGTCAGTCTAGCTTTTAAAAATAAATCTCCTTTTCAAACTATGTTCTGCACTTCCACTATATTCTTAGAATCTAGGTTTGCCCCTCTTGTGTGAGCCTTGCCTTGGGACCCTTGAGCTCCATCTGAACTTGGACACATAAGGGCTGGCCTT
The DNA here is from genome assembly GCF_000393655.2 of Nicotiana sylvestris. Taxonomy (NCBI): domain Eukaryota; kingdom Viridiplantae; phylum Streptophyta; class Magnoliopsida; order Solanales; family Solanaceae; genus Nicotiana; species Nicotiana sylvestris. The sequence continues at coordinate 130,139,023 of NC_091059.1, read as the reverse complement.
TCCACACTACACTCATTCTATTTGGTTATGTAAATCTAGGTGTGAGCCCTGCTCGAGATCCCTTGAGGTCCTTATGGAACTCTGATCCACCCAGGTATGAGAAAAGGCCTTGAAATATTGGCATTGAAGTGGTTTATTACATAACTCAGAGAGGAAGTCAAGATCAGGCTTCCTTTGGTTGTAATTTCTTATTTCTGCACTTCTTTTTTAATTCAATCATTTGGTCTATAATAATTTATATACAATTATGGGGTTATTAGTGAGAAAGGGTGGGTAGTTGTATATAGTGGGTAGATAACATGCCTATAGGGTCTATTTTGATTCCAAATATGGTCTGTTAGATAACATGCCTATAGGATCTGCTTTGGTTTAAAATAAATTCTGCATGCTTTACTTTCACAATTAGAAACCATGTCTGTAGGGTCTAAATGGCTTTAATAGTAGAGATCATGCCTATAGGGTTAGAAGTCCGCTTTATAATTAGATATCATGCTTATAGGATGTAAAGTAATTGAAGTTCAATTTTGCATTACAACATGTATCCAGATTCGTTTCCCTTAGAGATCATGCCTATAAGTCCAAAGTCAGCTTTTAATAATTAGATACCATACATATAGGATTTAAAATTAGCTGTAATAGAAATCATGCTTATAAGGTCTAAAACCAGTTTAGTTAAAAATCAGTTTGACTCGTGCCTGTTTGAATCAGATTAAATAACCTACTCTTTTCGTGTTAATCAATATCATTAGAAAGCATGCCTATAGGATCCAAATCGCCTGTTTAAAATTAACCGCTGCTCTACTACATTCCTAATCAATATAGATATTCATGCTCATAGGACATCACCATTACACTTAGGCAAGCCTTAGGTAATTACTTAAATAAAACTGGAACTGCCTTTGTTAATTACCAACTGCTACAACCAGCAGGCATGCCTGATTCAGACTTCTTTTCTAAGTTATACAATGAATCTGGTTCTGACTCAAACTCTGCTTTAGGATTTTAAAATTCAGACCTTAACTGTGTTTAAGTCATGCTATTTATATGAATTATTTATGGAGGTATATATAAGCCCTCTAATTGTTTATATGTTCCCCTCAAAATGCAGTCCTACGTGTTTTGCATGTCGCTTTAGTCTTTCACCTTTAAACCTAAGAGTCAGCCTAAAATCCTCCCTCTTATAGGAATAATAGTCCTAAATTCCTCCGGGACTGATAAGAATAGGACTGGTAATAGCATACAATAGAGGTCGAGACCAATCCATGCTTTAATACCTTAACGGGGTGGGAAGAGTAGATATGTATATGATAACCGGTGCGTTAATACCACGTGTATCCCCTCTTCTGAGGAGTGTCATACCGGAGGTGATCCATATTGTAAACAAACCTAGGACCCCCTTTCATTTTTTACAAGCATGTCTAGCTTATAACTCATTTTCCAAAACCCTGCCTTTTAATAATTGTTTGCACTTGTGTATTTAAACTTAAATCCCCAATTACTTGAGCCTTTTATTTGATTACTTGCTAATTGCACAAATTCACAAAAAACTATCTGGTCGGGAACCACACTAGTGGATCCTGAGGGGTGCCTAACACCTTCCCTTAGGATAATTTCAAGCCCTTACCCAATCTCTGGTTATCAAACCTAGTTGTAAATGAACTCTATGAGTGTCCTAATGCAACTTAAATTATTAGGTGGCAACTCTTCAAATACCCAATTCCCAAAAGGAACGAGTTATTATACACCATGAATGTCGAAACCCGGACTCCTCTCCGTTGGAAGGGAGAAAAAAGGGGGCGCGACATAGGTAGCTCAACAAATTTACTCGGAAAGATCATTTTATGCTTCCATTTCTTGACCAAATGCTTGATAGGTTGGCCGGGTGTTCTTTTTATTGCTTTCTTGATGGATACTCCGGTTATAACCAAATCCTTTTTGCTCCTGAGGACCAAGAGAAGACCACTTTCACTTGTCCCTATGGTAATTTTGCACTCTTACAGATGCCTTTTGGGTTGTGTAATGCACCAATGACGTTTCAACGATGTATGATGGCTATTTTACCGACATGGTGGAAGACATTGTTAGTTTATATGGATCCACCACAATATTGAGTACCTGGTCTTCTATGAGTTTCCACTAAAAATACTAATGAACCAAACCGTATAGAGCTCTGGTCGTATATCAGTTTCCATAGTGCTAACTAATGAACCAGTATGTAAATGAGACACATGATTTTTACATGGAAAAATCCCAACTCAAGGGGAAAAAAACCACGACCTACACTTGTAGGATTTCAACTTCACTAACTTGTAACTACACTATTACAAGCCACTTTGTAATGACTCTATTACAAAGACTTCAATCACTCTAACTTGTAATATACTTATCACAAACCACTTTGTCACTCACTAGTTACAAAGACTTCAATCACTCTAACTTGTAATACACTTATCACAAGCCACTTTGTCACTCACTAGTTACAAAGACTTCAATCACTCTAACTTGTAATACACTTATCACAAGCCACTTTGTCACTCACTAGTTACAAAGACTTCAACCTATGACTAACTCTAGTCACAACACAAACTCAGATGGTTTATGATTTTGAGTTTTCTAAAACAAATCTTCTAATAAAGCAAGATAGGAGTTACGGTGAAGAACAAATAACAAAGACTCAACAAACCTAAGGACTTAAGATATCTTCAATCTTTGGATTTGGTCCTTAAGGTTGCAACAGCTTTGTTTTTAAGAGAGGTATTTCCAGCACTTGAAAGAATATCACTAAAAATTCTCAAATGAATATCTTGTGCCTTGCACCAGGTTGTTATACTATAAAAGACATCACAATGGTGATGTCAATTCTTGGTTAGTACATGCCTTTACCTAATGGGAAGTGACTGCTACACTGTCTGCTGTACTGTTGCGTATATAGTTGCAGGCAGTCACTTTCTACAGTTGCTTTCCAGCTATATAGTTAACTTATACTTCTGTCAGGGGAACACAAAGGGATCAGGTCCCTAATCTAGTTCTTGTGAATCTGAAGGCACACTACTCAGATTATCTTGAGTTGATGACCTTGAATGAATGTACCAGATATGCTTCAGGTCCTTTATCTGGAGTGATAAATTGGCTTGTGGTAAGAGTATCACAAGTTAGTTAAAGTCTTTGTAACTAGAGAGTGACAAAGTGGCTTATGGTGAGAGTACCACAAGTTAGTTGAGTTGAATTCTTTGTAATAGAGTTATTACAAAGTGGCTTGTAATATGTGTTTACAAGTTAGTGAAGTTGAAATCCTAGAGGTGTAGGTCGTGGTTTTTATCCCCTTGAGTTAGGATTTTTCAACGTAAAAATCTTGTGTCTCATTTACTTACAGTATTATTAGCATTCTCAGCATAACCTCATATAGGACTAGGTACTCTACTGTTTGGTGGACTCATACAAACTAACAGGACTGAAGTTTGATTGGTATAGGAATTGGGTAAGTTAAATGGATTTCCATGCATTTCTTGTTTTGTTACTTGTGGAATACCTTGCACTGCATCTCCAACTCTTTCTTCAGCTTCAGTAGTATTACTTGGGGTACCAGGTTCCTCTTGAGAAGTGCAAGAGGATGTCTTCACCTTTTGAGATATGAGATATTTTCATCTCCAATGTTACATTGTCTTCACCTGTCTCCTTCATCTGGCTCGTCATATTAGCCTTTCCATTTGAGATATGAGATATTTCCCCAGGAACCAAAAGTGGTTCATTATCTTGATCATTACTATTTCCTTCCTTGTTAGAAGAGGGTGTCTCATTGAATAACACATGAACACTTTCTTCCATACATTGTGTCCTTTTGTTGTAGACTTTGTTCTAGGAAACAGTGTTAGGAGAATCTTGAATAGTCGTCCACAATCACAAAAATATACTTCTTTCCACCTCTACTTGGTATTCTCATAGGACCACACAGATCCATATGAAGGAGTTCGAGTGGTTTTGATGTGCTAACATCCTTCTTTGGCTTAAAATATGATTTCACATGTTTCCCTTAGTACACGCATCACACAATCTATGCTCCTTCAAATTTGAATTTGGCAGACCACGAACCAGGTCCTTCTGTATCAATTTATTCAGAAGTGAGAAGCTTGCATGCTCCAATCTTCTATGCCAAAGTTCTGCATCATTATCAACTTCCTTCAAGCAGCTTATATCACCAGCTTGCAGAGAGTTAAAGTCAGCAACATAGACGTTCCTGTATCTTTTGGCTACTAGGACCACTTCGCCAGTTACTAGATTAGTAACTGTGCGAACTTTAGACAAGAACTCTACTTTGTTCCCTTTATCACAAATTTGAGAGACACTCAAGAGACTGTACTTCAAGCCATCCACATAGTACACGTTCTCAATTGAGTGTGAAAGAGACTTTCCAACCTTTATGACACCGAGAATGTACCTTTTTTTTCCATTTCCAAAGGATACATTCCCTCTCTGTAGGACTTTTAGTGAGAGAAAATCCATGGTGTTTCTAGTCATGTGCTTTGAGCATCCACTGTCCATGATCCATTGCTGTCTGCTTCCTCTCACAGTTCCTTGCCCATATAAATTATGGATTAGATTTAGGAACCCAAACTAGTTTGGGTCCCTTGTAATGAGGAAAAGGTTGGATAAGAGCTTTTCTAGTCCATGCAGGCAATATGCGATTTTTGCGAGTGGTACGTGGTCCCTCTTTTGTAGTCACTTTTTCAGCAAACACTTTGTTTTTCTAAATAGATTGAACCCTGGGCTGGAAATTTTCTTTGAAGTGCCCATTGTTCCCACAATGGGTACAAAGCCAGTTATCAAGAACCGCGACATAGTTGTTGTGAGGGTTGTAAGGAATTTTCTCCTTTTGGAACCTTATTCCTTGCCTGTTTCCACTATTGTTGAAGTACATGGCAGTGACAGCATCTGAGGACTAGGTCCACTTCAGAGATTTCTCAAGATCAATTTTTACTTTCTCCAATTTGGCTTGAAGTTGCCTATTTTTCTCGAGTTCACTACATAGACTAGTTTTCATATCATTTAATTCCTTCTCATGCTTGATGTGTGTCTCACTAGCTACTTCTTTCCATTTCCCAATACTTACAATCCTATGTTCTGATTTGAGTCCCTCAATGATTTCCTCTAGGTCTGTGATTCCCACGAAAAAGTCATCTCTTTCTTGCTCAGTAGCTGCAATTTTCTCTTCTAGAGTATTCTTTTCTTTGCTAAGGTTTTCTATAGTTTCCTTCAAGTCATTTCTCTTATTTTCTACACTATTTATTTTTTTAGTTAGAACTTCTTTTTCTTTTTCAAGATTGCCTATGGTCTTATTTAGATCAACTACACAAACCACCAGATCATCTCTAGATTGTTCAGCATCTCCTAGCTCTATGGTCAGGACATCCTTATCATTAACAAGACTATAATATGCATCAATTAGAACATTTGCTAATGACATCAATTTCTTAGAAGAGTAGGACTTCAGATTTCTCTGAACTTCCCTGGAATTTACCTCATCATTATCATCCTCTTCATCATCATCGGACTGAGCCATTAATGCAAATAGTGAATATATTCCTTTGCTTCATTTTCCACTGCCATCATGGAACTGTTTTCTGCATCTGGTTCCCTTTCTAATTCACTGGATGAGTCTCCCCATGCATCAAGAACTTGCTTCACAACATTGTCAGCTGCACTTTTTCGGTTGAAACATTTGTCTGGAACTAGGTTCCTTTTTGCTGTTGTGTCGGAGTTGTGTTTGTAATGCTCATGTTTTGGAAGTGGGCAGTCTTTGATGAAATGCCCTTGCTTTCCACACTTGCGACATAGATCATAGTTTCTTGGTTTGCTTGAACTGCCTCTCTTAGGTATACCACCATTCCCTCGAACCATCTTCTGAAATCTTTTAGTGAGATAGACCATATCACTATCTTCTTTGCTTGAGTCATTGTTTTCAGCCTTGAGCACCAGATTCTTCTCCTTCTTCGGCTATCTTCTTTCACTGTCTTTCTTTCTTTTCATCTTGTATGTCTTCAGATTTCCAATCAGCTCATCAATGGTTAGAGTTTGTAATTCTTTAGCTTCAGTGATAGCATTTACCTTACTCTCCCAAGAGCTAGGTAGAAAACTAAGGACCTTCCTTACAAGCTTATTTCTGGGAATAATTTCTCCAAGTTAATGAAGCTCATTTATGATAGATGTGAATCTTGTGTGCATGTCTTGTATATACTCATCATCCTTCATCCTGTGCATGTCCTTCCTCAAAGTTAGGTGGAGCAGCCATTGAGATCCTTTCTAGGTGTTAACCTTTTAGAAAGAACCTGCTATGATACCAATTGTTAGTTTATATGGATCCACCACACTATAGAGTACCTGGTGTCACACCTCCTTTTTCCGCACCCGAGGGGGTACGAGGGAGTTTTTCCAATTAAAGGACAATCGAGACGGGATTGGTTTAATTATTTCAGAGTCGCCACTTGGGAGATTTAGGGTGTCCCAAGTCACCAATTTTAATCCCGAATCGAGGAAAAAGAATGACTCTATCTTACAGTCTGCGTACCAGAAATCCGGATAAGGAATTCTGTTAACCCGGGAGAAGGTGTTAGGCATTCCCGAGTTCCGTGGTTCTAGCACGGTCGCTCAACTGTTATATTCGGCTTATTTATCTGATTTTTAATACAATTATGAACCATGTGCAAATTTTATCTTTTACCGCTTTATTATCATTATTTTTTAGGAATGTGAACATCGCTCAAAACATATCTTTGGACTGTGTCACATGAAATGCACCCACAATCCGAAACATATTTTATTTGATGTTTTAGGATTTGGATTTGGGTCGCATGAAATGCACACCCGAGTTTAAGAAAGTAATTTAATTAAATCGCGTCTAAAGAGGCTAACGCGTTATTATCTTTAGGGAAGACAGTGAGATTCACTAAACGGTCCATCCCAAATTCTAAGTATTTATTATGACTAATTATTGAGGGCCCCGCAATTTGCATTTTTATTTGGCGAGGCTCGTCTCATTCATTATTATTAAAAGGAATTTGCAACGTCATGGAAATGCATCTCATACCACGTCACAGTCAATGTACCCGTGATTAAAGACACATTTCGATTTCGTTGAGATTTGGATTTGGGTCACATAAATGTGCACCCGAGTTTAGGGAGATAACATTATTAAAGGCGCGCCTAAAGCAACTAGTGCATTATTATTTTGGGTAGGGCCGTGAAATTTGCTAAATGGCCCGTCCCGGAATCTAAGTATTTAACGCATATATTTTTGTGAGGTCTGTACATTTTTTTTATTTCTGGCGAAGCTTGTCCCGTTTTTTTTTATTATTTATTTTTTATTTTTTATATTTTAAAAGGATGCCATTTTTATGCCTTTAACAATACTAAACCTTACGGCTTCTTTACAACTACAATCTCATAACTTGTCAAGATTTAATAAAAGAAGTTAAGCGAATGAGTGTTTCGGGCGTAGTAACAACAAGTACTAATACTAAATTTTGTCCAAATAAACTAAGACAATGAAGAGACGAGCGAATCAACGTCAAACTGTGTCTTAGGACTACTAATACAACTAAATCAAATGACATCAAGTAAACAATAATAACATAACACAAAAATGAACTAAAATGCATACGGTGAAACATAAGCAGAAAATTATCAAATCAATTGATATATTGCAACTTCGAACATTGAACGTAAAATTTCTTTATCCAATACATCGAGGCTTACTAACCTGAATAAACAGAAACGCATAGAGCCATGGACCAAACCTCAACATCGACTTCAACGAACAAACTCGACGCGCCGGACCTCGACGAACAAAGACGACCTCAACGGACTGCACGACGACAGTGAAAGAGCAACGATAACATGGCTGGTTGGTTGTCGCGTTTGGATAGTATAGCTGAAGCAGTGGTGTTTGGACGGTGTTCAGTGGTCGTTTGATGACAAGGGGGTGGAGCTGTTTGGGGTGGTGGTTATGGCGTTTGTGAAGGGACCGGAGGGAAGGGTTTTTTCGTTGGTTTGGGTGGTGGCTATGGCGGTTTCTGACGTGAGGAGGAGGGGGGTTGACGGGAGGTTAGGTCGCTGCTGTTGGTCGTGGTGCTGGGGGAAGGTGACGGGGTGGTGGTTATGGAGACGGAAAGAGCTGGTTGTTTGGGGTGGTTTTGGCGTTGGTTGACGAGGGATGGTTTTTGGTGGTTTGGACGATGGTCGTTGGGTCGCGGTGGAAGGTGACAGACTGGGCTGGAGGTTGACGACGAGGGGGGGGGGAAGCTGTTGGTCGTGGTGTTGGGTTGTGACGGGGTGGTGTTTGGGAGTAGGAGGGTGGTCCGACGTTGGTTTTTTGTTTTCACAGTAGGGTTTTTCTTGCTTCTTCTTTCAAAGAGAAAGAAGAAGATGCACAGTAACCTCCAAAAATCAAAAAGTCCCCCCCTCCTTTGGCCTTTTGTCCGTGTATTTGATACACAATGCCCATAAAATGAGCCCCACGCGTGGTGGGGTTCAAGGTTTGTGTCCCCCACGCGTGGTGGGGTTCCCCATGTGTCCTGGACACGGTTTATTATGGGCTAGGTCCGAAAATTAGGCCTAAAACCGGGTAGTTTGAACCCGAATATTATTCTTTTGCCCGGACCCGAGAAATAGGAACACGTTGCTTAACTAGTCCTATGTAAGCAAAATAACTACCAAAAATAAGACTAGTATTTAAACAAAACTATATCTTTTTTAAATATTTTTCAAGTTTTAAAATAGCTACAAAATATTAATAAAACTATTTTTGTAATTTTCGTTTTTTTAAATATTAAGATAAAATATGAAGTAATATTTTTTTGTATTTTTCAAAAAAATGACTATAGAATATTAATAAAACTATTTTTTTGTAATTTTTGTTTTTTTAATAAAGACAAAAGTATGAAGTAATATTTTTTTTGTATTTTTCAAAATTATAATGACTGCAAACATTAATAGAACTATATATTTTTGTAATTTTTGAATTTATATAAAGTACCAAAATAAAGTACAATTTTTGTATTTTTTCCACGTTTATGAGAAATGCATAAACTAAAATTTATATATGTATTTTTTGTGATTTTTTTTCTTTTTGCAACGAAATAAAGTAAAAATAGTTAAAATGGCTATATTAGACCCAATTTCACATATTCACGCTAAAAATGTGAAAATTCTCGCGGAGGGTCAAAAATCACGTGCTTACAGCTGTCCCTCTTTGACTGGAAACACGAAGAGTTTTCCGACAAAGAACGACTAGACGTGTTTTTGACCCGAACATTACTTGGACGGACTACACTTAAGGAAAGGGAGGGAATGTGACCGAGCCCTGGTATCTGAGCTGCCTACATATCCTTGGTTATACAGGAATCAGGCCACGTGTAGTTCGGGATATGAGAGAGATAGTGAAGTTGTACCGAGGTGGAGAGCCGATCGAGGTGCCGTTCCGTTGAGGTTCCGGTCCGCGGTCCTGTCATTACAACAAAAATGAAAACTGAAAAAGACTAACTAAGCCTATCAGCTACTAGTTACAAGGATTCCTATCTCTTAAGTCTTCTGAAACTTGGTCTTGAGTCTTGAATGGTGCTTCATACAGACTTTGGATCTGAACCTTGATACTTGCTAGTTGTAGGTGCTAGTTCTTGAGCAGACCACATTTGTTCTCCACTTCCGTATTTTGGGCTCTTCTCTTTCTTCTTTTTTTTTCTTCTTTTTTTTTTCTTCTTTTTTTTTTCTTGTTTTTTTTGTTTTGTTTTTGTGACCAGCTTCTGTTGATCATCCCAGACTATTGATTCGCGTTCTTGAGGCGAGCTTCTAACTTGGATTGAATGCTGGGGATTTCTGTTGTAATCCTTCTGCTTTCCAGTGGGTCACTGCTTGATCTTTGACAGGCGGACTCCTGACTTCTTCGATCTTTGACATACCACAAACTCCGTTCTACAGGCGGGTCCCTGACAATCAAACCAAACAAAACAAACAAAATTTCCTAATCCAGTTTGCACTGGGGAGGTTTGTGAGTCGTTAGCAAACTCGTAGCCCACTGATACTACTGATGCAGTGCTGAGAGTGAACTAAACACTAGATTAGGATGTATTCCCTTGTTATACAGGTGGGCGCCTAAAAAGAAATTTAAAGACTGAAAAGTATTCCACTCGTTATGTAGGTGGGCGCCTGACAAGAAATTTAAAGACTGGAATGTATGCCTCTGTTCTATGGGCGGGCTCCCAATTTCAACACTTGAAAGTAAAGACTGAATGTATTCCTCTGTTATTATGGGCGGGCTCCCAATTTCAACACTTGAAAAGTAAAGACTGAAATGTATGCCTCTGTTATCTGGGCGGGCTCCCAACTTCAACACTTGAAAGTAAAAACTGAATGTATGCCTCTGTTATTATGGGCGGGCTCCCAATTTCAACACTTGAAAGTAAAAACTGAAATGTATTCCTCTCGTTATACAGGTGGGCGCCTGGAACATGAAATGCAAATACTGAAATGTATTCCTCTCGTTATTCAGGTGGGCGACTGGGTTCAACAAAATGTATTCCTCTCGTTATACAGGTGGGCGCCTGGTTTGAAATTTAAAGACTGAAAAGTATTCCACTCGTTATACAGGTGGGCGCCTGGGTTCAACACTTGAAATGAAAAAGACTAAAATGTATTCCTCTCGTTATAAAGGTGGGCGCCTGGTTTTAGGAAAATGACTCTTTTTCAAAATGTTTTTTTAGCGTCTTAGGAGAAAGATTCATCGGACTAAGATTTTGATCCTAGGAGAAGGTTCGTCAGACTAGGTCTCCATCTTAGGAGAAAAATTCGTCAGACTAAGATTTTGATCCTAGGAGAAAGTTCATCAGACTAGGTCATTTTTGTTTTTTGGTATCTTAGGAGAAAGATTCATCAGACTAAGATTTTGATTTTTTTTTTGGTATCTTAGGAGAAAGATTCATCAGACTAAGATTTTGATCCTAGGAGAAGGTTCGCCAGACTAGGTCTCTATCTTAGGAGAAAAATTCGTCAGACTAAGATTTGGATCCTAGGAGAAGGTTCATCAGACTAGGTCTTTTCTTTTTGGTATCATAGGAGAAAGATTCATCAGACTAAGATTTTGATCCTAGGAGAAGGTTCGTCAGACTAGGTCTCTATCTTAGGAGAAAAATTCGTCAGACTAAGATTTGGATCCTAGGAGAAGGTTCATCAGACTAGGTCTTTTCTTTTTGGTATCTTAGGAGAAAGATTCATCAGACTAAGATTTTGATCCTAGGAGAAGGTTCGTCAGACTAGGTCTCTATCTTAGGAGAAAAATTCGTCAGACTAAGATTTTGATCCTAGGAGAAGGTTCATCAGACTAGGTCTTGTTTTTTTTGGTATCAAAAACAACTTAGGAGGAAATGCATCTCCTATGGGTAAAACTTAACTTTGAGGAAGTGCGTTTCCTGTGGGTACAATAAACTTAGGAAGTGCGTCTCCTATGGGTACAATAAACTTAGGAAGTGCGTCTCCTATTGGGGATAACTGTTCTTAGGAAGTGCGTCTCCTACTGGGTGAACTATTCTTAGGAAGTGCGTCTCCTATTGGTACAATGGATCTAGGAAGTGCGTCTCCTATTGGTAAAACTTAACTTAGGAAGTGCGTCTCCTATCGGTGAAACTTTTTTTTAGGAAGTGCATCTCCTATCGGTGAACTTAACTTAGGATGTGCGTCTCCTATCGGTGAAACTTTTTAGGAAGTGCGTCTCCTATCGGTGAACTTAACTTAGGAAGTGCGTCTCCTATTGGTGAAATCAACTTAGGAAGTGCGTCTCCTCAGGAAGTGCGTCTCCTATGGTAAAACTGAACTTAGGAAGTGCGTCTCCTATGGTAAAACTTTTTAGGAAGTGCGTCTCCTACTGGTACAATGGATTTAGGAAGTGCGTCTCCTGTGGGTACAATAAACTTAGGAAGTGCGTCTCCTACTGGTGAAACTTGTCTTAGGAAGTGCGTCTCCTACTGGTAAAACTTATCTTAGGAAGTGCGTCTCCTATTGGTAAAACTTATCTTAGGAAGTGCGTCTCCTATTGGTAAAACTTTTCTTAGGAAGTGCGTCTCCTATTGGTAAAATAAACTTAGGAAGGAAATGTATGCCTCTGTTATCTGGGCGGACTCCCAATTTCAACACTTGAAATAAAAAGACTGAATGTATGCCTCTGTTATCTGGGCGGGCTCCCAACTTCAACACTTAACAGTAAAGACTGAATGTATTCCTCTGTTATTATGGGCGGGCTCCCAATTTCAACACCTAAAAGTAAAAAGACCAAATGTATGCCTCTGTTATTATGGGCGGGCTCCCAACTCCAACACTTAAAAGTAAAGACTAAATGTATGCCTCTGTTATCTGGGCGGGCTCCCAACTTCAACTCTGGAAATATAAAGACTGAAACCAACATATCCTATTTGAGGGCGGATGAACCCAACATATCCTATTTGAGGGCGGATGAACCCGACATATCCTATTTGAGGGCGGATGAACCCGACATATCCTATTTGAGGGCGGATGAACCCGACAGATCCTATTTGAGGGCGGATGAACCCGACATATCCTATTTGAGGGCGGATGAACCCGACATATCCTATTTGAGGGCGGATGAACCCGACATATCCTATTTGAGGGCGGATGAACCCGACATATCCTATTTGAGGGCGGATGAACCCGACAGATCCTATTTGAGGGCGGATGAACCCGACATATCCTATTTGAGGGCGGATGAACCCAACATATCCTATTTGAGGGCGGATGAACCCAACATATCCTATTTGAGGGCGGATGAACCCGACATATCCTATTTGAGGGCGGATGAACCCGACAGATCCTATTTGAGGGCGGATGAACCCGACAGATCCTATTTGAGGGCGGATGAACCCAACATATCCTATTTGAGGGCGGATGAACCCAACATATCCTATTTGAGGGCGGATGAACCCGACATATCCTATTTGAGGGCGGATGAACCCGATATATCCTATTTGAGGGCGGATGAACCCGACATATCCTATTTGAGGGCGGATGAACCCGACATATCCTATTTGAGGGCGGATGAACCCGACATATCCTATTTGAGGGCGGATGAACCCAACATATCCTATTTGAGGGCGGATGAACCCAACATATCCTATTTGAGGGCGGATGAACCCGACATATCCTATTTGAGGGCGGATGAACCCGACATATCCTATTTGAGGGCGGATGAACCCGACATATCCTATTTGAGGGCGGATGAACCCAACATATCCTATTTGAGGGCGGATGAACCCGACATATCCTATTTGAGGGCGGATGAACCCGACATATCCTATTTGAGGGCGGATGAACCCGACATATCCTATTTGAGGGCGGATGAACCCAACATATCCTATTTGAGGGCGGATGAACCCAACATATCCTATTTGAGGGCGGATGAACCCGACATATCCTATTTGAGGGCGGATGAACCCAACATATCCTATTTGAGGGCGGATGAACCCGACATATCCTATTTGAGGGCGGATGAACCCGACATATCCTATTTGAGGGCGGATGAACCCGACAGATCCTATTTGAGGGCGGATGAACCCGACATATCCTATTTGAGGGCGGATGAACCCAACATATCCTATTTGAGGGCGGATGAACCCGACATATCCTATTTGAGGGCGGATGAACCCAACATATCCTATTTGAGGGCGGATGAACCCGACATATCCTATTTGAGGGCGGATGAACCCAACATATCCTATTTGAGGGCGGATGAACCCGACATATCCTATTTGAGGGCGGATGAACCCGACATATCCTATTTGAGGGCGGATGAACCCGACATATCCTATTTGAGGGCGGATGAACCCGACATATCCTATTTGAGGGCGGATGAACCCAACATATCCTATTTGAGGGCGGATGAACCCAACATATCCTATTTGAGGGCGGATGAACCCAACATATCCTATTTGAGGGCGGATGAACCCGACATATCCTATTTGAGGGCGGATGAACCCGACATATCCTATTTGAGGGCGGATGAACCCGACATATCCTATTTGAGGGCGGATGAACCCAACATATCCTATTTGAGGGCGGATGAACCCGACAGATCCTATTTGAGGGCGGATGAACCCAACATATCCTATTTGAGGGCGGATGAACCCAACATATCCTATTTGAGGGCGGATGAACCCGACATATCCTATTTGAGGGCGGATGAACCCGACATATCCTATTTGAGGGCGGATGAACCCGACATATCCTATTTGAGGGCGGATGAACCCAACATATCCTATTTGAGGGCGGATGAACCCAACATATCCTATTTGAGGGCGGATGAACCCAACATATCCTATTTGAGGGCGGATGAACCCGACATATCCTATTTGAGGGCGGATGAACCCAACATATCCTATTTGAGGGCGGATGAACCCAACATATCCTTAAGACTTGAAGATGTCTTACCTTGAATACTTGTTGGGATGAATTTTCCCTTTCTACCTTCCCCATTTATTTATTTTTTTTATTATTTTTTTTGTTATTATTATTCTTTTTATTTATTTATTATTATTATTATTATTATTATTATTAGCTTCCTCCTTTGAAGTCTAACCGCTGAGGATACCGACTTTCCAACCTTGTGTTGGACTACTCGCAGCCGCTAGGGATAACACTGTTGGGGAGTTATTTACTCACCTGTTGGGGGTAAAATGTTATCAGCTGGGGGCACCTGACTTCCAGAAAATTTTCTAAATGGAAGGAAAATTTTCTGCCCCAGTTTGATAATATCCCTTGTGGCATGCAGTTTTGGCATCAATGCCATTTCCGTTACCTGCTTCAAATCAAACAAAATTTTGTTAGTTTAAAACGCGGTGGTTGGTTGTGATACTCCTGCTGGGAGGGCTTTCTCTTTCTCCTTCCTTGCTCTGCGCTCCACAACTTGTTGGGGATGATATTATTTGCTGGGGATAATCCCTTCCTGCTGGGGGATATCCCTCTTCTTTTGTGGCATAGCTTGGAAACTGGCATTTCCCCGACCTTTCAGTCTAGTATGGATTTCGCCAAATCATGCTCACCGCTTTCCTTGCTTTGTTCATGGGCCTTGGCCTTGAGGTTTATAACTTTTGTTTTGGCAAGGATATCTCTCTTGATGCTCGTCAATCCTTTTGTCAATTCCCTTTGCTGGGGATATCTTTTTGACACTGGCCTCGCGCTTGTTCCTCGCTGACTATACCATTTGGATATACTAGTCAGATCTCATCTTGGAAAGCTGATGGCGTATTTTGAAGTCATTTCATACTTGTTCTGACCGGACAGACTCTATTGGGGAAAATTAAAAGACAAAGGAAACGATGACTCTTTTACAAAAGAAACTATAAATAAAAACCTATCAATCGCAGATACCGACTCTAATGGCCATGACATGCATATGGGGCCTATCCTTCACCATCAATCATCTTTCAAGATCCTCAATTGGTGATTCCCCATCTGATTCTTAATCTTATTCGACTTGCAGTGCCCGAAGGGTTTTCACTATCAAGTCTCTCTCATTCTTGGCTTTTCTCTCAGCTTTCATCGCCTTATGGTGCCTGTGAAGGTTTTCACCGATAAGACTCTCTCATTTGTATCACTTTCCAGCTGGGGATTTGGAGTGTTGCCGGTATGACTCTCTCTGCTGGAGGTTAGAGTCCTTTCTGCTGTGGAACAGAATGTTATGTTTGCCGGTAAGACTCTCATTTGTCCGACTTGGCATCTTTTGAAGACTGGTCAGAAGGTCTTTCTTTGGACCATAATGTGGGTTTTGGATAGGGCTAGAAAAAAAAGGGTATTAAAGGCTCAAAAATGCATTAATTCTGGGTTATTAGTTACAACTTTCGGAACTAGATTTATTTACAACAAACGCAATTTTTTTGCCCCAGTTTCTTGCTTGGGGATATTTTAATTATTTTTTCATTTTTTCTTTCAAAACTATGACCGAGCCGTGAAGCGCCTACGTATCCTCTTTGAGGAATCAGGTCAAACGTAGTTCCCAATTCCTCTTTTTCATTTAATTTTCCCTTTTTTTTTCTTTGTTATCAATTTTCTTTTCTTTTTTTCTCTTTTTTTCGTTGCTGTTTTCTTTCTTTCTCTTTTTTTTTCTCGTTGTTACTGATTTCGAACGAGGGGTATGAAAGAAAAATAAATAAGGCTCAAAAGGGGTAACGAAGGATAAAGTATTTAGGTAGCAGAACAAAATGCCTTCGTCATTCTAGTCTTCAAAACATGCCAAGTGCAAACAACACAATTTAAATTTGTAGTCTCTTCTGATGGTGCTGGACTTGACAATTATATTCAACATTTGCTTTTTCACTGGTCCTTTCTAAAGCACCGTTGGGCGATACTCTCATTATCATGAACGACCCTCATGCCAATTTGGCGAATCTTGCTTTTAACGGTTTTCTTCATATTTTACTTGCCCCAGTTCCACATGACTCGAGCTCTGTATGATCTCAACCGTTCTTATTTTTCTTTAACTATTCTGATCACCTCTCCAGGGTTTGGATTAACTTTTAAGATTAGGCCCAAACTGGGTGCGCATGTCATGTCCCTAGAATCGGCATCGAACAAAAAATGGTAAAAGGACTAAACAAAAAGATGACTGGAAATAATAAAAGACCGGACTTTGTATTAGACTACCGGTGAAATGGTTTAAATAACAAAACAAACAAAACAATCCAGAACAAAATCCTAAAAACAAACTGGACAAGACAACATCCGACTCATAACCCTAATAATCCGAACAACAGAAATGACAACAAAATGAGCCACCACAAGCTTCTCTCTTGCTGACCAAGGAACAAAACGTCCTCCCACTTTATCAAAATTGGCATTTTAGCCACTGAGCTTTGCATCAATACTGCCGAGACCATTACCAGCTTCAATCTCATCAACCTCCGTCGGCAAATTCTCGAGGAGGTTCGAGTGCTCCATGTCACTGTTATTAATCGCAACCCGCCCTTCTCGGATCATTTTCTCTACTTCCCTTCTCCAACTATGACAGCTCTCAATGTTGTGCCCTATGACATTGGAGTGGTAGGCGCATCGCGCTGCCGGATCAAAACTTCTTGCAAGTGGATTTATAGTGCATGCGGGGAGTGGCTCAATCGAACCAGCATGCCTTAGCCTTTCAAACAGACTGGCATAAGATACCCCGATGGGGGTGAGAGCCTTTCCTCGTTTCAGCAACCTCTTCATTCTTGCATGTTGACAGGGCCGGAAACCTGATCCAGGTGGCTTTTGGTAGGCTTGTGTAGGTGGGTAGGCATTTTGTGGAGCCGGGTGCCTGGAAAGTGAAGTATGGCGGGGAAAGAAGTGGTGTTGGGGAGCGGAGAAGCATTGAGGAGTGATGGAGCTACTCGGGTAGCTGGGAAAGCTGCCATAAGTGGGTTGGGATGGAGAGTATGGGGGATCTTCCATTATGGTGTTGGGTGCTTGGGAAATGACCGAGCTCAAGAGACTTGGCGGTGGAGGGGGTGGTGCTTTTCCCGTTATCCATGCCTGATACATGTCTGCCACATGCTGTCTCAGCATTCTCACTTCTTCTACCAACCCGCTGTTCCGTTCGATCAATTGTTGTCGGTCATCAGTACCGACCCACTCGGTTCTGCGGTTCTGAGCCATTGTCCTTTGATTTTGCTTTGCAGGGAGGAGTTACCACAACCAACCACTTTTCTATATATGAACACAGCAAAGGGAAGCCATCAACGTTAGTGTTAGGGCATTTGACAGACAATCATATATCAGAGATACAATTGTGCCCCTCCGAAAATTTCCCACTCTGAAAATTTCCCACACTTTCCTTTATTTATTTATTATTATATTTTTTTATTTTTTATTTTAGTGGTGGTCGAATCTTATGGAGATTGCCTACGTATCACGTCCCTGCGTGAATCAGACCTTGCGTAGTTCGGACCAATAAAAATAAACAATAATGAACATTTTTTCTTTTCACTTTCATATTAAAACAAACTGGGTTTCAAAGGTTTAAAGATGACCTACAAACTTGAAAATCAAACAACCCGCCTATTTTAATCAAAAGGTTTACAAACTTCAAA
This sequence comes from Nicotiana sylvestris, assembly GCF_000393655.2. Lineage (NCBI taxonomy): Eukaryota > Viridiplantae > Streptophyta > Magnoliopsida > Solanales > Solanaceae > Nicotiana > Nicotiana sylvestris. The sequence goes on along the minus strand of NC_091059.1, from coordinate 130,120,913 downwards.
ACAAATGGCCAACTTCCTTCTTCCATTTGCTAATTTTAACCAAATGGTTATTTTTTGCAAACGTGGCCCTTTCCAACTCTCACATGAATTTTGAGGCCGAGGAGGATTATTTTATGACACTTTACAAACTGGTCCATTCTTTTACGAAAATAACCTTTCGACAACTGAAAGATACTCTAAGGCTATTTCGGCAAGAACGGTTTAAGACGCGGCCGAAGCTGGCTCGGCTTATTATGACAAAATTTGAACGGTATTCACCTGACCGTCGACTCTTTTTTTTTTCAAATTATAATAAAAACTTGGTGTTGCAAAACACGACCCTTCAGCGTCTCGGGGACGAAGCTTTTTAAGGCTGTGTGGGTCCATATCTCAAAATGACCCAAAGGTGGTTGTTTACGCAAAGTCAGCCTTCCGGCGTCCTTTTCGGGAACATTCGGCTATTTATGACAAACAGCATCTCCTGACTTAGTTATGACTCTTTTATTGTTTTTCAAAAATAGGAAACTCAATATTGCAAACACGGCCTGTCAACGTCTCGGGGACGAAGATTTTTAAGGCTGTGTGGGTCAACTGGACCAAATCTTAAAATGACCCAAAGGTGGCTGTTTATGCAAAGTCAGCCTTCCGGCGTCCCTTTCGGGAACATTCGGCTATGTCTTGATAAAACAGCGTCACCCGACTTCTTTATGACAAAAACTAAAATTTGACATGTATTTTTTGTTATTATTATTATTGTTATTTGTTTTTTTTGGCTTTTTTAACAAAAGGTGGGGTTGGACCCGATGAGGGTTGCCTACGTATCTCACATCCGGTGAGAATCAAACCCGCGTAGTTCGGGTAAAAGAACTACTTTAAAAGAAGAAAGGAAGCATTTTTTGATTGATTTTCTTTTTACAAGAAACACTTCTAAGATATATTTTTGAATTTTCATTTGCTCTTTTTTTTCTTTATTCTAAAGAAGAAGAAGAAAATATTTTTCGGAATTTTGCTTTTAATAAAAGAAATGCTTCTCAAAATGTTTTTTTTGGATTTTGAATTTTCTTTTCAATTTTGAAAAAGAATCAAAATATTTTCGGATTTGTTTTTTTTTATTTTATATTATATTATTTTTTTTGAAAACAATTAGAAAGACTTCCTAAAGAAGTCAATAATGGAGAAAATATTTTTGGATTATTTTAATTTTGTCATTTTCATAAACAAATAAATAACACATATTTTAAAAACAAGACTCTTTTTTTCATTTTTATGGCAAGACAAACAATTTTCTTTTCTATTAATGCTTTTTTTTTAATAAAACAAACTAATAAGACATATATTTTTTATTTTATATTCTCAAATAAAACAAACTAATAAGACATATATTTTTTATTTTATATTCTCAAAATTTCGGCAGAGTTTCGACACTACTTGGACATTTGTTTTTTTTTCTTTCTAAAAATAAGTAGTTATATCTCTACACTGCCATTTCCTCATCTTTTCACGATTTTCTAATTTGTGGAAAATGATGACAACATACAAAATCTTTTGAATTTTCATGCCTTGTTTTTATATGTATTTTTATTTTTTTATATTTATTGTTATTTTCAAAATGTGGCATGGGAAACATAAGGATTTCCAAGACATCTTGGATTTCGCAAATGTTCCCCATGCGCTTTTTCCAACATATGAAGCGTGGGGGACATATGGGAATTCCAAGACTTCTTGGATTCCACAAATGTTCCCCATGTGTTTTCCCAAAAAGCAAGCGTGGGGGACATAGGGAATTCCAAGGCTTCTTGGATTCCACAAATGTTCCCCATGCTTTGATTAAAATAACATCATGCTGGAAATGACCAAATGACCCATTTCGCCCTTGACTGAATACAACATGTAGCACATAGGATGCCATAAGATGGTCTATTATTTTCAGGTTGCTTGTCCTAGACGGACCCAACCCCTGTGTTGAGTCCCCTAAGTCAAATGCACATGATGCAAATAAACGTTCCTACTAGGGATCCGGCATGTGGCTTTGTTATACTAGGTTCAGAACCTGGGTGTTTGTTCTAGACCTGGCTTACCCGAGCGGACAGCTCGAGCCGAGGGGGGGCAGCGTACCGGGAATACAGAAGCTTCACCGGCTTAGCAACTTGTCCGAACCTCGTTCTAAATTGGGATTTGACACTATACAGAAAAGAAGTCGTACGAAGTACACCCTTCTTCATGATTTAGAAGACTCAGAAAGGATATGGGTTTCGGCACAGTTTATATACAGTTCAAATAATATCAAAGCGGTAAAAGCAGCATTTAACACATTAGGCTCAAACATGTAAAAATCAGATAATAGATAAAGCCAAATAATAACAATTATTTTAAGCTCGAATTCTTAACCCTGAACCAGTGGTTCTGGATATCATTTATTTCAGAGTCGCCACTTGGGAGATTTAGGGTGTCCCAAGTCACCAATTTTAATCCCGAATCGAGGAAAAGAATGACTCTATATTACAGTCTGCGTACCAGAAATCCGGATAAGGAATTCTGTTAACCCGGGAGAAGGTGTTAGGCATTCCCGAGTTCCGTGGTTCTAGCACGGTCGCTCAACTGTTATATTCGGCTTATTTATCTGATTTTTAATACAATTATGAACCATGTGCAAATTTTATCTTTTACCGCTTTATTATCATTATTTTTTAGGAATGTGAACATCGCTCAAAACATATCTTTGGACTGTGTCACATGAAATGCACCCACAATCCGAAACATATTTTATTTGATGTTTTAGGATTTGGATTTGGGTCGCATGAAATGCACACCCGAGTTTAAGAAAGTAATTTAATTAAATCGCGTCTAAAGAGGCTAACGCGTTATTATCTTTAGGGAAGACAGTGAGATTCACTAAACGGTCCATCCCAAATTCTAAGTATTTATTATGACTAATTATTGAGGGCCCCGCAATTTGCATTTTTATTTGGCGAGGCTCGTCTCATTCATTATTATTAAAAGGAATTTGCAACGTCATGGAAATGCATCTCATACCACGTCACAGTCAATGTACCCGTGATTAAAGACACATTTCGATTTCGTTGAGATTTGGATTTGGGTCACATAAATGTGCACCCGAGTTTAGGGAGATAACATTATTAAAGGCGCGCCTAAAGAAACTAGCGCATTATTATTTTGGGTAGGGCCGTGAAATTTGCTAAATGGCCCGTCCCGGAATCTAAGTATTTAACGCATATATTTTTGTGAGGGTTCCGCAATCTGTACATTTTTTTTATTTCTGGCGAAGCTTGTCCCGTTTTATTTTATTTTATTATTTATTTTTTATTTTTTATATTTTAAAAGGATGCCATTTTTACGCCTTTAACAATACTAAACCTTACGGCTTCTTTACAACTACAATCTCATAACTTGTCAAGATTTAATAAAAGAAGTTAAGCGAATGAGTGTTTCGGGCGTAGTAACAACAGGTACTAATACTAATTTTTGTCCAAATAAACTAAGACAATGAAGGGACGAGCGAATCAACGTCAAACTGTGTCTTAGGACTACTAATACAACTAAATCAAATGACATCAAGTAAACAATAATAACATAACACAAAAATGAACTAAAATGCATACGGTGAAACATAAGCAGAAAATTATCATATCAATTGATATATTGCAACTTCGAACATTGAACGTAAAATTTCTTTATCCAATACATCGAGGCTTACTAACCTGAATAAACAGAAACGCATAGAGCCATGGACCAAACCTCAACATCGACTTCAACGAACAAACTCGACGCGCCGGACCTCGACGAACAAAGACGACCTCAACGGACTGCACGACGACAGTGAAAGAGCAACGATAACATGGCTGGTTGGTTGTCGCGTTTGGATAGTAGAGCTGAAGCAGTGGTGTTTGGACGGTGTTCAGTGGTCGTTTGATGACAAGGGGGTGCAACTGTTTGGGGTGGTGGTTATGGCGTTTGTGAAGGGACCGGAGGGAAGGGTTTTTTCGTTGGTTTGGGTGGTGGCTATGGCGGTTTCTGACGTGAGGAGGAGGGGGGTTGACGGGAGGTTAGGTCGCTGCTGTTGGTCGTGGTGCTGGGGGAAGGTGACGGGGTGGTGGTTATGGAGACGGAAAGAGCTGGTTGTTTGGGGTGGTTTTGGCGTTGGTTGACGAGGGATGGTTTTTGGTGGTTTGGACGATGGTCGTTGGGTCGCGGTGGAAGGTGACGGACTGGGCTGGAGGTTGACGACGAGGGGGGGGGAAGCTGTTGGTCGTGGTGTTGGGTTGTGACGGGGTGGTGTTTGGGAGGAGGAGGGTGGTCCGACGTTGGTTTTTTGTTTTCACAGTAGGGTTTTTCTTGCTTCTTCTTTCAAAGAGAAAGAAGAAGATGCACAGTAACCTCCAAAAATCAAAAAGTCCCCCCTCCTTTGGCCTTTTGTCCGTGTATTTGATACACAATGCCCATAAAAATGAGCCCCACGCGTGGTGGGGTTCAAGGTTTGTGTCCCCCACGCGTGGTGGGGTTCCCCATGTGTCCTGGACATGGTTTATTATGGGCTAGGTCCGAAAATTAGGCCTAAAACCGGGTAGTTTGAACCCGAATATTATTCTTTTGCCCGGACCCGAGAAATAGGAACACGTTGCTTAACTAGTCCTATGTAAGCAAAATAACTACCAAAAATAAGACTAGTATTTAAACAAAACTATATCTTTTTTAAATATTTTTCAAGTTTTAAAATAGCTACAAAATATTAATAAAACTATTTTTGTAATTTTCGTTTTTTTTAAATATTAAGATAAAATATGAAGTAATATTTTTTTGTATTTTTCAAAGTTAAAATGACTATAGAATATTAATAAAACTATTTTTTTGTAATTTTCATTTTTTTTAATAAAGACAAAAGTATGAAGTAATATTTTTTTTGTATTTATCAAACTTATAATGACTGCAAACATTAATAGAACTATATATTTTTGTAATTTTTGAATTTATATAAAGTACCAAAATAAAGTACAATTTTTGTATTTTTTCCACGTTTATGAGAAATGCATAAACTAAAATTTATATATGTATTTTTTGTGATTTTTTTCTTTTTGCAACGAAATAAAGTAAAAATAGTTAAAATGGCTATATTAGACCCAATTTCACATATTCACGCTAAAAATGTGAAAATTCTCGGGGAGGGTCAAAAATCACGTGCTTACAGCTGCCCCTCTTTGACTGGAAACACGAAGAGTTTTAATGAACCAAATTGTATAGATATCTGGTCCTATATCAGTTCCTATAGTGCTAACTACTAAACTAGTATGTAAATGAGACACATGATTTTTACATGGAAAAATCCCAACTCAAGGGGACAAAAATCACGACCTACACTGGTAGGATTTCAACTTCACTAACTTGTAACTACACTATTACAAGCCACTTTTTAATGACTCTATTACAAAGACTTCAATCACTCTAACTTCTAATATACTTATCACAAGTCACTTTCTCACTCACTAGTTACAAAGACTTCAATCACTCTAACTTGTAATACACTTATCACAAGACACTTTGTCACTCACTAGTTATAAAGACTTCAATCACTCTAACTTGTAATACACTTATCACAAGCCACTTTGTCACTCACTAGTTACAAAGACTTCAACCTATGACTAACTCTAGTCACAACACAAACTCAGATGGTTTATGATTTTGAGTTTCCTAAAACAAAATTCTAATAAAGCAAGATAGGAGTTACAGTGAAGAACAAATAACAAATATTCAACAAACCTAAGGACTGGATCTAGTCCTTGAGGTTGAGGCAGCTTTGTTCTTGAGAGAGGTGTTTCTAGCACTTGAAAGAATATCACTAAAAATGCTCAGGTAAATATCTTGTGCCTTGCACTAGGTTGTTATACTACAAAAGATATCACAATAGTGATGTCAATTCTTGGTTAGTACATGCCTCTTCCCAATGAGAAGTGACTGCTACACTGTCTGCTGTACTGTTGCGTATACAGTTGCAGGCAGTCACTTTCTACAGTTGCTTTCCAGCTATATAGTTAACTTATACTTCTGTCAGGGGAACACAAAGGGATCAGGTCCCTAATCTAGTTCTTGTGAATCTGAAGGCACACTACTCAGATTATCTTGAGTTGATGACCTTGAATGAATGTACCAGATATGCTTCAGGTCCTTTATCTGGTTCTATACAGAAAGTTTGTTGAATCATCAAAACAATAAAAGACCTTAAGTCCATCAGACAATCTTGAGGTCTTTATGGATGATTTTTCTGTGGTTGGAAATTCGTTTGAAGATTGTTTGAACAATTTGGATAGGGTGTTGGCTAGATGTGAGGAGACACATTTGGTGTTGAATTGGGAGAAGTGTCACTTCATGGTCGAGGAAGGCATTGTCCTTGGCCACAAAATTTCAAAGCATGGTATTGAGGTCGATAAGACCAAGATTGAGGTGATCTCCAAACTCCCTTCTCCCACATCAATGAAGGGAGTGAGGAGCTTCTTGGGTCATGCGGGTTTCTATCGCCGATTCATCAAGGACTTTTCCAAGGTGGTGAACCCATTGTGAAATTATTTCGAGAAGGATGCCAAGTTCCACTTCAATGAAGATTGTATGAAGGCATTCGAGTGTCTTAAGTTCAAGTTGACTACTACTTCTATTATCACCGCACCGGATTGGAGCTTGACTTTTGAGCTCATGTGTGATGCTAGTGATGTTGTGGTTGCAGCGGTGTTGGGACAAAGAATCAACTAAATATTCCATTCAGTCTACTATTCTAGAAAGAGAATGAATGATGCCCAAGTCAACCATATAGTGACCGAAAAGGATCTACTTGCTATTGTTTTTGCCATAAAATCCCGGCCGTATTTGATGAGTACTAAGATGATTGTTCACACTGACCATGAGGAGCTTCGGTATTTAATGAGAAAGAAAGATTCTAAGGCAAGGTTGATGCGGTGGATACTTCTTTTATAAGAGTTTGATCTAGAAATTCAAGATCGCAAGGGTAGTGAGAATCAAGTGGTGGACCACTTGTCCCGTTTGGAGGAGGAGGGGAGGCCACATGACGGCCTTGAGATCAATGATTCATTTCCCAACGAGCAAATCCTATCTGTTTCAATGGCCAGGATGCCATGGTTCGCCAATTTAGCCAATTATCTTGTGAGCGACATTGTACCGAATGAGCTTTTCAAACCAAAGAAAGAAGCTCAAACAGGTTGCCTAGAATATTGTTGGGATGAGCCGTATCTCTTCCGGATATGTACCGATGGTGTGATCCGGCAATGTGTGCCGGAAGAAGAACAAATAGGAATTCTTGAGGTTTGCCACTCTTCACCGTAAGGTGGTCACCATGGTGGAGCTAGAACGGCTAAAAGGTTTTGACTTGTGGAACCCTCTACAAGGGCGCTAGTGAGCTTGTTAAGCGTTGTGATGAATACTAAAGGGCCGCTGGGATTTCTAAGAAGAATGAGATGCCCCTTACCACCATTTTAGAGATTGATATCTTTGATGTTTGGGGTATTGATTTCATAGGACCGTTCGTGAGCTCTTGTGGGAACACTTACATTTTGGTAGATGTGGACTATGTGTCAAAAATGGGTTGAATCTTTGGCTTCACCCAGCAATGAAGCTCGAAGTGTGGTGGCATTATTGAAAAAGAACATCTTCACAAGGTTTGGTACTCCGAGGTCCATTATTAGTGATAGGGGTTCGCATTTTTGCAACCGGGATTTTGATACCTTACTCACCAAGTATGACATCACTCTTAAAGTCTCCACCCCCTACCATCCTCAAGCAAACGGATAGGTTAAAGTCTTTAACCAGGAGATCAAGAGTATTTTGTCAAAGACTGTGAATGCCAACCGAACAGATTGGTCAAGAAAACTTGATGATGCTCTTTGTGCTTATAGGACGGCCTACAAGACGCCGATTGGGATATCTCTATATCGATTGGTGGGAAGGCTTGTCATCTTCCAGTAGAACTTGAGCATAAAGCCATGTGGGCTTTGAAAAAGGTGAACCTTGAGTGGGATGTCGCTGCAAACCTAAGAGTGGCACATTTGAATGAGCTTGATGAATTCCGGTATCATGCCTACACAAGTTCGTCCCTTTACAAGGAGAAGATAAAGTACATCCATGACAAGTACATCCATAACAAGGAGTTCAATGAAGGTGATCTTGTGCTATTTTTCAATTCCCAGTTAAGGATGTTTTCGGGCAAGTTGAAATCAAAATGGAGTGAGCCCTTTGAAGTAGTGAATGTAACCCTCTTTAGTGCTCTAGATTTGAAAAATAAGAATGATGAGTTTTTTAGAAAAAATAAGTACCGGGTAAAACATTATCTTGGCAAGGTTGATGATGGCCACATTGTGGCGGTTCTTCATTTCAAGTGATTGGTATTTTGCATCGTGTTGCAACGTTAAATCAGGCGCTTCTTGGGAGGAAACCCATATGTCTTTTTATTTCTTTTGTATTTCTTCTTTAGATTAGATAGACTTTGTTTTGTGCTAACAAGTTTTGAAGTATATGCGGGATTGGGTGTGCATTGAGGGACTGTGCATGAAAAATTTGGCTAAGTGTCAAAATGTATGGTCTCTGAAGTTGTCCTATAAAAAATGCTTAAGGAATTGAGGCCGCACACATTTTTGTGTGGTCTGCACTGATATTGCGGCCTCACTCATTTTGTGCAGTCCGTAGCAAGACCTCTCACTAGGGAAGGTAAGAAGTGCGTACCACATCAAAAATATGCGGCCGCACTCAGGTCAAACTGTGGGTCCGATGGGTCTAAGCATAAATAGGGCTTCTTTCCTCATTTTACACTTTTCGAACCTCTGAGCCCTAAAAACTAAGCTTGCACAGTAACCTTTCCCCATTGCTCTCAAATTGTTCCCTCATTTCATCACATGCATCTTTGTAATTGGTATGTTAATTTCTTCATTAGATTCATCATCTTATATATGCTTTTGTTCTTAGATTTTGGGTTACTTACATGCCTAAAAATGTCAATGTTTAATTATTTTTGCTTAGAATCATGTGGGTAGCTTATTGATCGTTAATTGGGGTCTAGGTAAGTAGCTAATATTGTTTGATTGCTAAAACCATAACCAATTTAGAACAAAAATGCACGAACCCTAGGTCAGTGCCAGTCAAATTTGAATTGTGCGGTCGCACACCTTTTTGTGCGGTCCACAGTAGAGTCTATGTGGCCGCACACACTTTTGTGCGGTCCGTAGCCCTCAGAGTTAGGAAAATTTTGTGCTTGATTTGTGCGGCCGCACTCATTTTTGTGTGGTCTGCAATGATTTAACTTCAGAGACCCTAGTAGTCTGAACCTAGGGCTCTACGACCGTACTCATTTTTTTGCGGTCAGCAATAGGCACTCTGTGGCCACACTAATTTTTGTGCGGTCCGCAATGGGTAGTCTGCGACCGCACTCACTTTTTTGCTGTCCGCACTGCCCTTCTAAGAATGTTTCTTCTGCAACTTCCAATAACATTTATGCATTAATTGTGAGCTTCAATTGTAACTAATTTCTAGTTCTTATGCGTTGCAGACAACGGTTCGTTCACATTGTAGAGGAGATATACCGTAAGGGAGGGCAGAACCCTCTTGAGGCTGAGGTCGAGGCAAAGGCAATCTAACTCTAGCAATAAAAAATTCTATCAGCAAGAAAGCAACAACTAATAGAGCCCCTAACACCTTGGAGACCAGTGAGTACGTCCCATCTGGGAAGCTTCTAAGAGTAAATCCATGCAAGCACAGCCAAAAGCCCCATCACAAGAAAAAGACCAATCACAAAAATTCCCACGGAGATTTCATTTGGTCTATGAGCCTTCTTCAACTGCCAGTTCGTCTGAAGGTTCGGAAGAGGGCAGTCAAGACTCTGAGCCCTCTTTCTCACCTACTCCCCTTGCTCTTGTAAACTTAGATGATGATGATGTTCTAGATGATGAGAGAGGGGGCGATACTGTAGTGCCAGGGTTGGAAAGATCAAGGAGGCCGGAGATATGAAAGGACAAATTTGTTAGTGCTAAAGCCTTCACCAAGTTTAGGGAATGGTGGCCACAGAGGTCTCTCACTCTTGAGCGACAGTTCTTATTGAACGACCTGAACAAGCACAACCCCAATGTACTTAGACAATTACAAGAGTCAAAAGGTTGGAAATGGTTCACCACCAGTGTCCTAGATGTAAATGAGTACCTAGTCAAGGAATTCTACGCAAATGTTGCTCACATCAAGCAGGGAACTAAGGTGACAAAAATGCCAAATCTGAAAATTTGCTTTGACTCCTGTGCACCGAACAAATATGTGGGGTGATGCAGCTCGTCCATGGTTGGCTGAGATTCTAGAAATTCCAGGGTCAACATCTCCGTGGCTCACAGCAGGGGTTCCAATTATCTGGGCCACCCGGAACTTTTAAGCAAAAGGGTGGAAAATATTTGTGTGTACCCCTATTGACCCATGCCTCAATGAAAAAATGCTCCCGCTTCCCCGTGCAGTCTTGATGGCATCAATTATGGCAGGATATCCGATAAATATTGGTGCCATCATGTCCACCAACATCACTTTAGCTGTACAGAAGGGTGAGAGATGTTATCTATACTCGAACTTACTCACCAAGTACATCATGGATCAAGGGGTGGAGCCGAAGCATTATGACACCAAGGTAAAGGACAAGAAGCCTTTCTCATGGTACCACCTCCAGGGAGCTAACAACCCGAAGTTCAAGGGTAAAACTACTACCTCTGCTGGCCAATCTAAGGAGCCACTAGTAGTAGTTACTAATTCATCTGCCGAGCCTTCCACAATAGCCGGTACTTCCTTTGGGACAACAACCATGCCACCATATTTATCTTTCGGACCACCTCCTTCTGTTAGACTATCAGTTCCAGTATCTGTGCCAGCTTCCTCTACCTATCCTCAGACTGCGCTGCGAGTCTCCCAGACATTGTCTAGTCTCAACAACTGGATGCAGGTAGCTACTACAAAGCTGACTGATATATTCAGTGCTGTTGCAATACAGTCCTCAGCCCCAGTACAGCCACAGGTACCTCCATCAGCGGAGGAAGCATTGAAGAAGATTATGGCTGACCAAAAGACTATCATGGATAAAGTAGAGGCACAAAAGAGAGTTATCAAGGATTTGGGCGAACATGTAAAGAAGATGCGGACGACTCAGGCATCAAAGAAGTCGATGCACAAGCTGAGAAGGGAGATTGAGAAGATTGCATCTGCCGGTGATTTACCATTGGATTTGCTCATGGAGATAGCACCCCCAGCACCACTGCCACAACCCAAACCGATGGGCCATGACGGGCACCAAGTACCTTACTCAACCGAGTGCCAACGTAATGTATCTTTCATATTACATCATCATATACATGTGACATACGGGCCTAATAGGCCAACATAACCATTTATAAACTCAAAACATAGGCCGACAAGGCCATACAATCTTTCACGTACACGACATATGTCTACAAGCCTCTAAGAGTAAATAAATATCATAAAGGTCGGGAGAGAGTCCCGCCATACCAAAAAGTACACATCTAAATCATACTAACCAAACAAGTAACTACAAAGCAAATGGAGCGCACCAACATCTTTTGCTGAGCTGATAACCTACTTGGAGGGCTCTTGACCTGTCTATCGGGACCTGCAGGCATGAAACGCAGCGTCCCCGGGCAAAAGGGACGTCAGTAAGAATAATGTACCGAGTATGTAAGGAACATAAATAAATACATAAGAGACATGGAAGAAATATAGAGTACATGACTCAACTTGTAAGTCTAAATACCTTTGTAAATCATAAATTACTTTTGGCATCATGCATATGCATATGAATGTCATGTCGTGCATAGGTGCATGTTTCATAACATCATTATCAGCCTTTGAGGGCATCCCATCATATCATATCGGCCACTGTGGGCAAAATCATCATCGTATACTAGCTGATCAGGTGGTGGTGCGTATATAACACCATAACCTTTCCCATATCCCATATACATACATACATATATACACGTATGTAACGCCGTTTGAATCATATTTTAGCCACTGTGGGCAACATCATCATCATATACCAGCTGATCAGGTGGTGGTGCGTATATAACACCATAAACTTTCCCATATCCCATATACATACATATACATACATATATACGCATATATAACACCATCTGGTTACGAGTCAATGTACATGAATGCAATTCATGAAAAGTACGTTAATAAAATCTTTCAGAATGTCATAAGACCATTTTGCCTTTGAGTAATATCATAAAGTAAACTCTTTTCAACTTTCGTATTTTTTTGAGACCCATGAACAGATGATAAAATATTATGATGCATGAAAATTCAAGAACATAGATATTTCTAATACTTCTATGAATAGAGTCATTCATGGAATTTGTGCATTTGCACGTTTCGTTCGTATCGTATGGATCATGCCAAAAGAAAGAAGGGATAGCCTTAACATACTTGAGTCAATTCTCTTAGCAATCCCTTGCATATGTTAATTGCAACAACACATAATGACAATATCGGAGTAGATAAAAATCTGTATGATATTCTTGAGAAAGATTGCACCGTACTCCGTTATAATTGCAAAACCTCACCTTGATTTGAATTGATGAAGTCTTGCGTTCTTGGATTGTAAGATTTCTTTGTATAGTTGAAATGTAAAGTCCTGAATAACATTTTGTTCTTTTGGATTGAATTGAATTGAAAGGATATTAACAGAATGTGTAATGTGACTCATTTTCCATATCATGCCACCTATTAATAATGACTTATGAGTCATTTTACATTAAAGGAGGGGCTGCCATGTCATAGTTGTTAAATACTTATCCAATATATATCTCCAATTAATTAGGAATGTCCCATTACTCGGTAATTAATCAATTACCCACAAAATTGAGAATTATTCTCACTTTACTTAAAATATTACTCACTTTTCACATACCTTATACACTTTACTAGTATGGTTATGTGGTACCTCGTATGACACTAGTCCATAAATATCGGGTATTTTAGCTTGGGCTGTATTTTACCTCAAAATGCCAAACCTGGACAAAATTCATTTGCTTTGACTTGCTCCCCCTTCACCTTCATGAATTTACTAATTGCTTGTGAAATAGCATAATCCTTATAATCTCCAAATAATCTTTTACTTGGACTGATTTCAATTACCTAACAACAAATTTAACGTACAATATTTCAAGGTGCAACAATGTCGGAAATTAATACTACAAAGCGTAACATCACTGTAATGTAATACTGCTGGGTTCAATACTGTCGTAACTTAATACTGCGGGACGTAATATTGATGTAATATTTCGGGGCGTAACATCATTCCCCCCCTTTGGAACATTCGTCCTTGAATGTTGATTGATGCTCTTATCAATTTCGTAACTTATAGCTCTTGTAAATACCTTAATATTCTTCTTTCCATTTAAGCAGTTGCTCTGTGAATAAATCCAAAGTCTAGGGTATTTCCCCCCTTTAGTCTTTTTGCTCATATCATGACTTGCGGTCAAAATCTTCCTAATCCCGCAACTTCTATTACTTCATGTCATGCAGCCTGTATGACCCTGGCTTTATAGGTGCACTTATGCGATTCATCTTTCCTTTTTCCTTTTATCTTTTTGTCAATCTGTAGGCCTTACTTTGTATATACAAGGCTTAATAGGATGCCTCTCTGGGCTTTTATAGGTAAACTGAAGTCCTTTGCTCGATACTTTGTAGAACTTGCGAATATGACCATATCATATTTTATAGATCTGGTTATCATTCATATGACTTTACTGCATTTCAATGGGTTATACTATGCCATAATTTTTTTTCCTTCAATTTATCTTTACTGAGGTATGATTACCAAGCTCCCAGTTACTTTTGTTACCTATACTTTAGGTATAAATCTTAGCCCTTCAATGCTCCTTCATTACCATTCGTCTTAAGAATCATGGTCTAATCTCATGTCATACTTTGTAACTTGTATCTGACCATTGTTGATTTGCCTCAATGTTGATCTATAATCCTCTACTTGAAGACTTGAAACTTCTTACGTAATACATTACCGCTAGGGCTTATGTTGCATTGAGGAATATTTGAAGTGATTTCCATAATCATATTTCATAGTATCTCAATGTGATTCACCTTATGGGGGTATCCTAATTTTGTGCCGCCAGCGAAATATTTTCTCCTTGCTTGTGAAATAGCATAATCCTTATAATCTCCAAATAATCTTTTACTTGGACTGATGTCAATTACCTTATGACAAATTTAGCGTACAATACTTCAAGGTGCAACATCGTATAACTTAATACTGCAAAGCGTAACATCACCGTAATGTAATACTGCTGGGTGCAATACTATCGTAACTTAATACTGCGGGAATATTGACGTAATATTGCGGGGCGTAACAAACACAAGCACTCCCAGCAGCACAGGCAGCACGACAGTAGCTGTCCTGTCTGATGAGCCGGTTACCACTTCCCACACTACTGAGGAGATGATCTAGATGCTCAGCAACCTAGTTGTCCCTTAGCCGGGTGATGATGAGATACAACTTGAGGTTGAGGTTACTAATGATACTATGAATACTGAGACCACATAGGGAGTTCTCTTAACTCTCTACCCTTTCCCTGTTCTTATTATTGTTAAGCGTTAGGGACAATGCTTATTTTCATTTGGGGGGGTGGTCTACTTTGATTATTTGACATTTGGGCTGTAATAACTCTGATACTATTTTTATTTCATCTTTATATTCCTTTGGTATGTATATATTTTCTCCATTTGATGTAAATATTCTTCTCCCTTTTGTATATATTCATTTGACTTTGGTTTGTATATTCTTTTATCTCGCTTTCTATAGTTTATTTCATAGCTTCTTTAGTTTGCTTTTCTTTAGCAGTATATTTTCTTATTTACTTTAGTAGCTTCTTTTTTATTTGCTAGGTTCTTTTTACGTTTTGAGTGAACAATAAGCCTTTGGTTTTCTTTATTCCATGGTTCTTTCCAAAGGTGGATTCTGTGTGAACTGGGTGGCTCTTCCCAACGATGGATGGCGTGACAACCTTCTTAAGGGATTGAGTCAGTTTTCTTTTATGTTTTGATAAATATAGTAGTAATGAATAAAAGGGGTCTCAAGCGTGCTTCACTTGGTGGAAACACATTTACCTATGATCGTATAGTTAAAAACAAGTTGTTAACTCTAGTTGTGACTCTTTTGACTCTTGTGTGTTAGCATTTGGTACTCTCTCGATAGCTTCAATAGTTCACTGAAAGCCTTTGGTGTAATAAATCACAAGCCCTTCATAAATAAAGACATAATATAAAAATGAATTAATTAATATTAACTAATTAAAAAAAGGGTTGGTTAAGAACCATTGACTGACTTAAGTAGTCATCGAGTGGTTCAAATCAAAACATTTGTGATTCTCAGTCTTAGCGAGGGTTGTTTTGGGACCTCGACTCTGTTCTCTTTAGCAATCCAAAATCATGAGAGGTGAGATATTTAGTTGCAAGTCCAAGAACCCATCTAACGGTCTAGAACTTGTCCCGAATGTTTGTCTAGGCGAAATTCTAAGTGTAGCTTGGCTTGAGAAATGATCGTAGGCTCTACTTGATCCAATTTGAAATTTGAAATCTTCCATGTCCTACCAATGTGATATCCTTAGTCAACCCCTTTGAGCCAAAGCCCTTTTTTCTTTCAATAACCACATTACAAGCCTTCATCCGTTTTGTAATGACCCTCTCTTGGGACCCGATCTTTCCTTAGCAGTCTTGAGAAACAATTGGCAAAAAGATAAGTTTGGGGGAGAGAAGAGGAGTTTGAAATTGATGAAAGATACAAGATGAGAAAGAAATAAAGAAAAGGTAAGGCAAAGAAAATAAAGAAAGAACAAAAGGAAAAATGCCAAAAAGAAAGTAAATAAAGTGAAGAGTTGAAGGGAATCCAAAAGAAAATAAGGAGGAAAGACTGAAGTAAATAGAAAAGGAGAAAAATGAATGTCATGCTCAAGAAAGAGTGACGTTACGTCTCTCTAGTTCCCCCAAGGAAGAAGAAAATGACTCAAAGAGTCGAGAAAGTATGAGCCAAAAAGAGAAAATGGAGTACTTAAGGAAAGATGAAACCATTCTATTCCATCAAGTCCTATCTTGATCCAAAAGCTTTCATTAGTGGTGATTTAAAGTTTAGTGAGATTACATTAGTGGTGATTTACATGAGGGGCAAACTTATAGTACTTAAAGCCGGACTTGTGACGTTCTTTTGAGAGAGATGAGCGAACTTTTCACAATCCTTGCTCTGAGTGTCACATTCTAAAGTGAGATTTTCTAATGGAGAGTAGAGGAGGAGGAGTTTGGGATCCACAATGATCTAAATGAAAGAGCGACTTCCTTGATGAATATAGTAAACTCTTGATGCTCTGGAGTCATACTAGAACTATGGTACTGAAAAAGTCATATCATGGTGTTGTTGATAATTCATATGTGTTGTGGGTAATTGTTGTTCCCAATTGATGTGTAATTGATTCACCTTAGGTTAGCTGAAATATCCTTTTTTCTAGTGAAGGTGGGAATTGCCTTATTTTCTTGAGGACAAGCAAAATTTTAAGTTTGGGGAAGTTCATAAGTTGGGATTTTGACCTCTTATTTGCTCTCTTTTACTTGCGTTTTAGCTCAAAAATGCTTAAAGGTATTCCCAGAAACTAACGAAATGTGCTTACTCATAGGAATATTGGGAAACGAGCCAAAGAAGTCAAAATCAACTCATAAAGGAGTCTAAAGTGAACAAGAACCCAAACAAGTCAAAAGAGCTAGCAGTGCGGACCGCACAATTCTAGTGCGACCGCAAAATGAAGACTCAGAGTGTTATTTTTGGCCAGCCCAGGGAGTGTGGACCACACTGAAATTGTGCATCCATAGAAGATCAAGTGCGTCGGCATCCATTATTATGCGGTCCAAAGGATTGAAGATACAAAGAGCTGGAAAGTAGAGGAGTACGGACCGCAGCACTTTGTGCGGCCGTATAATCCTAAGTGCGGCCGCACCCACTATTATGCAGACCGCAGAAACCTGAAGTGCCAAGCCCAAATTCCTGAGACTGTGGACCGCAACACTTTAGTGCAGCCGCAGAAGCCCATTGTGCGGACCGCACTAAAATTATGCGGCCCCACAACCTTCTCAGTGGCAATTTTGTCAGATATTTTTAGCTTAGTATAAATAGAATTTTTTGTCATTTTAAGGTTAAGTTCAGTTTGTAGAGGTGCACTTGAGTGGCTTTCTTTATTTCTTTGAGTAATTTTGTACTAGATTGACTTCTTAACATTAGTTTTTCTTTGTTTAATCAATTATTATGCAATCTATCTTAATTTCTTCTTACATTTCTTCATTTTAGCATGAGTAGCTAAATCTTTAGCTAGGGTTGTGGCTTAACCCTAGAGTGGGTACTTTATGGGTATTTAATTTTAGAGATTGTTTGTGATTGGGTTAGTGATATCTAGCATTGTTTTTGCTTAAATTCTAGAATTGATGGTTGCAAATATTGATTCATGCCTATTTGACCTAGTCTTTGCTTGAGAAAGAGAGACTAGGTTTAGGAAAACCTGGCTAGCAAGAAATTGGGGTGAATTCAAGAAATTGATAGCCCCCAATTAAAGGGCCAAATCTAGAGATAGTAAGACCCCGACTTGAGCATATATCACTTGATTTGTGCAATACCCATTTGGGCTTGAGAAAGCCAAATTGGGCAAAATCACTCAAACTACCGAGAGGTATAGAGTAAACAATTGCGTGTGATTGCTATATTACGAACTCGATAAATAAAACTTGCCCTATAGTTTACAACCCATTAGATAGCCACATAGGTGGAAGTCAGGACCCTAGATTCCTTTATCATTTGAATAAACACTCAAAACCAAAAACATTGTCTTCTAGTTTATTAGTTGCAATCATTAGCTAAAAGTAGAAATAGAAACAACCAATAAATATGTGGAAGTGCAATCTAAGTCACATCATACAGTTAATCTAGTTATATACCTAATCCAAATTCTAGCTCCCTGTGGATTCGATCCCGACTCATGTTGGGTTTATTATTGCTTCAACCGCCTCACTACCTAATTGTGGTATGAGTTTGGGCGAGATCAGTCCTGAATGCCGTCTTTAGAACATCTGAGTCCTGAATCTTCAGTTGGTGATAATAGACCTCAAATCAATCTTAGAGAAGATTCTAGCTCCATAAAGCTGGTCAAACAAGGTATAAATGCGCGACAAAGGATACTTGTTCTTAATTGTAACTTTGTTCAACTACATATAGTCAATGAACGTCCGCATAGCACTATCCTTCTTCTTCACAAACATAATCGGTATACCCCAAGGAGAAATACTAGGCCTAATAAACCTCTTATCAAGAAGCTTTTGAAGCTGCTCTTTTAGTTCTTTCAACTCTACTGGTGCCATAAGATATGGAGGAATATAAATGGGATGAGTGCCCGACACCAAGTCAATACCAAAATCAATGTCCCTATCGGGTGGCATGCCTAGGAGGACTACAGGAAATACCTCCGAAAAGTCTCGCACAACCGGAACATAATCAATGGTAGGAGTGTCAGCACCAACATCCCTCACATATGCCAGATATCTCACATATGCCAGATATGCCAGAAAACCTTTCCCAACCATCCATTGTGCCTTCAAATATGAAATCACACTTCTAGGAACATAGTCTAAAGAACTTATCCACTCAATCCTAGGCAATCTCGGTATCGCCAATGTCACGGTCTTAGCATGACAACCGAGAATAGCATGACATAGGGACAACCAATGCATACCTATAATCACATCGAAATCAACCATACTAAGTAGCAAGAGAGTAACTCTCATCTCCAATTCTGCAATAGTCACAACACACGACCTATATACATGATCCACAATAATCAAATCACCCACTAGCGTAGAAACATGAACATACGAAACTAAGGACTCACGGGGCATATCCAAATAACAAGCAAAATACGATGATGCATATAAATAAGTGGAAATATGGTCAAATAATATAGAAGCATCCCTATGGCACACTGAGATAATACTTGTGATCACTGTATCTGAAGCAACATCCTTTGTATTGGCAAGGAAAGAATAACATCGAGCCTAACTACCACTTGATCGGCCTCCCTTTCTAGGGCGACCTCTAGCTGCCTGAGCTCTACCCCGAGTTGGTAGAACGGGTGGTGAAGTAACGGGTGTGGAAGTCATTACCTAACCTCTTTACTAAACTGGACCTCCCAAGATACGGGAATAATACCTCCTCATATGACCAAACTCTCCACACTCGTAGCAACTTTTATTTGTCAGTGGCGGTGGAGACTGAATCAAACCTCGAGAACCAGAATAACTACTAGAATTACCTGGCACTGATGAACCCTGAACTGATGGAGCATGGGATAAACTCTAAGATGGGAGGACACTGAGTGATAACTGGCCTAGACAAGCACTGTATGAACCATAGCTAACTGATGCACCATGCTGAACTAGACGAGCCATCTGAGCATGTCTATAGGGATGACCCCTGTTGTGGTGGGACTGTCCTGCAGAAGAAATACTGCTAAAATTACCTGAACCACGAGGCCACTTAGCCTTCCTCTCCTCACGTTCCTAACTATGAACATGTTATAGACGCTTAGAAATATCAACCATCTCATCGAACCTAGCATCTGAAGCAATCTCCCGAGACATGACAAAACGCAGTCCATAGTTGAGGCCATCAGTAAAACTCCTAATCCTTTACCTCTCTGTGGGAATAACCTAGATCGTGTGATGAACCAACTCTAAAAATCTCATCTCATACTGAGTCACTAACATACCCTCATGACATTGCTACTCAAACTGCCTACACAATTCCTCCCTACTAGTCTGTGGAACAAACTTCTCTAAGAAGAGAACTGAAAACTCATGCCATATAAGTGGTGTAGCGCTGGTTGGCCTACTCAACTCATAGGCATCCCACCATCTGAAGGCTACCCCCGATAGATGAAAAGTAGTAAATGAGTCTCCACTAGTCCCCAAAATACCCGTCGTGTGAAAGATCCATTGGCACCTGTCTAAGAAGTCTGAAGCATCCTCTGACTCACCCACTGAATGCTGGTGGGCTGAGCCTCCCAAACTGCTCTAGCCTTTTCTGCTCCTCGTCACTCATAGGTGGACCCACTTGGGCTTTAGTAACTATAGCTGGCTGGGCTGGTAGTACCCCCCGGTGTCTGAAGACCCTGAACCACATGCCCTAGAGTACGAGTGATGGGAGTCTGAGCACTTCCCTCGTCCTGAGAAGTAGCTGGTGTGGCCTAAGCTATTACCTCTTAAGTAAGGCTAGTGAATGTAGTCAATATCTGGGACAAAGCCTTCTGAAGTCCGGGAATCACAATAGGCACAACTGGTGCCTGAGCTGGTCCCACCAGCTCAACCACATCTAGTATTTGCTCCTAAGTTGGAGCAACTGGTGTCTCCATAAATGCTGCTCTAACTGTTGTGCGAGCTGCACCTCGGTACCGTGGCCCCGGCCTCTCGCAGCTCTAACTGGTGCTACTGAGCGACCGTCCACCCGATCTGGTAGCACGTGTCCTCACCATCTGTGAGAGTATAGAATAATAGAAGTTTAGTTTTCAGAATCAACAAATCCGAACTATAAGAATGCAAGAAAGTAAAGTTTTCCTAATGGTTTGGTGGCCTCCAAACGATAAGTACAGACGTCTCGGTACTGATCGGCAGGACTCTACTAAACCTTCTCATGGATCGAGAGACTTATATAACCTAGGCTCTGATACCAACTCACAACCCCAAATCTCAACATGTCGTGATTGGTCCTATCACAATACTAGGCAAGCTGACAATCACAAATTAACTATTCACTTAGATTGAGAACATGTTGTAATAAGTTTAACGATGAAAAATATCATAGATAACTAATAAGAACCACTATAACTCAACTACAAGATCTCCCAAAATCTGAGTGTCACCGAGTACATGAGCTACTAAGTGTCAACATAGTCAAAGATTCTAATACAACTTTCTACAAAGATAAAACAGTACAAAATAAAAATAAAAAGAAGGAGAGTCGAGGTTTGTGGATGCCATAGTAGCTACCTCAATAGTCTCCAAGGAGATACTGCTCCAAGTATAGCAACCATCGGGTCCAGATGTACCCAAATCTGCACACGAAGTGCATAGTATAGTATGAGTACAATTGACGCAATATACTAAATAAGTAATAAGACTAACCCTAGGCTAAAAGCACTGACAAGCTCAAAAAGGTATAGTCCAAATCCAGATAATAATAGTACAATTATAATAGGGAAAATGCAGTAATAAATCAAATAAAACCCATAATCAATTCGTACACAGTATAGAAATGTAGACATACTTTAGGTGTAACAATTTAAGCTTAATACTGGTAAAATATGCCAAATATAGCTTATATGAGGAATGTTGCATCTCTATATCTACTTGTCATATACAATGCATCATAGTGATACTCCCAGGTACTCGCGCTCTCATAGTAGTCAATCCTACTATCTCAACTCTCACTCATCTCTCTCAATAACTTAGCACTGTACGATACCTGCGCTCACTGCTGGTATGTCAGACTTTGGAGGGGTGGATTCTGCCTAAGCATTATTATAAGGCCAATATGGCATGCTGCGACATGCAACCCAATCCTATAATAATAGATAAAGCCTATAAGCCTACTGCGGCGTACAACCCGATCCATACTAATAATATATATAAATCCAAGAAGGCATGCTGCGACGTGCAGCCCAATTCACAACCTCCCTCACAATACGAGTCTCAAGCTCCAACTCAGTCATCAATCTCTCCAGTCACTCAAGCTTACAAATCTCATGCCAATCATCCCAAACAATGATAACATGAAGTAACAATAAATGACAACATATACTGAGAAATGATATGCAAATGATGAATGCGATAGAGTATATAATTGCAGTTTAAGCAAGTAATTCAATAACATAAATGACCTCAGCAAGTCCCAACCGAATTAGCATATAGCCTAAACATATATTCTAACATGGATTGCAACTCAATTTCTCTAACATGTAGGGATTACATGAATAGCAATAAGGTGTGATGACTACATGATACCACGGAATCAACCGAGTCAAAATTTCTAGGTGCACACCCACATGCCCGTCGCTTTACATGTGTGTCACCTCAACACCAATTACATAACACGTATTTCAGGGATTCATACCCTCAATACCAAGTTTAAAAGTGTTACTTACCCCAAACTATTTAAATCACAACTCCAACAAGCGCTTTCCTCGTGGATTAGCTTCCGAACGACTCGAATCTAACCACAAACAACTTAATACAATCAATACAAGCTATAGAAATCGATTCCATACAATAAAGTTAAGTTCTTTAACTAAAGTCAAAAGTCAACCCCGATCCCACATCTCGAAATATGACAAAATTTATAAAATTCGAATACCCATTCTATAACGAGTTCAACCATACCAAAATAATCCAATTCCGACCTCAAATCACCTTTCAAATTCTGGAAATATAGTTTATGAAGTTTCTACAATTTTTCTCAAATTTTTCAACCCTAAACACTAATTAAATAATAAAAATAATTATAGATTCGTGTATATTAACCAAACTCGAGTTAGAATATCCTACCCCAATCAACTCCATGAAAGTCCCTTCAAGAATCGTATCAATCCGAGCTCCCAAAGTCCAAATGTGAAATAATATTCTAACCCTTGTTTTTGAAATTAAATAGTCTGCCCAGTTGTTCCTCTTCAAGATTGCGGAAAGTCCCTCGCAATCGTGAAGAACAAGAAAATGTTGCCCTCACGAATGACCTATGCGAACCTGATGCATAGAAACTCAATGTCACGACCCGGAATTCCGACCTTTGGGACCGTGATGGTGCCTAACATTTCACTTGCTAGGCAAGCCAATGTTAGAGAATAATTATTTGAATTTTCATTCAAATTCTACATATAAATTCAATTAAACCCAAATGAGATAAAATCAAGTGCGGAATAACAAAAAGCCCAACGTCTATTACAATGAGGATTTGAAGTCACAACTCACGAGCTTCTAGATTTTTACTACAAATAAAGTCTGAAAGAAATACAACTGTTTTGAAGGAAAAGAAACAGTGAAATGAGAAAGTAGAAGGGGACTTCAAGGTGTGCGGATGCCGGCAGATCTATCTCGAGTCTCCGTATAAGAAGATCCAACCTGCTCTAACTCATAGACAGATAGGGTCGGTGCTATAATTTGCACTATAAGTGTAGAGTGTAGGATGAGTACAACTGACTCCAAGTACTCGTACGTATCGAGCCTAACCTCGACGAAGTAGTGACGAGGCTATGACAAGACACCTACATAATAAACCTATGCAATTAACAATATATGTACAAGGTAACAACAAATAAAAGCTAGACAAGTAATATCGGAAGGGGGACATGCTAAGAGGGAAATACAAAATACGAGAATTACAGCGGAATAATAACTATAACAGTCAATATGCCTTTAACCAGTAAAACATTAAATGCAATGAAGAAAATTTCACGGCATCACCTTTCGTGCTTTTACTCTCACTAATAGTATAAACCAATAGAAACGACACAGCATTACCATTCGTGCCTTTACTCTCACTCACATTATAAATTAATAGAACCACACAGCATCACCCTTCGTGTATTAACTCTCATAACATGGTACGACATCACCCGTCGTGCATTAACCGTCATAATATGGCACAACATCACCCTTCGAGCATTAACTCCCACATATGACACGACATTGTCGTGCCCCCTTTTTCCTCCCCTTTTTGATAGGGAGAGGTCCAGGTTTCAACATTCACGGGGTGTGATGACTCATTTTCTTTAGAGAATTGGGTATTTTGAAGAGTCACCACCTAAAGGATTATGGTGCGTTAGGGCACCTAGAGCGATTAATTCTTGGGCTGGTTTGCATTACCAAAGATTAGGGTAAGGGCTAGAAATAACCTCGAGGGGAAGGTGTTAGTCACCCATCTTAGTCCACAACTGTATGTCTCGGCCAAACTTATATTCACAAATTAGTCCATTACAAGTAAGCAGTTGAATCAAATAGGTTGCACGTAAAGTACGTTAGAATAACTTGAGTAGTAAAATAAAGGTTTGAACAAGTTGTAAAACAAAGGTTTCAAATAAAGAAAGGATTTGGTAAAGGGGGTCCTAGGTTGGTTATCCTATATGATCACCCCACGCAATGTCTGGTAAACACTCCTCAATGAGGGGCTACACGTGACATTAACGCGTAGTCATCATATCCCATATCTACCCTTCCCATCCCTTTTTTGGTCATGCAAATCGAGTGTTTGGTCAATGATTCCTATTGCGTGCTGCTACCCTCCCTTCTTAATGGTCCTGGAGGGAGTTAGGAGCTCTACCTATAGGTGGTTCTAGACGTACCCCTAAGGTTTTAAAAGGCAAAAATTCTAAGGTGACAGTCAAAAGCATTTAGGTCTTTCACATATAATGGGAGCAATTAAGAGGCTCAGAGTTTCCTCCTCAAACAAACACATGTCGATGCCCCCTTTTTCCCTCCTAAAAGAAGGCGAAATCGGGTTTACGACATTATGGACAAAACAACTCTTATTCCCTTTTGAGGAATCGGGTTATGGAGTTTGAAGAGTCGCCACCTAATGATTATAGTGAATTAGGACACTTTAAAAGAAAAAGAAGAAGAGTTTGAAAGAAAAACCAGAGTTTGGGTAAGGGCTTGAGATTATCTCGAGGGGAAGGTGTTAGGCACCCCTCAAGATCCACTAGTGTGGTTCCCGACCGTACTTAGTTGTGACTTTAAGAAGAGTAGAAGTAACAGACAATGTTTGCACATAAGGAATACAAATAAGTTGAAAGTTTTGAAAGAAAATCGAGAAAAAAAAAGACATAAGTGGTTTCGGAAAGAAAAGATTGATTGAAGAAAACATTACTTTTAAGAATACATCACATAGTATAAATAAAGAAAAAGGTCCTAGGTTTAAATACAATATGGATCACCTTGGTGCAATACCCAACAATCATTCTCACACGAGATATTAGCGTACTGGTCATCATATCCATATTCTACCCTTCCCACCCCGTTAAGGTGTTAAAGCGCGTTTAGTCTCGTTTACTTATTGCATGCTAATACCCGTCCCGACCTATCAGTCCCGGGGTATTAGGACTTCTAATCCTAAGAGGGGAAAAAGGGATGGGGCCTTTATGGAGTTTAAAGGATAAAATTCTAGTTTCGACATTCAAAACAAATATCAAATAAAGGGATGAGTAAACAAGCAAACAAGGCTCAAATAAACCCCTTAAATCAGACAACACTTAGTTTAGCATGTCTTAGCATATACTGATTTGGTCTTAAGTTAAAAATTAAGCGGCGAGCGGACTGGTTCAAAACATATATTTAGACAGAAAGTCTGCATTAGGCAACTCAGATACAATTGTTAGAGATTAAGGCACTTAATTAAAACGAGTGGGATTACTGATTCTTTTGAAAAATAGACAGAAAAGTTTCGAAGAAAAGGAAAGCCGCAGATATAACAAAACGACGTAGAATAGTTCCCAGAAGACAGACCATTGAATTGCAGATTAGTAGAGAAAGAGCAATTTTAAACAAGTTTCAAAAGAGGCAGATTGTTTAAGGAGAAAACGAGTTCGAGCTGCAGAACTTATTAAAAAATGATAAAATACAGAAAAGTGATATGTAACTGAGTTGGAAATCGTTCATCGAACTACCAGAAAAGGCAGTAAGTTTCAGAAAGCATGCAAGTTTACCAGAAGATTAGGTTTTAGAAAGAGTTGCACTAATCTGAGAAGAGGCTCAATGGTTCGGAGAACCACTGGTTTTTTGTCCGTTAGTCAATGAAATCGTTACTGCTTTTAGACGAGTGAGGCAAGTTTGAAAAAATAACTTCCTATAGACATGATCTCTACGAGTCATTTGTTTTAAACCATGTTAACAAACTTGTAAATAGATGCTGATTTCATTAACCCTAAAAATTTGCCTAATATCGTGAACATGCACATTCCTATAGGCATGATATCTATATGAAAGATTGCAGATAGTTAAATATTGTCTCCTATAGGCATGATTTCTATGTGATTGGATTAGAAACATTAAAAAGAATTAAAACCCTAAAGCATGGTTTCTACCCTTTGATGCAGGAAAGTAAAATCCCTCCCACACCTTTTTACTAGATTCCCCGAGTTTGTACAAGTTATTACAGACCAAAAGAAAAGATAAAAATACATCAAAGACCAACAGCTGCATCTGAGGAACCTAATTCAATCTTAATGTCTAATAATATGTGATTAGCCAATTCCGAATCCAGATTTCCAAAGCCTTCTCTTATCCAAAGTGTTTCAGAGTTCCAAGGAATCTCAAGGATTCCCGGCATTGCTTACACCCAGGATACCATTTATTGTAACAGAATGGTGCAGTGTGGAATAGCGAACCCTTAGGCATCCAAGTTCAGAGGGAGCTCGAGGGTCCCAAAGCATGGGTTACCAAAGGGGGCAGAACTTAGAAACTAGGAATAAGTGCAAAGTGAGAGAGGGATTAAGGAGACATAGCAGAGGGTGGTCATACCCAGCCATGGGTATAGACTGGCACACCCCTAACCCTCTGCTTGGTCCAAGCAAATAACGAGCAGACTTTATAAGTCAAACTTGGGTCTGGATGGTGATTAGGATACTACCAGACCTAAGTTAAGGCTCAGCACATTAGGGGTAAAGGGAATGGGAACTGACTTGAGTAGAGGTTCAAGAGAACCTGATTCTAAGTCATGAGTGGCAATAATAGAATACCAACATGACTCAAAATTTCTCACACATAAGGAGGGGCTAGATGTAAAGGGACTTACATAGAAAAGCATATACAAAACCATCAGGGAAAGACAAGAGAGCATAACAGACAGAAGATGCAAGGACATAAAAGAAAGAGTAGAACATGCTATGATACAGTTACAGAACATAAACACATAGTGAGGGATGTGTAGAAGATGAGAATTAAACACATAGTTGGAGGGTATTATTTAAACCAGAAGGACATACCAGTTGCAATCTCAGTACAGCAAGACAAACAACAACAAATAAACAGCCAGAAAGTTAACAGGAGCAACTCAAAAACTTCAGCAAGCACTTGAGAATTCAAAGTAATTCAAGAATGTTTTCGCAGTAATGAGAAGAGGAGCAGGGTGCTCAGTAGAGAAAGCAGTAGTAGAGAAAAATCAGTAGTAGAGAAAGTAGTATATCTTTTTAAGACAGAGGTGTCTGTGTGTTTTTGAACTCCATTGTTCGTGTGTTTAAAGGAAAAATAGAAGGGTATTTATAGTTTAAAAACCAGGCAAGTAAGCAAGGCAAAGAATAATTCAGTATCAATTAGAATCAATCAGGAGAAGGGGATTCCTTTAATTAAGGAGTCCAAATTTGAACGGTAAAAGGGCAGAGTTTTATTTAAGGAAAGAAAATCAAGTAACACATTGGGCAATGAAGGGTAAATACATAAGGGAAGTTTAAAAATACACGGTTAGGTAAATAAGGTAAGAAGTAAATCAACTAGTACATAGTAAATCAAGGAATCAAGGATTCGAAATCAATAATGAACCAAGTCAGAAAAAGGTCCAAATTAGACAAAGAAAGAATCAAACAAGCTCACATAATGGTAGTCTGAAATCAATCCCCAAAATTAGGGTTATTTCGAGAGGGAAAGGTCTGACTATAAAGAGTGCATAGCTTTAAACATGCGAGGCTGGAATTAAACAAACAGAGTGGTCAAGCAATCAAGAGTAGAAGAACATAGCTAGAAGAGAGTGTCAGATAGCATAAGAGAAATCAGAAGGTCTTGCAAAGCTCAGCAAGAATCAGAGAACATGAGACGAACTTAGAAATTAGGGTTTTCAAAATCAAACTAGTTTAGACACAGGAAGCAAAATAACCTCACACAAGTGTTTTGAAAACCCCCAAAATCTAGGATTTCCTCCATAGATTAAATGTAAAGACGAAAGCGTAGAAAATCAGGCAAAGTAAACTCAGAAAATCCAAGGAACATAAACATTTCATGGAATCATAATGAAAGAAAACACAGTAAAAGAAATTACAAGGAAACGTT
The DNA here is from genome assembly GCF_000393655.2 of Nicotiana sylvestris. Taxonomy (NCBI): domain Eukaryota; kingdom Viridiplantae; phylum Streptophyta; class Magnoliopsida; order Solanales; family Solanaceae; genus Nicotiana; species Nicotiana sylvestris. Next base: position 130,092,755 of record NC_091059.1, on the reverse strand, counting down.
AGGAGGAAACATAGTAGAAGAAAACACATTGGAATCACAGTAGAAACACATAGGAGTTATAGTAGAACAAATACAGTAAGAGTAACACATAGGAATCACAGTAGAACAAGTAAATCAAAGAAAACCTAAGTCGGAGAAGATGAACAGTTTTTGAAAGCAAGGCTTTGAGAGGGACTTAAGAAATTGTTTGAAAACCCTAAAATAAACACGGATCTGGAGCAGATCTAGAGAAAATAGGAAAACCTCGAAAGGCTAGGGTTTCAGAAGAACCCTAGAAGTGAGAAAGGCCTGGAAAAGGGTCTGCTTTGAGTCGAATGAGTCAGGGATGGACTCATAGGGCTAGGATACGTCGGAGCCAAACCGGAGATGGTCGCAGAACTCGAATCGGCGGAGGTCTGAGTATGAGCCTTCAAGGTCAGACCTTCAATCTTCAAGTAACAGGGGTATAAGGACACATGGAGGTGAGTATAGGTTACTCGAGGCTTGGGGTTCCATTGATTCCGATGAAACAAGGTGGAAACCGGCGAGATGGGGGCTAGGGTTTCGGAGGGGGTTAGACAGGATTTAGGAGATGAAGGGATTTAGGGCGGCTGTTTTTGAGAGAATGAACTAGGGTTAGGGGTGTTGTGAAATTTAAAAAAGGTAAGGATAGTTTGTGGTCGTCGATCACAGAGATCAACGACCTGGATAAAAAGAAATCCGGGCGGGTTTATGTAATGGGTTAGGGGCCGGGTAAAAAATGGAATTGGGTCGTCGATTTGGGATGGATTTGGCGTCAGAATTGGGATTCCCAAATAGGCTATAATTGAAAGTAATTGAGGCCATAATTGAAATAGCTAGTTTTCCCTTTTGATTTTATAAAAATAGTGAAAGATGTTTAAAATCAAATTAAAAACACTAAGTTAATAAATAATATGTAATATTAATTTTAAAAATATTGGGATTGATTTTGTAATAAAATGCTATCAAATCTGAAAGTGGGCTAAAATTGCAATTATATGCAATTTAGTTGAAAAATATCAAATGGACTTGGAAAAAATATGCAAAAATCATGCCGACTATATTTTGATGTAAATATGAGAATGAAATAAATTATTCTCCAAAATGGCAAGCTTTGGGAATAATTATGGGATTTTATGGTGTAAAAATAGGCCATAAATTGGTTTAAAATCGTTAAAAATGCCAAAACCCTTTGGGGTGCTTATTTATGCACATATTTGAAAATATGTAGGGAAAAATTGGGTATCAACAACACATAAGCAGCATGACTCAAGCACAGTTAAGGTCTTTTATTAGTCAATGTCCTAAAGCAGGATATCTAAGTAAATATGAAGAAACAGACAAACCCCTTTTTAGATTCAGAAGTTACACCTTAGTAGTTGCCCAGGGACTCTTTTTAAAAAACCTATTAGGATCAGAAAACATTAAGCGATGGAGACAGTTTCAGAGAATGCAGTTTTGAAAATGCCCTAAAGGCTTACCTAGACGTGAAGTACTGATGTCTATATTAATGCAGAAACAAACAGATTTTGAAATAGACTCCTTTAATATCTATAGGCATGATATATAATGAGATTGAGGCAGTTTGAAAGAACTTGTTTTAGAAAATGCTTAATACTTAATAAGACCAATTTATAAATGAACTAGGCGTAATGAAGTTGATTTATTAGACTAAATTAGATTAACAGATAGAATTGCGAGTAGAGCTCCCTATAGGCATGATATCTAGGCGTAATACTAATTTTAACGATTTGCAGGTATGGCAACATACATAAACTTGTTATAATTGAATCTGGATTAGGTCTTATAGGCATGGCATCTATTATTAAACTAATTTTAATACATGATTGTTTAGAACCTATGAGCATAGTTTCTAGACATGACAGAATGTAAAACCTTATATACATGGTTTCTACTTGATGAACAAACAAACTTAAAAGTATAACCCTATTGACATGATTTCTATTAGACAAAGTGATCAGATTAAAAATTAAAGTCCTATGAGCATGTTTTCTATTTAGTAGATCAAACGACTTTAAAGGTAAGGTCCTAGGGGCATGATTTCTACCTGTATTACCCCAAAAAGTATGCAACTACCCACCCTTTTTACTAAATACCCCCAATATTTGTTTACAAATTATTACAGGCCAATGAATGAATTATATAAGTAAAAAATATAAAATCAAGAAGCTATTGTATAGGGAGCCTTCAATTAGGCCTAGATTTGCCAAAGCCTCCAATGGCCTCATATGCCTCAGTTCCATAGACAAATTAGAGTCTAGGTGCATCAAAGTTCCCCAAGGATCTCAAGGATCCCGGGCAGTGCTTAGACCAAGACTTTGCAACCAAGAAGTGAACAAGTGCAGTGTGGAAAGGTCAGCCTCAACATGCTAGAGTTCAGAGGGTTTTCAAAAAGATCTCAAGGCAGTACACATATTAGAGGGGGCAGAACTTATTGACTAAGAGTAGAGTGAAAAGTGATGGACACCAGTTGAAAAGGTTTTAGTAAGAAATGGTATTTAACAAAAGCTTTTTTGAAAGTAATTTAGTAAAGTAACAGAGATTGTTGAAAAGATATTGGAGTAATTAACAAAGTCCAAACACATTAGGATAGGTTCATACACAACTAGTTCACAGAACCAAGTAAATTCAATAGTCACAAACAGGGGCCAAGGACTTTGGGACACATAGAACATTTGACTGCAAACACATAGCCCAAAAAAGGTCTATGACTGGTTTAGACATGCTCAGAAACAGCTGACATTGGCATAGTCACAAAACTAGACATAAAGAACACAACCACATAGAGGGGTGATAGAGATTTGGGGATTCATGGGATATAGGATGGTAAGTACGCAACACGTAAGAGAAAATTGGTAAGACATGATCAGAAACACACATAAAGGGGAATATATTGATCTAAAGGAAGGGGAAGGCATAACAACATGCTGATAATGTAACTCTTGACTACAAGTTTCACAATAGAATCACAAATAGAAGCAAACCAGAAACAAGAGGAACTGAAACAATAAGAGAATCATGTTGTTGTTGAAACTTTGAATTGAAACTAGGACATACCAGTGAAGAGGAGAGTAAGCAGAATGAAAGAACAAGAGAGCAGAAATGGTTAGCCTTGGCAAGCAGCTGACTAACTTAGAATAGTAGCAAGTAGCACAAGAGAGAGAAAAGAGATTTTTTTTAGTATGAGAAATAGTTTTTAACCCAAGAGTTCTTGTCTTGTGCTAATGAAAGACTAGAGTATTTATAGTTTTAACATATGTAGTAAATAAGGTAAGAATCATAGTAGCATGGTAATTAAGGAACTCAAAATCAGTCAGTCAAAAAATCAAGGCAAGTACTCCCTTGAGTTAAAGGAATTAATTCAAACGGTAAGAACCAGCAGCATATAAGGCAAGAAAAATCAGTACATGACTAATAAGGAAAGAATCAAAGTTTAGTAAGCATAGGGTAGTCAATTGGGACTAAGTTCAAAAAACTCCAGTTAAGGAAATGCTTCAGTAAAAATAAAGTATCACATCAAATAAGGTAGGGGGATCAGTCAATTTAAACAGACGAGGTAGAATTTTAGGGTTTTGAAAGAAAATCTTTCAATCAAACCATCAAATAAGGAAATTAGAATCAATCAAGAGGGAGTTATTATTATATACTTTAATATATAAATAGAGAAGAACAAACAGATGTAGCAAATAAGCAAGGTCAGCAATATCGACAGAAAGAGGCAAGCCTTGAACAATCAAGATGAATACAATCACATAGAGGTGATATAAGTAGGCTAAGGACTCAGTAAAACCTATTCGAAGCATGGTAACCACAGAAACTTAACAAGAATCAAGTAGTCATGCTAACACACAGAACCAAAACAAAGAAGATCTAAAAAATTACGGCTTTTAACATAGGCGAGTTGAAAAGCAGTAAGAACATAGAATCAGTCAAGATATGCAAGGATAGAAGTTTCGAACATAAAGAATCAGTTTAAACAAAGTGTAGAAGAAGTTCCGAAAAAATCTTAATTTTTAAAAGAAAGTAAAGTTGAAGATTTTTCAAAAGAGGTTGTAGAACATAGAAGGAACAGGCTTGAATCATTTAAAAATGGCTCATATCTAAGAGATACAAACGAAAATTAGGGTTTCAAAGGAAACCCAAGTAGAGATAGAAGAACCTACTTAGAACTTCATAGATCGTAACAAATATAGTGTGATTTTGCCCAAAATCACACCGGAAAAACCATGAACAACCAAAACAGCAACCCTAGATAGAAGTCGGCATGACCCAGGGCCCTTAAAGGCCTCAGAGATGATTAGCAAGGTAGGAGGAACCATTGGAGGCTTGGGGTTGAAAGTTGGTCACCGGAGAAGGAGGTGACGGTTGAAGAGGGATTAGGGTTAGGTTGAGAGAAGAGAGGAGACCAGAGGATTCAGGGTTTGGAAATGATTAGGGTTAGGGGGTCGTTTGGAATTAAAAAGGAAAGAACAAATGAGGGACATTGATCTTTTAGATCAACGGCCAGAATCTGATGGGTTTTGGGTCGGGTAGGAAGAGTTTGGGGCCTGGGTTAGGTTATTTAATAGGAAATTGGGCTGTGGTTGGGTTCAATATAGGCTGCAATTGAAATGCCAAATCCGTCTATAATTTAAATAGCCACTTTTTCCCATTTAATTTTTAATAAATAATAAGTAATTTCTGAAAAATATTTTAATGTGCAAATATGATTTAAAATATATCATTATCATTTTAAAAATATAGGGATAAATTTTACACACATGAAATGTAATTATACATTAAAAGGCCTAATATTGCAATTATATGCAATTTATCTTGAAAAATACCTAATGCAATTATAAAAAATTCATAAAAATATATCAACTATATTTTGGCATACGTATAGAGATTAAATGAATAAATCATCATAACAATATTTTTGGAAATAATTATTGGAGTTTTTATGAATAAAAGGGGAGAAAATAAATTAATTTAAACCCTTGAAATTATGGAAAAAATTATAAAAACCTTGTGCATGCTTAATTATACATATATATGCTAATTTCAAGGTATTTATGCATATTTAAAAATATATAGGAAACAATTGGGTATCAACAACTGCCCCTCTTTACCATGGAAGGATGAAAGAGTTTTCGGGTAAAGAAATGATGGCCAATTTTGATCGGATGGGATGTTTTGAAAGATAGAGGCCGAACTCTGGTTTTCGATTTGCCTACATATCCGTGGTTTTACAGGAATCAGGCCATGTGTAGTTCTGGATTCACCCGTGGAGTATGCTGATGAAATTATTGCAAGAACGGACACGAGATGTGAAAGCGGCTACGATGAATGGTTAAGGCTCGGGACAGTTAGATGGGACTGGAGTGAGATCGTTTCTGCTAGGATAGCGGTTGCTTACTGGTTACCTGCAGATAAAAGATGCTACAAACGTATTTGCAAAAATTTAAACATGATGCAAATTCCATTTGGACCATGAAGGTTGTATTCGGATGGTTAAAGATGACGTCCTTGGACCATGACTTCCTGGGCCATGAGTTGTTTAGTGAGGGATTCACAGGCCATGAAATGGTGTTCTCGAGCCATGAAAATGGTTCCTCCATACCATGACGCCTTTTAATAATGATATGCAAGTTCGAGAGATCCTCAGGCCATGGCATGGTGTCTTCCGGCTATGAGAATGATGCCTTTAGACTATGACGCCTTCGGATAGATTGGCGATGTTTCATCCAATGATATGCAATAATGTGATGTAACAAGACAAGGCTTAGTCTTGTGAATTGGAGGGCAGAGCTTATCCCGATTGAAAAGCAAGTGGATAGTGTAAGCACGTGATTTTTTCTTCACGGACAATCGCTCCAAAAGAAAACAAAAATAGCGACAAATGACTCCGCTGTACAATTCTTTCGATTTTTTCGTGGCATGTGTTGTTTAGTCATTTGTGGTTCGGTCCATGTTGCATATGATCTTATCAATCAAAATACAAAGTATATCTGTCATGGCAATCAAACCGTAATTCGGTCATTGAAAGAAAATTCAAAAAATATATATATGTGCATCGTCCGTTCTAGGTGGTGATTTAACTTACTTAAATATTTTGTAATAATTGTGTTAAAATGTTACATTGTTGTTTGTTTTAATTTCATTGTTTTATTATTATTATTTTCATTTTTTGTTTAAAAATAGAAAACAAAAGAAAAGAGTGAATGAGAATCAGTTTGGGCCCAAGAAATAAAACAAAAATAGGCCCAAACCAGCACACAAGTCCGGTCCAAACCAGGCCTGCCCAGGCACCCCCCAAAACGACGCCGCATCAGGCGTCTGATCTGAGCCGTTCAACCACACTAATCCAACGGTCCACCTCAGCACCCGCAACCCGACCTGTTTAGCCGGTCCAACCCAACCCATCACTTAAACCCAAACGAACCCGTTTTAATGCAAAACGACCACATCTCACCCCTCACCATCAGATCCCAGCCGTTGAGATCAGATGATCTAATGGCCTGGATCTAATCCTATACGCCGTATATAAGCCTTCCCTCACACCCCACGCCCCTATCCGAACCCCACCTTTCCCCATCTTCTTCACCAAGCCCTGAAACCCCCCGAAACCCTAGCAGCCGCCCTAGTTTCCCTTTCACCAGAACCCGGCGGCATGAACGCCGGTGACCACCTCCTGAACACCCTAAGACCCGCTCACTCTCCTGAACATGGATCTATTACCCCTAGCCTCGAATCCCCTTCCTTCATCTCGAATCTTAATTTTAAGATTCGAGTCGAACCCGGACCTATGCCAAACCTCACCATCTTCATACCAGACAATCCCCTGACCCCCCTCGTGACCAAACCAGGCTTGGTTTGGTCCGAATCTACCCACAACTCTTAGAATCTCAAATCTGAGAATCCAAAACCTAGAACATGAATAGCCTTGGAAACCGGCCAGTCTTAACAAGGTTTGAGGTCTAATAGACCTTAATCAAGGTGTTCTCATGTGAGAACACCCTGATTAAAGTTTGTTCGGCCTCAAGGGGTCAAAATTGAGTCAGATTTGGTTCAATTTTGTTTGGACATTTTCCGGTAAGTTTTTCTTGTCCTTTTTGTTTTATTCAACTACTAATTAAGTTGTCAGCATGTTTCGTTGTGTTTGTTTGTTATTTGTTGTTATTTTTCATCCGGATTTCTTCCATCTCTGTTAAAAAACCTTTTATTTGGTCAGTTGATTTTCTGTTTGTTCTGAATGTATTCTGTGGTATACATGATCGTCAATTAGATTAGTCGTCAAATGAGTTAATTCATATAGGTTCCCAGTTGATTGAACAAAGTTGTCTGAAGTCATTCGGGACTCTGTACGTGTTGTTTATATGAACGATTGATTGTTATGTGTTACGATTAATATAGTCGAGTCGATGTATGTCGTCAATTAGTTTCAGTCATTAATGGTAACAACTTGATTCGTGTTGTTTATTTCTGCTGTGATCGCATTTGAATCCCATTAGGAACTGAATTGTATTGCCTATTGGTTTTGTTCAATTTGAATTAAAGAACATCTAGGGGGTAGGTTATAATGGCAGTTCAGACTTTGAGCTTAAATGGATGCCATGTTCACTTAGTTCAGATTGTGGGCAGCATGCGTATGGTCAGCTGTTTTGGATTAAAATAGTCTGACAGCACATGCTGTCAGATTATATTCTTGCTGCCCATGGCCTATTTTAGTTTAATAAATATTAAAAGGGGGCTGTCAGGGATCTCATGGGAGTTTGGTTATTTAAAATAACTGAGTGGAAAAACAACGGGGGAGGGGGAATTTTGAGTTGTCACACAGCCTGTAAAGTGCTGAATTCAGGCTATAAAAGAGGCAGACCTTCCATTTAGAAAGGGATTCTTTTGGAGCCTAAAAGAGGAGGTTCTTCTGGAAAAAAAACTTAGTCTTGAGAGAGGTCTTGTGAGTTAAAGGAAACTGAAAAAATATAAGGAAATTTCCAGAAACACTGTAACCAAACACTGTCTGAAAACTACAGAAGAATTCATATTGGTCAAGCTGTCTTGGCCAAGTTCTGTTGTTTGCCCTGATTGAGCTGCTTGTGATTGTTGAACTGCTGGTGTTGCTGCATCGAATACTCTGTTATTTCTGTTGTTTCACTACTCTTTTCTGGGATTACTTGTTTGGTGCTCGACCATCTGTTGGTTTTCTTTGTTCTGGAAACTGTTGCTGGTTGTCTGTGGACTGTGGAAAACACTTGTGGTTGTTGGTTTGTTGCTGTGTTGTTGCTGTGTATCTGCTGTTGCTGTGTTTATTGCATACTGCCCAGCTGATCATTCCTTTCTTCTTTTGTCCTCTATACCAGGTACACAACCAATACACTGTCAAATGTAATTGGAAAATTGAGCATGAATACAAAAAGAAAAGACCTGAAGTTGACTTTCATACATAGATTGTTACATTAGATATCATGTACTGTATAATAATTTTCATTCCTGTGTTGACAATAGAAGTAGCCTGTATGCCCAGTGTATATCAATATAGATTAGCTGAATGATAGTTTATATATGTATGCTGATAGGTGAAAATATTCCCAATGAAATAGGTTGTATCTTAGACTTAGTTTTACTTTGTAGTATGTCCTTTAATGTAGGCCAAGCATGAAAATCGTACTCTACTAGTTAAGTTCTTTCCTTTCTGATAAACTACTTCATATAACTGGTAAACCATGTTTTAAGACAAAGAACACGGAGACTGCAATCTCAACCTCACGAAGGTCGAGCCCAGGTCGAAACAGACCAAGCAGGCCTGCATCGAACAAACAATGGCCCAGGTCTGGTCCATCACGCATGGGCTGGATTTGGGCCCTTAATTTTTGCTCGACCGACTGTGTACGTGGCCGTGCTTCTGATTTTGTGCAAGCACTCGGAATTCTGTATAGATAACTTGCAAGCATGTAATTAACTAGGGCTATCTACTGTTTTCAATTAGTAGAGACAAACGCAACAAGAAACGTAGTTGCTATAGGATATCCTTTTAAAATAAGGACGAGATGAGCCTCGACAAAAAATAAAGAAAAACGCACAAATTGCGGGGCCCTTGTTAAATATATATATGTTGAAGCATTCAGTCCCTAAGGTGGGTCGTTTAGCAAATCTCACGACCCTCCCGGAATAATAACGCGATAGCCTCTTTAAGCGCGTATTTAATAATTTTACCTTCTTAAATTCGGGTGCGCATTTATGTGACCCAAATCCAAATCTCGACGGATTTGAAATGTGTTTCTAATCACGGGTACATTGATTGTGACGTGGTTCGAGATGCATGTCCATGACGTCGCAAATTCCTTTTAAAAATAGAACGAGACGAGCCTCGACAAACAAAATGTACAAAGCTGCGGGGCCCTCTAGATGTATGTATATATTAAAGTATTTAGAATTCGGGATATGCCGTTTAACGAATTTTTACGACTTTCCCCAAAATAACAAGACGCTAGTTGCTTTAGGCGCGCCTTTAACAATTTATTTTCCTTAATTCGGGTGCACATTTATGTGACCCAAATCCAAATCTCAACCGAGTCGAGATATATCGATAACCACGGGTACATTGATGTAACGTGGTTCGAGATATGTTTTCACGACGTTGCAATTCTCGTAAAAATAATAATAATGACAAAAGCGGTTAAAAGATAAAATTTGCACATGGTTCATAATTGTATTTAAAATCAGATAAATAAGCCGAATATAACAGTTGAGCGACCGTGCTAGAACCACGGAACTCGGGAATGCCTAACACCTTCTCCCGGGTTAACAGAATTCCTTATCCGGATTTCTGGTACGCAGACTGTAATATAGAGTCATTCTTTTCCTAGATTCGGGATTAAAATTGGTGACTTGGGACACCCTAAATCTCCCAAGTGGCGACTCTGAAATAATTAAACCAATCCCGTCTCGATTGTCCTTTAATTGGAAAAACTCCCTTGCACCCTCGCGGGTGCGTAAAAAGGAGGTGTGACAGCTCTGGCGACTCTGCTGGGGAACTAAAGTACCCAGAACCACTGGTTCAGGGTTCAAGAATTCGAGCTTAAAATAACTGTTATAGTTGGCTTTATTTTTTATCTGATTTTTACATGATATATGCTTAATGTGCTAAATGATGCTTTTACCGCTTTAATATTATCTGAATTGTGTATATAAAACTGCTGCGAAACCCTTCTTCTTTCTGAGTCTTCTAAATTTATGGTGTACACGTGCGCGTGACCCACCTTCCTGTTTGAAGTCATACCAAATAAGACAAAGTTAGGACAAGTAACTAGGCCGGGTAGACTTTTGTGCTCTCGGTACGTTGCCCCCGCTTCGGCTCAAACTGTCCGTTTGAGTAAGCCAGGTTTAGAACAATACACCTCAGGTTTTTACCTAGAATAACTCAGCCATGTACCGGATCCCTAGTAGAAACGTCTATTTGCATCATGTACATCTGACCTTGGAGACTCAACACAGGGGTTGGGTCTGTCTAGGACAGGTGAACCCGAAATAAAAAGACCATCCTGATGCATCCTACTTGCTACCTGTGCATTCATTTGCCTCGAACATGCTTGTTGACCGGCTTAAATGAAATCATGGTGAGAACTGAGGAATAAAATGGGTTGTTTTTAAAAAAAAATAAAAATAAAAAATAAATAAAAATAAAAAAAGAAAATATAGTTTCAAATCTTGAAATAAAGGTATTTAATCTTGAAAGGTATTTAATCTTGAAAATAGTTTGAAAAATTCCCAAAATAGTTCTAAATCTTGAAAATAGTTTTAACTGAAAATGATTAGAGTATATTTTCAAAATGAGTCTTGACTTTATTAAATTAAATTTCAGATACAAAATGAGCACCACACAAAACCCCTCATCCACAAATACAGAAGAGTTTCTATTCCAGCTTCAAATGTGGTGGTGTGAATTAGGCGAAGATGGTCAAAAGTGGGTCATCAAGCATTTGGGAAATCTCCCGGATATTATGAAAGTTAAACCCCGTGATGATCTGATTGCGGCATTAGTAACTTTTTGGGACCCTGTTCACAATGTCTTTCGTTTCTCTGACTTCGAGCTCACTCCTACATTAGAGGAGGTAGCTGGATATGTTAGTTTTGACGGAAGTTTAAGGAATCAAAGCCTGATATTCACAAAGGCTCCCTCGGTACATCGATTCTTCGGTCTTCTGAACATCAGCAGTCAAATCAGGAAAAGCAATGTCATCAATGGATGTTGTTCTTTCAACTTTTTGTATTCAAGGTTCGGAAAGTCAGATGGGTTCGAAATTCATGAGAAAGGCCTTACTAACAAGCAAGACAAAGACGCATGGCAGGTTCACCGTCGCTTCGCCTTCATGGTGGCTTTTCTAGGAATCATGGTCTTCCCAAACAAAGAGCGAACAATCGATATTCGCACCGCAAAGGTTGTGCAAATCCTCACCACCAAAGAAAACCACACCCTTGTCCCCATCATTCTCTCAGACATTTATCGGGCTTTAACTTTATGTAAGGCAGGAGCGAAAGTCTTCGAAGGATGCAAAATTTTGTTGCAAATGTGGGTGATGGAACATCTCCAACAACAGCCCAAGATCATACAGTATGGGCCAAGCAACGATAATTGCATCGAGGGTTATGAGGAAAGAGTAAAAAATTATCAGGTTCCAGAAGGGACAGAAGCATGGGTATCTCATCTAAGGACTTTAACGGCAAATCAAATTGAATGGACTTTGGGATGGCTCCCGATGAGGGAAGTGATACACATGTCAACCTCAAATAGTTATCTGCTACTATTGGGATTGAGAAGCATCCAGCCGTATGCGCCATTGAGAGTCCTAAGACAACTAGGGAGATATCAAGTAGTTCCTGATGATGAAGATTTGAGTACGCAAGAAATCGAATTGCACCCAGAAGCCACTATTCCTGAGGCTCTACTCCAGTAGATGTGGAATGGATGTCGATACTTGAAAAGTGATACTCAAGTCCCAGACACATCAAAGGGTGAGATAAATCCTGGATATGCAAGGTGGTTCGAGAAACGATCTCGCGTGGATGATGTACCAGAACCTGAGCTAAGAAGGCCAACCAAAAGACCCCATATTCAAAGCTTTAATGATAAAATCCAAGAGCGGTTGATCTGGGGAGAAAAAGAAAAGGGGTACAAAGCAAATATCCATGCCCTAAAGGAAAATCTAAGGAACCTCAGTCTGGAGAAAGATTTGCAAGCACAAGAAGCTGAAGGCGAGAAGAAAAGTCTAGCCTGTGAGAATGAAAGTCTTCATGCTCGATTTCTGAGAATGAAAAAGGCTTCTGAAACGCCAATGAGGAATTGGAAGGATCAAAAAACTATCGCCAATCTTTTTGAAAGAATGCAAGATTATGATTCCGTTCTTGCTGCAAATGAAAGGGCGTTGAGCAAAGCAAAAGAAAGGATCCAACAATTAAACGAAGAAGCCAGATTTGATAAGGAACGCCAAGATAGGCAATCCGAGAAAGACAAGGCACAATTCAAAAAGGAAAAAGACCATTGGATACGATCAGAAGACCAACTTCGTGCACAACTAGAAGAGGCAAGAAGGTACAGAGAGCATCAACAAGCAGACATTGACAAAGAAAGAGTGCAGGTGAGACTAGAGCAGGCCAGACTCCGAGCTCTACTAGAGTCAGCCCTAGATCGTGAAGACCGTATCAGAGATATAGCCACCACTCGCCAGAAGCAATTGCAGAATCAAGGCCAACATCTCAAAGATTTCAGGGCACAGATCCACGACCTGGCGGTCTACACCTCTCAAAGTTATGTAAATTGCCAAGGAATGGATTATGAAAGGTTTACAGAGCATGCACCCACTTTTGCCCGTCATCTAGCAGTGGAGTTGGAAAGGATGTATCGTACGTTGGGAGGTCATCCAGGTCAAGCCCCGCCTTGAGCAAAAGATCTAATAATTTACAACACAAGTGGAAAGTGGGGCACGTTGTGAGATTTTAAGAATTGTATCTTTTTATTTCGATTTAAATGTGTGTATTTCAAGACATTTTTTTACAAAGTTTTCAAATGTAATGTTTGTTCATTTTTTTATAAATGAAAATGTTAGCCTCATGGCAGAACTACGCCTGGTCTGATTCGCGCGGGGACGTGATACATAGGCAATCCCCATAAGATTCGACCGCTTTAATAAAGAAAGAAAAGAAAAAACAAAAATAACAATAAAAGGACAAATGAGCAAGCCGGGATGACGCATGTTGTTCGAAGCAAAGCATGTAGAAACGGTTAACTGCCTAGGAGCATGTCATCCTTTATGTGTTATGATCAACTCTAACGCTAACAAAGTTTGTTGTTGTCTGATCCAGACAAGTTAGTTGTTAAAGAACTCTGGCAACACACTCCTATCAAACCAGATCCAAAGGACCGATAGCAACAAGCATGACTACTTCAGAGAATAGTAATGAGGAAGAGAGGCCGATGAGCCAGTTGTTAAAAGAAGCGATGGAAAAGATTGAAAGGATGGGACTAGAGATGAATGCAATGCAGCTAGCCATAGCCAAAACACAGAAGAGCCCTGAAACACTGGGACACATGCCAGAATACCCTCACTCCGGCCCTTCCACAAGCCGCCCAAATCCCCTTTATCATCAAGAAAAAGCCCTCATGATTCCCAAGCTCCACCACCCCATCAACCTCTCCCAACACCCAATATTCCCATTTTTGTGGGACCAACATCATCCCCTTTGCAAAGAACGACCAGTGAGCCATTGTTTCAGGCTCACGATACATAATACTATCCCCCCGAGCCTACGTTTCATGCTCCCGAGCCACAGACTTACAATCCACATTTGGAAGTGCCGGCAGAGATTGAGAAGCCGGCTAAGGCCCCTGAACAGGATGAAGTATTGAGAAAGTTCAAAAGCCTGGAGCAGTCCTTCAGGAACTTGCACGGGCTGGGCAATCAAGTCAGCGTAGCATACAAAGATCTGTGCCCTTTCCCAGACGTCCAACTCCCGGCTGGGTTCAAGATGCCTAAGTTTGATTTATATGAAGGGCACGGTGATCCCATGGCACATTTGCGGGGATTCTGTAGCAAAATGAGAGGGGCAGGCGGCAAGGATGAGCTGCTGATAGCTTATTTCGGCCAAAGTCTGAGCGGATCTGCACTAGAATGGTATACCAGGCAGGATTCCAGCAGGTGGTACACGTGGGATGATCTGGCGCAGGCTTTTGCAGGTCATTTCCAGTACAATCTCGAGATAGTCCCTGACCGTCTCACATTATTGAGAACTGGGAAGAAACCCGGGGAAAGCTTTCGCGAGTTCGGATTCCGTTGGAGAGAACAAGCAGCTAGAGTCGATCCTCCCATGAGAGAGGGAGAGATGGTGGACTATTTCTTACAAACATTGGATCCAACCTACTTTGGCCACTTGGTGACAACAGTTGGAAAATCTTTCAACGAGGTGGTCAAGATAGGGGTCATGATAGAAGAGGGTCTGAGGTCTGACAAAATCTTGAACTATTCGGCACTCAAGGCCACAACCCAGGCTATTCAAAGCGGCACGGGAGGTGCGCTGAGAAGAAAGAAAGAAGAGGTTGCCACGATCGAGGCAGGCAGTTGGTCCAGGGCTGGCCGGCCACACTACAACCAACCCAGTCCTCACAGGTCAAACTACCCATACAACCCACCACAAAATTTCTATCCACCTCGAGAACCACATTGTTCCGTACACCAGGCCCAAGCATACACTCAGCCTCCGGTTCGCCAGCAATGGCGTGCGCTGGCTCCCCAGAACATATATGCACCACCACAAAACATCTACCCTCCACCGAGGGCGTATATAAACCCTTCTGGGGCAGGCTTTCGGGGAAATCCAGATGCTAGGAATGACAGGTTGCGGAAACAGAGAACTTTCACGGAGTTGGGAGAAACCTACACCGCTTTGTTCCACAAGCTGAGGCAATTGGGTTTGGTTAGTCCTGTCCAGACTCGAGAACCAAATCCCCCACCTCAGAATTTGGATCGATCAATAAGTTGTGAATACTGCTCAGGGATGCTCGGGCATGACACCGAGAAGTGTTGGAAGTTAAGGCATGCCATACAGGATCTTATCGACACCAATAAGATCGAGGTCCAGACACCAGAAGCTCCTAACATCAACCAAAACCCACTGCCAGCGCACCACGAAACTCACATGATTGAGTTGGTGTGTGAGGGAGGAGAATTGAGAAAACCCTCACAAACAGTGATGATGATCCAAGCCGCCCCGAAAGAAGTCTCAACCAGTGGAGGAACGAGTGTACAGTCGCAGGGAGAAGGCGTCAAGCCGGTAGTGATATTGGGAAAGAGCCCGTCCGCCATAACAAGCAAACCCGAGCCAAGCAAGTTGGTAATACCAGGGATCCCGCCCACACCGGCGGTCGTGTTGAAAGGGGTATGTAGAGAACGGGTGACCATAAAGCCTGTGGTCCAGCTGCCGATGATTGACAGCAGGGCTGTGCCTTGGAAATATGAAAAGGCGGTGGTGATGTACAAAGGAAAACAGGTGGAAGAAGTCAGTTGTGAAGCGCAAGGGCTGACTCGATCAGGTCGATGTTTTGCTCCGGTGGAGCTAAGAAGAACCAACCCAGTTGCAACCAAGAAACCTGTGTCCGAAGAAGAGGCTGAGGAGTTCCTGAGGAAGATGAAAGTGCAGGACTACTCCGTGGTCGAACAGCTGAGAAAAACACCGGCCCAGATCTCGTTGCTGTCATTACTGATCCATTCTGAGGAGCATCGACGGGCTTTGATGAAGATATTGAACGAAGCTCATGTACCCAATGAGATTTCTGTAAACCACCTGGAAACCATTGCCAACAAGATTTTCGAGGTGAACAGGGTAACGTTCTCAGATGATGATCTGCCGATGAAAGGTACGGAGCATAATAAAGCTTTGTACCTAGCTGTCAAATGTGAAGACTCGGTGGTAACTCGAGTACTGGTGGATAACGGCTCAAGTGCCAATATTTTCCCACTATCTACCCTGAATCAACTAAAGATCGACCACGGAAGGATCCACAAGAACAGTATCTGTGTCCGAGGGTTCGACGGAAACGGAACAGCCACTGTGGGGGATGTTGTACTTGAACTGACCATCGGTCCAGTCCTGTTTACCATGGAATTCCAGGTGTTAGACGCCACAGTATCTTACAACCTGCTGTTAGGACGACCATGGATTCATGCAGCCAAGGCGGTGCCCTCCACCCTACATCAGATGGTGAAGTTCGAGTGGGAAAGACAAGAGGTCGTGTTACACGGCGAGGATACAACGTGCACCATGGGCGGAGCCATTGTACCTTTCATAGAGACCGCTGATGACAAAGGTCCTTGGGTCTACCAGATTTTCGATACAGGGTCGGCCAACAAAATTTCTGAAGGAGAAATCATCCCGCACCCTAAGGTAGCTGCCGCAACAGTCATGATGGTCTCAGAAATGCTAGGTAATGGATTTGTGCCAGGAAAAGGCCTGGGAGTCGAGCTTCAAGGGATTGTACAACCTGTCTCCCTTCCTAAAAATCTGGAAACTTTCGGATTGGGGTTCAAACCAACCGCAGCAGATAGGAAGCAAGCGCGAAAAATGAAGAAGAGGGTCTGGTTTCTGTCTAAGCCGGTGCCACGTCTCTCAAGGTCTTTTGTTAAAGCAAGTGCCAAGGGGTCACCGGTCTCAAAGATTCTTGGACCATTGATCGGTATAAATGAGGACCTGAGTCAGAGTTTTGAGAGGCTATTCGCGGATGTCAGTATGGTAGAAGCTGGAGAAGGTTCCAACAGAGCAGAGATACAGTTTGTGGGGCCTGAGGCCAAAACCAACAATTGGACTGTTACTCCTCTTTCGGTCCGAGGGGAGTCTTGGTAGTAGGCTTTGATTTATGTTTTGTTTGTTTGTTTTGTTCAGGATTTTTCCAGGGTGTAATCCAAATTTTACATTTGTCTTGTAAAAGTGTGAACCCTTTTATCCCGCAAGTTTAATAAAGTTCTCTCTTTTTGTCCTATTTTAATTTTTGTTTTGTTCTTTTTCTTTCTGAACAGTTCTCTTTTTACTGGTTCTAATGACATGGCATGCACAGCGGATCTTCGACCTAGTCTAATAAATCAATCTGAATCCGACTCAATGATGCAAGAGGACGTTTGTGACAATGAATCTGAATGTGACGAAGGTGAAGCCTTCGAAGGGATAAACCGAGAACTGTACCAATTTGAGGAAAAACCCAAACCCAACCTAAATGACACTGAGGCTGTGAATCTAGGAGACGCTGATAACGTCCAAGAAACCAAAATTAGCATCCACATTGAGCCGAATGTCAGGGAAGAATTGATCAAAACCCTCACGGAATTCAAGGATGTTTTTGCATGGTCATATGATGATATGCCTGGATTAAGCACCAATTTAGTGGTTCACAAACTGCCCACTGACCCGGCATACCCTCCGGTCAAGCAAAAACTAAGGAAATTTAAAACAGAAATGAGTGTAAAGATCAAAGAAGAGGTGATTAAGCAGTTGCAGGCGAAGGTCATTCGGGTCACTCGATATCCCGAGTGGTTGGCCAATGTGGTACCAGTCCCAAAGAAGGATGGAAAAATCAGGGTGTGCGTCGACTACCGCAACCTCAACAAAGCAAGTCCCAAGGACAATTTTCCGTTACCCAACATTCATATCCTGATCGATAATTGCGCGGGGCGCGAGATCGGATCCTTTGTGGATTGCTATGCGGGTTATCATCAGATCCTAATGGACGAGGAGGATGCGGAAAAGAGAGCGTTTATTACGCCATGGGGAACCTACTGCTATCGGGTAATGCCGTTCGGATTGAAGAACGCCGGGGCAACATACATGCGAGCAATGACTGCTGTGTTTCATGACATGATACACAAAGAAATCGAGGTGTACGTCGATGATGTGATCATCAAATCTTGGCGTCAGGAGGACCATGTAACAGACCTAAGGAGATTTTTCCAAAGACTCCGAAGGTATGATATCAAGCTTAACCCGGCCAAATGCGCATTCGGGGTTCCATCAGGAAAGCTGCTAGGATTCATCGTCAGTCGACGGGGGATTGAGTTAGACCCATCCAAAATTGAATCCATCCGAGATTTGCCACCGCCAAGGAACAAAACAGAGGTAATGAGTTTGCTGGGTAGACTCAATTACATCAGCAGGTTCATCGATCAACTCACCGCAACTTGTGAGCCCATATTTCGGCTGCTGAGAAAGGATGCTGTGGTAGGTTGGACGGCAGAGTGTCAGGAGGCCTTCGACCAAATCAAAGGGTATCTGTCTAATCCACCCGTATTGGTCCCGCCTAAGCCCGGGAAACCCCTAATCCTTTACCTGACGGTCTTGGAAAATTCATTTGGTTGTGTACTGGGGCAACATGATGACACAGGAAGGAAGGAGCAGGCCATCTACTATCTTAGCAAGAAATTCACAGTACATGAGGTCAAGTACACTCAACTCGAGAAAACATGTTGCGCCCTAACTTGGGTAGCTCAGAAGTTGAAGCACTACCTGTCTTCATATACTACTTATCTCATATCCCGTTTGGACCCATTGAAGTATATCTTTCAGAAACCTATGCCCACGGGAAGGTTAGCAAAATGGCAAATTCTGCTCACAGAGTTTGATATCGTCTATGTGACGAGGACAGCCATGAAATCCCAGGCGCTGGCCGATCATTTGGCAGAGAATCCCGTTGATGAAAAGTACGAGCCCTTAAGAACGTACTTTCCCGACGAAGAGGTAATGCATACAAATGAGATGGAATTAACTGAGGAACCGGGTTGGAAGCTTTTCTTCGACGGAGCTGCAAATGCAAAAGGGGTTGGAATAGGAGCAGTACTCATTTCTGAAACAGGACGCCATTATCCTGTTACGGCTCAACTACGCTTCTATTGCACCAATAATATGGCCGAGTATGAAGCTTGCATTCTGGGTCTGCGCTTGGCTGCTGACATGGATGTCCAAGACGTCTTGGTCTTGGGAGACTCGGACCTCTTGGTACATCAAATTCAGGGCGAATGGGAAACACGAGATCTAAAGCTCATACCATACCGACAATGCTTGCATGATCTGAGCAAGCGATTTCAATCGGTGAAGTTCAAACATATCCCGAGAGTTTACAATGAGGTTGCGGATGCCTTGGCCACCTTAGCATCAATGCTGCACCACCCTGACAAAATGTATGTTGATCCTCTGCACATCCAGGTCCGTGATCAGCACGCTTACTGTAATGCCGTAGAAGAGGAGCCAGATGGCGAACCCTGGTTTCATGATATCAAGGAATACCTCGGAATGGGGACATATCCAGAACAGGCCTCTGGAGACCAAAAAAGAGCCCATCGGCGTTTGTCGAATGGTTTCTTCCTCAGCGGAGGAGTGTTGTACAAAAGAACCCCGGATTTAGGATTGTTGAGATGTATAGATGCCGGTCAAGCCACGACGGTTATGGCAGAGGTACATGCTGGAGTTTGTGGGCCACACATGAGCGGATATGTATTGGCAAGGAAAATCCTTCGAACAGGGTGTTATTGGCTCACCATGGAACACGACTGTATCACTTTCGTAAGGAAATGCCATCAGTGCCAGATACATGGAGATCTGATCCATTCTCCGCCAACAGAGTTACATACGATGACAGCACCCTGGCCGTTTGTAGCATGGGGCATGGATGTCATTGGACCTATCGAACCAGCAGCATCCAACGGCCACAAGTTCATTCTTGTGACCATTGATTACTTCACCAAATGGGTTGAGGCTAAAACCTTCAAGTCGGTAACCAAAAAGGCAGTGGTGGACTTTGTTCACTCCCATATCATCTGTAGATTTGGAATCCCAAAAGTGATCATCACGGATAACGGTGCGAATCTTAACAGCATCCTGATGAGAGAGGTATGCCAACAATTCAAGATTACCCACCGCAATTCCACCCCATATCGTCCCAAGGCGAATGGAGCGGTCGAAGCAGCCAATAAGAATATCAAGAAGATACTGCGAAAGATGGTGGAAGGATCCAGACAATGGCACGAGAGATTACCCTTTGCTTTGTTGGGTTACCGCACTACTGTCCGGACTTCCATAGGTACAACTCCTTATTTGTTGGTGTACGGAACCTGAAGCCGTAATACCGGCGGAGGTCGAAATTCCATCCCTCCGGATTGTCGCTGAAGCCAAGATTGATGATGATGAATGGGTCAAAGCTCGGTTGGAACAGTTAAGCTTGATAGACGAGAAAAGATTGGCGGCAGTGTGCCATGGTCAGCTGTACCAGAAGAGAATGGCAAGAACATACAATAAGAAGGTGCGCCCTAGGAAGTTTGAAGTAGGGCAGCAGGTATTGAAGAAGATCCTCCCGCATCAGGTCGAGGCAAAAGGCAAATTCGCCCCAAATTGGCAAGGGCCTTATATCGTGACCAGAGTGTTGTCCAATGGTGCTTTGTGTTTGACAGATATCGAGGGAAGATGTGTCGACATGGCTATCAATTCTGATGCAGTCAAGAGATATTATGCGTAATTTCTTTAGATTATGGCAATTTTTGGTTCGTTTGTTTGTATCTGGTATTTATTGGATAATGAAATGACGGAGGCAATTCTTTCTTCTATCCAAACACTTTAACCCTTGCTTCCCCCTTTGAGCCTTAAGTTATTCTTTCATACCCCTCTTTTGGAATCACTAATGGAAAAGACATGA